>NC_064925.1:10501305-11118277 GCF_023897955.1 Schistocerca gregaria | reverse complement strand
ACCTATATCTTATCCTGGAGGAGGGGAGTGGACAGGTTTAGGTACTTTGTACCAGGGGCAACTCACTGCTGTCCCGTAAGTGACCAGTAACCTATATCTTATCCTGGAGGAGGGGAGTGGACAGGTTTAGGTACGGTGTACCAGGGGCAACTCACTGCTGTCCCGTAAGTGACCAGTAACCTATATCTTATCCTGGAGGAGGGGATTGGACAGGTTTAGGTACAGTGTACCAGGGGCAACTCACTGCTTTCCCGTAAGTGACCAGTAACCTATATCTTATCCTGGAGGAGGGGAGTGGACAGGTTTAGGTACGGTGTACCAGGGGCAACTCACTGCTGTCCCGTAAGTGACCAGTAACCTATATCTTATCCTGGAGGAGGGGAGTGGACAGGTTTAGGTACGGTGTACCAGGGGCAACTCACTGCCGTCCCGTAAGTGATGAGTAACCTATATCTTATCCTGGAGGAGGGGAGTGGACAGGTTTAGGTACGGTGTACCAGGGGCAACTCACTGCTGTCCCGTAAGTGACCAGTAACCTATATCTTATCCTGGAGGAGGGGAGTGGACAGGATTAGGTACGGTGTACCAGGGGCAACTCACTGCTGTCCCGTAAGTGACCAGTAACCTATATCTTATCCTGGAGGAGGGGAGTGGACAGGTTTAGGTACGGTGTACCAGGGGCAACTCACTGCTGTCCCGTAAGTGACCAGTAACCTATATCTTATCCTGGAGGAGGGGAGTGGACAGGTTTAGGTACTGTGTACCAGGGGCAACTCACTGCTGTCCCGTCAGTGACCACCAGTAAACTATATCTTATACTAGAGGAGGGGAGTGGACAGGTTTAGGTACGGTGTACCAGGGGCAACTCACTGCTGTCCCGTAAGAGACCAGTAAACTACATCTTATCCTGGAGGAGGGGATTGGACAGGTTTAGGTACGTTGTACCAGGGGCAACTCACTGCTGTCCCGTAAGTGACCAGTAACCTATATCTTATCCTGGAGGAATGGAGTGGACATGTTTAGGTATGGTGTACCAGGGGCGGCTCACTGCTGTCCCGTAAGTGACCAATAACCTATATCTTATCCTGGAGGAGGGGAGTGGACAGGTTTAGGTACGGTGTACCAGGGGCAACTCACTGCTGTCCCGTAAGTGACCAGTAACCTATATCTTATCCTGGAGGAGGGGAGTGGACAGGTTTAGGTACGGTGTATCAGGGGCAACTCACTGCTGTCCCGTAAAAGACCAGTAACCTATATCTTCTCCTGGAGGAGGGGAGTGGACAGGTTTAGGTACGGTGTACCAGGGGCAACTCACTGCTGTCCCGTAAGTGACCAGTAACCTATATCTTATCCTGGAGGAGGGGAGTGGACAGGTTTAGGTATGGTGTACCAGGGGCAACTCACTGCTGTCCCGTAAGTGACCAGTAACCGATATCTTATCCTGGAGGAGGGGAGTGGACATGTTTAGGTATGGTGTACCAGGTGCGGCTCACTGCTGTCCCGTAAGTGACCAGTAACCTATATCTTATCCTGGAGGAGGGGAGTGGACAGGTTTAGGTACGGTGTACCAGGGGCAACTCACTGCTGTCCTGTAAGTGACCAGTAACCTACATCTTATCCTGGAGGAGGGGAGTGGACAGGTTTAGGTACGGTGTACCAGGGGCAACTCACTGCTGTCCCGTCAGTGACCAGTAACCTATATCTTATAGTAGAGGAGGGGAGTGGACTGGTTTAGGTACGGTGTACCAGGGCAACTCACTGCTGTCCTGTAAGAGACCAGTAACCTATATCTTATCCTGGAGGAGGGGAGTGGACAGGTTTAGGTACGGTGTACCAGGGGCAACTCACTGCAGTCCTGTAAGTGACCAGTAACCTATATCTTATCCTGGAGGAGGGGAGTGGACATGTTTAGGTATGGTGTACCAGGTGCGGCTCACTGCTGTCCCGTAAGTGACCAGTAACCTATATCTTATCCTGGAGGAGGGGAGTGGACAGGTTTGGGTACGGTGTACCAGGAGCAACTCACTGCTGTCCCGTAAGTGACCAGTAACCTACATCTTATCCTGGAGGAGGGGAGTGGACAGGTTTAGGTACGGTGTACCAAGGGCAACTCACTGCTGTCCCGTCAGTGACCAGTAACCTATATCTTATACTAGAGGAGGGGAGTGGACAGGTTTAGGTACGGTGTACCAGGGGCAACTCACTGCTGTCCCGTAAGAGACCAGTAACCTATATCTTATCCTGGAGGAGGGGAGTGGACAGGTTTTGGTACGGTGTACCAGGGGCAACTCACTGCAGTCCTGTAAGTGACCAGTAACCTATATAGCTTATCCTGGAGGTGGGGAGTGGACAGGTTTAGGTACGGTGTACCAGGGGCAACTCACTGCTTTCCCGTAAGTGACCAGTAACCTATATCTTATCCTGGAGGAGGGGAGTGGACAGGTTTAGGTACGGTGTACCAGGGGCAACTCACTGCTGTCCCGTAAGTGACCAGTAACCTACATCTTATCCTGGAGGAGGGGAGTGGACAGGTTTAGGTACGGTGTACCAGGGGCAACTCACTGCTGTCCCGTAAGTGACCAGTAACCTATATCTTATCCTGGAGGAGGGGAGTGGACAGGTTTAGGTACGGTGTACCAGGGGCAACTCACTGCTGTCCCGTAAGTGACCAGTAACCTATATCTTATCCTGGAGGAGGGGAGTGGACAGGTTTAGGTACGGTGTACCAGGGGCAACTCACTGCTTTCCCGTAAGTGACCAGTAACCTAGATCTTATCCTGGAGGAGGGGAGTGGACAGGTTTAGGTACGGTGTACCAGGGGCAACTCACTGCTGTCCCGTAATTGACCAGTAACCTATATCTTATCCTAGAGGAGGGGAGTGGACAGGTTTAGGTTCGGTGTACCAGGGGCAACTCACTGCTGTCCCGTAAGTGACCAGTAACCTATATCTTATCCTGGAGGAGGGGAGTGGACAGGTTTAGGTATGGTGTACCAGGGGCAACTCACTGCTGTCCCATAAGTGACCAGTAACCTATATCTTATCCTGGAGGAGGGGAGTGGACAGGTTTAGGTACGGTGTACCAGGGGCAACTCACTGCAGTCCTGTAAGTGACCAGTAACCTATATCTTATCCTGGAGGAGGGGAGTGGACAGGTTTAGGTACGGTGTACCAGGGCCAACTCCCTGCTGTCCCGTAAGTGACCAGTAACCTATATCTTATCCTGGAGGAGGGGAGTGGACAGGTTTAGGTACGGTGTACCAGAGGCAACTCACTGCTGTCCCGTAAGTGACCAGTAACCTATATCTTATCCTGGAGGAGGGGAGTGCACATGTTTAGGTACGGTGTACCAGGGGCAACTCACTGCTGTCCCGTAAGTGACCAGTAACATATATCTTATCCTGGAGGAGGGGAGTGGACAGGTTTAGGTACGGTGTACCAGGGGCAACTCACTGCTGTCCCGTAAGTGACCAGTAACCTATATCTTATCCTGGAGGAGGGGAGTGGAGAGGTTTAGGTACGGTGTACCAGGGGCAACTCACTGCTGTCCCGTAAGTGACCAGTAACCTATATCTTATCCTGGAGGAGGGGAGTGGACAGGTTTAGGTACGGTGTACCAGGGGCAACTCACTGCTGTCCCGTAAGTGACCAGTAACCTATATCTTATCCTGGAGGAGGGGAGTGGACAGGTTTAGGTACGGTGTACCAGGGGCAACTCACTGCTGTCCCGTAAGTGACCAGTAACCTATATCTTATCCTGGAGGAGGGGAGTGGACAGGTTTAGGTACGGTGTACCAGGGGCAACTCACAGCTGTCCCGTAAGTGACCAGTAACCTATATCTTATCCTGGAGGAGGGGATTGGACAGGTTTAGGTACAGTGTACCAGGGGCAACTCACTGCTTTCCCGTAAGTGACCAGTAACCTATATCTTATCCTGGAGGAGGGGAGTGGACAGGTTTAGGTACGGTGTACCAGGGGCAACTCACTGCTGTCCCGTAAGTGACCAGTAACCTATATCTTATCCTGGAGGAGGGGAGTGGACAGGTTTAGGTACGGTGTACCAGGGGCAACTCACTGCTGTCCCGTAAGTGATCAGTAACCTATATCTTATCCTGGAGGAGGGGAGTGGACAGGTTTAGGTACGGTGTACCAGGGGCAACTCACTGCTGTCCCGTAAGTGACCAGTAACCTATATCTTATCCTGGAGGAGGGGAGTGGACAGGTTTAGGTACGGTGTACCAGGGGCAACTCACTGCTGTCCCGTAAGTGACCAGTAACCTATATCTTATCCTGGAGGAGGGGAGTGGACAGGTTTAGGTACGGTGTACCAGGAGCAACTCACTGCAGTCCTATAAGTGACCAGTAACCTATATCTTATCCTGGAGGAGGGGAGTGGACAGGTTTAGGTACGGTGTACCAGGGCCAACTCCCTGTTCTCCCGTAAGTGACCAGTAACCTATATCTTATCCTGGAGGAGGGGAGTGGACAGGTTTAGGTACGGTGTACCAGAGGCAACTCACTGCTGTCCCGTAAGTGACCAGTAACCTATATCTTATCCTGGAGGAGGGGAGTGGACATGTTTAGGTACGGTGTACCAGGGGCAACTCACTGCTGTCCCGTAAGTGACCAGTAACATATATCTTATCCTGGAGGAGGGGAGTGGACAGGTTTAGGTACGGTGTACCAGGGGCAACTCACTGCTGTCCCGTAAGTGACCAGTAACCTATATCTTATCCTGGAGGAGGGGAGTGGAGAGGTTTAGGTACGGTGTACCAGGGGCAACTCACTGCTGTCCCGTAAGTGACCAGTAACCTATATCTTATCCTGGAGGAGGGGAGTGGACAGGTTTAGGTACAGTGTACCAGAAGCAACTCACTGCTGTCCCGTAAGTGACCAGTAACCTATATCTTATCCTGGAGGAGGGGAGTGGACAGGTTTAGGTACGGTGTACCAGGGGCAACTCACTGCTGTCCCGTAAGTGACCAGTAACCTATATCTTATCCTGGAGGAGGGGAAAGGACAGGTTTAGGTACGGTGTACCAGGGGCAACTCACTGCTGTCCCGTAAGTGACCAGTAACCTATATCTTATCCTGGAGGAGGGGAGTGAACAGGTTTAGGTATGGTGTACCAGGGGCAACTCACTGCTGTCCCGTAAGTGACCAGTAACCTATATCTTATCCTGGAGGAGGGGAGTGGACATGTTTAGGTATGGTGTACCAGGTGCGGCTCACTGCTGTCCCGTAAGTGACCAGTAACCTATATCTTATCCTGGAGGAGGGGAGTGGACAGGTTTAGGTACGGTGTACCAGGGGCAACTCACTGCTGTCCCGTAAGTGACCAGTAACCTACATCTTATCCTGGAGGAGGGGAGTGGACAGGTTTAGGTACGGTGTACCAGGGGCAACTCACTGCTGTCCCGTCAGTGACCACCAGTAACCTATATCTTATACTAGAGGAGGGGAGTGGACAGGTTTAGGTACGGTGTACCAGGGGCAACTCACTGCTGTCCCGTAAGAGACCAGTAACCTATATCTTATCCTGGAGGAGGGGAGTGGACAGGTTTAGGTATGGTGTACCAGGGCCAACTCCCTGCTCTCCCGTAAGTGACCAGTAACCTATATCTTATCCTGGAGGAGGGGAGTGGACAGGTTTAGGTACGGTGTACCAGAGGCAACTCACTGCTGTCCCGTAAGTGACCAGTAACCTATATCTTATCCTGGAGGAGGGGAGTGGACATGTTTAGGTACGGTGTACCAGGGGCAACTCACTGCTGTCCCGTAAGTGACCAGTAACATATATCTTATCCTGGAGGAGGGGAGTGGACAGGTTTAGGTACGGTGTACCAGGGGCAACTCACTGCTGTCCCGTAAGTGACCAGTAACCTATATCTTATCCTGGAGGAGGGGAGTGGACAGGTTTAGGTACGGTGTACCAGGGGCAACTCACTGCTGTCCCGTAAGTGACCAGTAACCTATATCTTATCCTGGAGGAGGGGAGTGGACAGGTTTAGGTACGGTGTACCAGAAGCAACTCACTGCTGTCCCGTAAGTGACCAGTAACCTATATCTTATCCTGGAGGAGGGGAGTGGACAGGTTTAGGTACGGTGTACCAGGGGCAACTCACTGCTGTCCCGTAAGTGACCAGTAACCTATATCTTATCCTGGAGGAGGGGAGTGGACAGGTTTAGGTACGGTGTACCATTGGCAACTCACTGCTGTCCCGTAAGTGACCAGTAACCTATATCTTATCCTGGAGGAGGGGAGTGGACAGGTTTAGGTATGGTGTACCAGGGGCAACTCACTGCTGTCCCGTAAGTGACCAGTAACCTATATCTTATCCTGGAGGAGCGGAGTGGACATGTTTAGGTATGGTGTACCAGGTGCGGCTCACTGCTGTCCCGTAAGTGACCAGTAACCTATATCTTATCCTGGAGGAGGGGAGTGGAAAGGTTTAGGTACGGTGTACCAGGGGCAACTCACTGCTGTCCCGTAAGTGACCAGTAACCTACATCTTATCCTGGAGGAGGGGAGTGGACAGGTTTAGGTACGGTGTACCAGGGGCAACTCACTGCTGTCCCGTCAGTGACCACCAGTAACCTATATCTTATACTAGAGGAGGGGAGTGGACAGGTTTAGGTACGGTGTACCAGGGGCAACTCACTGCTGTCCCGTAAGAGACCAGTAACCTATATCTTATCCTGGAGGAGGGGAGTGGACAGGTTTAGGTACGGTGTACCAGGGGCAACTCACTGCTTTCCCGTAAGTGACCAGTAACCTATATCTTATCCTGGAGGAGGGGAGTGGACAGGTTTAGGTACGGTGTACCAGGGGCAACTCACTGCTGTCCCGTAAGTGACCAGTAACCTATATCTTATCCTGGAGGAGGGGAGTGGACAGGTTTAGGTACGGTGTACCAGGGGCAACTCACTGCTGTCCCGTAAGTAACCAGTAACCTATATCTTATCCTGGAGGAGGGGAGTGGACAGGTTTAGGTACAGTGTACCAGGGGCAACTCACTGCTGTCCCGTAAGCGACCAGTAACCTATATCTTATCCTGGAGGAGGGGAGTGGACATGTTTAGATATGGTGTACCAGGGGCGGCTCACTGCTGTCCCGTAAGTGACCAGTAACCTATATCTTATCCTGGAGGAGGGGAGTGGACAGGTTTAGGTACGGTGTACCAGGGGCAACTCACTGCTGTCCCGTAAGTGACCAGTAAACTACATCTTATCCTGGAGGAGGGGAGTGGACAGGTTTAGGTACGGTGTACCAGGGGCAACTCACTGCTGTCCCGTAAGTGACCAGTAACCTATATCTTATCCTGGAGGAATGGAGTGGACATGTTTAGGTATGGTGTACCACGGCCGGCTCACTGCTGTCCCGTAAGTGACCAATAACCTATATCTTATCCTGGAGGAGGGGAGTGGACAGGTTTAGGTACGGTGTACCAGGGGCAACTCAATGCTGTCCCGTAAGTGACCAGTAACCTATATCTTATCCTGGAGGAGGGGAGTGGACAGGTTTAGGTACGGTGTATCAGGGGCAACTCACTGCTGTCCCGTAAAAGACCAGTAACCTATATCTTATAGTAGAGGAGGGGAGTGGACAGGTTTAGGTACGGTGTACCAGGGGCTACTCACTGCTGTCCTGTAAGAGACCAGTAACCTATATCTTATCCTGGAGGAGGGGAGTGGACAGGTTTAGGTACTGTGTACCAGGGGCAACTCACTGCAGTCCTGTAAGTGACCAGTAACCTATATCTTATCCTGGAGGAGTGGAGTGGACAGGTTTAGGTACGGTGTACCAGGGGCAACTCACTGCTTTCCCGTAAGTGTCCAGTAACCTATATCTTATCCTGGAGGAGGGGAGTGGACAGGTTTAGGTACGGTGTACCAGGGGCAACTCACTGCTGTCCCGTAAGTGACCAGTAACCTATATCTTATCCTGGAGGAGGGGAGTGGACAGGTTTAGGTATGGTGTACCAGGGGCAACACACTGCTGTCCCGTAAGTGACCAGTAACCTATATCTTATCCTGGAGGAGGGGAGTGGACATGTTTAGGTATGGAGTACCAGGTGCGGCTCACTGCTGTCCCGTAAGTGACCAGTAACCTATATCTTATCCTGGAGGAGGGGAGTGGACAGGTTTAGGTACGGTGTACCAGGGGCAACTCACTGCTGTCCCGTAAGTGACCAGTAACCTACATCTTATCCTGGAGGAGGGGAGTGGACAGGTTTAGGTACGGTGTACCAAGGGCAACTCACTGCTGTCCCGTCAGTGACCAGTAACCTATATCTTATACTAGAGGAGGGGAGTGGACAGGTTTAGGTACGGTGTACCAGGGGCAACTCACTGCTGTCCCGTAAGAGACCAGTAACCTATATCTTATCCTGGAGGAGGGGAGTGGACAGGTTTAGGTACGGTGTACCAGGGGCAACTCACTGCAGTCCTGTAAGTGACCAGTAACCTATATAGCTTATCCTGGAGGTGGGGAGTGGACAGGTTTAGGTACGGTGTACCAGGGGCAACTCACTGCTTTCCCGTAAGTGACCAGTAACCTATATCTTATCCTGGAGGAGGGGAGTGGACAGGTTTAGGTACGGTGTACCAGGGGCAACTCACTGCTGTCCCGTAAGTGACCAGTAACCTACATCTTATCCTGGAGGAGGGGAGTGGACAGGTTTAGGTACGGTGTACCAGGGGCAACTCACTGCTGTCCCGTAAGTGACCAGTAACCTATATCTTATGCTGGAGGAGGGGAGTGGACAGGTTTAGGTACGGTGTACCAGGGGCAACTCACTGCTGTCCCGTAAGTGACCAGTAACCTATATCTTATCCTGGAGGAGGGGAGTGGACAGGTTTAGGTACGGTGTACCAGGGGCAACTCACTGCTGTCCCGTAAGTGACCAGTAACCTATATCTTATCCTGGAGGAGGGGAGTGGACAGGTTTAGGTACGGTGTACCAGGGGCAACTCACTGCTGTCCCGTAAGTGACCAGTAACCTACATCTTATCCTGGAGGAGGGGAGTGGACAGGTTTAGGTACGGTGTACCAGGGGCAACTCACTGCTGTCCCGTAAGTGACCAGTAACCTATATCTTATGCTGGAGGAGGGGAGTGGACAGGTTTAGGTACGGTGTACCAGGGGCAACTCACTGCTGTCCCGTAAGTGACCAGTAACCTATATCTTATCCTGGAGGAGGGGAGTGGACAGGTTTAGGTACGGTGTACCAGGGGCAACTCACTGCTGTCCCGTAAGTGACCAGTAACCTATATCTTATCCTGGAGGAGGGGAGTGGACAGGTTTAGGTACGGTGTACCAGGGGCAACTCACTGCTGTCCCGTAAGTGACCAGTAACCTATATCTTATCCTGGAGGAGGGGAGTGGACAGGTTTAGGTACGGTGTACCAGGGGCAACTCACTGCTGTCCCGTAAGTGACCAGTAATTTATATCTTATCCTGGAGGAGGGGAGTGGACAGGTTTAGGTACGGTGTACCAGGGGCAACTCACTGCTGTCCCGTAAGTGACCAGTAACCTATATCTTATCCTGGAGGAGGGGAGTGGACAGGTTTAGGTACGGTGTACCAGGGGCAACTCACTGCTGTCCCGTAAGTGACCAGTAACCTATATCTTATCCTGGAGGAGGGGAGTGGACAGGTTTAGGTATGGTGTACCAGGGGCAACTCACTGCTGTCCCGTAAGAGACCAGTAACCTATATCTTATCCTGGAGGAGGGGATTGGACAGGTTTAGGTACGGTGTACCAGGGGCAACTCACTGCTGTCCCGTAAGTGACCAGTAACCTATATCTTATCCTGGAGGAGGGGAGTGGATAGGTTTAGGTATGGTGTACCAGGGGCAACTCACTGCTGTCCCGTAAGTGACCAGTAACCTATATCTTATCCTGGAGGAGGGGAGTGGACATGTTTAGGTATGGTGTACCAGGTGCGGCTCACTGCTGTCCCGTAAGTGACCAGTAACCTATATCTTATCCTGGAGGAGGGGAGTGGACAGGTTTAGGTACGGTGTACCAGGGGCAACTCACTGCTTTCCCGTAAGTGACCAGTAACCTATATCTTATCCTGGAGGAGGGGAGTGGACAGGTTTAGGTACGGTGTACCAGGGGCAACTCACTGCTGTCCCGTAAGTGACCAGTAACCTACATCTTATCCTGGAGGAGGGGAGTGGACAGGTTTAGGTACGGTGTACCAGGGGCAACTCACTGCTGTCCCGTAAGTGACCAGTAACCTATATCTTATCCTGGAGGAGGGGAGTGGACAGGTTTAGGTACGGTGTACCAGGGGCAACTCACTGCTGTCCCGTAAGTGACCAGTAACCTATATCTTATCCTGGAGGAGGGGAGTGGACAGGTTTAGGTATGGTGTACCAGGGGCAACTCACTGCTGTCCCGTAAGTTACCAGTAACCCATATCTTATCCTGGAGGAGGGGAGTGGACATGTTTAGGTATGGTGTACCAGGTGCGGCTCACTGCTGTCCCGTAAGTGACCAGTAACCTATATGTTATCCTGGAGGAGGGGAGTGGACAGGTTTAGGTACGGTGTACCAGGGGCAACTAACTGCTGTCCCGTAAGTGACCAGTAACCTACATCTTATCCTGGAGGAGTGGAGTGGACAGGTTTAGGTACGGTGTACCAAGGGCAACTCACTGCTGTCCCGTCAGTGACCAGTAACCTATATCTTATACTAGAGGAGGGGAGTGGACAGGTTTAGGTACGGTGTACCAGGGGCAACTCACTGCTGTCCCGTAAGAGACCAGTAACCTATATCTTATCCTGGAGGAAGGGAGTGGACAGGTTTAGGTACGGTGTACCAGGGGCAACTCACTGCAGTCCTGTAAGTGACCAGTAACCTATATAGCTTATCCTGGAGGTGGGGAGTGGACAGGTTTAGGTACGGTGTACCAGGGGCAACTCACTGCTTTCCCGTAAGTGACCAGTAACCTATATCTTATCCTGGAGGAGGGGAGTGGACAGGTTTAGGTACGGTGTACCAGGGGCAACTCACTGCTGTCCCGTAAGTGACCAGTAACCTACATCTTATCCTGGAGGAGGGGAGCGGACCGGTTTAGGTACGGTGTACCAGGGGCAACTCACTGCTGTCCCGTAAGTGACCAGTAACCTACATCTTATCCTGGAGGAGGGGAGTGGACAGGTTTAGGTACGGTGTACCAAGTTCAACTCACTGCTGTCCCGTCAGTGACCAGTAACCTATATCTTATACTAGAGGTGGGGAGTGGACAGGTTTAGGTACGGTGTACCAGGGGCAACTCACTGCTTTCCCGTAAGTGACCAGTAACCTATATCTTATCCTGGAGGAGGGGAGTGGACAGGTTTAGGTATGGTGTACCAGGGGCAACTCACTGCTGTCCCGTAAGTGACCAGTAACCTATATCTTATCCTGGAGGAGGGGAGTGGACAGGTTTAGGTACGGTGTACCAGGGGCAACTCACTGCAGTCCTGTAAGTGACCAGTAACCTATATCTTATCCTGGAGGAGGGGAGTGGACAGGTTTAGGTACGGTGTACCAGGGCCAACTCCCTGCTGTCCCGTAAGTGACCAGTAACCTATATCTTATCCTGGAGGAGGGGAGTGGACAGGTTTAGGTACGGTGTACCAGAGGCAACTCACTGCTGTCCCGTAAGTGACCAGTAACCTATATCTTATCCTGGAGGAGGGGAGTGCACATGTTTAGGTACGGTGTACCAGGGGCAACTCACTGCTGTCCCGTAAGTGACCAGTAACATATATCTTATCCTGGAGGAGGGGAGTGGACAGGTTTAGGTACGGTGTACCAGGGGCAACTCACTGCTGTCCCGTAAGTGACCAGTAACCTATATCTTATCCTGGAGGAGGGGAGTGGAGAGGTTTAGGTACGGTGTACAAGGGGCAACTCACTGCTGTCCCGTAAGTGACCAGTAACCTATATCTTATCCTGGAGGAGGGGAGTGGACAGGTTTAGGTACGGTGTACCAGGGGCAACTCACTGCTGTCCCGTAAGTGACCAGTAACCTATATCTTATCCTGGAGGAGGGGAGTGGACAGGTTTAGGTACGGTGTACCAGGGGCAACTCACTGCTGTCCCGTAAGTGACCAGTAACCTATATCTTATCCTGGAGGAGGGGAGTGGACAGGTTTAGGTACGGTGTACCAGGGGCAACTCACAGCTGTCCCGTAAGTGACCAGTAACCTATATCTTATCCTGGAGGAGGGGATTGGACAGGTTTAGGTACAGTGTACCAGGGGCAACTCACTGCTTTCCCGTAAGTGACCAGTAACCTATATCTTATCCTGGAGGAGGGGAGTGGACAGGTTTAGGTACGGTGTACCAGGGGCAACTCACTGCTGTCCCGTAAGTGACCAGTAACCTATATCTTATCCTGGAGGAGGGGAGTGGACAGGTTTAGGTACGGTGTACCAGGGGCAACTCACTGCTGTCCCGTAAGTGATCAGTAACCTATATCTTATCCTGGAGGAGGGGAGTGGACAGGTTTAGGTACGGTGTACCAGGGGCAACTCACTGCTGTCCCGTAAGTGACCAGTAACCTATATCTTATCCTGGAGGAGGGGAGTGGACAGGTTTAGGTACGGTGTACCAGGGGCAACTCACTGCTGTCCCGTAAGTGACCAGTAACCTATATCTTATCCTGGAGGAGGGGAGTGGACAGGTTTAGGTACGGTGTACCAGGAGCAACTCACTGCAGTCCTATAAGTGACCAGTAACCTATATCTTATCCTGGAGGAGGGGAGTGGACAGGTTTAGGTACGGTGTACCAGGGCCAACTCCCTGTTCTCCCGTAAGTGACCAGTAACCTATATCTTATCCTGGAGGAGGGGAGTGGACAGGTTTAGGTACGGTGTACCAGAGGCAACTCACTGCTGTCCCGTAAGTGACCAGTAACCTATATCTTATCCTGGAGGAGGGGAGTGGACATGTTTAGGTACGGTGTACCAGGGGCAACTCACTGCTGTCCCGTAAGTGACCAGTAACATATATCTTATCCTGGAGGAGGGGAGTGGACAGGTTTAGGTACGGTGTACCAGGGGCAACTCACTGCTGTCCCGTAAGTGACCAGTAACCTATATCTTATCCTGGAGGAGGGGAGTGGAGAGGTTTAGGTACGGTGTACCAGGGGCAACTCACTGCTGTCCCGTAAGTGACCAGTAACCTATATCTTATCCTGGAGGAGGGGAGTGGACAGGTTTAGGTACAGTGTACCAGAAGCAACTCACTGCTGTCCCGTAAGTGACCAGTAACCTATATCTTATCCTGGAGGAGGGGAGTGGACAGGTTTAGGTACGGTGTACCAGGGGCAACTCACTGCTGTCCCGTAAGTGACCAGTAACCTATATCTTATCCTGGAGGAGGGGAAAGGACAGGTTTAGGTACGGTGTACCAGGGGCAACTCACTGCTGTCCCGTAAGTGACCAGTAACCTATATCTTATCCTGGAGGAGGGGAGTGAACAGGTTTAGGTATGGTGTACCAGGGGCAACTCACTGCTGTCCCGTAAGTGACCAGTAACCTATATCTTATCCTGGAGGAGGGGAGTGGACATGTTTAGGTATGGTGTACCAGGTGCGGCTCACTGCTGTCCCGTAAGTGACCAGTAACCTATATCTTATCCTGGAGGAGGGGAGTGGACAGGTTTAGGTACGGTGTACCAGGGGCAACTCACTGCTGTCCCGTAAGTGACCAGTAACCTACATCTTATCCTGGAGGAGGGGAGTGGACAGGTTTAGGTACGGTGTACCAGGGCAACTCACTGCTGTCCCGTCAGTGACCACCAGTAACCTATATCTTATACTAGAGGAGGGGAGTGGACAGGTTTAGGTACGGTGTACCAGGGGCAACTCACTGCTGTCCCGTAAGAGACCAGTAACCTATATCTTATCCTGGAGGAGGGGAGTGGACAGGTTTAGGTATGGTGTACCAGGGCCAACTCCCTGCTCTCCCGTAAGTGACCAGTAACCTATATCTTATCCTGGAGGAGGGGAGTGGACAGGTTTAGGTACGGTGTACCAGAGGCAACTCACTGCTGTCCCGTAAGTGACCAGTAACCTATATCTTATCCTGGAGGAGGGGAGTGGACATGTTTAGGTACGGTGTACCAGGGGCAACTCACTGCTGTCCCGTAAGTGACCAGTAACATATATCTTATCCTGGAGGAGGGGAGTGGACAGGTTTAGGTACGGTGTACCAGGGGCAACTCACTGCTGTCCCGTAAGTGACCAGTAACCTATATCTTATCCTGGAGGAGGGGAGTGGACAGGTTTAGGTACGGTGTACCAGGGGCAACTCACTGCTGTCCCGTAAGTGACCAGTAACCTATATCTTATCCTGGAGGAGGGGAGTGGACAGGTTTAGGTACGGTGTACCAGAAGCAACTCACTGCTGTCCCGTAAGTGACCAGTAACCTATATCTTATCCTGGAGGAGGGGAGTGGACAGGTTTAGGTACGGTGTACCAGGGGCAACTCACTGCTGTCCCGTAAGTGACCAGTAACCTATATCTTATCCTGGAGGAGGGGAGTGGACAGGTTTAGGTACGGTGTACCATTGGCAACTCACTGCTGTACCGTAAGTGACCAGTAACCTATATCTTATCCTGGAGGAGGGGAGTGGACAGGTTTAGGTATGGTGTACCAGGGGCAACTCACTGCTGTCCCGTAAGTGACCAGTAACCTATATCTTATCCTGGAGGAGCGGAGTGGACATGTTTAGGTATGGTGTACCAGGTGCGGCTCACTGCTGTCCCGTAAGTGACCAGTAACCTATATCTTATCCTGGAGGAGGGGAGTGGACAGGTTTAGGTACGGTGTACCAGGGGCAACTCACTGCTGTCCCGTAAGTGACCAGTAACCTACATCTTATCCTGGAGGAGGGGAGTGGACAGGTTTAGGTACGGTGTACCAGGGGCAACTCACTGCTGTCCCGTCAGTGACCACCAGTAACCTATATCTTATACTAGAGGAGGGGAGTGGACAGGTTTAGGTACGGTGTACCAGGGGCAACTCACTGCTGTCCCGTAAGAGACCAGTAACCTATATCATATCCTGGAGGAGGGGAGTGGACAGGTTTAGGTACGGTGTACCAGGGGCAACTCACTGCTTTCCCGTAAGTGACCAGTAACCTATATCTTATCCTGGAGGAGGGGAGTGGACAGGTTTAGGTACGGTGTACCAGGGGCAACTCACTGCTGTCCCGTAAGTGACCAGTAACCTATATCTTATCCTGGAGGAGGGGAGTGGACAGGTTTAGGTACGGTGTACCAGGGGCAACTCACTGCTGTCCCGTAAGTGACCAGTAACCTATATCTTATCCTGGAGGAGGGGAGTGGACAGGTTTAGGTACAGTGTACCAGGGGCAACTCACTGCTGTCCCGTAAGCGACCAGTAACCTATATCTTATCCTGGAGGAGGGGAGTGGACATGTTTAGATATGGTGTACCAGGGGCGGCTCACTGCTGTCCCGTAAGTGACCAGTAACCTATATCTTATCCTGGAGGAGGGGAGTGGACAGGTTTAGGTACGGTGTACCAGGGGCAACTCACTGCTGTCCCGTAAGTGACCAGTAACCTATATCTTATCCTGGAGGAGGGGAGTGAACAGGTTTAGGTATGGTGTACCAGGGGCAACTCACTGCTGTCCCGTAAGTGACCAGTAACCTATATCTTATCCTGGAGGAGGGGAGTGGACAGGTTTAGGTACGGTGTACCAGGGGCAACTCACTGCTGTCCCGTAAGTGACCAGTAACCTATATCTTATCCTGGAGGAGGGGAAAGGACAGGTTTAGGTACGGTGTACCAGGGGCAACTCACTGCTGTCCCGTAAGTGACCAGTAACCTATATCTTATCCTGGAGGAGGGGAGTGAACAGGTTTAGGTATGGTGTACCAGGGGCAACTCACTGCTGTCCCGTAAGTGACCAGTAACCTATATCTTATCCTGGAGGAGGGGAGTGGACATGTTTAGGTATGGTGTACCAGGTGCGGCTCACTGCTGTCCCGTAAGTGACCAGTAACCTATATCTTATCCTGGAGGAGGGGAGTGGACAGGTTTAGGTACGGTGTACCAGGGGCAACTCACTGCTGTCCCGTAAGTGACCAGTAACCTACATCTTATCCTGGAGGAGGGGAGTGGACAGGTTTAGGTACGGTGTACCAGGGGCAACTCACTGCTGTCCCGTCAGTGACCACCAGTAACCTATATCTTATACTAGAGGAGGGGAGTGGACAGGTTTAGGTACGGTGTACCAGGGGCAACTCACTGCTGTCCCGTAAGAGACCAGTAACCTATATCTTATCCTGGAGGAGGGGAGTGGACAGGTTTAGGTATGGTGTACCAGGGCCAACTCCCTGCTCTCCCGTAAGTGACCAGTAACCTATATCTTATCCTGGAGGAGGGGAGTGGACAGGTTTAGGTACGGTGTACCAGAGGCAACTCACTGCTGTCCCGTAAGTGACCAGTAACCTATATCTTATCCTGGAGGAGGGGAGTGGACATGTTTAGGTACGGTGTACCAGGGGCAACTCACTGCTGTCCCGTAAGTGACCAGTAACATATATCTTATCCTGGAGGAGGGGAGTGGACAGGTTTAGGTACGGTGTACCAGGGGCAACTCACTGCTGTCCCGTAAGTGACCAGTAACCTATATCTTATCCTGGAGGAGGGGAGTGGACAGGTTTAGGTACGGTGTACCAGGGGCAACTCACTGCTGTCCCGTAAGTGACCAGTAACCTATATCTTATCCTGGAGGAGGGGAGTGGACAGGTTTAGGTACGGTGTACCAGAAGCAACTCACTGCTGTCCCGTAAGTGACCAGTAACCTATATCTTATCCTGGAGGAGGGGAGTGGACAGGTTTAGGTACGGTGTACCAGGGGCAACTCACTGCTGTCCCGTAAGTGACCAGTAACCTATATCTTATCCTGGAGGAGGGGAGTGGACAGGTTTAGGTACGGTGTACCATTGGCATCTCACTGCTGTCCCGTAAGTGACCAGTAACCTATATCTTATCCTGGAGGAGGGGAGTGGACAGGTTTAGGTATGGTGTACCAGGGGCAACTCACTGCTGTCCCGTAAGTGACCAGTAACCTATATCTTATCCTGGAGGAGCGGAGTGGACATGTTTAGGTATGGTGTACCAGGTGCGGCTCACTGCTGTCCCGTAAGTGACCAGTAACCTATATCTTATCCTGGAGGAGGGGAGTGGACAGGTTTAGGTACGGTGTACCAGGGGCAACTCACTGCTGTCCCGTAAGTGACCAGTAACCTACATCTTATCCTGGAGGAGGGGAGTGGACAGGTTTAGGTACGGTGTACCAGGGGCAACTCACTGCTGTCCCGTCAGTGACCACCAGTAACCTATATCTTATACTAGAGGAGGGGAGTGGACAGGTTTAGGTACGGTGTACCAGGGGCAACTCACTGCTGTCCCGTAAGAGACCAGTAACCTATATCTTATCCTGGAGGAGGGGAGTGGACAGGTTTAGGTACGGTGTACCAGGGGCAACTCACTGCTTTCCCGTAAGTGACCAGTAACCTATATCTTATCCTGGAGGAGGGGAGTGGACAGGTTTAGGTACGGTGTACCAGGGGCAACTCACTGCTGTCCCGTAAGTGACCAGTAACCTATATCTTATCCTGGAGGAGGGGAGTGGACAGGTTTAGGTACGGTGTACCAGGGGCAACTCACTGCTGTCCCGTAAGTGACCAGTAACCTATATCTTATCCTGGAGGAGGGGAGTGGACAGGTTTAGGTACAGTGTACCAGGGGCAACTCACTGCTGTCCCGTAAGCGACCAGTAACCTATATCTTATCCTGGAGGAGGGGAGTGGACATGTTTAGATATGGTGTACCAGGGGCGGCTCACTGCTGTCCCGTAAGTGACCAGTAACCTATATCTTATCCTGGAGGAGGGGAGTGGACAGGTTTAGGTACGGTGTACCAGGGGCAACTCACTGCTGTCCCGTAAGTGACCAGTAAACTACATCTTATCCTGGAGGAGGGGAGTGGACAGGTTTAGGTACGGTGTACCAGGGGCAACTCACTGCTGTCCCGTAAGTGACCAGTAACCTATATCTTATCCTGGAGGAATGGAGTGGACATGTTTAGGTATGGTGTACCACGGCCGGCTCACTGCCGTCCCGTAAGTGACCAATAACCTATATCTTATCCTGGAGGAGGGGAGTGGACAGGTTTATGTACGGTGTACCAGGGGCAACTCAATGCTGTCCCGTAAGTGACCAGTAACCTATATCTTATCCTGGAGGAGGGGAGTGGACAGGTTTAGGTACGGTGTATCAGGGGCAACTCACTGCTGTCCCGTAAAAGACCAGTAACCTATATCTTATAGTAGAGGAGGGGAGTGGACAGGTTTAGGTACGGTGTACCAGGGGCTACTCACTGCTGTCCTGTAAGAGACCAGTAACCTATATCTTATCCTGGAGGAGGGGAGTGGACAGGTTTAGGTACTGTGTACCAGGGGCAACTCACTGCAGTCCTGTAAGTGACCAGTAACCTATATCTTATCCTGGAGGACTGGAATGGACAGGTTTAGGTACGGTGTACCAGGGGCAACTCACTGCTTTCCCGTAAGTGTCCAGTAACCTATATCTTATCCTGGAGGAGGGGAGTGGACAGGTTTAGGTACGGTGTACCAGGGGCAACTCACTGCTGTCCCGTAAGTGACCAGTAACCTATATCTTATCCTGGAGGAGGGGAGTGGACAGGTTTAGGTATGGTGTACCAGGGGCAACACACTGCTGTCCCGTAAGTGACCAGTAACCTATATCTTATCCTGGAGGAGGGGAGTGGACATGTTTAGGTATGGAGTACCAGGTGCGGCTCACTGCTGTCCCGTAAGTGACCAGTAACCTATATCTTATCCTGGAGGAGGGGAGTGGACAGGTTTAGGTACGGTGTACCAGGGGCAACTCACTGCTGTCCCGTAAGTGACCAGTAACCTACATCTTATCCTGGAGGAGGGGAGTGGACAGGTTTAGGTACGGTGTACCAAGGGCAACTCACTGCTGTCCCGTCAGTGACCAGTAACCTATATCTTATACTAGAGGAGGGGAGTGGACAGGTTTAGGTACGGTGTACCAGGGGCAACTCACTGCTGTCCCGTAAGAGACCAGTAACCTATATCTTATCCTGGAGGAGGGGAGTGGACAGGTTTAGGTACGGTGTACCAGGGGCAACTCACTGCAGTCCTGTAAGTGACCAGTAACCTATATAGCTTATCCTGGAGGTGGGGAGTGGACAGGTTTAGGTAAGGTGTACCAGGGGCAACTCACTGCTTTCCCGTAAGTGACCAGTAACCTATATCTTATCCTGGAGGAGGGGAGTGGACAGGTTTAGGTACGGTGTACCAGGGGCAACTCACTGCTGTCCCGTAAGTGACCAGTAACCTACATCTTATCCTGGAGGAGGGGAGTGGACAGGTTTAGGTACGGTGTACCAGGGGCAACTCACTGCTGTCCCGTAAGTGACCAGTAACCTATATCTTATGCTGGAGGAGGGGAGTGGACAGGTTTAGGTACGGTGTACCAGGGGCAACTCACTGCTGTCCCGTAAGTGACCAGTAACCTATATCTTATCCTGGAGGAGGGGAGTGGACAGGTTTAGGTACGGTGTACCAGGGGCAACTCACTGCTGTCCCGTAAGTGACCAGTAACCTATATCTTATCCTGGAGGAGGGGAGTGGACAGGTTTAGGTACGGTGTACCAGGGGCAACTCACTGCTGTCCCGTAAGTGACCAGTAACCTACATCTTATCCTGGAGGAGGGGAGTGGACAGGTTTAGGTACGGTGTACCAGGGGCAACTCACTGCTGTCCCGTAAGTGACCAGTAACCTATATCTTATGCTGGAGGAGGGGAGTGGACAGGTTTAGGTACGGTGTACCAGGGGCAACTCACTGCTGTCCCGTAAGTGACCAGTAACCTATATCTTATCCTGGAGGAGGGGAGTGGACAGGTTTAGGTACGGTGTACCAGGGGCAACTCACTGCTGTCCCGTAAGTGACCAGTAACCTATATCTTATCCTGGAGGAGGGGAGTGGACAGGTTTAGGTACGGTGTACCAGGGGCAACTCACTGCTGTCCCGTAAGTGACCAGTAACCTATATCTTATCCTGGAGGAGGGGAGTGGACAGGTTTAGGTACGGTGTACCAGGGGCAACTCACTGCTGTCCCGTAAGTGACCAGTAACCTATATCTTATCCTGGAGGAGGGGAGTGGACAGGTTTAGGTACGGTGTACCAGGGGCAACTCACTGCTGTCCCGTAAGTGACCAGTAACCTATATCTTATCCTGGAGGAGGGGAGTGGACAGGTTTAGGTACGGTGTACCAGGGGCAACTCACTGCTGTCCCGTAAGTGACCAGTAACCTATATCTTATCCTGGAGGAGGGGAGTGGACAGGTTTAGGTATGGTGTACCAGGGGCAACTCACTGCTGTCCCGTAAGAGACCAGTAACCTATATCTTATCCTGGAGGAGGGGATTGGACAGGTTTAGGTACGGTGTACCAGGGGCAACTCACTGCTGTCCCGTAAGTGACCAGTAACCTATATCTTATCCTGGAGGAGGGGAGTGGATAGGTTTAGGTATGGTGTACCAGGGGCAACTCACTGCTGTCCCGTAAGTGACCAGTAACCTATATCTTATCCTGGAGGAGGGGAGTGGACATGTTTAGGTATGGTGTACCAGGTGCGGCTCACTGCTGTCCCGTAAGTGACCAGTAACCTATATCTTATCCTGGAGGAGGGGAGTGGACAGGTTTAGGTACGGTGTACCAGGGGCAACTCACTGCTTTCCCGTAAGTGACCAGTAACCTATATCTTATCCTGGAGGAGGGGAGTGGACAGGTTTAGGTACGGTGTACCAGGGGCAACTCACTGCTGTCCCGTAAGTGACCAGTAACCTACATCTTATCCTGGAGGAGGGGAGTGGACAGGTTTAGGTACGGTGTACCAGGGGCAACTCACTGCTGTCCCGTAAGTGACCAGTAACCTATATCTTATCCTGGAGGAGGGGAGTGGACAGGTTTAGGTACGGTGTACCAGGGGCAACTCACTGCTGTCCCGTAAGTGACCAGTAACCTATATCTTATCCTGGAGGAGGGGAGTGGACAGGTTTAGGTATGGTGTACCAGGGGCAACTCACTGCTGTCCCGTAAGTTACCAGTAACCCATATCTTATCCTGGAGGAGGGGAGTGGACATGTTTAGGTATGGTGTACCAGGTGCGGCTCACTGCTGTCCCGTAAGTGACCAGTAACCTATATCTTATCCTGGAGGAGGGGAGTGGACAGGTTTAGGTACGGTGTACCAGGGGCAACTCACTGCTGTCCCGTAAGTGACCAGTAACCTACATCTTATCCTGGAGGAGTGGAGTGGACAGGTTTAGGTACGGTGTACCAAGGGCAACTCACTGCTGTCCCGTCAGTGACCAGTAACCTATATCTTATACTAGAGGAGGGGAGTGGACAGGTTTAGGTACGGTGTACCAGGGGCAACTCACTGCTGTCCCGTAAGAGACCAGTAACCTATATCTTATCCTGGAGGAAGGGAGTGGACAGGTTTAGGTACGGTGTACCAGGGGCAACTCACTGCAGTCCTGTAAGTGACCAGTAACCTATATAGCTTATCCTGGAGGTGGGGAGTGGACAGGTTTAGGTACGGTGTACCAGGGGCAACTCACTGCTTTCCCGTAAGTGACCAGTAACCTATATCTTATCCTGGAGGAGGGGAGTGGACAGGTTTAGGTACGGTGTACCAGGGGCAACTCACTGCTGTCCCGTAAGTGACCAGTAACCTACATCTTATCCTGGAGGAGGGGAGCGGACAGGTTTAGGTACGGTGTACCAGGGGCAACTCACTGCTGTCCCGTAAGTGACCAGTAACCTACATCTTATCCTGGAGGAGGGGAGTGGACAGGTTTGGGTACGGTGTACCAAGTTCAACTCACTGCTGTCCCGTCAGTGACCAGTAACCTATATCTTATACTAGAGGTGGGGAGTGGACAGGTTTAGGTACGGTGTACCAGGGGCAACTCACTGCTTTCCCGTAAGTGACCAGTAACCTATATCTTATCCTGGAGGAGGGGAGTGGACAGGTTTAGGTACGGTGTACCAGGCGCAACTCACTGCTGTCCCGTAAGTGACCAGTAACCTACATCTTATCCTGGAGGAGGGGAGTGGACAGGTTTAGGTACGGTGTACCAGGGGCAACTCACTGCTGTCCCGTAAGTGACCAGTAACCTACATCTTATCCTGGAGGAGGGGAGTGGAAAGGTTTAGGTACGGTGTACCAAGTTCAACTCACTGCTGTCCCGTCAGTGACCAGTAACCTATATCTTATACTGGAGGAGGGGAGTGGACAGGTTTAGGTACGGTGTACCAGGGGCAACTCACTGCTGTCCCGTAAGAGACCAGTAACCTATATCTTATCCTGGAGGAGAGGAGTGGACAGGTTTAGGTACGGTGTACCAGGGGCAGCTCACTGCAGTCCTGTAAGTGACCAGTAACCTATATAGCTTATCCTGGAGGTGGGGAGTGGACAGGTTTAGGTACGGTGTACCAGGGGCAACTCACTGCTTTCCCGTAAGTGACCAGTAACCTATATCTTATCCTGGAGGAGGGGAGTGGACAGGTTTAGGTACGGTGTACCAGGGGCAATTCACTGCTGTCCCGTAAGTGACCAGTAACCTACATCTTATCCTGGAGGAGGGGAGTGGACAGGTTTAGGTACGGTGTACCAGGGGCAACTCACTGCTGTCCCGTAAGTGACCAGTAACCTATATCTTATCCTGGAGGAGGGGAGTGGACAGGTTTATGTACGGTGTACCAGGCGCAACTCACTGCTGTCCCGTAAGTGACCAGTAACCTATATCTTATCCTGGAGGAGGGGAGTGGACAGGTTTAGGTACGGTGTACCAGGGGCAACTCACTGCTTTCCCGTAAGTGACCAGTAACCTATATCTTATCCTGGAGGAGGGGAGTGGACAGGTTTAGGTACGGTGTACCAGGGGCAACTCACTGCTGTCCCGTAAGTGACCAGTAACCTATATCTTATCCTAGAGGAGGGGAGTGGACAGGTTTAGGTACGGTGTACCAGGGGCAACTCACTGCTGTCCCGTAAGTGACCAGTAACCTATATCTTATCCTGGAGGAGGGGAGTGGACAGGTTTAGGTACGGTGTACCAGGGGCAAGTCACTGCTGTCCCGTAAGTGACCAGTAACCTGTATCTTATCCTGGAGGAGGGGAGTGGACAGGTTTAGGTATGGTGTACCAGGGGCAACTCACTGCTGTCCCGTAAGAGACCAGTCTATATCTTATCCTGGAGGAGGGGAGTGGACAGGTTTAGGTACGGTGTACCAGGGGCAACTCACTGCAGTCCTGTAAGTGACCAGTAACCTATATCTTATCCTGGAGGAGGGGAGTGGACAGGTTTAGGTACGGTGTACCAGGGCCAACTCCCTGCTGTCCCGTAAGTGACCAGTAACCTATATCTTATCCTGGAGGAGGGGAGTGGACAGGTTTAGGTACGGTGTACCAGAGGCAACTCACTGCTGTCCCGTAAGTGACCAGTAACCTATATCTTATCCTGGAGGAGGGGAGTGGACATGTTTAGGTACGGTGTACCAGGGGCAACTCACTGCTGTCCCGTAAGTGACCAGTAACATATATCTTATCCTGGAGGAGGGGAGTGGACAGGTTTAGGTACGGTGTACCAGGGGCAACTCACTGCTGTCCCGTAAGTGACCAGTAACCTATATCTTATCCTGGAGGAGGGGAGTGGAGAGGTTTAGGTACGGTGTACCAGGGGCAACTCACTGCTGTCCCGTAAGTGACCAGTAACCTATATCTTATCCTGGAGGAGGGGAGTGGACAGGTTTAGGTACGGTGTACCAGGGGCAACTCACTGCTGTCCCGTAAGTGACCAGTAACCTATATCTTATCCTGGAGGAGGGGAGTGGACAGGTTTAGGTACGGTGTACCAGGGGCAACTCAGTGCTGTCCCGTAAGTGACCAGTAACCTATATCTTATCCTGGAGGAGGGGAGTGGACAGGTTTAGGTACGGTGTACCAGGGGCAACTCACTGCTGTCCCGTAAGTGACCAGTAACCTATATCTTATCCTGGAGGAGGGGAGTGGACAGGTTTAGGTATGGTGTACCAGGGGCAACTCACTGCTGTCCCGTAAGTGACCAGTAACCTATATCTTATCCTGGAGGAGGGGAGTGGACATGTTTAGGTATGGTGTACCAGGTGCGGCTCACTGCTGTCCCGTAAGTGACCAGTAACCTATATCTTATCCTGGAGGAGGGGAGTGGACAGGTTTAGGTACGGAGTACAAGGGGCAACTCACTGCTTTCCCGTAAGTGACCAGTAACCTATATCTTATCCTGGAGGAGGGGAGTGGACAGGTTTAGGTACGGTGTACCAGGGGCAACTCACTGCTGTCCCGTAAGTGACCAGTAACCTACATCTTATCCTGGAGGAGGCGAGTGGACAGGTTTAGGTACGGTGTACCAGGGGCAACTCACTGCTGTCCCGTAAGTGACCAGTAACCTATATCTTATCCTGGAGGAGGGGAGTGGACAGGTTTAGGTACGGTGTACCAGGGGCAACTCACAGCTGTCCCGTAAGTGACCAGTAACCTATATCTTATCCTGGAGGAGGGGAGTGGACAGGTTTAGGTATGGTGTACCAGGGGCAACTCACTGCTGTCCCGTAAGTGACCAGTAACCTATATCTTATCCTGGAGGAGGGGAGTGGACATGTTTAGGTATGGTGTACCAGGTGCGGCTCACTGCTGTCCCGTAAGTGACCAGTAACCTATATCTTATCCTGGAGGAGGGGAGTGGACAGGTTTAGGTACGGTGTACCAGGGGCAACTCACTGCTGTCCCGTAAGTGACCAGTAACCTACATCTTATCCTGGAGGAGGGGAGTGGACAGGTTTAGGTACGGTGTACCAAGGGCAACTCACTGCTGTCCCGTCAGTGACCAGTAACCTATATCTTATACTAGAGGAGGGGAGTGGACAGGTTTAGGTACGGTGTGCCAGGGGCAACTCACTGCTGTCCCGTAAGAGACCAGTAACCTATATCTTATCCTGGAGGAGGGGAGTGGACAGGTTTAGGTACGGTGTACCAGGGGCAACTCACTGCAGTCCTGTAAGTGACCAGTAACCTATATAGCTTAACCTGGAGGTGGGGAGTGGACAGGTTTAGGTACGGTGTACCAGGGGCAACTCACTGCTTTCCCGTAAGTGACCAGTAACCTATATCTTATCCTGGAGGAGGGGAGTGGACAGGTTTAGGTACGGTGTACCAGGGGCAACTCACTGCTGTCCAGTAAGTGACCAGTAACCTACATCTTATCCTGGAGGAGGGGAGTGGACAGGTTTAGGTACGGTGTACCAGGGGCAACTCACTGCTGTCCCGTAAGTGACCAGTAACCTATATCTTATCCTGGAGGAGGGGAGTGGACAGGTTTAGGTACGGTGTACCAGGGGCAACTCACTGCTGTCTCGTAAGTGACCAGTAACCTATATCTTATCCTGGAGGAGGGGAGTGGACAGGTTTAGGTACGGTGTACCAGGGGCAACTCACTGCTGTCCCGTAAGTGACCAGTAACCTATATCTTATCCTGGAGGAGGGGAGTGGACAGGTTTAGGTATGGTGGACCAGGGGCAACTCACTGCTGTCCCGTAAGAGACCAGTAACCTATATCTTATCCTGGAGGAGGGGAGTGGACAGGTTTAGGTACGGTGTACCAGGGGCAACTCACTGCAGTCCTGTAAGTGACCAGTAACCTATATCTTATCCTGGAGGAGGGGAGTGGACAGGTTTAGGTACGGTGTACCAGGGCCAACTCCCTGCTGTCCCGTAAGTGACCAGTAACCTATATCTTATCCTGGAGGAGGGGAGTGGACAGGTTTAGGTACGGTGTACCAGAGGCAACTCACTGCTGTCCCGTAAGTGACCAGTAACCTATATCTTATCCTGGAGGAGGGGAGTGGACATGTTTAGGTACGGTGTACCAGGGGCAACTTACTGCTGTCCCGTAAGTGACCAGTAACCTATATCTTATCCTGGAGGAGGGGAGTGGACAGGTTTAGGTACGGTTTACCAGGGGCAACTCACTGCTGTCCCGTAAGTGACTTGTAAACTATATCTTATCCTGGAGGAGGGGAGTGGACAGGTTTAGGTACAGTGTACCAGGGGCAATTCACTGCTGCCCCGTAAGTGACCAGTAACCTATATCTTATCCTGGAGGAGGGGAATGGACAGGTTTAGGTACGGTGTACCAGCTGCAACTCACTGTTTTCCCGTAAGTGACCAGTAACCTATATCTTATCCTGGAGGAATGGAGTGGACAGGTTTAGGTACGGTGTACCAGGGGCAACTCACTGCTGTCCCGTAAGTGACCAGTAACCTATATCTTATCCTGGAGGAGAGGAGTGGACAGGTTTAGGTACGGTGTACCAGGGGCAACTCACTGCTGTCCCGTAAGTGACCAGTAACCTATATTATATCCAGGAGGACGTGAGTGGACAGGTTTAGGTACAGTGTACCAGGGGCAACTCACTGCTGTCCCGTAAGTGACCAGTAACCTATATCTTATCCTGGAGGAGGTTAGTGGACATGTTTAGGTATGGTGTACCAGGGGCGGCTCATTGCTGTCCCGTAAGTGACCAGTAACCTATATCTTATCCTGGAGGAGGGGAGTGGACAGGTTTAGGTACGGTGTACCAGGGGCAACTCACTGCTGTCCCGTAAGTGACCAGTAACCTACATCTTATGCTGGAGGAGGGGAGTGGACAGGTTTAGGTATGGTGTACCAGGGGCAACTCACTGCTGTCCCGTAAGTGATCAGTAACCTATATCTTATCCCAGAGGAGGGGAGTGGACAGGTTTAGGTACGGTGTACCAGGGGCAACTCACTGCTGTCCCGTAAGTGACCAGTAACCTATATCTTATCCTGGAGGAGGGGAGTGGACAGGTTTAGGTACGGTGTACCAGGGGCAACTCACTGCTGTCCCGTAAGTGACCAGTAACCTATATCTTATCCTGGAGGAGGGGAGTGGACAGGTTTAGGTACGGTGTACCAGGGGCAACTCACTGCTGTCCCGTAAGTGACCAGTAACCTATACTTTTTCCTGGAGGAGAGGAGTGGACATGTTTAGGTATGGTGTACCAGGGGCGGCTCACTGCTGTCCCGTAAGTGACCATTAACCTATATCTTATCCTGGAGAAGGGGAGTGGACATGTTTAGGTATGGTGTACCAGAGGCAACTCACTGCTGTCCCGTAAGTGACCAGTAACCTATATCTTATCCTGGAGGAGGGGAATGGACAGGTTTAGGTACGGTGTACCAGGGGCAACTCACTGCTGTCCCGTAAGTGACCAGTAACCTATATCTTATCCTGGAGGAGGGGAGTGGACATGTTTAGGTATGGAGTACCAGGGGCGGCTCACTGCTGTCCCGTAAGTGACCAGTAACCTAGATCTTATCCTGGAGGAGGGGAGTGGACAGGTTTAGGTACGGTGTACCAGGGGCAACTCACTGCAGTCCTGTAAGTGACCAGTAACCTATATCTTATCCTGGAGGAGGGGAGTGGACAGGTTTAGGTACGGTGTACCTGGGGCAACTCACTGCTTTCCCGTAAGTGACCAGTAACCTATATCTTATCCTGGAGGAGGGGAGTGGACAGATTTAGGTACGGTGTACCAGGGGCAACTCACTGCTGTCCCGTAAGTGACCAGTAACCTACATCTTATCCTGGAGGAGGGGAGTGAACAGGTTTAGGTACGGTGTACCAGAGGCAACTCACTGCTGTCCCGTAAGTGACCAGTAACCTATATCTTATCCTGGAGGAGGGGAGTGGACAGGTTTAGGTACGGTGTACCAGGGGCAACTCACTGCTGTCCCGTAAGTGACCAGTAATCTATATCTTATCCTGGAGGAGGGGAGTGGACAGGTTTAGGTACGGTGTACCAGGGGCAACTCACTGCTGTCCCGTAAGTGACCACTAACCTATATCTTATCCTGGAGGAGGGGAGTGGACATGTTTAGGTATAGTGTACCAGGTGCGGCTCACTGCTGTCCCGTAAGTGACCAGTAACCTATATCTTATCCTGGAGGAGGGGAGTGGACAGGTTTAGGTACGGTGTACCAGGGGCAACTCACTGCTGTCCCGTAAGTGACCAGTAACCAACATCTTATCCTGGAGGAGGGGAGTGGACAGGTTTAGGTACGGTGTACCAGAGGCAACTCACTGCTGTCCCGTCAGTGACCAGTAACCTATATCGTATACTAGAGGAGGGGAGTGGGCAGGTTTAGGTACGGTGTACCAGGGGCAGCTCACTGCTGTCCCGTAAGCGACCAGTAACCTATATCTTATCCTGGAGGAGGGGAGTGGACAGGTTTAGGTACGGTGTACCAGGGGCAACTCACTGCAGTCCTGTAAGTGACCAGTAACCTATATCTTATCCTGGAGGAGGGGAGTGGACAGGTTTAGGTACGGTGTACCAGAGGCAACTCACTGCTGTCCCGTAAGTGACCAGTAACCTATATCTTATCCTGGAGGAGGGGAGTGGGCATGTTTAGGTACGGTGTACCAGGGGCAACTCACTGCTGTCCCGTAAGTGACCAGTAACATATATCTTATCCTGGAGGAGGGGAGTGGACAGGTTTAGGTACAGTGTACCAGGGGCAACTCACTGCTGTCCCGTAAGTGACCAGTAACCTATATCTTATCCTGGAGGAGGGGAGTGGACAGGTTTAGGTACGGTGTACCAGGGGCAACTCACTGCTGTCCCGTAAGTGACCAGTAACCTATATCTTATCCTGGAGGAGGGGAGTGGACAGGTTTAGATACGGTGTACCAGGGGCAACTCACTGCTGTCCCGTAAGTGACCAGTAACCCATATCTTATCCTGGAGGAGGGGAGTGGACAGGTTTAGGTACGGTGTACCAGGGGCAACTCACTGCTGTCCCGTAAGTGACCAGTAACCTATATCTTATCCTGGAGGAGGGGAGTGGACAGGTTTAGGTACGGTGTACCAGGGGCAACTCACTGCTGTCCCGTAAGTGACCAGTAACCTATATCTTATCCTGGAGGAGGGGAGTGGACAGGTTTAGGTATGGTGTACCAGGGGCAACTCACTGCTGTCCCGTAAGTGACCAGTAACCTACATCTTATCCTGGAGGAGGGGAGTGGACATGTTTAGGTATGGTGTACCAGGTGCGGCTCACTGCTGTCCCGTAAGTGACCAGTAACCTATATCTTATCCTGGAGGAGGGGAGTGGACAGGTTTAGGTACGGAGTACAAGGGGCAACTCACTGCTTTCCCGTAAGTGACCAGTAACCTATATCTTATCCTGGAGGAGGGGAGTGGACAGGTTTAGGTACGGTGTACCAGGGGCAACTCACTGCTGTCCCGTAAGTGACCAGTAACCTACATCTTATCCTGGAGGAGGCGAGTGGACAGGTTTAGGTACGGTGTACCAGGGGCAACTCACAGCTGTCCCGTAAGTGACCAGTAACCTATATCTTATCCTGGAGGAGGATAGTGGACAGGTTTAGGTATGGTGTACCAGGGGCAACTCACTGCTGTCCCGTAAGTGACCAGTAACCTATATCTTATCCTGGAGGAGGGGAGTGGACATGTTTAGGTATGGTGTACCAGGTGCGGCTCACTGCTGTCCCGTAAGTGACCAGTAACCTATATCTTATCCTGGAGGAGGGGAGTGGACAGGTTTAGGTACGGTGTACCAGGGGCAACTCACTGCTGTCCCGTAAGTGACCAGTAACCTACATCTTATCCTGGAGGAGGGGAGTGGACAGGTTTAGGTACGGTGTACCAAGGGCAACTCACTGCTGTCCCGTCAGTGACCAGTAACCTATATCTTATACTAGAGGAGGGGAGTGGACAGGTTTAGGTACGGTGTGCCAGGGGCAACTCACTGCTGTCCCGTAAGAGACAAGTAACCTATATCTTATCCTGGAGGAGGGGAGTGGACAGGTTTAGGTACGGTGTACCAGGGGCAACTCACTGCAGTCCTGTAAGTGACCAGTAACCTATATAGCTTAACCTGGAGGTGGGGAGTGGACAGGTTTAGGTACGGTGTACCAGGGGCAACTCACTGCTTTCCCGTAAGTGACCAGTAACCTATATCTTATCCTGGAGGAGGGGAGTGGACAGGTTTAGGTACGGTGTACCAGGGGCAACTCACTGCTGTCCAGTAAGTGACCAGTAACCTACATCTTATCCTGGAGGAGGGGAGTGGACAGGTTTAGGTACGGTGTACCAGGGGCAACTCACTGCTGTCCCGTAAGTGACCAGTAACCTATATCTTATCCTGGAGGAGGGGAGTGGACAGGTTTAGGTACGGTGTACCAGGGGCATCTCACTGCTGTCCCGTAAGTGACCAGTAACCTATATCTTATCCTGGAGGAGGGGAGTGGACAGGTTTAGGTACGGTGTACCAGGGGCAACTCACTGCTGTCCCGTAAGTGACCAGTAACCTATATCTTATCCTGGAGGAGGGGAGTGGACAGGTTTAGGTATGGTGTACCAGGGGCAACTCACTGCTGTCCCGTAAGAGACCAGTAACCTATATCTTATCCTGGAGGAGGGGAGTGGACAGGTTTAGGTACGGTGTACCAGGGTCAACTCACTGCAGTCCTGTAAGTGACCAGTAACCTATATCTTATCCTGGAGGAGGGGAGTGGACAGGTTTAGGTACAGTGTACCAGGGCCAACTCCCTGCTGTCCCGTAAGTGACCAGTAACCTATATCTTATCCTGGAGGAGGGGAGTGGACAGGTTTAGGTACGGTGTACCAGAGGCAACTCACTGCTGTCCCGTAAGTGACCAGTAACCTATATCTTATCCTGGAGGAGGGGAGTGGACATGTTTAGGTACGGTGTACCAGGGGCAACTCACTGCTGTCCCGTAAGTGACCAGTAACCTATATCTTATCCTGGAGGAGGGGAGTGGACAGGTTTAGGTACGGTTTACCAGGGGCAACTCACTGCTGTCCCGTAAGTGACTAGTAAACTATATCTTATCCTGGAGGAGGGGAGTGGACAGGTTTAGGTACGGTGTACCAGGGGCAATTCACTGCTGCCCTGTAAGTGACCAGTAACCTATATCTTATCCTGGAGGAGGGGAGTGGACAGGTTTAGGTACGGTGTACCAGCTGCAACTCACTGTTTTCCCGTAAGTGACCAGTAACCTATATCTTATCCTGGAGGAATGGAGTGGACAGGTTTAGGTACGGTGTACCAGGGGCAACTCACTGCTGTCCCGTAAGTGACCAGTAACCTATATCTTATCCTGGAGGAGAGGAGTGGACAGGTTTAGGTACGGTGTACCAGGGGCAACTCACTGCTGTCCCGTAAGTGACCAGTAACCTATATTATATCCAGGAGGACGGGAGTGGACAGGTTTAGGTACAGTGTACCAGGGGCAACTCACTGCTGTCCCGTAAGTGACCAGTAACCTATATCTTATCCTGGAGGAGGTTAGTGGAAATGTTTAGGTATGGTGTACCAGGGGCGGCTCATTGCTGTCCCGTAAGTGACCAGTAACCTATATCTTATCCTGGAGGAGGGGAGTGGACAGGTTTAGGTACGGTGTACCAGGGGCAACTCACTGCTGTCCCGTAAGTGACCAGTAACCTACATCTTATCCTGGAGGAGGGGAGTGGACAGGTTTAGGTATGGTGTACCAGGGGCAACTCACTGCTGTCCCGTAAGTGACCAGTAACCTATATCTTATCCCAGAGGAGGGGAGTGGACAGGTTTAGGTACGGTGTACCAGGGGCAACTCACTGCTGTCCCGTAAGTGACCAGTAACCTATATCTTATCCTGGAGGAGGGGAGTGGACAGGTTTAGGTACGGTGTACCAGGGGCAACTCACTGCTGTCCCGTAAGTGACCAGTAACCTATATCTTATCCTGGAGGAGGGGAGTGGACAGGTTTAGGTACGGTGTACCAGGGGCAACTCACTGCTGTCCCGTAAGTGACCAGTAACCTATACTTTTTCCTGGAGGAGAGGAGTGGACATGTTTAGGTATGGTGTACCAGGGGCGGCTCACTGCTGTCCCGTAAGTGACCATTAACCTATATCTTATCCTGGAGAAGGGGAGTGGACATGTTTAGGTATGGTGTACCAGAGGCAAGTCACTGCTGTCCCGTAAGTGACCAGTAACCTATATCTTATCCTGGAGGAGGGGAATGGACAGGTTTAGGTACGGTGTACCAGGGGCAACTCACTGCTGTCCCGTAAGTGACCAGTAACCTATATCTTATCCTGGAGGAGGGGAGTGGACATGTTTAGGTATGGAGTACCAGGGGCGGCTCACTGCTGTCCCGTAAGTGACCAGTAACCTAGATCTTATCCTGGAGGAGGGGAGTGGACAGGTTTAGGTACGGTGTACCAGGGGCAACTCACTGCAGTCCTGTAAGTGACCAGTAACCTATATCTTATCCTGGAGGAGGGGAGTGGACAGGTTTAGGTACGGTGTACCTGGGGCAACTCACTGCTTTCCCGTAAGTGACCAGTAACCTATATCTTATCCTGGAGGAGGGGAGTGGACAGATTTAGGTACGGTGTACCAGGGGCAACTCACTGCTGTCCCGTAAGTGACCAGTAACCTACATCTTATCCTGGAGGAGGGGAGTGAACAGGTTTAGGTACGGTGTACCAGGGGCAACTCACTGCTGTCCCGTAAGTGACCAGTAACCTATATCTTATCCTGGAGGAGGGGAGTGGACAGGTTTAGGTACGGTGTACCAGGGGCAACTCACTGCTGTCCCGTAAGTGACCAGTAATCTATATCTTATCCTGGAGGAGGGGAGTGGACAGGTTTAGGTACGGTGTACCAGGGGCAACTCACTGCTGTCCCGTAAGTGACCACTAACCTATATCTTATCCTGGAGGAGGGGAGTGGACATGTTTAGGTATAGTGTACCAGGTGCGGCTCACTGCTGTCCCGTAAGTGACCAGTAACCTATATCTTATCCTGGAGGAGGGGAGTGGACAGGTTTAGGTACGGTGTACCAGGGGCAACTCACTGCTGTCCCGTAAGTGACCAGTAACCAACATCTTATCCTGGAGGAGGGGAGTGGACAGGTTTAGGTACGGTGTACCAGAGGCAACTCACTGCTGTCCCGTCAGTGACCAGTAACCTATATCGTATACTAGAGGAGGGGAGTGGGCAGGTTTAGGTACGGTGTACCAGGGGCAGCTCACTGCTGTCCCGTAAGCGACCAGTAACCTATATCTTATCCTGGAGGAGGGGAGTGGACAGGTTTAGGTACGGTGTACCAGGGGCAACTCACTGCAGTCCTGTAAGTGACCAGTAACCTATATCTTATCCTGGAGGAGGGGAGTGGACAGGTTTAGGTACGGTGTACCAGGGGCAACTCACTGCTTTCCCGTAAGTGACCAGTAACCTATATCTTATCCTGGAGGAGGGGAGTGGACAGGTTTGAGTATGGTGTACCAGGGGCAACTCACTGCTGTCCCGTAAGTGACAAGTAACCTACATCTTATCCTGGAGGAGGGGAGTGGACAGGTTTAGGTACGGTGTACCAGGGGCAACTCACTGCTGTCCCGTAAGTGACCAGTAACCTACATCTTATCCTGGAGGAGGGGAGTGGACAGGTTTAGGTACGGTGTACCAGGGGCAACTCACTGCAGTCCCGTAAGTGACCAGTAACCTATATCTTATCCTGGAGGAGGGGAGTGGACATGTTTAGGTATGGAGTACCAGGGGCGGCTCACTGCTGTCCCGTAAGTGACCAGTAATCTAGATCTTATCCTGGAGGAGGGGAGTGGACAGGTTTAGGTACGGTGTACCATGGGGCAACTCACTGCTGTCCCGTAAGTGACCAGTAACCTATATCTTATCCTGGAGGAGGGGAGTGGACAGGTTTAGGTACGGTGTACCAGAGGCAACTCACTGCTGTCCCGTATGTGACCAGTAACCTATATTATATCCAGGAGGACGGTAGTGGACAGGTTTAGGTACGGTGTACCAGGGGCAACTCACTGCTGTCCCGTAAGTGACCAGTAACCTATATCTTATCCTGGAGGAGGTTAGTGGACATGTTTAGGTATGGTGTACCAGGGGCGGCTCATTGCTGTCCCGTAAGTGACCAGTAACCTATATCTTATCCTGGAGGAGGGGAGTGGACAGGTTTAGGTACGGTGTACCAGGGCAACTCACTGCTGTCCTGTAAGTGACCAGTAACCTACATCTTATCCTGGAGGAGGGGAGTGGACAGGTTTAGGTATGGTGTACCAGGGGCAACTCACTGCTGTCCCGTAAGTGACCAGTAACCTATATCTTATCCCAGAGGAGGGGAGTGGACAGGTTTAGGTACGGTGTACCAGGGGCAACTCACTGCTGTCCCGTAAGTGACCAGTAACCTATACCTTTTGCTGGAGGAGAGGAGTGGACATGTTTAGGTAAGGTGTACCAGGGGCGGCTCACTGCTGTCCCGTAAGTGACCAGTAACCTATATCTTATCCTGGAGAAGGGGAGTGGACATGTTTAGGTATGGTGTACCAGAGGCAACTCACTGCTGTCCCGTAAGTGATCAGTAACCTATATCATATCCTGGAGGAGGGGAGTGGACAGGTTTAGGTACGGTGTACCAGGGGCAACTCACTGCTGTCCCGTAAGTGACCAGTAACCTATATCTTATCCTGGAGGAGGGGAGTGGACATGTTTAGGTATGGAGTACCAGGGGCGGCTCACTGCTGTCCCGTAAGTGACCAGTAACCTAGATCTTATCCTGGAGGAGGGGAGTGGACAGGTTTAGGTACGGTGTACCAGGGGCAACTCACTGCTGTCCCGTAAGTGACCAGTAATCTATATCTTATCCTGGAGGAGGGGAGTGGACAGGTTTAGGTACGGTGTACCAGGGGCAACTCACTGCTGTCCCGTAAGTGACCACTAACCTATATCTTATCCTGGAGGAGGGGAGTGGACATGTTTAGGTATAGTGTACCAGGTGCGGCTCACTGCTGTCCCGTAAGTGACCAGTAACCTATATCTTATCCTGCAGGAGGGGAGTGGACAGGTTTAGGTACGGTGTACCAGGGGCAACTCACTGCTGTCCCGTAAGTGACCAGTAACCTACATCTTATCCTGGAGGAGTGGAGTGGACAGGTTTAGGTACGGTGTACCAGAGGCAACTCACTGCTGTCCCGTCAGTGACCAGTAACCTATATCTTATACTAGAGGAGGGGAGTGGACAGGTTTAGGTACGGTGTACCAGGGGCAACTCACTGCTGTATCGTAAGTGACCAGTAACCTATATCTTATCCTGGAGGAGGGGAGTGGACAGGTTTAGGTACGGTGTACCAGGGGCAACTCACTTTAGTCCTGTAAGTGACCAGTAACCTATATCTTATCCTGGAGGAGGGGAGTGGACAGGTTTAGGTACGGTGTACCAGGGGCAACTCACTGCTTTCCCGTAAGTGACCAGTAACCTATATCTTATCCTGGAGGAGGGGAGTGGACAGGTTTAGGTATGGTGTACCAGGGGCAACTCACTGCTGTCCCGTAAGTGACCAGTAACCTATATCTTATCCTGGAGGAGGGGAGTTGACAGGTTTAGGTACGGTGTACCAGGGGCAACTCACTGCTGTCCCGTAAGTGACCAGTAACTTACGTCTTATCCTGGAGGAGGGGAGTGGACAGGTTTAGGTACGGTGTACCAGGGGCAACTCACTGCTGTCCCGTAAGTGACCAGTAACCTATATCTTATCCTGGAGGAGGGGAGTGGATATGTTTAGGTATGGAGTACCAGGGGCGGCTCACTGCTGTCCCGTAAGTGACCAGTAACCTATATCTTATCCTGGAGGAGGGGAGTGGACAGGTTTAGGTACGGTGTACCAGGGGCAACTCACTGCTTTCCCGTAAGTGACCAGTAACCTATATCTTATCCTGGAGGAGGGGAGTGGACAGGTTTAGGTACGGTGTACCAGGGGCAACTCACTGCTTTCCCGTAAGTGACCAGTAACCTATATCTTATCCTGGAGGAGGGGAGTGGACAGGTTTAGGTACGGTGTACCAGGGGCAACTCACTGCTGTATCGTAAGTGATCAGTAACCTATATCTTATCCTAGAGGAGGGGAGTGGACAGGTTTAGGTACGGTGTACCAGGGGCAACTCACTGCTGCCCCGTAAGTGACCAGTAACCTATATCTTATCCTGGAGGAGGGGAGTGGACAGGTTTAGGTACGGTGTACCAGGGGCAACTCACTGCTGTCCCGTAAGTGACCAGTAACCTATATCTTATCCTGGAGGAGGGGAGTGGACAGGTTTAGGTACGGTGTACCATAGGCAACTCACTGCTGTCCCGTAAGAGACCAGTAACCTATATCTTATCCTGGAGGAGGGGAGTGGAGAGGTTTAGGTACGGTGTACCAGGGGCAACTCACTGCAGTCCTGTAAGTGACCAGTAACCTATATCTTATCCTGGAGGAGGGGAGTGGACAGGTTTAGGTACGGTGTACCAGGGCCAACTCCCTGCTGTCCCGTAAGTGACCAGTAACCTATATCTTATCCTGGAGGAGGGGAGTGGACAGGTTTAGGTACGGCGTACCAGAGGCAACTCACTGCTGTCCCGTAAGTGACCAGTAACCTATATCTTATCCTGGAGGAGGGGAGTGGACATGTTTAGGTACGGTGTACCAGGGTTAACTCACTGCTGTCCCGTAAGTGACCATTAAGATATATCTTATCCTGGAGGAGGGGAGTGGACAGGTTTAGGTACGGTGTACCAGGGGCAACTCACTGCTGTCCCGTAAGTGACCAGTAACCTATATCTTATCCTGGAGGAGGGGAGTGGAGAGGTTTAGGTACGGTGTACCAGGGGCAACTCACTGCTGTCCCGTAAGTGACCAGTAACCTATATCTTATTCTGGAGGAGAGGAGTGGACAGGTTTAGGTACAGTGTACCAGGAGCAACTCACTGCTGTCCCGTAAGTGACCAGTAACCTATATCTTATCCTGGAGGAGGGGAGTGGACATGTTTAGGTATGGTGTACCAGGGGCGGCTCACTGCTGTCCCGTAAGTGACCAGTAACCTATATCTTATCCTGGAGGAGGGGAGTGGACAGGTTTAGGTACGGTGTACCAGGGGCAACTCACTGCTGTCCCGTAAGTGACCAGTAACCTATATCTTATCCTGGGGGAGGGGAGTGGACAGGTTTAGGTACAGTGTACCAGGGGCAACTCACTGTTTTCCCGTAAGTGACCAGTAACCTGTATCTTATCCTGGAGGAATGGAGTGGACAGGTTTAGGTACGGTGTACCAGGGGCAACTCACTGCTGTCCCGTAAGTGACCAGTAACCTATATCTTATCCTGGAGGAGAGGAGTGGACAGGTTTAGGTACGGTGTACCAGGGGCAACTCACTGCTGTCCCGTAAGTGACCAGTAACCTATATCTTATCCAGGAGGACGGGAGTGGACAGGTTTAGGTACGGTGTACCAGGGGCAACTCACTGCTGTCCCGTAAGTGACCAGTAACCTATATCTTATCCTGGAGGAGGGGAGTGGACAGGTTTAGGTACGGTATACCAGGGGCAACTCACTGCTGTCCCGTAAGTGACCAGTAACCTACATCTTATCCTGGAGGAGGGGAGTGGACAGGTTTAGGTACGGTGTACCAGGGGCAACTCACTGCTGTCCCGTAAGTGACCAGTAACCTATATCTTATCCCAGAGGAGGGGAGTGGACAGGTTTATGTACGGTGTACCAGGGGCAACTCACTGCTGTCCCGTAAGTGACCAGTGACCTATATCTTATCCTAGAGGAGGGGACTGGACAGGTTTAGGTACGGTGTACCAGGGGCAACTCACTGCTGTCCCGTAAGTGACCAGTAACCTATACCTTTTTCTGTAGGAGAGGAGTGGACATGTTTAGGTATGGTGTACCAGGGGCGGCTCACTGCTGTCCCGTAAGTGACCAGTAACCTATATCTCATCCTGGAGGAGGGGAGTGGACAAGTTTAGGTATGGTGTACCAGAGGCAACTCACTGCTGTCCCGTAAGTGACCAGTAACCTATATCTTATCCTGGAGGAGGGGAGTGGACAGGTTTAGGTACGGTGTACCAGGGGCAACTCACTGCTTTCCCGTAAGTGACCAGTAACCTATATCTTATCCTGGAGGAGGGGAGTGGACAGGTTTAGGTATGGTGTACCAGGGGCAACTCACTGCTGTCCCGTAAGTGACCAGTAACCTACATCTTATCCTGGAGGAGGGGAGTGGACAGGTTTAGGTACGGTGTACCAGGGGCAACTCACTGCTGTCCCGTAAGTGACCAGTAACCTACGTCTTATCCTGGAGGAGGGGAGTGGACAGGTTTAGGTACGGTGTACCAGGGGCAACTCACTGCTGTCCCGTAAGTGACCAGTAACCTATATCTTATCCTGGAGGAGGGGAGTGGACATGTTTAGGTATGGAGTACCAGGGGCGGCTCACTGCTGTCCCGTAAGTGACCAGTAACCTAGATCTTATCCTGGAGGAGGGGAGTGGACAGGTTTAGGTACGGTGTACCAGGGGCAACTCACTGCAGTCCTGTAAGTGACCAGTAACCTATACCTTTTGCTGGAGGAGGGGAGTGGACAGGTTTAGGTACGGTGTACCAGGGGCAACTCACTGCTTTCCCGTAAGTGACCAGTAACCTATATCTTATCCTGGAGGAGGGGAGTGGACAGGTTTAGGTACGGTGTACCAGGGGCAACTCACTGCTTTCCCGTAAGTGACCAGTAACCTATATCTTATCCTGGAGGAGGGGAGTGGACAGGTTTAGGTACGGTGTACCAGGGGCAACTCACTGCTGTATCGTAAGTGACCAGTAACCTATATCTTATCCTAGAGGAGGGGAGTGGACAGGTTTAGGTACGGTGTACCAGGGGCAACTCACTGCTGTCCCGTAAGTGACCAGTAACCTATATCTTATCCTGGAGGAGGGGAGTGGACAGGTTTAGGTACGGTGTACCAGGGGCAACTCACTGCTGTCCCGTAAGTGACCAGTAACCTATATCTTATCCTGGAGGAGGGGAGTGGATAGGTCTAGGTACGGTGTACCAGAGCCAACTCACTGCTGTCCCGTAAGAGACCAGTAACCTATATCTTATCCTGGAGGAGGGGAGTGGAGAGGTTTAGGTACGGTGTACCAGGGGCAACTCACTGCAGTCCTGTAAGTGACCAGTAACCTATATCTTATCCTGGAGGAGGGGAGTGGACAGGTTTAGGTACGGTGTACCAGGGCCAACTCCCTGCTGTCCTGTAAGTGACCAGTAACCTATATCTTATCCTGGAGGAGGGGAGTGGACAGGTTTAGGTACGGCGTACCAGAGGCAACTCACTGCTGTCCCGTAAGTGACCAGTAACCTATATCTTATCCTGGAGGAGGGGAGTGGACATGTTTAGGTACGGTGTACCAGGGGCAACTCACTGCTGTCCCGTAAGTGACCATTAACATATATCTTATCCTGGAGGAGGGGAGTGGACAGGTTTAGGTACGGTGTACCAGGGGCAACTCACTGCTGTCCCGTAAGTGACCAGTAACCTATATCTTATCCTGGAGGAGGGGAGTGGAGAGATTTAGGTACGGTGTACCAGGGGCAACTCACTGCTGTCCCGTAAGTGACCAGTAACCTATATCTTATCCTGGAGGAGAGGAGTGGACAGGTTTAGGTACAGTGTACCAGGAGCAACTCACTGCTGTCCCGTAAGTGACCAGTAACCTATATCTTATCCTGGAGGAGGGGAGTGGACATGTTTAGGTATGGTGTACCAGGGGCGGCTCACTGCTGTCCCGTAAGTGACCAGTAACCTATATCTTATCCTGGAGGAGGGGAGTGGACAGGTTTAGGTATGGTGTACCAGAGGCAACTCACTGCTGTCCCGTAAGTGACCAGTAACCTATATCTTATCCTGGAGGAGGGGAGTGGACAGGTTTAGGTACGGTGTACCAGGGGCAACTCACTGCTGTCCCGTAAGTGACCAGTAACCTATATCTTATCCTGGAGGAGGGGAGTGGACAGGTTTAGGTACGGTGTACCAGGGGCAACTCACTGCTGTCCCGTAAGTGACCAGTAACCTACATCTTATCCTGGAGGAGGGGAGTGGACAGGTTTAGGTACGGTGTACCAGGGGCAACTCACTGCTGTCCCGTAAGTGACCAGTAACCTATATCTTATCCTGGAGGAGGGGAGTGGACAGGTTTAGGTACGGTGTACCAGGGGCAACTCACTGCTGTCCCGTAAGTGACCAGTAATCTATATCTTATCCAGGAGGAGGGGAGTGGACAGGTTTAGGTACGGTGTACCAGGGGCAACTCACTGCTGTCCCGTAAGTGACCAGTGACCTATATCTTATCCTAGAGGAGGGGACTGGACAGGTTTAGGTACGGTGTACCAGGGGCAACTCACTGCTGTCCCGTAAGTGACCAGTAACCTATACCTTTTTCTGGAGGAGGGGAGTGGACATGTTTAGGTATGGTGTACCAGGGGCGGCTCACTGCTGTCCCGTAAGTGACCAGTAACCTATATCTCATCCTGGAGGAGGGGAGTGGACATGTTTAGGTATGGTGTACCAGAGGCAACTCACTGCTGTCCCGTAAGTGACCAGTAACCTATATCTTATCCTGGAGGAGGGGAGTGGACAGGTTTAGGTACGGTGTACCAGGGGCAACTCACTGCTGTCCCGTAAGTGACCAGTAACCTATATCTTATCCTGGAGGAGGGGAGTGGACAGGTTTAGGTACGGTGTACCAGGGGCAACTCACTGCTGTCCCGTAAGTGACCAGTAACCTACATCTTATCCTGGAGGAGGGGAGTGGACAGGTTTAGGTACGGTGTACCAGGGGCAACTCACTGCTGTCCCGTAAGTGACCAGTAACCTATATCTTATCCTGGAGGAGGGGAGTGGACAGGTTTAGGTACGGTGTACCAGGGGCAACTCACTGCTGTCCCGTAAGTGACCAGTAATCTATATCTTATCCAGGAGGAGGGGAGTGGACAGGTTTAGGTACGGTGTACCAGGGGCAACTCACTGCTGTCCCGTAAGTGACCACTAACCTATATCTTATCCTGGAGGAGGGGAGTGGACATGTTTAGGTATAGTGTACCAGGTGCGGCTCACTGCTGTCCCGTAAGTGACCAGTAACCTATATCTTATCCTGGAGGAGGGGAGTTTACAGGTATAGGTACGGTGTACCAGAGGCAACTCACTGCTGACCCGTCAGTGACCAGTAACCTATATCTTTTCCTAGAGGAGGGGAGTGGACAGGTTTAGGTACGGTGTACCAGGGGCAACTCACTGCTGTCCCGTAAGAGACCAGTAACCTATATCTTATCCTGGAGGAGGGGAGTGGACAGGTTTAGGTACGGTGTACCAGGGGCAACTCACTGCAGTCCTGTAAGTGACCAGTAATCTATATCTTATCCTGGAGGAGGGGAGTGGACAGGTTTAGGTACGGTGTACCAGGGGCAACTCACTGCTTTCCCGTAAGTGACCAGTAACCTATATCTTATCCTGGAGGAGGGGAGTGGACAGGTTTAGATACGGTGTACCAGGGGCAACTCACTGCTGTCCCGTAAGTGACCAGTAACCTACATCTTATCGTGGAGGAGGGGAGTGGACAGGTTTAGGTACGGTGTACCAGGGGCAACTCACTGCTGTCCCGTAGTGACCAGTAACCTATATCTTATCCTGGAGGAGGGGAGTGGACGGGTTTAGGTACGGTGTACCAGGGGCAACTCACTGCTGTCCCGTAAGTGACCAGTAACCTATATCTTATCCTGGAGGAGGGGACTGGACAGGTTTAGGTACTGTGTACCAGGGGCAACTCACTGCTGTCCCGTAAGTGACCAGTAACCTATATCTTATCCTGGAGGAGGGGAGTTTACATGTTTAGGTATGGTGTACCAGGGGCGGCTCACTGCTGTCCCATAAGTGACCAGTAACCTATATCTTTTCCTGGAGGAGGGGAGTGGACAGGTTTAGGTATGGTGTACCAGGGGCAACTCACTGCTGTCCCGTAAGTGACCAGTAACCTACATCTTATCCTGGAGGAGGGGTGTGGACAGGTTTAGGTACGGTGTACCAGGGGCAACTCACTGCTGTCCCGTAAGTGACCAGTAACCTATATCTTACCCTGGAGGAATGGAGTGGACATGTTTAGGTATGGTGGACCATGGGCGGCTCACTGCTGTCCCGTAAGTGACCAATAACCTATATCTTATCCTGGAGGAGGGGAGTGGACAGGTTTAGGTACGGTGTACCAGGGGCAACTCACTGCTGTCCCGTAAGTGACCAGTAACCTATATCTTATCCTGGAGGAGGGGAGTGGACAGGTTTAGGTACGGTGTACCAGGGGCAACTTACTGGTGTCACGTAAAAGACCAGTAACCTATATCTTATCCTGGAGGAGGGGAGTGGACAGGTTTAGGTATGGTGTACCAGTGGCAACTCACTGCTGTCCCGTAAGTGACCAGTAACCTATATCTTATCCTGGAGGAGGGGAGTGGACATGTTTAGGTATGGTGTACCAGGTGCGGCTCACTGCTGTCCCGTAAGTGACCAGTAACCTATATCTTATCCTGGAGGAGGGGAGTGGACAGGTTTAGGTACGGTGTACCAGGGGCAACTCACTGCTGTCCCGTAAGTGACCAGTAACCTACATCTTATCCTGGAGGAGGGGAGTGGACAGGTTTAGGTACGGTGTACCAGGGGCAACTCACTGCTGTCCCGTCAGTGACCAGTAACCTATATCTTATACTAGAGGAGGGGAGTGGACAGGTTTAGGTACGGTGTACCAGGGGCAACTCACTGCTGTCCCGTAAGAGACCAGTAACCTATATCTTATCCTGGAGGAGGGGAGTGGACAGGTTTAGGTACGGTGTACCAGGGGCAACTCACTGCAGTCCTGTAAGTGACCAGTAACCTATATCTTATCCTGGAGGAGGGGAGCGGACAGGTTTAGGTACGGTGTACCAGGGGCAACTCACTGCTTTCCCGTAAGTGACCAGTAACCTATATCTTATCCTGGAGGAGGGGAGTGGACAGGTTTAGGCACGGTGTACCAGGGGCAACTCACTGCTGTCCCGTAAGTGACCAGTAACCTACATCTTATCCAGGAGGAGGTGAGTGGACAGGTTTAGGTTTGGTGTACCATGGGCAACTCACTGCTGTCCCGTAAGTGACCAGTAACCTATATCTTATCCTGGAGGAGGGGAGTGGACAGGTTTAGGTACGGTGTACCAGGGGCAACTCACTGCTGTCCCGTAAGTGACCAGTAACCTATATCTTATCCTGGAGGAGGGGAGTGGACAGGTTTAGGTATGGTGTACCAGGGGCAACTCACTGCTGTCCCGTAAGTGACCAGTAACCTATATCTTATCCTGGAGGAGGGGAGTGGACATATTTAGGTATGGTGTACCAGGTGCGGCTCACTGCTGTCCCGTAAGTGACCAGTAACCTATATCTTATCCTTAAGGAGGGGAGTGGACAGTTTAGGGACGGTGTACCAGGGGCAACTCACTGCTGTCCCGTAAGTGACCAGTAACCTACATATTATCCTGGAGGAGGGGAGTGGACAGGTTTAGGTACAGTGTACCAGGGGCAACTCACTGCTGTCCCGTCAGTGACCAGTAACCTATATCTTATCCTGGAGGAGGGGAGTGGACAGGTTTAGGTATGGTGTACCAGGGGCAACTCACTGCTGTCCCGTAAGTGACCAGTAACCTATATCTTATCCTGGAGGAGGGGAGTGGACATGTTTAGGTATGGTGTACCAGGTGCGGCTCACTGCTGTCCCGTAAGTGACCAGTAACCTATATCTTATCCTGGAGGAGGGGAGTGGCCAGGTTTAGGTACGGTGTACCAGGGGCAACTCACTGCTTTCCCGTAAGTGACCAGTAACCTATATCTTATCCTGGAGGAGGGGAGTGGACAGGTTTAGGGACGGTGTACCAGGGGCAACTCACTGCTGTCCCGTAAGTGACCACTAACCTATATCTTATCCTGGAGGAGGGGAGTGGACAGGTTTAAGTACTGTGTACCATGGGCAACTCACTGCTGTCCCGTAAGTGACCAGTAACCTATATCTTATCCTGGAGGAGGGGAGTGGACAGGTTTAGGTACGGTGTACCAGGGGCAACTCACTGCTGTCCCGTAAGTGACCAGTAACCTATATCTTATCCTGGAGGAGGGGAGTGGACAGGTTTAGGTATGGTGTACCAGGGGCAACTCACTGCTGTCCCGTAAGTGACCAGTAACCTATATCTTATCCTGGAGGAGGGGAGTGGACATGTTTAGGTATGGTGTACCAGGTGCGGCTCACTGCTGTCCCGTAAGTGACCAGTAACCTATATCTTATCCTGGAGGAGGGGAGTGGACAGGTTTAGGTACGGTGTACCAGGGGCAACTCACTGCTGTCCCGTAAGTGACCAGTAACCTACATATTATCCTGGAGGAGGGGAGTGGACAGGTTTAGGTACGGTGTACCAGGGGCAACTCACTGCTCTCCCGTCAGTGACCAGTAACCTATATCTTATACTAGAGGAGGGGAGTGGACAGGTTTAGGTACGGTGTACCAGGGGCAACTCACTGCTGTCCCGTAAGAGACCAGTAACCTATATCTTATCCTGGAGGAGGGGAGCGGACAGGTTTAGGTACGGTGTACCAGGGGCAACTCACTGCAGTCCTGTAAGTGACCAGTAACCTATATCTTATCCTGGAGGAGGGGAGTGGACAGGTTTAGGTACGGTGTACCAGGGGCAACTCTCTGCTTTCCCGTAAGTGACCAGTAACCTATATCTTATCCTGGAGGAGGGGAGTGGACAGGTTTAGGTACGGTGTACCAGAGGCAACTCACTGCTGTCCCGTAAGTGACCAGTAACCTACATCTTATCCTGGAGGAGGGGAGTGGACAGGTTTAGGTACGGTGTACCAGGGGCAACTCACTGCTGTCCCGTAAGTGACCAGTAATCTATATCTTATCCTGGAGGAGGGGAGTGGACATGTTTAGGTACGGTGTACCAGGGGCAACTCACTGCTGTACCGTAAGTGACCAGTAACCTATATCTTATCCTGGAGGTGGGGAGTGGACAGGTTTAGGTACGGTGTACCAGGGGCAACTCACTGCTTTCCCGTAAGTGACCAGTAACCTATATCTTATCCTGGAGGAGGGGAGTGGACAGGTTTAGGTACGGTGTACCAGGGGCAACTCACTGCTGTCCCGTAAGTGACCAGTAACCTATATCTTATCCTAGAGGAGGGGAGTGGACAGGTTTAGGTACGGTGTACCAGGGGCAACTCACTGCTGTCCCGTAAGTGACCAGTAACCTATATCTTATCCTGGAGGAGGGGAGTGGACAGGTTTAGGTACGGTGTACCAGGGGCAACTCACTGCTATCCCGTAAGTGACCAGTAACCTATATCTTATCCTGGAGGAGGGGAGTGGACAGGTTTAGGTACGGTGTACCAGGGGCAACTCACTGCTGTCCCGTAAGAGACCAGTAACCTATATCTTATCCTGGAGGAGGGGAGTGGACAGGTTTAGGTACGGTGTAAAAGGGGCAACTCACTGCAGTCCTGTAAGTGACCAGTAACCTATATCTTATCCTGGAGGAGGGGAGTGGACAGGTTTAGGTACGGTGTACCAGGGCCAACTCCCTGCTGTCCCGTAAGTGACCAGTAACCTATATCTTATCCTGGAGGATGGGAGTGGACAGGTTTAGGTACGGTGTACCAGAGGCAACTCACTGCTGTCCCGTAAGTGACCAGTAACCTATATCTTATCCTGGAGGAGGGGAGTGGACATGTTTAGGTACGGTGTACCAGGGTCAACTCACTGCTTTCCCGTAAGTGACCAGTAACCTATATCTTATCCTGGAGGAGGGGAGTGGACAGGTTTAGGCACGGTGTACCAGGGGCAACTCACTGCTGTCCCGTAAGTGACCAGTAACCTACATCTTATCCTGGAGGAGGGGAGTGGACATGTTTAGGTATCGTGTACCAGGGGCGGCTCACTGCTGTCCCATAAGTGACCAGTAACCTATATCTTATCCTGGAGGAGGGGAGTGGACAGGTTTAGGTACGGTGTACCAGGGGCAACTCACTGCTGTCCCGTAAGTGACCAGTAACCTGTATCTTATACTGGAGGAGGGGGGTGGACAGGTTTAGGTACGGTGTACCAGGGGCAACTCACTGCTGCCCCGCTAGTGACCAGTAACATATATCTTATCCTGGAGGAGGGGAGTGGACAGGTTTAGGTACGGTGTACCAGGGGCAACTCACTGTTTTCCCGTAAGTGACCAGTAACCTATATCTTATCCTGGAGGAATGGAGGGGACAGGTTTAGGTACGGTGTACCAGGGGCAACTCACTGCTGTCCCGTAAGTGACCAGTAACCTATATCTTATCCTGGAGGAGAGGAGTGGACAGGTTTAGGTACGGTGTACCAGGGGCAACTCACTGCTGTCCCGTAAGTGACCAGTAACCTATATCTTATCCAGGAGGACGGGAGTGGACAGGTTTAGGTACGGTGTACCAGGGGCAACTCACTGCTGTCCCGTAAGTGGCCAGTAACCTATATCTTATCCTGGAGGAGGTTAGTGGACATGTTTAGGTATGGTGTACCAGGGGCGGCTCATTGCTGTCCCGTAAGTGACCAGTAACCTATTTCTTATCCTGGAGGAGGGGAGTGGACAGGTTTAGGTACGGTGTACCAGGGGCAACTCACTGCTGTCCCGTAAGTGACCAGTAACCTACATCTTATCCTGGAGGAGGGGAGTGGACAGGTTTAGGTACGGTGTACCAGGGGCAACTCACTGCTGTCCCGTAAGAGACCAGTAACCTATATCTTATCCCAGAGGAGGGGAGTGGACAGGTTTAGGTACGGTGTACCAGGGGCAACTCACTGCTGTCCCGTAAGTGACCAGTAACCTATATCTTATCCTGGAGGAGTGGAGTGGACAGGTTTAGGTACGGTGTACCAGGGGCAACTCACTGCTGTCCCGTAAGTGACCAGTAACCTATATCTTATCCTGGAGGAGGGGAGTGGACAGGTTTAGGTACGGTGTACCAGGGGCAACTCACTGCTGTCCCGTAAGTGACCAGTACCCTATACCTTATCCTGGAGGAGGGGAGTGGACAGGTTTAGGTACGGTGTACCAGGGCCAACTCACTGCTGTCCCGTAAGTGACCAGTAACCTATACCTTATCCTAGAGGAGGGGAGTGGACAGGTTTAGGTACGGTGTACCAGGGGCAACTCACTGCTGTCCCGTAAGTGACCAGTAACCTATACCTTATCCTGGAGGAGAGGAGTGGACATGTTTAGGTATGGTGTACCAGGGGCGGCTCACTGCTGTCCCGTAAGTGACCAGTAACCTATATCTTATCCTGGAGGAGGGGAGTGGACATGTTTAGGTATGGTGTACCAGAGGCAACTCACTGCTGTCCCGTAAGTGACCAGTAACCTATATCTTATCCTGGAGGAGGGGAGTGGACAGGTTTAGGTACGGTGTACCAGGGGAAACTCACTGCTGTCCCGTAAGTGACCAGTAACCTATATCTTATCCTGGAGGAGGGGAGTGGACATGTTTAGGTATGGAGTACCATGGGCGGCTCACTGCTGTCCCGTATGTGACCAGTAACCTAGATCTTATCCTGGAGGAGGGGCGTGGACAGGTTTAGGTACGGTTTCCCAGGGGCAACTCACTGCTGTCCCGTAAAAGACCAGTAACCTATATCTTATCCTGGAGGAGGGGAGTGGACAGGTTTAGGTACGGTGTACCAGGGGCAACTCACTGCTGTCCTGTAAGTGACCAGTAACCTATATCTCATCCTGGAGGAGGGGAGTGGACTAGTTTAGGTACGGTGTACCAGGGGCAACTCACTGCTGTCCCGTAAGTGACCAGTAACCTATATCTTATCCTGGAGGAGGGGAGTGGACAGGTTTAGGTACGGTGTACCAGGGGCAACTCACTGCTGTCCCGTAAGTGACTAGTAACCTATATCTTATCCTGGAGGAGGGGAGTGGACATGTTTAGGTATGGTGTACCAGGGGCAACTCACTGCTGTCCCGTAAGTGACCAGTAACCTATATCTTATCCTGGAGGAGGGGAGTGGACATGATTAGGTATGGTGTACGAGGGGCAACTCACTGTTGTCCCGTAAGTGACCAGTAACCTATATCTTATTATGGAGGAGAGGAGTGGACATGTTTAGGTACGGTGTACCAGGGGCAACTCACTGCTGTCCCGTAAGTGACCAGTAACCTATATCTTATCCTGGAGGAGGGGAGTGGACAGGTTTAGGTACAGTGTAGCAGGGGCAACTCACTGCTGTCCCGTAAGTGACCAGTAACCTATATCTTATCCTGGAGGAGGGGAGTGGACAGGTTTAGGTACGGTGTACCAGGGGCAACTCACTGCTGTCCCGTAAGTGACCAGTAACCTATATCTTATCCTGGAGGAGGGCAGTGGACAGGTTTAGGTACGGTGTACCAGGGGCAACCCACTGCTGTCCCGTAAGTGACCAGTAACCTATATCTTGTCCTGGAGGAGGGGAGTGGACAGGTTTAGGTACGGTGTACCAGGGGCAACTCACTGCTGTCCCGTAAGTGACCAGTAACCTATATCTTATCCTGGAGGAGGGGAGTGGACAGGTTTAGGTACGGTGTACCAGGTGCAACTCACTGCTGTCCCGTAAGTGACCAGTAAGCTATATCTTATCCTGGAGGAGGGGAGTGGACAGGTTTAGGTACGGTGTACCAGGGGCAACTCACTGCTGCCCCGTAAGTGACCAGTAACCTATATCTTATCCTGGAGGAGGGGAGTGGACAGGTTTAGGTACGGTGTACCAAGGGCAACTCACTGTTTTCCCGTAAGTGACCAGTAACCTATATCTTATCCTGGAGGAATGGAGTGGACAGGTTTAGGTACGGTGTACCAGGGGCAACTCACTGCTGTCCCGTAAGTGACCAGTAACCTATATCTTATCCTGGAGGAGGGGAGTGGACAGGTTTAGGTACAGTGTAGCAGGGGCAACTCACTGCTGTCCCGTAAGTGACCAGTAACCTATATCTTATCCTGGAGGACGGGAGTGGACAGGTTTAGGTACGGTGTACCAGGGCAACTCACTGCTGTCCCGTAAGTGACCAGTAACCTATATCTTATCCTGGAGGAGGGGAGTGGACATGTTTAGGTATGGTGTACCAGGGGCAGCTCATTGCTGTCCCGTAAGTGACCAGTAACCTATATCTTATCCTGGAGGAGGGGAGTGGACAGGTTTAGGTACGGTGTACCAGGGGCAACTCACTGCTGTCCCGTAAGTGACCAGTAACCTACATCTTATCCTGGAGGAGGGGAGTGGACAGGTTTACGTACGGTGTACCAGGGGCAACTCACTGCTGTCCCGTAAGTGACCAGTAACCTGTATCTTATACTGGAGGAGGGGGGTGGGCAGGTTTAGGTACGGTGTACCAGGGGCAACTCACTGCTGCCCCGCTAGTGACCAGTAACATATATCTTATCCTGGAGGAGGGGAGTGGACAGGTTTAGGTACGGTGTACCAGGGGCAACTCACTGTTTTCCCGTAAGTGACCAGTAACCTATATCTTATCCTGGAGGAATGGAGGGGACAGGTTTAGGTACGGTGTACCAGGGGCATCTCACTGCTGTCCCGTAAGTGACCAGTAACCTATATCTTATCCTGGAGGAGAGTAGTGGACAGGTTTAGGTACGGTGTACCAGGGGCAACTCACTGCTGTCCCGTAAGTGACCAGTAACCTATATCTTATCCAGGAGGACGGGAGTGGACAGGTTTAGGTACGGTGTACCAGGGGCAACTCACTGCTGTCCCGTAAGTGGCCAGTAACCTATATCTTATCCTGGAGGAGGTTAGTGGACATGTTTAGGTATGGTGTACGAGGGGCGGCTCATTGCTGTCCCGTAAGTGACCAGTAACCTATTTCTTATCCTGGAGGAGGGGAGTGGACAGGTTTAGGTACGGTGTACCAGGGGCAACTCACTGCTGTCCCGTAAGTGACCAGTAACCTACATCTTATCCTGGAGGAGGGGAGTGGACAGGTTTAGGTACGGTGTACCAGGGGCAACTCACTGCTGTCCCGTAAGAGACCAGTAACCTATATCTTATCCCAGAGGAGGGGAGTGGACAGGTTTAGGTACGGTGTACCAGGGGCAACTCACTGCTGTCCCGTAAGTGACCAGTAACCTATATCTTATCCTGGAGGAGTGGAGTGGACAGGTTTAGGTACGGTGTACCAGGGGCAACTCACTGCTGTCCCGTAAGTGACCAGTAACCTATATCTTATCCTGGAGGAGGGGAGTGGACAGGTTTAGGTACGGTGTACCAGGGGCAACTCACTGCTGTCCCGTAAGTGACCAGTACCCTATACCTTATCCTGGAGGAGGGGAGTGGACAGGTTTAGGTACGGTGTACCAGGGCCAACTCACTGCTGTCCCGTAAGTGACCAGTAACCTATACCTTATCCTAGAGGAGGGGAGTGGACAGGTTTAGGTACGGTGTACCAGGGGCAACTCACTGCTGTCCCGTAAGTGACCAGTAACCTATACCTTATCCTGGAGGAGAGGAGTGGACATGTTTAGGTATGGTGTACCAGGGGCGGCTCACTGCTGTCCCGTAAGTGACCAGTAACCTATATCTTATCCTGGAGGAGGGGAGTGGACATGTTTAGGTATGGTGTACCAGAGGCAACTCACTGCTGTCCCGTAAGTGACCAGTAACCTATATCTTATCCTGGAGGAGGGGAGTGGACAGGTTTAGGTACGGTGTACCAGGGGAAACTCACTGCTGTCCCGTAAGTGACCAGTAACCTATATCTTATCCTGGAGGAGGGGAGTGGACATGTTTAGGTATGGAGTACCATGGGCGGCTCACTGCTGTCCCGTATGTGACCAGTAACCTAGATCTTATCCTGGAGGAGGGGCGTGGACAGGTTTAGGTACGGTGTCCCAGGGGCAACTCACTGCTGTCCCGTAAAAGACCAGTAACCTATATCTTATCCTGGAGGAGGGGAGTGGACAGGTTTAGGTACGGTGTACCAGGGGCAACTCACTGCTGTCCTGTAAGTGACCAGTAACCTATATCTCATCCTGGAGGAGGGGAGTGGACTAGTTTAGGTACGGTGTACCAGGGGCAACTCACTGCTGTCCCGTAAGTGACCAGTAACCTATATCTTATCCTGGAGGAGGGGAGTGGACAGGTTTAGGTACGGTGTACCAGGGGCAACTCACTGCTGTCCCGTAAGTGACTAGTAACCTATATCTTATCCTGGAGGAGGGGAGTGGACATGTTTAGGTATGGTGTACCAGGGGCAACTCACTGCTGTCCCGTAAGTGACCAGTAACCTATATCTTATCCTGGAGGAGGGGAGTGGACATGATTAGGTATGGTGTACGAGGGGCAACTCACTGTTGTCACGTAAGTGACCAGTAACCTATATCTTATTATGGAGGAGAGGAGTGGACATGTTTAGGTACGGTGTACCAGGGGCAACTCACTGCTGTCCCGTAAGTGACCAGTAACCTATATCTTATCCTGGAGGAGGGGAGTGGACAGGTTTAGGTACAGTGTAGCAGGGGCAACTCACTGCTGTCCCGTAAGTGACCAGTAACCTATATCTTATCCTGGAGGAGGGGAGTGGACAGGTTTAGGTACGGTGTACCAGGGGCAACTCACTGCTGTCCCGTAAGTGACCAGTAACCTATATCTTATCCTGGAGGAGGGCAGTGGACAGGTTTAGGTACGGTGTACCAGGGGCAACCCACTGCTGTCCCGTAAGTGACCAGTAACCTATATCTTGTCCTGGAGGAGGGGAGTGGACAGGTTTAGGTACGGTGTACCAGGGGCAACTCACTGCTGTCCCGTAAGTGACCAGTAACCTATATCTTATCCTGGAGGAGGGGAGTGGACAGGTTTAGGTACGGTGTACCAGGTGCAACTCACTGCTGTCCCGTAAGTGACCAGTAAGCTATATCTTATCCTGGAGGAGGGGAGTGGACAGGTTTAGGTACGGTGTACCAGGGGCAACTCACTGCTGCCCCGTAAGTGACCAGTAACCTATATCTTATCCTGGAGGAGGGGAGTGGACAGGTTTAGGTACGGTGTACCAGGGGCAACTCACTGTTTTCCCGTAAGTGACCAGTAACCTATATCTTATCCTGGAGGAATGGAGTGGACAGGTTTAGGTACGGTGTACCAGGGGCAACTCACTGCTGTCCCGTAAGTGACCAGTAACCTATATCTTATACTGGAGGAGAGGAGTGGACAGGTTTAGGTACGGTGTACCAGGGGCAACTCACTGCTGTCCCGTAAGTGACCAGTAACCTATATATTATCCAGGAGGACGGGAGTGGACAGGTTTAGGTACGGTGTACCAGGGCAACTTACTGCTGTCCCGTAAGTGACCAGTAACCTATATCTTATCCTGGAGGAGGGGAGTGGACATGTTTAGGTATGGTGTACCAGGGGCAGCTCATTGCTGTCCCGTAAGTGACCAGTAACCTATATCTTATCCTGGAGGAGGGGAGTGGACAGGTTTAGGTACGGTGTACCAGGGGCAACTCACTGCTGTCCCGTAAGTGACCAGTAACCTACATCTTATCCTGGAGGAGGGGAGTGGACAGGTTTACGTACGGTGTACCAGGGGCAACTCACTGCTGTCCCGTAAGTGACCAGTAACCTATATCTTATCCCAGAGGAGGGGAGTGGACAGGTTTAGGTACAGTGTACCAGGGGCAACTCACTGCTGTCCCGTAAGTGACCAGTAACCTATATCTTATCCTGGAGGAGTGGAGTGGAGAGGTTTAGGTACGGTGTACCAGGGGCAACTCACTGCTGTCCCGTAAGTGACCAGTAACCTATATCTTATCCTGGAGGAGGGGAGTGGACAGGTTTAGGTACGGTGTACCAGGGGCAACTCACTGCTGTCCCGTAAGTGACCAGTACCCTATATCTTATCCTGGAGGAGGGGAGTGGACAGGTTTAGGTACGGTGTACCAGGGCCAACTCACTGCTGTCCCGTACGTGACCAGTAACCTATATCTTATCCTAGAGGAGGGGAGTGGACAGGTTTAGGTACGGTGTACCAGGGGCAACTCACTGCTGTCCCGTAAGTGACCAGTAAACTATACCTTATCCTGGAGGAGAGGAGTGGACATGTTTAGGTATGGTGTACCAGGGGCGGCTCACTGCTGTCCCATAAGTGACCAGTAACCTATATCTTATCCTGGAGGAGGGGAGTGGACATGTTTAGGTATGGTGTACCAGAGGCAACTCACTGCTGTCCCGTAAGTGACCAGTAACCTATATCTTATCCTGGAGGAGGGGAGTGGACAGGTTTAGGTACGGTGTACCAGGGGCAACTCACTGCTGTCCCGTAAGTGACCAGTAACCTATATCTTATCCTGGAGGAGGGGAGTGGACATGTTTAGGTATGGAGTACCAGGGGCGGCTCACTGCTGTCCCGTATGTGACCAGTAACCTAGATCTTATCCTGGAGGAGGGGCGTGGACAGGTTTAGGTACGGTGTCCCAGGGGCAACTCACTGCTGTCCCGTAAAAGACCAGTAACCTATATCTTATCCTCGAGGAGGGGAGTGGACAGGTTTAGGTACGGTGTACCAGGGGCAACTCACTGCTGTCCTGTAAGTGACCAGTAACCTATATCTCATCCTGGAGGAGGGGAGTGGACTAGTTTAGGTACGGTGTACCAGGGGCAACTCACTGCTGTCCCGTAAGTGACCAGTAACCTATATCTTATCCTGGAGGAGGGGAGTGGACAGGTTTAGGTATGGTGTACCAGGGGCAACTCACTGCTGTCCCGTAAGTGACTAGTAACCTATATCTTATCCTGGAGGAGGGGAGTGGACATGTTTAGGTATGGTGTACCAGGGGCAACTCACTGCTGTCCCGTAAGTGACCAGTAACCTATATCTTATCCTGGAGGAGGGGAGTGGACATGTTTAGGTATGGTGTACCAGGGGCAACTCACTGTTGTCCCGTAAGTGACCAGTAACCTATATCTTATTATGGAGGAGGGGAGTGGACATGTTTAGGTTCGGTGTACCAGGGGCAACTCACTGCTGTCCCGTAAGTGACCAGTAACCTATATCTTATCCTGGAGGAGGGGAGTGGACAGGTTTAGGTACGGTGTACAAGGGGCAACTCACTGCTGTCCCGTAAGTGACCAGCAACCTATATCTTATCCTGGAGGAGGGGAGTGGACAGGTTTAGGTACAGTGTAGCAGGGCAACTCACTGCTGTCCCGTAAGTGACCAGTAACCTATATATTATCCTGGAGGAGGGGAGTGGACAGGTTTAGGTACGGTGTACCAGGGGCAACTCACTGCTGTCCCGTAAGTGACCAGTAACCTATATCTTATCCTGGAGGAGGGCAGTGGACAGGTTTAGGTACGGTGTACCAATGGCAACTCACTGCTGTCCCGTAAGTGACCAGTAACCTATATCTTATCCTGGAGGAGGGGAGTGGACAGGTTTAGGTACGGTGTACCAGGGGCAACTCACTGCTGTCCCGTAAGTGACCAGTAACCTATATCTTATCCTGGAGGAGGGGAGTGGACATGTTTAGGTATGGTGTACCAGGGGCGGCTCACTGCTGTCCCGTAAGTGACCAGTAACCTATATCTTATCCTGGAGGAGGGGAGTGGACAGGTTTAGGTACGGTGTACCAGGGGCAACTCACTGCTGTCCCGTAAGTGACCAGTAACCTATATCTTATCCTGGAGGAGGGGAGTGGACAGGTTTAGGTACGGTGTACCAGGGGCGGCTCACTGCTGTCCCGTAACTGACCAGTAACCGCTGAAGGGCGTCTGCTATGTTGTGAAGTGGTTTTAGTTTGCAGAGTCCACAGAAAACATTCGACTGCGCGATTCCGTACCAGAAGGAGAATTGCTGTGGTGAGGTACGAGATGCTATTTCCCTTCAAAAGTACGTCGAACACTGATAAGACAAAACATTATGATCACTGCCTACCGCGACGATGGAAAGGGCCTGGTGACATTGCGGGCACGTGAAGCGGTAGCAAAAGTCAGTAAGCCGAGTAGACACAGATATGCGAAAAAATGGGCTGCAAATGGTTAAATACGTTGAGATAAGGGACTTTGAAAAAGGTTACATCATCATTATGCGAATCCTGTGAACGTGCATTTCGGAAACAGCGAAGCTGGTCTAATGTTTACGTGATACTATGGTGAGCCATCTACGTAAAGATGTAGGACAAAGAAACTACCACTAGGTGCTAAATGGCTGGACGTCCACGACTCTTGAAAGAACGTGGGGTTCGCCGGTTTGTCTGCTCTGTGTGGTACAACAGATCTGTGGCATCTCTGCCGAAAGAGCACAATGCTGGCCAACGCACAAATGTTTCGGGGCACACCATTCATCGTATATTGTTGAACCTGGAGCTCCGCAGCAGACCACGCCTACGTGTTGATATGTTCATGTGATTGCAGTGGGCAATGGACTATAGGGATTCGATAGTCGATCAAGGAAAACGTGTCGGCTCTTCGACTGAGTCACATCTTTTCTACACCAGGTCGATGATCGTCTCCACAAAAGCTGTCATCGAGGTGAACGGCGGCCCGAAACAGGCAGGCTGGTTGGAGGTATTATGCTGTGAGAGACATTCTTCTGCGCATGCGTCATGGGATCTGTGGCAGTAACATAAGACACGCTAACAGCTGTCCGTTCATGCCCGACGTCTCGAACGACGTTGATGTCATCATCGTTCAGCAGTATAATTGTCCGTGTCTCGGAGCCAGAACCGTGCTACAGTGGTATGAGGAGCATTTCAGTGTCCTCGCGTTGATCTCTAGACGAACATATTCACCTGATGTAAATTATATGGAAGGCATCCGGGTCGCTATCGGGCCCCCTCACTGCGTACTTAATAGGAGGCCCGATGTTTATGCGAATTATACGACCTATGTACAGACATCTAATGCCACATACCTCCACAAACCTATCAACAAAGTGTCGGATCCTTGACATATAGAACCAGTGAAGTATTTCCTACCAGAGACGGACAAACAAGCTCCTGTTCTGTTCTGGTCTATTACAGTTTCTTATTATTGAAATAGCAAAATAACATAATGAAATTTGGTGACTTTGTCTGAAAATACAAGGGAAGTACCTGTTTAAAAAAGTTTTTAAGTATTTTAAATCATCTGATTATAAACCTTAACAGTTACATTCCTAATGTTCAGGTCACTGTGACCCGACATTAATGTGATTACTCTAAACTCAAATACTTTCTGGCTGTCTCATATCTCATTCTATTAATAACTTTCATTGTTCATACTTTTAACATTCAACAAGTCAAAAAAGGCGCTGCGTTTACAACAATGAACTTATCATTACGACTTATCAACTGTTCACATTATCCATTGTTTCTGTTCATTTTGTGTTCTCTATCGTTTGTGATCAGTCTGAATTGTGACATCACGGCGATTACATCATTGACTGACGCTGAGTTGGAAGAATTTGTAAATAGTCCAACAGACGAAGGATTGCCTTCCGAGTTCGAAGAGCATAGTAATGCATCTGAAAGCGAGTGTTCTAATGACACTGACGACAGTCCACAGCTTGTTCAAAGTAGTGTACAGACTTGTGTTTCTAAAACGGGAAACACAGTATGGTAGTTGCAACCACCAGCACAACACAGCCACCTACCTGCTTCGAACGTCATCAGGAATACCCCGGGAGGTACCAGGTATGCAAGCAGTAGAATAAGTGACGTAATGCGTGTTAATTTGAAGTATCATTTTCTACAGCACTTCAGAATGAAGTAATAGAGATGTTAAATAGTGAGGGGCAACGCGTTTGTGGTAAACAATGAGCAAACATTGATGATTCTCTTTTTCACGCATACTTCTATTCTTTATGGGTGTATATCGCTCACAAGGGAAATCTACAAAACGTCTGTGGGGTAAGGGTACTGGACGGAACATATTTCGAGCAACAATGTGCCCAAAAACATTGTGTGAAATATTGCGCGCCTTGCGATTAGATAAGAAATCCACAAGAGAGGAAAGACATATATATTTGCCACGACATCTTGGTAGATGATTGAAGCAGTGTCTGTGTGTTTATGGGTTGCATTTTTTCGTATGACTTGTCAAGCCAATGCCAGCACGGCATCTCTTGCCGCAATTGTCACAAGTGTATCTGGCTGCTGCGGCAGGAGCAGTAGTAGTATTGCGAAGCTTTTTCTGCTTAATCTGTCTAACAAGCATTCATCAGGCTTCGACATTCCAGACGATATATCATCACGGCACTCTGGTCTCATGCTAGCCCGTGCCTCCCACCTGTTTTTGTCGATTCCAGAGCTCTCCATATCTCGTTTACAGGACTCCTTGAACCTCAATACAAGACGTCCTACAGCTCTTTTGGCTATAGAGATCTCTCCAAGCATCACATCACGTGGTAATCTGTCAGGATCCATACGGTGGACGTGTCCCAGCCAGCGGAGTCGTCTCTGCTTCAAGATAGCTGAAATACTGTTGCAGTTAGGTTTAGGTAGCACTGCTTCGTTGGTCACTCGGTCCTTCCACGTTACTCCGCGGATGGATCTCAGGCAGTGCATGTGGAAAGCATTAAGGCGACGTTCTTGTTCGGCATAGGTAGTCCATGTTTCCGATGCATACCCCTGCAATCCGTAGTATCTGGGAGAAGTGGTCAGAAGCCCTTCCTAAACTTATAACCCAGGGGGAAATGCGACCGTCGACGAGCAGCTGGTAGCATTCAGAGGCCGCTGACCATTGAAGCAGTACATCCCAAGCAGACAAGCAAAATAGGTGATCAAGATATGGACTCTACGTGACAGCAGATCTTCATACGTATTGAAAGCCCAAATTTATGCAAGAAAGGAGAGTGGAGCGACACCAGAAAAAAAGCAGCGAATGAGAGAATTTGCTGAAGTTACCTCTGATCTTTCAGAATGTAACATGTGACTATTTCTTTGTGTTATACAACTTGGTACATCTGTTCCTGAAAAGGAAACTGACAATGTTAGGATTATAAGTAAAAATAAGCCAGAGCTTCCACAAAATATGGGAGTTGGAACTTAAATAGTGGTAACTATTTACTCACAACCTGTTACTGTCCTTGAAAATAGTCACTAGCGTTGTATAGAACCCGTTACCAGCGATGTTGAAGGCGTAGTATACCGTTAGCAGAGCCTGTTCTGTTGATGGTGTGAATGGAGCGATCTACTGCCTATCGAATCTCTGGAACAGTTCTGAAGTGAATGCCACGAAGTGGTTCCTTCATCTTCGGAATCAAATCAAAGCCACAAACACCTAAGTCTGGGGAGTATGGTGAATGGTACAGTACTTCCCAGTCCCATCGACGGAACAGAGCAGCTACAGCTTGCGCTGTATGGGCAGGCGCATTGTCGTGCAAAAAGATGGGTGGGTTGCGCAGAAAGTGTCGCCGCTTCTTTCACAAAGCTGGTCGCAGGTGATGTTCCAAAAACGAACAGTAATACTGTGCATTGACGGTCTGCCGTGGAGGAACGCAATGCGTTAGGATAACACCATCACCGTCATTCACGAGAATCACCATCACTTTCACCATACTGGGGCTCTGACTTTCGCGGCGACCCATAATGGTTGGAATTGAATCTGATAGACTCTCCCGATACATCTGAACCATTGCCATGTTGTGACACAACTGTTGCTATTAGCAACGATCACACAGAGCGCTGGTTCAGATAGTATACAAAAAGGGTTTTAGTACGTTGGTTGATTCAGCCTGTGAGACTAGAAGGCCTAAAACACTCAATAAAATCACTGTAAACTGTCGAAAATGAAAACCGAATTGGGTTTTGTCTGGAAAGCACTAATGTGCAATGAGGTTTCGTTCAAATGGCTCTGAGCACTATGGGACTTAACATCTATGGTCATCAGTCCCCTAGAACTTAGAACTACTTAAACCTAACTAACCTAAGTACATCACACAACACCCAGTCATCACGAGACAGAGAAAATCTCTGACCCCGCCGGGAATCGAACCAGGGAACCCGGGCGTGGGAAGCGAGAACGCTACCGCACGACCACGAGCTGCGGACTGAGGTTTCTTCAAAGGAATGTATCCTCCAAGTTACTGAACTACTAGGGCGTGCAAGTAATGTGAATTAAATTGTTTTCATTGGTAAACTTCTACGTCAGTTTTCTGGTAGTTTGAAGTTTCATGTAAAATTAGCAGCAAACTGTTTTCCTTCAAGAACTACCTTATTATAACTGTTTTTCTCTGTACTTCTTCTCTAAGGATAAGAATGTCTTATAAAAGTTGTAAACTTTTTATGTCATTTGTAAAAGTTTTTAAACTGGCAATACTAATTTGCAGCAGAGAGTTTCTTTGTTAGTGTCATACAAATAGTGACATTTTCTTGTCTTCTTTTCTCCAGGCACAAATAGGTTATTCCACCTGCAAAATCGGAACTGGTAACTATCGCTCACCTGAGTACCTTCATTAGAACTGGTCGAGAAATGTGGCCTTCTAAACTCCCACTCTGCTTGTGAGCATCTGCTGTGAGGGGAAGACTAGAAAACGTCAAAATTTATCCGGCAGCCATTTTAGCAAAGGATATTTATCCAAAAGTACCTGAGGAGTGGGGGATAGCAAACAGTTGTTTTGTGGTGCAGATTTTAAATTCGAGAGTCAAATTCCTGAAGATAAAAATTGTGTAAAGAGCAAAACTATATCACTTGGCAGAGGAAAATTGGAAGTAAAAGAGGCTTTTATAGCAGAGTTAGACAAACTTTCTCACATCCTCAATTATTAGTCTGAGATTAAGATATATTCAGAATATAAGGATCTATGTTCAAGTTGGCAAACGGTCGTTGCCTTGGCTTGAGTGCTCGAAGCAAGTGAACAAGGATTCATCGATTGGAATAAGCTATTAATAGTTGCAGCGTAGAAGAAATTCTGAAACTAATTTGGAAGTTGTACCCCGAGAATCAGTAACTGTGACGTGTAGCGAATCTCTCAGTCCGCAAACACGTGGTCAGAAACAAAAATTCTGCATAAAATAAATGGCAAAATTTAGAATAGCTGACCAAATTGGACAGGATACATTACTACGACTCACGATCTGCGAACTTAACGTTCTCAGATCCGCACTTAACACGTGCTAAGAGTACAAAGACACTTGGAAATTAGATTACGAACTGAAATCGAAATTAGAGAAGCTTCAGAAAGCTATTCAATTATACTATACTCTTGAGATCATCAACTAACTAAGTCAGACTAAACTGAGAACATACGTCACGAGTCCACGTGTTTGAACGGAGGTGGATCAGAACAGTGGCTTGCATGCGTGGCCAAGTACAACTGGTTATAATGTTCCGATATCAACCAGAAAAATTCCATATACTGCTCAATGAGTAATGGGCGATGAGAGCGAGACGTCAATTTTGATTGGAGCTAAAATTTGCAAAAATAAGATAACGAATGAACTGTGAATAAGCACACTCACACACGGGTGCGCTCGCCCCGCTTGTCCGGGAACACTACCGAGCGAACTCTTTTGGAATCCAGGGGTCCTGTTCTTCCGAAGAGCTGACTATTGTGTGGTGCCAACCTGTACAAGAGCTTCTCCACTGCGAACAGAAACATCTTTGTTACCTGGTACAGGCTTTCTGGAGTTGGCTGTTCTGCAACACTAGCAGTCTACTTTTACTCTCACAGATCTAGGTACTCAAATTTACCTTGTACACTCTCATTCATGCTTTTCATTCAAAAGGTGAGCGGAGGAAAGGTTGTGTATACTGACGTACTGCACATAGTTGTGTTGAATATGCGTACAGGGCTCCGACGATTACCAAAAATGTTAATAAAATGATAGGTGAAATAAACGTAATATACCTTGTGGCCACTACAGACAGACTTAGCTGCTCAGTCCTTTTTAATTTAGTTTCCCGTTAGCGCCGAGAATTGAGGTCCCAGAGGTAGGTACATTAACTTAAATCTTAAACAAAATGTTGAAAAGGCTCATGTATAGACCCTTCAAATGTTTAAGACACATACAGAAAGAAGAACTGAAAATACTATGTAAAAAGCTTGAGAAAGAGATTAGTGTAAACATAAGCGGTGAATGTTCAAAAGACTTTGTTACATCAGAACTTTTGACTGATATCAAAGTGTACAGAGGTATGGTGCCCAATGATACGAAAAATGCAGTGTTGATATTGAAATATTTAAATGAGACTAACAGGTAACATCCTACAGAAATTTGCTAAACGTACCACCGACCGTCGCCTCCGCTCAAAGGAGCGTTTTACGCCTGAAGCTGATCAAGGATTATTTCCAGAGCAGCATCTCGAAAGAACACCTTTTTTCAAAAAATGGCTCTGAGCACTATGGGACTCATCTGAGGTCATCAGTCCCATAGAACTTGGAACTACTTAAACCTAACTAACCAAAGGACATCACACACATCCATACCCGAGGCAGGATTCGAACCTGCGACCTTAGCGGTCGCGCGGTTCCAGACTGAAGCGCCTAGAACCGCTCGGTCACACTGGACGGCAACAAATTTTTTCGCTTGCTATATTGTCAATGGAACACGTAGTGCTTTGAAAACTTAATTTTGATGATACTGTTTACATATTTGCTCGTCAAAAAGGAAGGAATAGATGTTTTTTGTAAAGTGTGAGAAGCAGAACACTCTTAGTGTGACTTCGTAGGCTTTCCCGGCGTAATAAGTCTTGAAAATCTCTTCGGGTTTGCTGCCGGATCCTAAAATCAACTTGACTCGATATTTCGGCGATCCAACTGGTCGCCATCTTCAGGAGAATGCTGCTAGCTGATGAGTCCCGCTGAGAACTAACGCCTGGCTGCAAAACGACGTCCTATATAGCCCACCGTGCAGTACACGGCGCGTGCGCCGCCCGTCACAGTTGCTGCCCTCCAAGACAGGGAAGGGGCGCCCACTCCCAAGAGTCTTCCTGTCACAGAGTTCATATTCTCTGTAGAACAAGCAGTACACAGCCTACCCGAGGACCAAGCAGAAGAAATAAGGCAAGAAGTGTCCCACACATTACGTCGGGATCGGCCACCGCGGGATAACATCTCCTCCGCAGAGAGAGCAGCCATTCGTTCCCTTAGGAATGATGATGAAGTAGTAGTTTTACCAGCTGACAAGGGGAATGCCACGGTTGTAATGACGCGGGATGATTACGTCCTAAAAATGGATTTATTACTCAACGACCCGGCATACAGAAAAATATCTAGTGACCCCACTGAAAGGATTAAACGCAAGACACTTTCACTGTTGAAAAAGAGTTCGTTGTCCGACGATTTATGTAAGAAACTTCATCCTGCTGCTGCCGTTCCGCCTAGGTTGTATGGTTTGCCTAAGGTTCATAAAGAAGGGGTTCCTCTACGTCCAATTGTTAGTAATTTGGGTGCACCCACTTATAACCTGGCGAAGTATTTATCATCTGTTCTCCGTCCATATGTTGGCAAGTGTGAACACCATATTTCCAATTCGGTGGATTTTATTAGTCGATTGAAATCTTTGAAGTTGAGTCCTTCAGATCTATTAGTGAGTTTTGATGTGGTATCTCTGTTTACGCAAGTTCCTCTAGGAGAGTCGCTTAATTTGATTAGTGAAAAACTGGATGAAGAGTTGGTGAAGCTTTGTCGTCATGTGCTGACATCCACATATTTTTTATTCAACGGCAACTTTTTTGAACAGAATGACAGAGTGGCTATGGGTAGTCCTTTATCACCTATAGTCGCCAATTTATTTATGGAGGACTTCGAGGATATGGCACTAAAGACTTCAGCTTTGCAACCAACGTGCTTCTGGAGATACGTGGATGATACGTTTTTCGTTTGGCCGCATGGACGTGACTCTCTTAATAGATTTTTGGACCATTTCAACTGTCTTCATCCCCACATCAAATTTACCATGGAGGTCGAAAGTGATGGGATGCTTCCATTTTTAGACGTTATGGTTTATAAAAAGCAGATGGTACTTTGGGACACAGTGTTCACCGAAAGCAGACGCACACAGATCGGTATCTGCATTCTACGAGTTGTCATCCACCCTACCAACGCAGTGGCGTCCTCAGGACTTTGGTACGGAGAGCATATGCCATTTCCGACGCGGACAGCTTAACCCAAGAACTTGCGCATTTGATGGCTGTTTTTAAGGATAATGGATACTCCGAGAAGCAGATTCGTCGGGCTATGGAGTTTGGACCATCTCTGGAGGTGCATGAAGAGGAACATGGATCGGTGGCCTTTCTTCCCTATGCAGGAGGTATATCGTTTAAGATTGGACGAATTTTAAGGAATTTTAACATCAAAAGTGTGTTCCGACCGCCTTCTGAGATTAGGGGACTACTTGGCTCTGTAAAAGATGATCTGGGGCTTAGGAAACCCGGTATATACAAAATTCCGTGTCAGTGTGGGAAAGCTTACATTGGTCGTTCGATTCGCACAATTCATGACAGGTGTGTGGAACATCGACGCCATACGAGGCTACAACAGCCGGAAAAATCGGCAGTAGCGGAACACTGTTTAAATGAGGGACACGGCATGAAATATGACGAAACGGTGGTAGTAGCCAACATTTCCAGTTTTTGGAATAGTGTTTATAAAGAGGCGATTGAAATTAGGTTGGCGGATAATTTAATCAATAGAGACAATGGGTTTCCTCTTAGCAGGACGTGGAATCCGGTACTATCCCGCATCAAAATTGAACGTTCTTCGGTGCGACCATGAGTGCGACATATCGTTGCCGCAAAGTTCTACCAGGGGCGGCGCCCCTTCCCTGTCTTGGAGGGCAGCAACTGTGACGGGCGGCGCACGCGCCGTGTACTGCACGGTGGGCTATATAGGACGTCGTTTTGCAGCCAGGCGTTAGTTCTCAGCGGGACTCATCAGCAAGCAGCATTCTCCTGAAGAAGGCGACCAGTTGGATCGCCGAAATATCGAGTCAAGTTGATTTTAGGATCCGGCAGCAAACCCGAAGAGATTTTCAGAACACTCTTAGTGTCCATAACTTATAAATCATTTAATTTAATGTGTGTACAGAGCACAAGAAGTGATGAATATATTTAAGAGTGCATCCTACACAATATCTGTGAAACTTACTTGAGTCTGATTTTCATTAAATTGAAAGGAATCCCGTAGTTCAGTATGTTTCTGTTATTAACATTTTGTTAATTACCAACCTATCCAGATCCTTTCTTCCGTGAATTATTTTTCTGTGACAGCAATAGGTCTGCTGTAATAGTGGTCTTATGATATAGTGGTAGTAAGTCAAAGATAAAACTCACAATTCTTTTAAACGTGGCAAAGGTGTATGATCTGTGTTGTAGGAGGGGCCTGGAGAGGATTGGGAAAGAGTAAATGTCAGATGCGAAAGAGCCCTGCGTAGAAGTTTTGCACAGGCCGTGCGCCAGCTAAAGCCATTTCTGACCGTCCTTTTCAAACTCGTCGACTGCTATAATCTTCCCGTTTGGGGGAACTCCGCATATGGGAAACCGGGGTGGGACGCCACATAGGTCTGTGGTCACAGGATTCACTTTTCTGTCACTGTTATTTTGTAGCAGTCTAAACTCAAACTATACTAAGATCACTATATTTTGAGTACGGAGTAGACAGTTTTTAGTTTCTGGAAAAGAAATTCTGAATTTTATTGGTGTTTTTTGTGCTTTTGTTGCTCTAAGTACTCATTTATTCGTTCTAAATTCATTCGAGACTATATCCGAACTATTTTATATTATTTTATGAGAGTCGCATGACGTTATTCTCAATTAGCATTAGTGTTAGGTTCAGCATCTGATTCTCCAGCTCGGTTTTCGTCTGAAATGCATGTGTGTGGGGTTTGAAGCCACAATAACTACGAGGATGGTTGTCACATACAACAATCGAAAGCCGCAGTTTTTATTTAATAGTTAAGCCGAATGTTATTAGGTTAACATGTCGAGGAATCCTACAAACAGACAAATCAAATTGAAGTTGCTCCTGATTTACTACCTGTAGTAGCGAGGAAGGTAAAAAGAGTGGGTTATCAATTCGTAATGCCTGAAGTTGATTATCAAATTAATTATCGGCCTTCAGCACGATAATGTGATAAAATTCTCCGAGCCGAAATTGACCCTAAAAAGATAGTTGTCCTTCATAAGTAGTGGGTTATTTTCATATACAAATAAAAATTTCTAATGACTGACTAGAAGGAAATAAGGAAATAAGATCTTCAGCAACCAATGTCTACGAAGGCTTAAGCTAAAATAAATTAATACTTTGATTTATGGCCTTTGTGAGGGAAATTCTTTTAAGTGGCATTAATTTTGCTAGGTCGACGTGTGTGCGAAGATGACCTGTTCATCAGGGAAACCACAGGTAACCAGCTTAGCAGGAATCTCTGTTGGTCCATTATGGACACGGAACATTGACTGGTTAAGTAACTGTCAATGAAATTCACCAACAGCCCTGTAACTTTAGATGTTACTTTATTTTCTTTTTAAGGCTACCAGTTTAAGCGTTTCACTATGCCATTTTCAGGCCCCAAATGCATCTCTCCAAATAAACGAAGGTGTCATTTGCAGCCATCAATCACTGATCACTGGATGTCGTGAATTCAATGGTTACACTAGTGTTTCTAACGGTTAAATTCACGACGTACAGTCATTTATGGATGTATATGTCGTCTTCAATTATTTGGAGAGATTCATATGGAGCCTTTAGATAGTATAATGAAGTGCTGAAGCTGGTAGCTTTCAAAATAAACTGAAATAAAATCTTAAGGTACACGGCTGTTGGTGCATTTAATTGACATTGACAAATAGCTCAGCAGCAGGTTCCAGCTTCGCCTCGAGCAAATGTGGCAACTTTTGCAATAATTTAACAACAGTTTCCGGAAGATGTAATTTTGAAACTCACGAAATTTGGAACAGGGGCAAAACGAGAGGTACCTCAGTGAAGATTGCAGATGGAATAGTTATTAAGAGTAAAGCTAAGGAGAAATACATGCAGTGTACAGGATTTATGGTTATCCGAAACATGTACTCCCAAAGGTAAAAAAACTGCTAAACTTGTGAAATCAGTGAAGGTACACTCAGAGGTCACTAGACTAAAATAGAGCATATGCGTAAATATTTGCTTAAATTGCAGTTTTAGTGTCTAATTTGACTTTAGTAGTAGTATAGTATTGTGCCTTACGGAAGGTGTTGTCATGGGTTAAGCCTCTTCCACTTCTGTCTGTCCATTTCATTTCTGAATATTTGCCTCCTTTGATATTGTCCAGCATTTGATATCTTCATTTCCCTCTTCCCCTTTTACCCTCCACTATTCCTTCTATTCCTTCTATTCCTTCCTTCAATAAACAGTCATTCCTCAAACAATGTCCAATCCAGTTCCGTTTTATCTTTCTGATGACTTTCAGCATGTTTCTTTCTTCTCCAACTGTTCTTAATACTTCTTCATTCCTTACTCGGTCTTCCCATTTCAGTTTTTCCATTCTTCTCCATATCCACACCTCTTGTGCCTCCATTCTTCTTTCATCTTCCTTCCTCGATGTCCAGGTTTCCGCACCATATAGTACAACGCTCCAGATGTAACATTTGGCAAGTCTTTTCTTCAGAACTTTGTTTAATGGTCCACAAAGTAATTTCTGTTTCCTCTTGAATCCCTCTTTTGCCATTGCAATTCATTTCCTCATTCCTTTTGTGCTTTTCGTTTTCTTCTTGTTAGTCTTCATTCCATATTCTTGTAATTTTGTGTTTAGGTCGTCCAACATTTGTCCCATGTCTGTTGCAGTCTCTGCCATCACAACCATGTCGTCTGCAAATCTTATACACTCCACTCCCCGACCTCCTATACAAACTCCTCTCCTTCCATCAAAACTTTCACAAATAATTTCCTCCTAATATATATTGAACAGTGTTGGTGATAAACAACAACCTTGTCTTACTCCTCTTCCCAGTTCAATTTCTTCACTCATCACACCTTCTATTATTACTCTCGCTCTCTGGTTCAAATATGAATTTCTAATTAGCAGTCTATCTCTCCAGTCAACTTCATGTTTCCTAAGGATTTACATCACTTTGTCCCACCTGACACAGTAAAAAGCCTTCTCAAGATCAATTAACATAACATACACTTTACTTTCTTCTCCATGTACTTCTTCCCTATCACTCTCAGTAGCCCAATGACATTTCTAGTTCTCACTCCTCACCTGAAACCAAATTGTTCATCTCCTATTACGCAATTCAGCCGTCCATATAGTCTGTGGTTCATCCTCAGTTAGAATACCTGCATGCGATATCAGGCTCATTCTTCTATGTTTCTCACACTTTTTGTTGTTCTTTTTCTTCTCTATAGGTATTAGGATACTTACTGTAAAGTCCTTTGGCCATTTTCCTGTCATTACACAATTCAATTAACTCCATTTCCTCTTCTTTCTCCAATGACTTTAATATTTCCACAGGAATCTCATCAGTTCCCATTGCCTTTGCATTTTCATCTCCTTTATAGATTCTTCAATCTCACTAGTTAGTATTGCATTTCCTTTGTCATCATCTGCAACTTTGTCTTTCTCTTCTATTCCAAGGTCTTCTTCACTTGGTCGGCTGTCTGCAGCGTATAGCTATTCTATATATTCTTCACATTTTCTTATTATTTCTTGGGGTTCACTCACCATTTTACCGTCTGCTGTCTCTAATTCCTTTAGTCCATTGTTTTTTCTCTTTTCCTTGAATGTCAAATCCATTGATTCGTTGTACATCAAATCATATTTTCCTTCATTCTCTAATGACTCTATCTTGTTACAGTTTTCTGTCAAAAACCAATGGAAATTAAACTTCACACGTGGAGAGGATATGTGATATTATTGTAGTGCTTACAATATCGAGTCAAATTAGCGAAGAACTTGATATACGGGCCTACTTACCTATATGTCGTTGCTCCTTCTCAAGCATGGATACATGCACTGAGTCCAACTGTTCTAACTTCTCCTTGATATTCTCGTCCCACACATGTCCTATCGGTGACAAATCTGGAGAACTTTCTAGCCACACGTGTACCTCAACATCACGCAGATTATTTACAGAGATACGTGTCACGTGTGGACGAGCATTCTCCTGTTGGCAGTTGACATATGATACTATCGCATGAGAGACAACATACGACGAAGCACAAAGCCCGTGCCTAAGTGTTACGCCTTCAGGTTCCCGCAGTCTCTACCAGCTGTGACTTGGATTCATGCCGAGTAGTTCCCCACATCACGGCACTAGCAGAGACAACACCAGGCCTCTCTAAAACGTTGGAAGAATGGGACGTTGCCTCAGGTAGCCGCCATAATCGGTACAATGCGGAGAGAGGTTCAGAGCACTCTCTTCTCCCTGGGATGGGAAACAGCCCCTAAAGGTGGAAGAGCCAGCAACGACCAACGGCATGCATGAGGGTGCAGAAGGCGTTGGTAAACCAATGCATTAAACACACATGACGTGTATCAACAGGACATGTGGCCTATAACTGAAAAAGTGTCATGATGGTCTCTCCATTGGAAAAATATTCCGGAGTAGTCCTCCGAGAGGGGACTGCCAAGGGGAGCTGACAATGAGAAAAATACTGAATAACCAACGAGAGGATAACGTTCTACAAGTTGGGCGTGGAATGTTACAAGCTTGAACGTGGTAGGGAAATTAGAAAATCTGAAAGGGGAAACACAAAGGCCCAGTCTATATATACTATGGGTCAGTGAAGTGAAATGGGAAGAAGACAAGGATTTATTCTCACATGAGTATAGGTTACCAACAACAGCAGCGGAAAAGGTTGTAACGGTAGTAGGATTAGTCAGGAATAGGAAGGCAGGAAAGAGATTGTGTTACAGCAAACAGTTCAATGATAGGGTTATTATCAGAATCGACATCAAACGAACGCCGACAACGATAGTTCAGGTGTACATGCCGACGTGGTAAGCTGAAGATGAAGAGGTAGAGAAAGTATATGAGGATACCGAGAGAGTAATACAGTGCTTAAAGGGAGATGACAATCTAAAAAAATAGTAGTGGGATACTGGAACGCAGATGTAGGGGAAGGAGCAGAAGAAAAGGTTCCAGACGAATATGGGCTTTGGACAAGGAATGAGAGAGGAAAATGACTAACTGAGTTCTGCAATCAATTTCAGCTAGTAACAGTGAATACTCTGTTCAAGAATCTCAAGAGGAGGACGTACACTTGAAAAACAACGGGAGGTATGGAAGATTTGTGGTAGATTACATCGTGATCAGAAAAATGTTTCACATGGCTGTAAGCACTATGGGACTTAACATCTGAATTCATCAGTCCCCTAGACGTAGAACTACTTAGACCTAACTAACCTAAGGACACGTCACACACATCCATGCCCGAGGCAGGATTCGAACCTGCGACATCATGATCAGAAGAAGTTTCCGAAATCAGATACTTGATTGTTAGGCGTACCCAGCAGCAAATACAGATTCAGATCACAATATAGTAGAGATGAAGAGTACACTGAAGTTTAAGAGATTCGTCAGGAAGAATCAATACGCAAAGAAGTGGGATACGGAAGTATCAAAGAATGACGAGATACGCTTAAAGTTCTATAAGGCTATGGATACAGCAATAAGGAATAGCTCAGTATGCAGTACAGGTGAAGAGGAGAGGACATCATGTTGGAATGAAAGACATAGGTAGGAAGAAGGGACCAGCGAAGAAACCATGGGCAACAGGAGAAACACTTCAGTTGATCGATGAAAGAAGGAAGTAAAAAAATGTTAAAGGAAATTCAAGAATACAGGGATACAAATCGCTGAGTAATGCGACAAATGAGAAGTGCAGGGAACCTAAGGTGAAATAGCTGCATGAAAAATGTGTGGGAAGGAATGTCTCAGCTTATAGGAAAGTCGAAACAACCTTCGGTCTATTCAAAAGCAAGGATAGTAACATTAATAGTGGCAGGGGAATACTGCTGTTAAATGCAGAGGAGAGAGAGCGGGCAGGTGGAAAGAGTTCATTGAAGGCCTCTGTGAGGGGGAAGATTTGTGTGATGTGATAGAAGAAGAAACAGGGGTCGATTTAGAAGAGATAGGGGCTCCACTACTAGAATGAGAACTAAAGAGAGCTTTGGAGGACATAATCAAATAAAGCAGAAACGATAGGTAACAATCCATCAGAATTTATAAAATCACTAGGGGACGTGGCAGCAAAACTAGGTTGGTGTGCAGAGTGTATGGCTCTGGCAACATACTATCTGACTTTCGGAAAAATATGATCCACACAATTCTGAAGACTGCAGCAGCTGACAAGTGCGAGAATTATCGGACAATTAGCTTAACAGCTCATGTATCCAAGTAGCTTATAAGAATAATGGAGGATAAATCTGAGAATGTGTTAGATGATGATCAGTTTGGCTTTTGGAAAGGTAAAGGCATCAGAGAGGTAATTCTGACTCTGCGGCCGATAATGGAAGCAAGAATAAAGAAGAATCAAGACAGGTTCATAGGATTTTTCGACAATGTCAAATGTTGCAAGATGTTCGAAATTTTGAGAACAATAGGGGTAAGCTGTAGGGAGAGACGGGGAATATGCATTATGCACAAGAGGCAAGAGGGAATAATAAGAGTGGACGACCAAGAAAGAAGCACTTGGATTTAAAAGAGTGTAAGACAGGGATGTAGTCTTTTGCCCCTACTGTTCAGCTTGTAAATCGAAGAAGCAATTATGGAAATAAAAGAAAATTTCATGTGCGGAATGAAAATTCAAGCTGAAAAGATATCACTGATACGATTCGCTTATGATATTGCTGTCGCGAGTGATCTGGTGGATGAAATGAACAGTCTAATGAGTACAGAATATGGGTTGTGAGTAAATCGAAGAAAGACAGAAATAATTAGAAGTAGCAGAAATGACAACAGCAAATAAATTAATATGAGAATTAATGGTCACGAAGTAGATGAAGGTAAGGAATTCTTGTTCCGTCTGTCATTGGTTAACCAGGAGAACATCAAAAGCGGATTAGCACTGACAATAAGGGCTTTCCTAACCAAGAGAAGCCTATTGGTATCAAACACAGGCCATAATTTAAGGAAGAAATTTCTGAGGATGTAGTTTCGAGCACAGCATTATACGGCAGTGAAGTACAGACTGTGGGAAAATCGGAACAGAAGAGAATCGAAGCATTTGAGATGTGGTGCTACAGGCGAATGTTGAAAATAAGGTGGACTAGGACTGAGGAGGTTCTACTCAAAGTCGGAGAGGAAAGGAATTTGTGGAAAACAGTAACAAGGAGAAGTGGCAGGAAGATAGGACGTCGAGGAGTGACTTTCATGGTACTTGACGGAGCTGTAGAGTACAAAAACTGTAGAGGAAGTTACAGACTGGAATACATCCAGCAACTAATGGAGGAAGTAGGTTGCAAGTGCTGCTCTGGGATGAAGAGTTGGCACAGGGAAGGAATTCATGGCGGACTACATCAAACCAGTCAGAAGACTGACGACCCAAAGAAAAAAATAACGAATACGATGTCATTCATCAGCATTACACGCTTCCCGGTCGCGGCAGCATTCCAAGCGCAGGCTTTTCTGTTGCGCTGTTGAAGGCAGTGTGGACAGTAATTCTTTAGTCTGCCACTACTGGCCTCCGACCAGTGATGTGGGAGGGCACAGAATGTTGCCGGAAGTCCATTACTTGCTCTCGGACGGCGGCACAGATGTGAAAAGGTGGCTCGGTGCACAGCATGTGGATACTCCCTTCTGGTGGTTGGACGTGGTCTACCGGAATCCTGACGACGAGCACCAGGTGTAGAAGTACGGAAGCGGAATTTCCCTATAGCTGCCAGCCGTCAGTTTCGGGACCTTGAGATCGCATCTGCAGCACCATCTGCTTAATGTAACAGCTGACGACGAATGTCAACATACAGTAGCCCACGTTCCACACATCAGTATCTGTTTCAAACCCATAAACGTGTCGAGATTATGTGCCTGCGAACTACGGTTTGCGGACAACACTAGTTTTCTGCTATCATTTGAGGAAAACTGCTCCTGAATCGCATAGAATGCTTGTCGAAGCCTTCAGCGAACATGTTCTTCGGAAAACACAGCTCTTCGAGTTGTTCAAAAAATTAAAAAGTGGTGGTTTTGATGTGAGAAACGACTAGCATGGTAAACCACCGATAAAGTTTCAAGCCAACGAATTGCAGGCCTTATTGGATGAAGATGATACTCAAATTCAACAGGAACTTGCGGAATAATTGAATGTGACGCAGAAAGATGTTTCTGTTCGGTTGAAAGCTATGGTAAAAGTGCAGAAAGTTTGAAAAAAGTTCCGCATGAACTGAATGAAAGACAGGAAGCAAATCGAAAAAACAGTTGTGAAATGCTGCACGCCAGATACAAATGTATGTCGTATCTTCATCGAATAGTGACAGGTATATTTTGAGAATCCGACGCGTCGTACGTCATGGATGAATCGAGGCAAACCATTGACATCCGCTGCAAGACCAAATCTCTTTCGAAAGAAGACAATGCTCTGTGTTTGATGGGATCAGAAAGGTGTCATCTATTATGAGCTGCTAAAATCTGGAGAACCGTTAACTCCGATCAGTACCAACAGCAAATGATCGATGTAAGTCGAGCATAAGGTGAAAAACGACCGGAATGTAGAAAAAGGCAAGTCATATTGCTCCATGATAACACCCCATCACACACAGCAAAACCGGAGAGGAAAACGACAGAGGCTTTCAGTTTGGAAATGCTAGGGCATGTGGCTTATTCCCCAGACGTGGCACCGTCCGATTATCATCTGCTTGCATCGCTGGGATACGGTTTCGCTGATCAACGCTTCATTTCGCATGGAAATGTACGAAAATGGCTCACTGACTGGTTCGCTTCAAAAGAAGACCTATTTTTTTGGCCTGGCATTCATAGCCTGTCAGAGAGGTGAAAGAAATGTATAAATCGCAATGCAAATTATTTTGAGTAAAATACGGTTTATCAGTTGCAAATAACAGATGTGTAATTATTGCCACCAAATTCTGGTTTCATACTTCTACATCTGGTATGCCTGCCCTCACGTTCCCATGCCCTCCATCGTCGGTCCGATATCTGAATTTCTCACAAACCTAGACGTTACAGTTTTCGACCTACTGGAGAAGTGGAGAGCCACAATGGGGTACCTTTCAAACCGCTTCAGATGGTGATAATGCTGACTCATACGAGTACTCAGCATCTCTGTTCTTCACGGTAATCATTCCACATCTGACGGTGTTCTCGCCCATTATATACTCCACCAGTCCTGGTAACCAACACGCAATATGGGTAACACTAATGCACTTAGGTGTCTGTTCTACCTGTCACAGAGAATTGTTCTAATCATTGACATAATCGCCGATGTTGTATAAGTGTACCAAGTCTCGTTGGCATCCTACCACGTCCCCTGAATGCTTCACTCTTTTTATTAGGGAGTGTGTGTATCAGTACATCATCAGTATCACTGATTTAATATTGTATTCTTAATACGACATTTTATGACAAAATAACTTCTTTTTGCTAACTAGATAACAGTGAAGTAAAACTCCTGCCACATGCAGATAATATAGTCTTAGCGAAACAGAAGAAGAACTGAAGGACACGTTACAGATCTCTCAGGCACACTGTCAGCAAAATGGGAAATTTGATAAAGAAAGCAGAAACAGAATATATGGAAATAGGTCGATGCATAAACCGAAATCCACACTTTGAAATTGGCCACCATTTTAGATTCAGAAACGTTCATCAGTTTAAATACCTTGGAACGCACTTCAGCAGTAAGAATATCATAACTCTGGACAGAAATCAGAGAACAGCCTCAGGTTCAAGATGCCTGTACGCTCTAAGTACCCCACACAGAAGGAAAACTTTGACAGTCACCACTATGATAAAGAAATATAACACCATCATCCACCCAGTAGTACTGTATGGTTCGCAGAGCTGGAAGCTTACCAAGAAGGAAAGAGAAAAATTTAATGTTTTCGAAACAGAGCGCTGAGAAAAATCTGGGGACCTGTGATGCAGAATGACATACCGTGAGTTGGAAAGAACACCGAAATTTGTCAGTTAAGGAAGCAACCCACTATCGTCCAGAAAAAAAAGTAGAAGACTGCAACGGGCTGTGCATGAGGCTAGAGTGGAAACCAACAGAATTCTTAAGAATTGAGGGCACTCTCCAAGCAATAAGACCACTGGGAAGTCCATCCCACACAGAGAAAAGATGACATAAGAAGACCGTCACAGCATTAAGCAGGGTGAAGAGAGACTACGAGAGATATAAGATGGAAGCAGATTGTCGATGTAGCGCTTGGTCTACGGGGATTGTCATTGCTGAAAAGAAGAAGATGACGATAACTCACGGCTACCGATCACAATGGCTGTGACAAGCAAACCTGAGCCGAGGCACGCTGTAAGAAAAAATTATTGCGAGACGAATTTTTTCTTCTGAAAAGTTAAACGCTGCTCTCGCCTCAAATTTGTGCGAAAATACAGCCAAGGACACATATTGCGGGATACACAAACATTGTCCCTTAGCAAATGAAAACCACCGTCTCTTCCGCTCCATGATTCCAACAGAATTGTATCAAGCAGTAGAACAACGGGACACCAGTTTATAGGTTATCTGACAGCGTCCAGCGTACTGCAGTCGCCTCGGCAGCGGAGTAGCTGCTTCTGGCTCCTCGCAGGCTGCAAAAGCGCCGAGCGGCGACGCCAGCACAGACTTTACGCAGCCCGGCTGCCGCATGTAAAGAAGTATCGATCGGAAAGAAATAAGAGGAGAACTGCGGTCCGACTAATGGACTCAGGGAATTAATGCGGCGGCCCTCCGCTTTGTTCACCGGAAGCCGCGTTGTGCAAAGAGACCGGGAAAACATAAAGCACGCGGCGCCGTGGCTGCCGCGCCAGTCCACTCCAGTCCAGAGAACTGGCGCGCGCCAGGCCAGCGGCAACAGAAAAAGGAATCGCCGCCTTTTCGGGTGGGCGATCGGGCCCGCTGCAGATAACCCAAGATGAATCTTCCCCAAGTGACTAGCGCTGGAGCTCCCTCGGAATGAAGCGGTCCTTCTGCTCCTTTCGCGAAAGCTGTGTGGCGGCCGGGACGACGAGACGGGTGAGTTGGTTCGAGGAGGTGGTGGAGGGGTGAGGCGGGTTGCCTACAACACAGTGGGCAGGCCGAGCGGGCTGTGGAGCCGAGGTCGCTGTAGGGGGTGAGGAACGGCGGTGGGAGCGGTCGGTGGAGGGGGAGAAAGGAAACGGAGCGCTCGGGGCAGATAAATGGAAACCGCGACCAATTGCCCTCGAGGTCTTTGTTCACTGAGACCGACCGGCGGGCTGCGGCCCACGTCGGAGGCAGTAATGCTCAATACTGTCATCGGGTCTGACCCCGGGTTCGTGCCGCCCTTCTTTACAGTCGCTAGCGCCTCTTACCGCTGTCTAAGTTACTTGTTCGGCGAGAGAAGAGCCAACAGTAGTTTTTAACGCTAGAAATGTTTACGACGATGTTGTCCTGGTGGCCTATGGGCCCGTGGAAGATAAAAATCCAGAGCACGGGTCGACTTGTCACACAAACTTCGCGTCGACTTTATTCACTGGGAAACTGCGATTAGAAAGCCAGTGGATCATTGCATGAGACCTGACCCTGCAAACTAGCTACGTATTATGAACCGAATTTTCCTTTGCTGTTTGCGAATATGATACCAAAATTATAGATATAACTCTTCCTAATGTTCAGTAAAATTGTATTAATTTGGTCACAGATCAGCTTTCAGCTTCTTAGGCCGCTTGCAAGCGACAACTGAGTATCGTAAACAAATATAAAGTGACGTAAAACTTACACAGATACTTGAAGATACAAATGTTACAATAATGATAACATAAAAGTATTTACATGGGAAAATATGACATTTTTGTGTAGCACTTTTATAGATGCGTCATCTAAAAACGAATCATGAAGTCTTTTAAGTACACATACTTCTGAAAACTGTCGAAAAAATCTGAATCTACGATTTCAGTTCAACATTTTAACTAAAACTTAATTGAACGCAATGCAAAAGGGGTATTGTGTTTGATCATTTAATACCAAGAAGGAATTCTGTGAAATATGTTTCTTGATTTCCAGTACATTCGGTGTGGTCAACATTCTGATTTTATTAAGCGAAATGGAAAACTTCACAATCCAAATCAAATTACTGCTTTGCTATAAAACGTTGTTTTGCAATGGTTGAATCTTTCATTCTTGATCTTTAGCTTCTCTAACGTTCAGATTACCAAGTTTCCACAGTTCTGTCTGGCTGATCAACATACGCTTTTCCACAGTGATTGTACGTCACTTCAAACACACTACTCTGTGCCAAGGCTTGCGTTTTTATTTACTATTGAATACAAATTGTGGTATGCTTTCGACATAAAAAACAGTTCTGCAGTGGTGACACTTTAAATCTTTGTGAGATTATCTTAAATTTTGCTAACATAGGGACTATGTACCAGTATTTTTAACTACTGACTAGTTCCTATTGGCCAGCGTGCCAAAGGGATGTCATTTTATTCATTTCCTTTTTTCTTTCCCTCACGTTAAATTATGTTTCTAGCACTACTACTAGATAAAAAATCGGCTTTACTTTTCATATTTGTTTAATGTATTTCAATGAGAAAACTTTGTCTAATTTTTAGTTGATTTAACGATACCTGAGTGACACAAGAAGTAACCCTTTCCTATTTAAATACTCTACTCGTGATCATTTATGCATCTTTTGATGTGCCGAAACCAAATTCTTGACAAAAAAAGGTAATTACTGAGAGCATTAGGAAGTGTTGTCTGTTTAATGTGAATAGAGATCAATATGTTGTGCATGTTTAAATGCAAATTCAGAATTTTCGGCCACTCAACAAGAGACTATAACCATCAACAATTTCACTTGGTACATTTATCTATATTTATCATGCTTTCACGTGATCAAGGTAACCATTGGCTGAACAATGATTATTTTATTGTCCTGTTAGCCTTCTTCTTTCTCCACTCAGCTGTACTTATTGACGTGAAATGAGCATAAGACCGATCTGAGAACCAAATGACATCACTCTTAGTACCTTAGAAGGATGGAAAAATCATTCGCACTTTCTACCGTGAATTTCTATCAGCTAATACAGACCCCATCTTCCATCACAAAGGAAGCTACACAGTGCTGAGCATATATATATATATATATATATATATATATATATATATATATATATATATATATATATATATATATATCATGAAGAATATTTGTCCATGCAGAATTAGTTTAAACTAGGGTGGAAGCAATAACGATCTTCACATAAGAATCAATGAAACTCCAAATGATGGTCACAGAACAGCCAAATTTCATTGGGAGTTGGAAGATTACTGAAGTTGATATCGGTTATTGTCTAGATGTTTTTCTTATTACCAAGCACTACACCTCCATACGTAACAACTGTAAAATTATTGGTTTGTAAAATACTTTCATTTTTGTGAATACTCATTAAATATTAAACTCGCAGAAAAGTCTAAATTACGTCCACTGTAGGAAATTAGTTGTATATTATGAGGCCGTCTTTAAACGGCAACGGGGGAATCTGCTAAGCTCTTTTTTTTAATAAAGTTTGAAAATATTGGATTCAATATCTTTTGTTTTTAGTTTGCTGCTAAATAAATAAAAAACCTAGAAAATATCATCGTGATATTAAACTGATGGAGACATTTAAAATGGGAATACGTGTGTTTTGTGCAAAGCAAATATTTAACTACGTACTTACAAAATTTCAGTTGAATTGTTTCAGTAGTTCGTGCTTGGTCAAAAGACACGCTGACATCAAAATATGTTATTGTAAATAACATATTTTGCTGCTTCAGTATTTAACTGTGACACAGTGCCTTAGCTACATGTCCAATATCCACTCGACTCGAGTGCGGTTACCTTGCAAGAATATATGAGTATTCTATTTATATTTGTGTTTAGTCCTCCTCGCAGCAACTAGAAGTTTATTATAAACCCTAACACAAAAGAGATTACTGTTATAAATGTCAATAAAACTATTTTCACTAGAACCTTGAAATCAGACAGAGTGAGATGCGTGCCACATGAAATACACTACAGTTAACGTACTTACAGTCGAGGCCTGTGCTGCTGCCATGACACATGTAGCAGTCAATGCCTTCTCTCTGTGATGACAAGCTTCTTTTGTGTTCTGATTACCATGTTATTTCAGCAGTAGATTATTTTTGAAATTAAAGTAAGTCAGGATAACATAATTCTAAAGTAATTAACTTATCATGTATGAATTATATAATTACCTAAGCGATCGTGAAATACTTAAGGTAATTTCAAAAACGGAATATGCATGCTGATGTCTAAAATATACGTAAAAATTTCAGCATCTGCTCTTAAAAAGTCTGTTAGAGCTGATTAAAATATATATGGCAAGTAAATATAGAACACTTGGAATTTGTTTTCATATGCATCTTGTGCTTCAGGCAATTCAGTTTTTTTTTTTCGTGTATTTGGCCTCTAGCTGCTCAACCGTATCGGCAATTAGAATGTTGTTTAATACTGTCACAGAAGAAGCTGAATAACACTGTGTTGCATGGAGGGTCGTTAGTTCAAAACTCACCTGGACTGCGCAGCTTTAATTTCTATGTTCGGTTCGAGTACACTCTAGAAGATTCCACAAATGTCAAGAATCATTGTACCGGAATGTTCTGTAGCTGTATATATACCGTATGTGTTCTGGCAGGAGGCAGTTCGCTCCGCGATCTTGTATGTGCAAGTGCTGAATAAACCTGCGTTAAGTGAAGTTAGTGTTCGTCATTCAGCTAACTACACCTTCTTCTGCGTGACATTATTCTGGTGAAGAAGCTCGGTATTGGAACTTGGGAAAATGCATTTTATCAACGACACAGTGGCTCACATCAGGCCACGACGGAGGCGCCGTTTACGTGGCGAGAAACCCAAGTTCGAGCCATATTGCAACCGGAGACAGAAGAAGAAGAGGACGTTACGATGACAAAAACTGTGTGCCACCACATGAGACATCCTTCCGGGTTCTCTGGTGGTGATGGCCAAGATCCAAACAAGTAGCTGAGAGTATAGCTAAATTTAACAAATGGTTTGGTACAGTGTGTTTGGCTAACGTATTTTTCTACTTGGAGGGCACTGCCAAGCAATGGTATGAGAACAACGAGGAGAAGTTCACAAGCTGGGAAGAATTCCAGGCGGAACTGCGCAAGTATTTCGGCGATACACAACGACAGAAGTGCAAGGCTGAGAATAAATTAAAGTGCAGGGCACAGCGTCCAGATGAAACTACAGCATCCTACATTCAAGAGGTCTTGGAGCTGTGTAAAATAGTGGATCCTAGAATGAAGGAGGAAAATAAGGTTGCACATCTCAGGAAGGGAGTTGCTGAGGACATGTATCAAGCCCTACCGCTGAAGGAGGTTTCGACAGCAGACGACATCACAAAATGGTGCCAGTATATGGAGAAAATGCACCAAAAAGAATTACACGCAAGACGTTTGAACGTCTTCCAAACGTCCTATCGATGTCTGTGATGGAGGAAGGAACTGATTTCACAAGTATTCTTCGTCAGATAGTGAGAGAGGAAGTTCAAAAGTCACTTGGACTGCAAGGCGAGCAAAAATCCGAGACGCTTCAAGAGGTCATAAGAGAGGAAGTGGAACAGACATTGAACCCAGTATCTCGTCTTTCATTTCCATTTAAAACCGTGAAAATTCGAGACTCAGGCGGAGTTATGTTCCTACAATGCCGCACGAGGAACCTGTTTGGGTACCAAGGACGACTGACTTCTGGAGGACCCAGGAAAACCAACCACTATGTTTCCACTGCGGACGACCGAGACATGTTGTTCGCTATTGTCGAAATATGCGGCGGATGTTTGACGACGCCCTCGCCAGAAGACAGCAGACCGATCTTAGTCGACGCCAGTTCCAGGACGACGAAGATGAACAAGAAGATGTGGGTGCAGGTCGACGTAGGTCACCATCGCCGCAAGCTAGCCGCTGGATAGGACGCTCTCCAACACTCCGATCAAGGTCTCCATCGCCGTTTAGAAGCTCCAGCCGATCACCTAGCCACGGAAACCTGGAAAACTAAAGGGTGCGACCCTCCTTGGAGGCGAGGCCGCAAAATAGAAAAATCCTCCGCCGTCGATCACTACAAAAATGATAGGAAACGACGTCGACATCCTCATGGATGGCCGACCAGCCCAAACTCTTGTGGACACTGGAGCATTATATTCAGTCATTTCGGAGAAGTGCAATCGCCAGTTCCAGAAAACCGTATTCGTCGACAACAAAACATCTCTGCTGAAGGTGGATAATGGTAAGTATGTGAAACCTAGTGGAAGATGTACCATTCGTGTGGGTATAAGTGACCATTCATAGCCCTTACAATTCATCCTCTTACAAGATTGTAGTCATGACGTTATTCTCGGATGGTACTTTTTGAAAGTTTCGTAGGCAATTATAGATTGTGGTTGCTGGAAGATTATGCTAGATGAGATGAGATACTGTGGACAGGAAGATGCTCATCCGAGTGTGTGGAGAATATGTGTGCTGGATGAAGTGATCATTCCTGCAGTCAGCACTCTAAAGGTAACTGTCATGAGTCATGCCATGCATCAACCCATGGATCTTGTAGTGGAATGTAAGAGATGCACACCACTGAAGAATAACTTGGTCATTCCAGTCTCTGTCGTCTCGTTTAAGAACAGAGTCGGTGAATTGTGGATAGTTAACTGTCGCCAAGAGCCGCAGATCCTTCCAAGACGCATGTGCGTAGCAAACGCTGTGCCGTTAGTTGCGTAACAGATGAGCGTCATAGAAACCTCCCATGACGAGTCTTCGGGCGAAATTAGCGCTTCCACAAGATCTTCTAGCTCGACCCTCACCAGATCTCGCTAAGGAACAATAGAAGAAGCTATCTGCCATTCTACAAGACTTCTCTGAGTGCTTCAATCCACAGGTGAAGAGCAAATTAGACAAATCGACGTTGAAGCACCGGATTAGCGCTGGAGACTATCAGCCAATAAGCCAGAGAGCATGTACCAGCAACAGAACTTCGAATAATTCGCAAAGAGGTAGATAAAATGATGAATAATAACATCAATCACCATTCTCGAGCGTATGGTCGTCACCAGGTGAAACCTATAATGGAATTTCCTATTCCTAAAGGTAATAGAGATGTGAGAAGCTTCCTAGGATTATGTTCTATTACAGTCGCTTTGTTTCAAAGCCAGACCACTCCAAGAGTTGTTAAAAGCTGTAGCTAAATTTATCTGGGGTTTGCTTAACAAGAGCCTTTCGATGTGCTGCAAAAACCTCTGACGACTGACCCTGCACTTGATCTGTATGATGAGGGAGCATCTACAAAACTAGACACTGATGTCAGTGGGTATAGGATCAGTGCTGTTCTGGTGGAAATTTCGGATGTAAAAGAGAAGGTTATAGCCTATGCTTCTAGGACACTTAAAAAGCCCAGAGAAACTACTCAACTACAGAAAGAGAATGTCTTGCTGTGATCTGGGCCATCTGCAGATTTAGAAAGTAATTCTATGGAAGGGCATTCACAGTTGTTATAGACCATCATTCACATTTTGGCTCACAGGTCTTAAGGAGCCAGCAGGACAACACGCCAGGTACATACTACGTCTTCAAGAGTATGACATTACCATAGTGTACAAAAGTGGAAGAAAACACCAAGACACCTAATGTCTCTCAAGAAAACCTGTGCAAGACCATCAAGACTTTGATGTACTGACTTGGCAGAAAATCCTAAGAAATATTGGTCTTATGTCAAAGCGGTAGGTGGATCAAAACAAAATGTCCAGACACTCTGTGACCAAAGTGGTACTGAAACAGAGGATGACAGACTAAAAGCCGAAATACTAAATGTCTTTTTCCAAAGCTGTTTCACAGAGGAAAACTGTACTGTAGTTCCTTCTCTAGATTGCCTATAGAAATAGACGACAGAGGGACAGAGAAACAATTAAAAAAGACTCAAAAGAGGATAGGCATCTGGACCTTCTTGCAGCGTTGTACCATGGGTCTCTAGAATAGCGTAACGTTCCAAAAGATTGGAAAAGGCACAGGTCAACCCCGTTTTCAAGAAGGGACGTCGAACAGTTGTGCAGAACTTTAGACCTATATCTCTAACGTCGATCAGTTGTAGAATTTTTGAATACGTGTTATGTTGGAGTATAATAACTTTTCCGGAGACTAGAAATCTACTCTGTAGGAATCAGCATGGGTATCGAAAAAGACGATCGTGTGAAACCCAGATCGCGCTATTCGTCCACGAGACTCAGAAGGCCATAGACACGGGTTCCCAGGTCATGCCGTGTTTCTTGACTTCCGCAAGGCGTTCGATACAGTTCCCCACAGTCGTTTAATGAACAAATTAAGAGCATATGGATTATCAGACCAATTGTGTGATTGGATTGAAGAGTTCCTAGATAACATAACGGAGCATGTCATTCTCAATGGAGAGAAGTCTTCCGAAGTAAGAGTGATTTCAGGTGTGCCGCAGGGGAGTGTCGTAGGACCGTTGCTATTCACAATATACATAAATGACCTTGTGGATGACATCGGAAGTTCACTGAGGCTTTTCGCGGATGATGCTGTGGTATATCGAGAGGTTGTAACAATGGATAATTTTATTGAAATGCAGCGAATTGACGCTTGGTGTAGGGAATGGCAATTGAATCTCAATGAAGACAAGTTTAATGTTCTGCAAATACATAAAGATCCCTTATCATTTAGCTACAATATAGCAGGTCAGCAACTGGAAGCAGTTAATTCCATATATTATCTGGGAGTAGGCATTAGGGGTGATTTAAAAAGGAATGATCATATAAACTTGATCGTCGGTAAAGTAGATGCCAGACTGAGATTCACTGGAAGAATCCTAAGGAAACACAATCCGAAAACAAACGAAGTAGGTTACAGTACACTTGTTCGCCCAATGCTTGAATACTGCTCAGACGTGTGGGACCCGCACCAGATAGGGTTGATAGAAGAGATAGAGAAGAACCAACGGAGAGCAGCGCGCTTTGTTACGGGACCATTTAGTAATCTCGAAAGCGTGACGGAGATGATAGATAAACTCCAGTGGAAGACTCTGCAGGAGAGACGCTCAGAAGCTCGGTACGGGCTTTTGTTGAAGTTTCGAGAACTTACCTTCACCGAGGAGTCAAGCAGTATATTGCTCCCTCCTACGTATATCTCGCGAAGAGACGATGAGGATAAATCAGAGAGATCAGAGCCCACACAGAGGCATACCGACAATCCTTCTTCCCACAAACAATACGAGACTGGAATAGAAGGGAGAACCGATAGAGCTACTCCAGGTACCTTCCGCCACACACCGTCAGGTGGCTTGCGGAGTATGGATGTAGATGTAGTTGTAGACGATAAAGATAGTGACTGTGTCGCTGCACTCCAGGATCTCTCTGCTGAGCAGAAGGACGCCATGATATCTCAAATTATACTTGCCTTAAATCGGCCAGAGTATGTGAAAGGACAATTTAACGTAGTTAATGGATTATTTTGGAAGAAAAACTTTGATCCGTTTGCAAAGTGGTGGCTACCAGTGTTTCCTAAACACATATGCGTAGATGTTCTACAGAAATTCCATGCCACACCTGAGGGCGGACATTTAGGATTTATTAAGACCTACGATAGAATCCGCAAAAGATTTTCTAGCCATGTTTATTTAGGAGTGTCCGTCACATGTGTCACACTGTAGAGGGTGCCAGAGGAGAACGGCAGTTCCTCATAAACCACCTGGCAGACTCATATGAATTCCACCAGCCGAAACGCCGTTCCAGCGCGTTGGGATTGACCTCCTCGGACGATTTCCAACGTCTGCTAGTGGCAATAGGTGGATTATTGTTTGCACTGACTATCTGACACACTATGCAATTACAAAAGCTGTGAAAACAGCCAAAGCATCCGAGGTAGCCAAATTCAGAGTAGAGGACATTGTATTAAAATCGGTGCCCCAAGTTCGTCAATTACAGATCGAAGGAAAGTTTTTCAATCGAATCTTGTGACAGAGATAAACCGTCAGTGCAACATTACTCATCACTTGACAACTGCCTATCATCTGCAAACTAATGGGCTTTTTGAACGCCTTAATAAGACCTTGGCCGACATGCTATCAATCTTCGTAAATGTTGAGCAGACCAACTGGGATGAGGTGCTACCTTTCGTGACGTTTGCCTACAACACTGCAGAAAAGGACACCGCAGAATTTGCGCCATTTTTCCTGGTGCATGGGCGTGAGGTGACTTCGACAGTGAACATCATGTTTCAGTTACATCCAGATGACGTGGACGACGACTACATCGGCCAAGTCTTAACCAGAGCTGAGGAAGATCGGCAGTTAGCTGGACTCTGCACGCTGCAGGCTCAAGGAAACGATCGCCGAAGGTATGACGTTAGCCACCACATTGTTGTCTACCAACCTGGTGACCTCGTGAGGATCTTCATTGCTGTTCGGAAGGTTGGTCTCTCTGAGAAGCTCCTCAGGCGCTACTTTGTCCCTTATAGGTTATAAGACAGTTGTCAGATGTTACTTATGAAGTTGAAGATTTCGACGCCGACACAAGACGGCGCAAGGTCAGACATACGGTCCACGTGCTTCGAATGAAACCCTACAAGGATCCTGCAACCCAGGGTAAATTCGAATCTCCCGCGAGAGGCATCAAGCTGAAAGTTGACGAAGAGGGTAGCGGCAAGGGAAGTTCTAAGAAGATCAGCGACAGGGCGAGCTTCAGTCATCGGGAGTCGGAGTATGCAGGACCGATGACTCGTTCCCGAACAAGGAGGACGTAACAGCGAGATTCTGTTATCTTAGGGAGGGAGCAGTGTCGCAGAAGAAGCCGAGTAGCACCGTGGTGTAGTGGTTAAGATACATGGAGCGTCGTGAGTTGAAAACTCACCTGGACTATACAATTTTTTAATTTTTATATCAGTTTCGAGTACATTATAGAAGTATCCACAAATGTCAAGAATCATTGTACCGGAATGTCCCGTAGCAGTATGTATACTGTATTGTGTTCTGGCCGGAGGCAGTTCGCTCCGCGCTTTTCCATGCGCAAGCGCCAACTAAATCTTCGTTAAGTGAAGATAGTGTTCGTCATTTAGCTAACTCCCCCTTCTTCTACTGACATAATTACTGATGTTAAAAACATATTTGCGAAACATCTCACTATTTTTTAATTAATTACAATCTCTACAAATAAAACACATAAACATAAAAGCCTGGTTATTTTGTGCTGCTGATGTCAATAATTGATAATAATTTTCACTGGCGTAAGTTTTGTGAGGCTCACCACTGGAATCGGATAACTAACCCGACAAAAGATTAAATCCATTCGTTTACAATCGTCTCTTCTGATGATTCAAAAATAAGTCTCTTATCCTAGAGAAGGCCCTTCCCAAATTCAGCAAGTCAGTAATACGTTGGACAAACGTTGGCCCTTATGAAAACATTTTCTCGGCTTGGCACTGATGGACATAGTTGTTAGCAGTCTTCCTGAGGGACACCGTGTCAGATCCTTTGCAGCTGGTGCTTTAGATTCTCAAAGTCCCGAGATGGTCGGAGGCCCTGCCCATAATGCCACAAACGTTCTTAACTGGGGAGAGATCCGGTGGCTCAAGGTAGGTATTTGTCTTAACAAGCAGTAGAAACTCTCGGCGCATGATGAAGGGCTTCACCTTGCAGAAATGTAACCCCAGGCTGGCTTGCCCTCAAGAGTAACGAAACGGGGCGTGTGATATCGTCAGTGTACCGCTGTGCTGTAAGGGTGCCGCGGAAGTCAACCAAAGGGGTCCTGGTGTGAAAATAGTTGGCACCCCAGACCATCACTGCTGGTTATCGGACCGTATGGAGGGCGACAGTCAAGTTGTGTATGTGGTTTGAGGTTTTCGGGCGCTAAACAGCGTGGTCATCAGCGCCCAAACGCATAGAAACAGGAACACATGCTGTGAAGGGACGAAGATGGACAATGAACAAGGAGAACGGCTGAAAGACAGAGACCTGACTGAGTTCCAAATCCTAGCATACAGAGGCAAAGCAAGAGGAGAAGAAACGCACTAAAAAAGGAAAGGAAACACAAGGAAAAGAGAACAGAAATCGAAGTGAAACAAGTAGGTAATCGTGACTGGCGGACCTCTTACCTAAAACCTGGGTGAGCCAGTCACCCAACAGCACATTAAATCCGAGGCAGCAAATTGGACAGAGCACAAAACCGTAAGACCTTAACCACAGTCATTGCGTCGTCTTGCAAAATAGAGGGCAAATCCAGTGGCAAGGAAACCACCGCCCTCTGGCCAGAGAATAAAAGACAGTCAAGTAAAATGTGGCGGACAGTAATCTGGACGCCACAAGCGCTGCATATTGGGGGGCCTCCCGCCAACCACGTGTTAAGGGACTGTGCCCGATGCGGAGCCGAGTGAGGAGAAGCTCATCCCGCCTGCATGACTGGTAGGACGTACGCCATGGCCGCGTGGTGGCCTTGACCAGGAGCAGCTTATTTTCACCGACTGCCAGCCACTCCTCTTCCCATTGACGCATAACACGAAAACGCATAAGGGAGGAAACAGCATGGAGGGGGACGGCACATTCAACAACGTGAGGGAGGGAACATGCATCTTTGGCAGCCACATCCGCCAGTTCGTTTCCCCTAATACCCACGTGTTCCGCGCACCCAACAGAAAGAAACCGCCTTCCCCTGTCGTTGCAGGTGGAGTAGGGCATCATGGATGTTCTGGACGACCGTATCCGCTGGGTACAAGTGTTGCATGGTCTGAAGGGCACTCAGGGAGTCAGAAGAGATGAGAAACTTAAGACTGGGAACACATCTCATCTGCTCCAGTGCCAGCAATATCGCAAACAATTCGGCATCAAAGATGGTAAACGCCGCAGGAAGCCGTAACTTGACGACTCGATCAGGGAAAACAACAGCACAATCAACAGAGTCCCCCTGTTTAGAGCCATCCGTAAATACTGGTAAATGGTCGGGATGCTGGTTTAAAAATCACAAAATAAGGACGCTGGGCCTCTGAAGCAACCAGGAGCGACAGTCGAGTTAGTATCTGACCCGTGACCAGGTCGTTTTCATACACATTTTCAGCCTAGATTCTCATTAATGTGGGAAGAATTGAGTCCCGCTTCGAAATGAGCCCCGATGACTAGCGAAGACGTGTGTGGACACACCCCAGCTGCAGTGAGATTCCAACCTGACTGTCGTTCTCCATATATCCCGACAAGCAGGAGTGATGTCTGGGGTGCTACTTGTGCCATTTCATATCACAGCAGGATTCTTTTGGTTGTCGTACGCGGCACCATTACAGGACAGCAGTATACTTGGGCGACATACTCCGGCCCGTTACGTTGCCCTTCATGGCAAACCATTCTGGACTTACATTTCATCAAGATAATGCCCACGCTCGCACGTCGAGAGTTTTTACTGCTTGTCTTCAAGCTTGTGAAACGCCACCTTGGCCAGCACGATCGCCGGATCTCTCACCAATTACGAGCGTTTGGAGCATTGTGGGCAGGGCTCTCAAACCAGCTAGCGATTCTCGCGATCTACTGTGCCAGTTGGACAGAATGTGCCAACATGTCCTTCAGGAGGACATCTCATTTGGATAATTCCTTTGTGGGTCGTCATTTTTTCCATTAAAGTTTGTATATCACAAAAGCCTACTGAGAAGAAATATGCATTCTGAAAACAGATCTCAGGAAATGACTGGCACCTGTGAAAGTGATCTGACTGTGAAGGAGTATGAAAATATAAAGGATCGAGAAGGAGACCATCAAAGACGAAAGAGTGAAAGATATGACTGATTAAACTGTGATAAACAAATTTCATTGACGGTCGCTAACTGAATTCTCTGTTGCTGCGTCTACGAAGACAACACTTTCCTTTAGTTCTACAATCGCCCTGGCGGATATGGAATGTATTACAGCATGAACATCTTGACCAAGTACTACCAAACAGACCCTCCAGAATATCAGTGCCTGTCGTATATGTTGAACAAAATTTCTTGCTTTTGCGAACTTACTTCAAGTATTTCCTATAGAGAATCAAGTCATTCATACAAATGGAAAATGCTGCGAATACATGATGGCTATAGAGTTTGTTTAACGATACTGGAACGTTTCAAGTGGCAGCAGTCCTTCAGGATATACACGTGCATCTTACGGCTGTATTTCGAACATTTTGAAACACTGAAACACGTGATCTGGGAGCATCATAGCGATAGAACGCACAGGCAGCTACCTGTAATACAGTAACTTTAGAATGGTTGGTGAAGAGACGAACCTTGGACAACATTACAACAGTAAGAATAGCCTCAGGTCCTTCCAGCAAGTCCGCATCATGAGGAGATGGTAGGATCATTTGACGGGCTCTGGTGAGTGGACGAATGACAACAGTTGTTGTCACAGTGTCACCACGAAGCATTCGGAAATCGTTAGTGAAAGCTCGTTTGAGATCTCTATTTGTTATGCTTTTTACCGCTGACGCCATACCATAGGCTACACTGACTCACATGGTTTAGGGTCAGAAGCAGTTGATCTGCTCTGGGATTCAGAGCTGAGTCTCGCTTCTGTACATATTAATCATATCGACACCCATCTGTCAGTGGATGGCCCGCTGAAATTTCACAGGAAATACCATTTATATACACCTCCCAGATCCTGGAGTCACATTACATGAAGGTATTGGATGTAACACATGATCGATATAGTAATCGTTGAAGAGAGGCTGCATGCTAGTCAGTGTGTGGATAGAATGGTAGACCCTGTTGTCGTACCCTTGATCACAAGCGTTTCACATGATGAATTACTGCAGAATGCAGTTCACACCACTAAAGCCTTGAGGAATGCATGGATCTATTACTGGTCTCCCCTGTTTCACTAATAGGGAACAACTGTGACGCAATGGGGGCGAGGGTATACTTCCATATCAGCCGGCAGCTAGCCAAACTCATAAACTGCCACAGCACACGTGCCAGGAAAGGCAAAGAGCTGCTCAGTATAACATTTGGAGGCTACTTGCGTCCAGTCTACAACTAATAGACGGGTGTATTCCTGATCACATACTTACTGCCGACATTGATGACAGAGACCTGTTCAAAATTGAATGAAAGCCTAATCAGGTAAGACTGTCTATGACCAATCGAAGGACTAGTTCAACATATATAACATCAAAACAAGTCAGTTAAATTAAAAGATAGGGCTTCAGCATCAGAGCTGAAACGAAAATTCCATTGTTAAACGAAGGAAGAGAGTGTGGGTGAACGAAAAGAGTTCACTGAGGTCGCCTGTGAGAGGGAGAACCATCTGATGACGTGATAGAAACAGAAGAGCGAGTATTTTGGAAGACATATTTTCAAACAAGGCTGAAGGTCCAGAAAATATTCCTTCGGGATTTCTGAAATTATGGAGGAGTTTGAAATTTGTGCTTAGAATATATGACACCGGAGATACACTGTTAGACTGGAAAAAATATCATCTAAAAATCATGAAAACAGCAATCGCAGGTAATGTATTAGTTGTCTGGACCACAGGTTTGATCTGAAGATGCTTTAAAGCGAAACGCGTAATCACGAGCAATAATAAAAAAAATAATAGTGTGAAGGACATGAGTATGTAACTGAAACGAGATTTCTTGCTGTTTAGTTCACTTAATACATAGGTCCATGCTTAGTTGAGGTCATCACTGTTTAAGACCTCTCTGCTTGCACAGTCAAGTCGAACGATTTTGCTGTTGTATATGTACTGGCTGAATAATTATCATTGCCTGGGTATGTATTTATTCCTGTCTTCCTCCTTACTCCAGCCTCGGTCCATCTCCGCCATTCCTTCTCTCTATCCACATCCCCCACACGCTTTCCATGTCTTCCTCCCCCTCTCTCTCTCTGTTAATCTGATCCTACCCCCTCTGACCACCCTCTCCTCCCATCTGTAATTCCATCTCTTTCTCCCTCTCTCTATGTCAATCTTCTCAACCCTTATCCATGTCCTCCACCACTCCATCTCCATGTTCATCTCCACCCATTTCCTCCATTCCTGTCTCCCTCTTTCCCCTCTGCCTGTCCATTACCTGTCCATTTCTCCCTCCCTCCTTTCATCTCCTCCTCCCAAATCTCTCTGCCTATATCTTCTTTCCTCTGTCTCTGTCTGTCCCCTCTTCTTTCCCTTTACAATCGATCTATTCTTCTCTCTTCTCTCCATCTATTTGCCCATTCCCAAAGTCAGTCCATCTCATTGTCCTCCTACCTGTTCCTGTCAACTCCTTCCCCTCAATGCCTCTCCATGAGTAATAAGACAAACTTCGACACTTTTAATATCAAATTGTTTATGTAAATTAATTAATCAATCAATTAATCACTCCTACCCCTGATGAAGTCGTGGGTTTTCCACAACTGGCACATGAGTCCCTTTCCTCACCACTCCTCACACAAGCCTTCCCCCCTCTCCCCTCCTCCTCTCCCTTTCCCACTCCCCCTCTCCTTCCCCTCACCCACCTCGTCCTCATTCCCACCCTCAACCATACCCTCAGCCCCAACCCACCCACCTCCACACCTGCCCACACCTCCATCCCTGAAAATGGCAGAAAACTGGTTCTGTGTTGAACTGCCAGACTGGGTGTATCAGTATAGTATTTATTTAAACAATTTCACCCTGTTAATTTATTTATCTAAACAATTAGGAATACCGCCACCAGAGGATATACCACCGCTCCCAGGACAAAACGTCACTCTTTCCTGAGCTTGTACCCTGAGATCAATATGGGATATGATCACCATGCGCACGTACACAGGATGCACAACGGATTGCCATACACTGGACACGTTTCCTGTCTCTTGGAATCGTTGCCATGATCTTGAGATCACACTTTGTGGCAAACGGAGAGCCCATGCTACGACCTGCTGTGTTTGACCAGACTCCAGTCGCCCTAGTCTACCCCTCATAACGTCATCAATATGTGTTCTTTGAGCCATTATCAACACACAGTCACTATTAGCACGTCTGAAAACGTATACACACTTACTCGCTGCACTGTACTCTGACATGCACCAACACACCTCTGCGTATGTGGACTGCTGCGAGCGCCACTATGCGACTACTGCAGGTGAAATGTTCTGCATAGTCATACCCCGAGGTGATTTAAACCTGCAAACCGCCCACCAAAACTTTGTTTCACCATGTATCAGAGTTATCCTTAATTTATGAGCATGAGTGTAGAATGAATGAAAGTATTTTTGTACACAGACCAGAATATTGTTTATTTAAACCATCTGAGTTGGACAGGGTTAGTTGAATAGATCGAGCACTAGACAGTAGCTCTATCCAATTACATCAATAACTGAAAGATATTGAGTGGATATGTTCGCTATTAGTCTAGCACTAGAGTGTTGCTCCAGCCAGTCTAAACCATAGCCCTATCTGGGAAAGAAGGCTAATGAGAATAATAGGATGGCAAGCTATCGTTGAAGTATAAAGGAGTAGCCACCTGCCAATCTACAAGTTAATAACTGTTGGTGCAGCTCTAGATAGTTGTTCCAGGCATTCTACTCAGTAGCTCTGTTTGGGAATTATGTGTAATAATGATACGACAGCAAGCTGTCACTAAAATACAGAAGTGTAGCTCCTGCCAATCGATAAGTGAATAGCTGCTACGAGGAATTTAAGAATAGGTAATACTATTAGACCAGCGACACACTGTCTCAGTGCATCTGTCTTTTTCTCTATTGTTATTTCATACCCCTGCCCCATGTGGGCAGGGTTGGGCTGGCAGCAGCACAATTCGCCGCTCTTCAGCTAAGAGAGGTTACGAAGTATCAGAGGAGAAACATAACATACGTAATGTTATAAAAGATGAATTCTACACATAAGGTGGAGAAACAATTGGAGCTAAAATATACATAAAAGGATAGTTTGATGAGGCACATTTACATAAAATTCAAATATAAAACGACAATGGCATAGCACATAAATATTGGTGGAACAAAGTGCACAATTAAAAATGGCGTTCACACTATGAAAGCAACATGGGGTGATGACACTCAACACAGACTGCACTTATGTAACACACATGGCGAACAGCAAAACACGACAGGGTGTAAGTGGATTAAAACTGGAAGGACCTGCCAAGTGACAGGAGGTCAGAGAGGAGGGAGAGAGGAAAGAGAGAAGTGGCGGAGGGGGGGGGGCAGGAGGGATGGAAGTGGGGAACCAGTTGCACACCAATGGGCAGGAGATAGGGAGATTAAGAAAGGGAGCAACCAACGAAGATGTGCTAGGACTGGGAAAGGAGAAGGATGGAGGAGGGGAGGCTAGGAGCTAGAAAAGAGCAGAGGGGGAGGGAAAGAAGAGGGTAGCAGGAGAAGAGTGCAGAGAAAAGGAAACACTACGGGGAGGAAGGGGGTTGAGGCAGAGGTAGAGAATACAGATGCGTTCAAGGAAAAGGGAGAGATTTGAGAAAGGTATGAGGTCACAGAGAATACTTGTGGGGGACAGGAGGCAGATACACAAAGTGAAGCAGAGGGTATGGCATTCAAGGATTTGGAGGGATTTATAGAATTTAGGTGGGGTGGAGATCCAGGTGACACTGGCATAACAAAGGACAGGTTTTATCAAGGTTATGTATGTACAAAGGAAGGTGGAAGGAAGTAAACCCCATGTGTGGCTGGACAGGATTTTCAGGAGGAGTATACTATTGTGAACTTTCTGTTGGATAGTAAGGAGATGGAGTGTCCAGGTGAGGTGGCAGTCACGGTGAGGCCAAGGTGGGAGTAAGTTGGATAGGTCGGTCATAGTGAGGTAGAAATCGTGGAGCCAGAGGGAGGGCGTCGTCGATCCTATAATGACTGCCTGAGTTTTGGAAGGATTCATCCAAAGGAGCCAGTGGTTGCACCAAATGATAAACTGGCCTAGGCCAGTGTGAAGGCAGTGGTGAGACTGTTGAAGGGTAGGACAAAGGGCAAGGAAGTCAGTGTCATCAGCATATTAAAGGAGGTGGACAGGTGGCATATCAGTGGTGTATAGGAGGTAAAGGGCAAGAGAAAAGACGGAGCCCTGGAGCATACCTTCAGTAGGGTGAAAGGTCAGGAGTTGACATTATGGGTGGTGACATTGGAGTGATAGTGGGGGACCAAGGAGGCAATGATATGAATGAAACTGATAGGAAGGGCCTAGGTCTGTAGCTTGGATAGAAGCCTGGAATGATACATGGACATAGGCATTTTGGAAGTCGAGGGAAACAAAAATAGCAGAGCAACAGCAGTTGTGTTGGACAGAGAGGAGTTGGGTAAGGTTGAGAAGTTGGTCTTTGACAGTGGAGAAAGGGGGGGGGGGGGAGCAGAAACTACATTGGGTAAGAGGGAGGAAGTAATGGTGAGTTACATGATGATGGATATGTGAGGAGAGCATGGCCTTGAAGACCTTGATGAATATGGTGGGGAGGCATATGGGGCGATAGGAGGAGGTGTCAGAAGGGGAATTATTGGGTTTAAGGAACAACAGGATGCAGGAGGTCTTTCCAAGGTCGAGGTAAAAGGCAGTGGAGATTATGGTGTTGTACAGGTTGGCAAGAACAGCGAGGAAGGAGAGGGGGCATTTCTTGAGATGGAAGTAGGTAATGCAATGTTGACCAGGGGTGGTGTTGCGTTTGGAGTGGACGATGAGATTAATGTTATGGGCTCTGATAGGACTGGTCAACTCTGATTGCAGTGTCTGGTCCAAGTAACGGAAACTGGGAGCAAATGGCAGGAATGTGGTATCAGTGTAGTCGAGGACATCAGGGAAGAGGGAGTAATCAAAGTTAGGGTAATCAGGTATGGGGAAGACTTCAGAGAGGTGGTAAGTGAAATGGTTAGCGTTACTGAGGTTGTCAGGGAAGGGGAAACTGTCATGGAGGGGTGGATAATGTGTGGTGGGATGGCTACTAGTAAGGCAGTGGGAGGCGGACCAGAACTTGGAGTAGTTGACAGGGTGGGTGGCGTTGAGTCGTGTACATGTATGGTGGCAGTTCTGGTGTTTCTTTGCTGTCAGAATGTTTCGAATGTGTCATTGTAGTTCCCAGAGGCGGAAGAGTGTGTCCCAGTGGCGAGTGCGGGGAAAAGAACGATGGGGCTTGCGAGATTCACAGAGAAGGAGTAACGCCTGTGGAGGAAGGGTAGGACGATGGAGGTGGGAACGCGGGTGGAGGTGGGAACGGGGGCCGCCACAGCGTCAAAGATGGTCTTCTGGAGGAATGGCAAGGCGGGAGTGATGGTCAGTGCGAGTGTAACTCCTGTCCCCCTACGTTGGACTCGTGTAGCGACATCGTTTCTGAATGAAACACATACAAGTCGCAAGTCGCATCGTAGCCAACAGACACATGAAAAATATATTGTACGATATTTTTTACGAATGCAGTGCTCAATACCTTACCTGAACACAACATCTCCAGATGAAAAAGAGAAAACTGACCAGTTACCTCCAGTCCAGCACCACCTACCGAGTGAATTGTTTACCTGAAGGACCTAGCACCTAGCAGCCGAGAATCTGCAGCTGGCAACAGCCTTAAGCCTCGACTTCCGATCTCCAGACTCCTCGTGACCACCCCTGCCGCAGACTGTGGAACAATGCGGCGCGGTCAGTCTTGGATTAACTGCATTTGCTCCCCTGACGTAGACTCCGCAGTTAAAAAAATCGGAAATGGGGATGTTGTTTTGTCAATACACTTCGTATTTATTACACGAAATGTAAATTCTTCTCTTTTGTACGAACTATTTTCGAAAACAGAAGAAATGACTATACACGCGTTTCAGCATCGCTGAAGCATCGTTATTTGTTGTGAAAATCTTGTACGACACCGTGGCATAGGCTATATTTCCTCTAAGTATTCTGTCAACAGGTAGAAAAATCTGATCTAACCAGCTTAATATCTGCTGCGTTCTGCTCTACAGGACTAGAATATTGAACTAATTTTTGGCTCATGACGAAGTGCTCTACCTGTCTCAAAGGATGCCTCCTCGGTTTCGAACCCTCTTAAAGTAAACAAATGATTCATCACATACGTAGTCTTTCAAGATTACAGCAAAGAGAAGTTGTAAAAATCGGGATTATAAGACAAATCACTTTATAAATTCGAATATACAACTGATTTAATTATGATCACTATCCCTCCCTCTGTAGGAGGAAGATTGAAATTCTTTTAAAATACCTCGCCGAACGAAATACCGCTGATTACCGTTCCAGCTCTTGTACCATATCAGTGGTACTCTCGCCATCGCTTCCGCCCGTCCGGCAGCACGTCATTGTTATAAAATTGACAGGGTGATTAAGTAAACTGATCATGAGTGTCCCTTTGCACGGTCAGTAAACATACCCAGCAGCTGGATTACTGTACTCGTATTCCTGGCTTTACAACCATCTACTCATCTGCAAGAAGCTCTGCTGGGAGCAGTTGAGAAGGCAGCAGTAGGAAGATGTAATGTGGTATGAGGTACCAATGGCAGATGGTTTGTTCGCCACGGGTATCGTGAGAAAGACCGCCTCTGCGATGGGCTATTGCGATGGAAATAGCGCGCCATTATGATAAATTTCTGTTATTGATATTACAAATACTAAACAGTGAATTTACCTGTATTGCATATAAGAGCATCTCTCAATAGCAAGCTACCATTCAGTTATTAATTACAAGCAGAATAATAAACAGTTGCTAAACTAAAAGGCAGACGAAACACTTCGGAGATCTTCGCGTGGCGCCTTTCTTGGATGGTGCGTGAAGTGGTTCGGCTGTAAGATCAGAGCTGATTCAGCGCTCTCGGAAGAAGACACGTGGTCTACTTTGCTCTGTATCGTTAAGGACTTAATAAGCAATCTTTCGTTATGTGGACGTGTAATCGAAAACAATGTGACAGTAATTACGCAAACACACAGTTCATTATTTTGTTTGTTCTCTGTGAATTTATGAAGAATGGAAATTATTAGTGATTCATAAAGCGAAATATAATTCTGCAGTTTTTCGTATTCTGCTAATGAAAAGGAAGTGGCACCCCATATAAACAGACTAATTGAAACTATAAATTTTCATACCCCAGTGCAGCGAAAACAAATAACTACCTAGAGTTTATCGTGGTCTCAGCACAAATGAGATCAGTGACATATCATCTGTGGTAACACAGAGGTGGTATGAAGGAGAGAAATTTTCAAGGGAAAGTGTTTATCACATGCGCGTATCCCCGTCTCTTTTTTAAAGTTTCCGTACATGGCATCGCTTGTGGGGAATTCTGAAGTCGAATTGGAATTGTGAAGCAAGATTTTATTCGCGAGAACTGTGAACTGTAACCGACCAGCCAACTGTGTAACGACTGTGACTGGTGTGAACTGTAAATCACCAGAGAATTGTACAGTCACAGCTATAATTTGCCTTAGAATTGTGTTTGAATGGTTTTTGAACTTCAGCTGAACTATAATAAATGTTGCGGCAAAATAAAATTTTTCGTTACAGTGAAAGTAGTATCGGTAAAAACAGGAAGGGGAAGTGCGAGAATAAGAGTTAAAGTTGTGTGTGCAGTCCATGGGACTACGTTAAAATTCATAACCTTAAGATTCTTTATGCTACGCAGCGTGCAGAGCAGAGTGAGGCAGCCACAAACAGGTGTGGCAGCAGCTCTCAGCAGCCGGCGCAGTTAGCAGCATAGGAAGCATCTGACGGGTCAGCTCCAGCACACCAGACAGCGGAGTTAGCAACACAGGAAGCGTCTGACATGTCAGCTAGAAGGTCCTACGATAAGGGACGGACTGGACACCCGCGTCACCAGCTAACCACTAGGCCACACCACCCGCACGTTTTAGCATGAGACTTTTTCGCGTCTTTGTTACATCAAGGACCACCCTCCAGCCCTTGTTAAAAGCTAGAGCCCTCCAGGAAAACAGTATAGATCTTACGATAACACAAAAGGGCCACTACCACCCGCAAGTTTTAGCGTGAGACTTTTTCGCGTCACTGTTACGTCAAGGACCACCCCCCTCCCCCCCCCCCAGCCCATGTTAAATGCTAGAGCACTCCAAAAAAACAGTATAGATCTTACGATAACACAAAAAGGGCGACTACCACCCGCAAGTTTTAGCGTGAGACTTTTTCGCGTGTCTGTTACATTAGGATCACCCCCCAGCCCATGTTAAAAGATAGAGCCCTCCAGAAGAACAGTATAGATATTACGATAACGCTAAAAGGGCCACACCAGCTGCAGGTTTTAGCGTGAGATTTTTCGCGTCTCTGTTACGTTGCAAACTTTAAAAACATTGCCCCACCACGAAAAGTATAACGTTTCTCATTGGGTAGACAGAATTTTTGTAGGCGGAGCTTAAGGTTAACATTGAGACCCTGATTGGTCAGATGAAAACACAGCTAGATAGTTTCTTTTTAAACCAACTTCGGTAAATTGTAGAAAGGAGAAGTTAAGAGGAGAGTTAGTTCTGAGACGGCGGGCTGGATGGCTGCAGCGCCGGCCGCTGCCCCCTGAAGCTGCCTAACCAACGACAAGGTAATGAACGCACGCGATGCCGCATTTGCGAGCGCATAAGGCTTCACTCAGAACTGCAGAAGTCTCATCTGTTACACCCTCTTTTTGCGTAGTACTAGTGTCGATCGTAAATTAAAGCTCATGGTGTTCACATTTGCCACTTGAGGTAAAAATCTGAAACGTGATTATTTTTCTGTTATATAGTTATTGAGAAGCTACATCAGCCACTGTAATTTACGACAAGTTAGATACGTAATTAAAGATAATTGAGGGTCACTGTAGACCATTTTGATAGTTTTCTCTCTTGTGAAACTTAATTTAAACCTAGATTACAGATGTGACATAGCATAGGTCATCCTTCAATCGATTGTAGAACGTGGAAACCCATTCAGGGAATATTCGTTCACATTTTTGTTGAACGCAGTTGGTTTTTACCATCCTGTATTAAAACATTTCCTTTTATCAATAGTGCAATTTATAAACGATGTTTTGTTAGTACAATAAAATTTCCAATGGTAAACTTAACTGCTTTTTCTACGTTATTTTACCAGCTAACTAAAAATAGGAAAGCCTTGAACCCTTTCCACTAAATTTAGTCATTATTAAGATTCTTTTACAGGGAGTGCAGTGGAGCTGACGCTGAGATCATTTAGTATTTGGTTATATCATCGCTAGTCTCACTGAACTCTTCTGAATTCTAAATGTCTTGTGTGGTCTGGCGTCTCCTTACCAGCAACAGGTCGCAGGTTCAAACTAATCAATTCCCTAAAAAAACACGCTCAGGGCGTCGTTGCGCGAAAGTGGTAGGGAGACACGATATACACTCCTGGAAATTGAAATAAGAACACCGTGAATTCATTGTCCCAGGAAGGGGAAACTTTATTGAAACATTTCTGGCGTCAGATACATCACATGATCACACTGACAGAACCACAGGCACATAGACACAGGCAACAGAGCATGCACAATGTCGGCATTAGTACAGTGTATATCCACCTTTCGCAGCAATGCAGGCTGCTATTCTCCCATGGAGACCATCGTAGAGATGCTGGATGTAGTCCTGTGGAACGGCTTGCCATGCCATTTCCACCTGGCGCCTCAGTTGGACCACCGTTCGTGCTGGACGTGCAGACCGCGTGAGACGACGCTTCATCCAGCCCCAAACATGCTCAATGGGGGACAGATCCGGAGATCTTGCTGGCCAGGGTAGTTGACTTACACCTTCTAGAGCACGTTGGGTGGCACTGGAAACATGCGGATGTGCATTGTCCTGTTGGAACAGCAAGTTCCCTTGCCGGTCTAGGAATGTTAGAACAATGGGTTCGATGACGGTTTGGATGTACCGTGCACTATTCAGTGTCCCCTCGACGATCACCAGAGGTGTACGGCCAGTGTAGGAGATCGCTCCCCACACCATGATGCCGGGTGTTGGCCCTGTGTGCCTCGGTCGTATGCAGTCCTGATTGTGGCGCTCACCTACACGGCGCCAAACACGCATACGACCATCATTGGCACCAAGGCAGAAGCGACTCTCATCGCTGAAGACGACACGTCTCCATTCGTCCTTCCATTCACGCCTGTCGTGACACCACTGGAGGCGGGCTGCACGATGTTGGGGCGTGAGCGGAAGACGGCCTAACGGTGGGCGGGACCGTAGCCCAGCTTCATGGAGACGGTTGCAAATGGTCCTCGCCGATACCCCAGGAGCAACAGTGTCCCTAATTTGCTGGGAAGTGGCGGTGCGGTCCCCTACGGCACTGCGTAGGATCCTACGGTCTTGACGTGCATCCGTGCGTCGCTGCGGTCCGGTCCCAGGTTGATGGGCACGTGAACCTTCCGCCGATCATTGGCGACAACATCAATGTACTGTGGAGACCTCTCGCCCCACGTGTTGAGCAATTCGGCGGTACGTCCACCCTGCCTCCCGCATGCCCACTATATGCCCTCGCTTAAAGTCCGTCAACTGCACATACGGTTCACGTCCACGCTGTCGCGGCATGCTACCAGTGTTAAAGTCTGCGATGGAGCTCCGTACGCCACGGCAAACTGGCTGACACTGACGGCGGCGGTGCACAAATGCTGCGCAGCTAGCGCCATTCGACGGCCAACACCGCGGTTCCTGGTGTGTCCGCTGTGCCGTGCGTGTGATCATTGCTTGTACAGCCCTCTCGCTGTGTTCGGAGCAAGTATGGTGGGTCTGACACACTGGTGTCAATGTGTTCTTTTTTCCATTTCCAGGAGTGTAGAACAAGCAGACACCGCCATGAATGTTTAGAACTGAGCCCTCTATTTCGAATCGAACTACCCCTTCTTTGAACATATAGGACAAGGACCCAGAGCAGAACTCTAGATGGTTCCTCTCTAGGCATCTCATAATTCTTCCTCTGTCTTTAACCAACCTTCCGTGCAAAATTGTCTCTAGTATAATATGTAACTGACCAGAAGTAGAAGGATACTATACCCACTACATTCGACGTTTCGTGAAGGAACGTAATGAGCTGAATTCCATGTAATCAGTACATTTCGAAATTTTGTTTTTGGAAAGAGTATAACAAGCTTTCCAAACTTGTACTGACAAACGATAGTGATACAGACTGGTATTCTCATTCCAAAACTGTGACAGCCGTATTGCGAAGACTGTTCATAAATGGTTCAAATGGCTCTCAGCACTATGGGACTTAACATCTGAGGTCATCAGTCCCCTAGAACTTAGAACTACTTAAACCTAACTAACCTAAGGACATCACACATATCCATGCCCAAAGCAGGATTCGAACCTGCGACCGTAGCAGTCGCGTGGTTCCAGACTGGAGCGCCTAGAACCGCTCGGCCACCAATGGCCGGCGAAGACTGTTCCATACCAGTCTTACATCACAGGTCCAATTACACATGACATTTCTGAATGAGCCTGATACATTTGAAATTACTGTGGTGATAACAGATGGTTAAGAACAAGGAGAAATGTATGATATATGATATATGTATAATAGAGGTCCAGATGGAGGGAGTCTGACATACACCTGACACACATTAACAATGCAACTTTCTATCCTACTCACAACGTTTAGAAACTTTAAGATGATAAAACTACTACCTTCCACACCAAATAGAAAGAAAGTAACATAGATTCTTTGTTAACCACGAATTATATAGCTTTCAGGAAGTATACAGCACCCACTGCTCACGTCTGATCTGAAAATATACTTTGCTCGTATCAGTCCTATGAAATGACAACCAGCAAAGGAAAATGCATGAAACAACGACTTCGTATGATGAAATAGACAATCGCATAGGTGTGGTGTTGGAAATCTGAAATTACCCGCAATGCTCCTCTACCTGTGGGAACAGAACGCACTCTCTTCCACCCACTACATCTGTCTAGAAAAAGTATACACAGGAATTGCAGTACCTCAGAGACTCCCGCTAATAATACAGAATCACTGCAGGCAGTTATGAAACTGATGACTCTACGTCCAATATGCGGCAGATATTGAGTATGTCGCATAAGTCTTCGTATGTCTAGAAAAAAAGGTGCCAAAATATCTTTCCCGTCGGTTTGGTGGACACGATTAATCACACATGCGCTGGATGTCCTCTGTTGACTGTGGTATGTAGAGGTTTGCTGTTAAGTTTATCAGGTAGATACTGCTCTAAGCCACACATAGAACATCCAACTGTATAACAGTCGAATGCAGCTGAATCCAAACAACTGATACACCCCGAGAGAGCAACAGAAAAAAATAATTTAATGTGTTATAAATGATATGCCACACCATCTCCGATTGTCTAGAATGTATAATCAATCCACCACTATATCATATCTCGGTACAACCCCTCTCAACCAATTACTCCATCTACTTTCTATCATCCTTTAACGCAGTCACATGTCAGTTTAGAGGCAAGATGGTTCTCTTTCCCGAGAAAGCATCAAACGCAGCATTCAAGTTGAATGTATCCCTAGTACCTCAAGCGACATACAGCAGAATGTTGTTGAGAACCATGCAGCAACTGTTCTGCAACGTATTTGTTAGCTGACAGCACATTATTGTGATTGTTAGAGAGTACAGAGGAGCACATTGTACGTAGTGTCTGTTATAATTTATAACATATAAACAGTCTTGCACAAGTTCATATATGAGATCCAGTCTGTAGTTGTATATTGCACCCACCAGACTAATATAATGTTCTTTAGCTAAGGCACCTCACAAAAATCTACAAAGTGGTTGCCAATAACTCTGGGGCCACACCCAAGCATATGATCTGAAATATACAAATTTATTACTCTACATATGGTGATCACCCATATTATACAATCTATACCAGTACCCCTTGATAGGTGGGTGGTTCTTACCAACACAGTGACTCTTTCCAGACTGTAAAAGACATGTGTACCAAGTTTGGTTGACATCAGTGCAGTGGCTTAGGAGGAGATGAGGAATATACGAGGATTAGAACTTTAGTAGTGGCAACTAATTATTTACAGCTCGTACAAAATAGATACGTGTTTTAAAGTTTTACTGACGTTCAAAGCAGTCACGAGCATTGTGTATAACCCGCTGCCAGCTGGTCGTGTTCCAAAAATGAACAGCATAGAGACGTAAGTGCTGACACTTTCTGCAGCACCTGACCATCATTTTGCAGAACAATGCTCAAGCACGTACAGTGCAAGCTGTCACTGATTTATTTGACTGATGGGGCTGCTGAGTGCTGTACCACCTATTGCACTCCCTTGACTTAAGCCCTCGTGACTTCAACTTGATTTTTAAACTGAAGGAAACACTTCACGGCATTCGCTTCAGAACTGTTACAAATTCGTCGGGCAATACACCGCGCCGCTCGAACTGTCAACACAACTGCCACTGTTAAGAGTATCCTACGACTTCCATATCGCTGGCAACGGGTTATACGCAATGCTGGTAACTACTCTGAATGTCAGTAAACCTTTGAAATACGTATATATTTTGTACGAACTGTAAATAAATAGTTGCCATAATTAAAGTTCCAATCCTCGTATATACATATATACATCCAGATTTGTAATTTGTGTGGAGTGCGTTTAGCAACTACTTGTCTGAAGCCACTACCAGCACTAGATATCTTTTTGATATGTGCAAAGGCATGGTTAATACCAACTGTTTGATCGTGGTGTGCCTTTCTACCCTACGGAATCAAGTTCTCCATATATTTCCTATATATTTCACCGTTAATTCTTAATTTATTTAAGTATTCTCTTATTTGTCTACGCTAAACTAAGGTGCCTCATGATTTATTCTTGTTTGTAGGGGTTTAGAGCACATGACCGCAATATTTTGTAGTGATGAGCCACTTTCAGTTTCAAGGTGTACTCGCTCTCTGATGGTTGGGCTACAGTGAATTAATGCTGACGACAGCAAAGTCTCATCTTCAGTCCGTTACCGAGCCTCAGCGCCTCTGCAATTGGTAGCTCGTCTGGGGTTATTCGTTGGTAGTCAGTGACGTGGCAGTGTTTCTATGTTGAAATACAAGTTGTTTTACCTTCATGGCAGTTACTGGGGGCGTGTTTTCAGTGGTAATGTTAAGTAAATTCTGGACTTTCCAGTTCTTTATTTACAGCATAAATCTAATAAAATGGTCACACAAAAGTCGTTTCAAGCAGTTTTTCACATTGCTCTGTTTTGTGCAAGCCCATAGTTACAGGAGCCTATACCCGTTTGACGTTGCTTACTGTAGTCAACTATTACTCCCGTTGCTTGCATGCTTGCTTGCTAAATTCTTGATGCCAGAGGATATGTCCCATTAATCGATCACTTATTTTACTCAACTCCACCAGCAATCTCCTGAAGCATTTAAAAACCTCTTTCTCTCTTCGTGTCGGAACTGCTTATAATTCACGTTTCACTTGCGTACAAGGCTATATTCCATCGCTTAGAAAAACATTCCAACAGGACCCTCATTTAAATGTTGACTGCTGGCATTAACTGACACAGCCGTTGGCTAAGATACAATTAAGCGTCAAATAAATTGGAATAGGCATCTGTATTCCAATACAGATATACGTAAACGGGCAGAATAAGTAGCTGCCTTCAGCAACCCTATATAAGACAACAAGTGTACTGCTACTACAATGGTAGGTTCACAGGATTTAAGTGAGTCTGAACGTGGTATTATAGTCGGCGTACAAGCGACGCGACAAAGCATCTCTGAGGTAGAGATGAAGTGGGGATTTTCCCGACCATTTTACAGATGTACTGTGAATATCAGGAATTCGGTAAGACATAAAATCTACGACATCGCTGCGGCCGGAAAAAGATGCTACAAAAAAGAGACCAACGATGACCGAAGAGAATTGTTCAAGGTGACAAAAGTGCAACCCTTCCGCAAATTGCTTCAGATTTCAATGTTGAGCCATCAACCACTGTTCAACGAAACATCATCGATACGTGCTTTCGGAGCCGCAGATCCATTTCGTGTACTTTTGATGACTGCACTACATACAACTTTTTGCCTCGCCTGGGCCCTTCATCATCGACATTGGACTGTTGATGACTGGAAATATGTTCCCTGGTCGGACGAGTCTCGTTTCAAATTGTATCGAGCAGGTGGAAGTGTACGGGTATGGAGGCTGAGCAGGGGTCTGTTCAGCTGATGAAGGCTCCATAAAGCTGTGGGCTGTGTGCAGTTGGAGTGATATGACCCGTACGTAAACATCCATTCAAGTCCATTGTGTATTCCGACGAACCTGGGCAATATCAGCAGGGCAATGCGACACCCTATACATCCCGAATAGTTGTAGAGTGGCTCCAGGGACACTCATCTGAGTTAAAAACTTCCGCTGGCCACAAAGCTCCCCAGACACGAATATTATTGGGCATATTTCAGATAAAATCTTCCTGGCAGATTAAAACTGTGTGCCAGACCGAGACTCGAACTCGGGACCTTTGCCTTTCGCGGGCAGGTGCTCCACCAACTGAGCTACCCAAGCACGACTCAAGCCCCGTCCTCACAGCTTCACTTCTACCAGTACCTCGTCTCCTACCTTCCAAAATTTACAGAAGCTCTCCTGCGAACCTTGCAGAACTAGCACTCCTGAAAGAAAGGATATTGCGGAGACATGGCTTAGCCACAGCCTTGGGGATGTTTCCAGAATGAGATTTTGCAGCGGAGTGTGCACTGATATGAAACTTCCTGGCAGATTAAAACTGTTGCCGGACTGAGACTCGAACTCGGGACATTTGCCTTTCGCGAGTAAGTGCTCCACCAACTGAGCTACCCAAGCACGACTCAAGCCCCGTTCTCCCTTCTGGATATCTGGGATACCTTCCAACGTGCTGTTCAGAAGGAATCTCCGACCCTTCGCACTCTTACGGATTTGTGGACAACACTGCAGGTTTCAAGATGTGGATTCCCTCCAGCAGTACTTCAGATATTAGTCGAGTCCATGCCAATTCGTGTTGCGGCACCTCTGATGCTGGCGGAGACAGGCAGGTGTACCAGTTTCTTTGGCTCTTCAGTGTCTGCTTCTGTGCTGCTGGTAATTACCAGGCTTTCAAAACACATGTAACCACTTAATTATTTTATGGGGCAGTGACTTGAGTAAACATTATTTGAGTGGAAGGATATGAGCAACAAAATGAAGAGTATGATTCTACCTGTCTTGTTAGAACATCATGCAAAGGTTTAGATACGCTGCGTGACAAACAGAGAACAACCGTGACCTCTGCTTTGTTCCCATAGAAACCGTAATGTTATTTTAGATACAAAACGAACAGTCCTTCGTCAATATAGACGCAGCGAGCACCAAGCCGCCCTCATTGGGATTGACACCCAGGTCCATAATACGTCACTTGACTACAATGGAACTTTTAGAAAGCAAATCTTCGCACATTGGACAATAATAATGAAAAATACACTCCTGGAAATTGAAATAAGAACACCGTGAATTCATTGTCCCAGGAAGGGGAAACTTTATTGACACATTCCTGGGGTCAGACACATCACATGATCACACTGACAGAACCACAGGCACATAGGCACAGGCAACAGAGCATGCACAATGTCGGCACTAGTACAGTGTATATCCACCTTTCGCAGCAATGCAGGCTGCTATTCTCCCATGGAGACGATCGTAGAGATGCTGGATGTAGTCCTGTGGAACGGCTTGTCATGCCATTTCCACCTGGCGACTCAGTTGGACCAGCGTTCGTGCTGGACGTGCAGACCGCGTGAGACGACGCTTCGTCCAGTCCCAAACATGCTCAATGGGGAACAGATCCGGAGATCTTGCTGGCCAGGGTAGTTGACTTACACCTTCTAGAGCACGTTGGGTGGCACGGGATACATGCGGACGTGCATTGTCCTGTTGGAACAGCAAGTTCCCTTGCCGGTCTAGGAATGGTAGAACGATGGGTTCGATGACGGTTTGGATGTACCGTGCACTATTCAGTGTCCCCTCGACGATCACCAGAGGTGTACGGCCAGTGAAGGAGATCGCTCCCTACACCATGATGCCGGGTGTTGGCCCTGTGTGCCTTGGTCGTATGCAGTCCTGATTGTTGCGCTCACCTGCACGGCGCCAAACACGCATACGACCATCATTGGCACCAAGGCAGAAGCGACTCTCATCGCTGAAGACGACACGTCTCCATTCGTCCCTCCATTCACGCCTGTCGCGACACCACTGGAGGCGGAATGCACGATGTTGGGGCGTGAGCGGAAGACGGCCTAACGGTGTGCGGGACCGTAGCCCAGCTTCATGGAGATGGTTGCGAATGGTGCTCGCCGATACCCCAGGAGCAACAGTGTCCCTAATTTGCTGGGAAGTGGCGGTGCGGTCCCCTACAGCACTGCGTAGGATCCTACGGTCTTGGCGTGCATCCGTGCGTCGCTGCGGTCTGGTCCCAGGTCGACGGGCACGTGCACCTTCCGCCGACCACTGGCGACAACATCGATGTACTGTGGAGACCTCACGCCCCACGTGTTGAGCAATTCGGCGGTACGTCCACACGGCCTCCCGCATGCCCACTATACGCCCTCGCTCAAAGTCCGTCAACTGCACATACGGTTCACGTCCACGCTGTCGCGGCATGCTACCAGTGTTAAAGACTGCGATGGAGCTCCGTATGCCACGGCAAACTGGCTGACACTGACGGCGGCGGTGCACAAATGCTGCGCAGCTAGCGCCATTCGACGGCCAACACCGCGGTTCCTGGTGTGTCCGCTGTGCCGTGCGTGTGATCATTGCTTGTACAGCCCTCTCGCAGTGTCCGGAGCAAGTATGGTGGGTCTGACACACCGGTGTCAATGTGTTCTTTTTTCCATTTCCAGGAGTGTATATTCTTCAGCTCAAAACCTATATGGGATACTAGGAGATTCCTTTTCGTCAGGAATGTCCGTATCGCCTATGTTGGTTTGCTTCTACTGTCCTTCTTGATTCTTCAGTGACGTGTTATTTTGCTTCTCATTACACTATTGATTCCACTCAACAGGTCCTGCAATTCATTTTCACTTTTATTGGGGATAGCAATGTTGTTAATAACTCGTTTCATTGATAGCCTTTCACCCTGCATTTTAATCTCTCTCTTGAAACTTTCTTCTATTTCCGTGATTGCATCTTCGATATAAAGGTCAATCAATAGTGCGAAAAGAATGCGTTTCTTTCTTAGACCCTTTTTAACTCTGGCATTTTCCTCCTAGTCATCCATAATTACTCTCCTTTTTTGCTTTCGTATATATTATATGTTATGCTTGTTTCCCTACAGCTTAAACCTATTTTCTTCAGAATTTACAGATTCATGTTTTAATTACATTTTCAAGCGCTTTTGAAGGCCCACAAATCCTATGAAGGTGTATTGATTTTTCTTAATTCTTGTGTCCTTTATCAAGTGCAACCTCAGCCAACTGCCTCTCTGCTGGCTTTAGCTTTCCCAAGCCAAACCCTAGAGATCCCCATTTTCTACATGAATAGAAATGGATTTGACTCCATCCATGTGAACAGACAAAATAGAGACTGCACTCCGAGCCATCGACCAGGGAAGGCACGACTGAGATGCTTCCGGACATCAACGGACATCCGGCCTGCAGCGTCGTCATGTAGTAGCCACATAACCCTTCGAGTCGTCAGTGGCACTCCTTCCAGCAGGTGAGTTAAAGTAACCCACAAGAAACGCCGATAATTCCGGCCTGTCTGGCGACGTCGATGGAAGACTGGTCCCAAAGTACTGTCGCCAATTTTCTCGACCCACACATTGCGGATGCACCAACGGTGATGATTCGCTGTCACCATACCATGAGGGTTCTGCATACTATCCCTCAGATGATTGTTATGAGAGTTGAATATACCATTCCATGTAAAGGTGATCTAATCTATGAAAAGGATGTATGACACATATCCTGGAATTGTGGTTGTCTGGTGAAGAAGTCAGTAACAAAACTACTTCCGATGTGAGAAGTATGTCGCTAGTGAGCCCCGAAGAAGCTGTAACTGATAAGGGTCGTAGCAGTTGTCATGGAGAATGTTCCACACGGTCGTCTGCCTTACCCTGTACTGGCGGGCTGACTGCCTGGTACTGACACAGCAACGCTTTCCACGGTGTTAATCATATTTTGCTTCAAGTCTGGTGTCCGAATATTTTGGGTAGGTCCTTCATGATTTCCTGCTTCCTGAAACGACCCTGTCTTAGACAAACGGTGAAACCCTGTTGCAAACCCTGAATCCTGTGGTTCTTGTGGGCGGGGATAGGTCTCCTGATACTACCTTGCTGCTCACTGCCAGTTGCCTTTCCATAAGTAAACACCACGTCGGCAAATTCTCGATTCGAATACGGAACCATTGTGTACAACGCTATATCACATCCACTACAAGCCGAGTCAGCAAGAGAAGTGAATCGGACACAATATAACAATGATTAAGACAGGAGAGGACGCAAGGGCATCACGTGTGAGGGACAGCACCACCCTCTATGGGGAAATCACGCATACTGTAACTCTGTCTGCATAGTACTGCGCGTATTAGATCGCATTCGCTGTAACAAAGTATGACTGAATAAATAGTCTCTAGCACGGAAACCACGTATTTCCGAAGTAAGTTAGTTAGATCTTTTTTGTTCCGTATCCTCTCATCGATCAATCGCCAGAATTTTTACACTGGGGAAAAATCACCCTGTATAATGCTTTTTTATTCAGTGAATATTTATTAGACTAATATGCCAATATTAAGTAAACCAACTAAACTTTTATTATTCAGAGGTGGTGCGTAATAGGTTCAGTCGCGAACTTAATAGGGGACGTTGATGAAATTGACCAAAAATTTCAATTTTTTTGTTTGTTAGTGCAAGTCATGGACAAGATGTTCCCAAAGCTTCAATGTTGAAATCGCATCGGAAGTGCCTGAAAATTAATTAAAAGTGTGACACGGCCTCCCTGCCACGCGAAGCTCAGAGAAATAGCAACCTCTGCATTCACCAGGACAGGCTTCCAAACTGTATCGTGGATCTTGTCACGCCCACTTACAGGTTTATGGCCGATCCTGCACTGCTCCAAAATGAGTCTTTAAATTCACTCATATGGAAAAGATGCCTTAAAAACACTTTTGCATCTACTACAGTTGTCAGAATTGCAACTTATGATGCAATTATTAGAAAGAATCGGCTTCAAGATAGGAAATTTTATTCAAGACATCCAGAGAAAAATAGATTTACAGCCCGTCTCTGCAGCTGAAAAGTCAGTTGAGGACCTGGTAAAGGAGAGATGACAGACAACAAGAAACCAGAAGAGAAGTCGTGAAGGGAAAGACGACCCAGAGTACAAATGTGGTGCCTACTGAAGAAGTGACATAAGGGAAAAAGTTAGGTTTGACTTCAAGTTGCGTTTCCTGAAAACTTTGTTTTTTAAAGTTTATGTACCATTTTCTCAGGATCTATGAATACTAGAATTATGAAATTTTGTACACATATTTCTGGAAACCTGATACACGTTTTCTCAAGAGCAAATTTTGAAATTCTGTTTGCAGGCTGAGATATGGGGCAAAGTGCTTGGGATTTTGCATGAATTTAAAATTGTACTTGTGGAAATATAATTAAAAATTATGAAAATTCTCCTATTTGACTTATTCCAAAAACCTCATGAGAGAAGCATACAACACATAAAAAGATGAAACAGAGAAATTTTTGTAGCAATCTCTTGAATACTTACTGAGAAAAAGGAACATACATTATTTTTTAAATAAAACTTCAAATTTCATTAAAAAAGTTGAATATATTTAATAAAAGGATTTTATATGTAAATGTATTACTTTCATGTAAAGCGTGATACAAAATTTCATGGGCATGTCTCCAAAACTGTGGATTTGGTTAATTTTTGAAAAAGTGTGTGTTTTTCATCAACGTTCGCCCTTAAGATATCATATTGGTCATTATGAATTTTTGGACATTGCGTTAACCTTCATGTTTTGGACAAAGATACGGAGACCCCGAAAACACATTTCAATGCCTAAGCTCTGAAACTAATCATTACTCCAGCAGTAATGGCAGTGCCTAGGTCCGCGCTGAATCCTACCGTCAAGTATGCAGAGCTGCTGAATCGCTATTGGAATGCTGTTTGTGCTTCCTTTTTTACTGTGTCTGTTAATATATAACGATCGGAAAAATATCGCACTAGACTAATGTGGGAGAAAATGCCGCTTTTAAAATTAGTTTGTTCGTATTGGGAAACAGACCGACGTTTTCCGCCAGTGCTGGGCGTCGCATCATAGACGTGAAGAGCAGAATTTCTTTGGGCTGATCCCAGTTAAAGAGTGCAGAAACGAAACTGTAACTATCGGCCGAAACACCAGGGAAAATGCACCTAGCGATTCTTAGAAGGAAGACTCCTCATCGCAACCCCCTCAGATTTAGTGATAAAAGGACCGAATGGACATCCTGTCAAAACCTTAATAAAGCTCAAGCACGAAAACAGCAATACGCCGCACTGGACAGTGACAAAAAAAGCAAAGTAGAAACAGCGAACGGTTCAAGGAGAAAAACTGTAATATAGAGACTGTACGAAAGCAATTGCGACGTGGTTAAGTGGTTACGGTGTTGGGCTAGCAAGCGGGCAAATCGTTTTCAAACCTCTATAAGTGCCAGTTTTTTAAATTCCACTCTTCCCTTTATGCAAATTTGAGTCTGTATCGTGGTGTAACGTCCGTTTACAACAGTGACGTGTAAGGTAGGAATCTATAAAGACAGCTGGTTCCGCACGTCGACTCTATTATCAGGGGAAACTAACTGGCTTTCGAATGGGAACCGCAAGCCTTTGACGACAAGGCGACAAGGCAATCGAATCCTCGACCGGAAATAATGTCTGGTGTGTCATACACAGCACTAGTGTGTCATATGATAGTAATCTCTTATCAATTCACCTAATTTGTAGAACTGGTAAGTGCGTTAGATATGGCTCCTTTCCGATACAGGTGTTCGTATGAATCTGGTCACTACCATGGAAATAATGAAAACATAATAGTTTGCTACATATGCTGCAACAGAAGAAAGCAACAGTTTCACAATCACACAGTTTCTCTGTGCTGTGTCAAAACATATGATCTTAAAGTTTCTGAAGTTGTGTTCCGTTTTGGAAGTCTTCACTCCTGAATTCTTTTATTGCAGCATAGTTCACGCCCGTCTATTTGTTGTTTTGATTCCTGTAAGACGTGTGTGATATCTCGCCTGCTCTCCCTCCCTATTCATCAGATTTGCATACGACGGTAACGATTTTTACCAAATGACTTGTATTCCATAACCAATGTATAGTAAGACAACTGGCAAGACTACAGGAAGAATACAAAGATTTCAATGGACGTCAATGTCAGAATACTGCGAAAAAACAAGAAAATTATATACGTCTCGACGGAGTTTTGAACACGGCTCGTGAGCTTCGCAGGTCAACATCAAGCCACATACTCATGACACATTTGCTATATAAAGCTTCTCTTTATTACACTTCTTGTTCTTGGACAGTTCACTGTTCTTATTTTGCTTTTTTTCATAGGTCAGTACACCTTCTTGCTGTTTTCCTGCTTGATCTGTGTTCAGTGTTTGACGTGCTGTCCACTGCGTCATCTTACCACTAAATCGGAGGGGGGCTACAATGGGGAGTTTCGCTTGTAAGGAGAGGTGTCATGTATATATAGTGGTTCACCGCCAGGCAAGGTCGTGATGTCCTTGGTCTATTTCCTCACTCCACTACTTACGGGTCACTGTGAACATCATATCAAAACCTTAGCCGGTTTTATCAGCCGAGGTAACCGTTTTAGATTTGGTAACATTATGGTCGCTTTTGATATGGTGCCGCTGTTTGCGAATGTGCTTATAAAAGGCTTTTTGGATGTAGTATCCCATTTCATTGTAGGTGACGTGATCGAACTGCATAGGTATACTATTACGCCATCGTATTCTTTGGACAACGGCCGGAATTACGATTAGACGGACAGTACTTCGATGGGAAGCCAGATATATCCTTAACGGAGAATTTCGAGGATATTGCATTAGACAATGTGCATCAAAGGTTTTGGTTCCTTTTGATATGTTGTGGCACGTCCTCCGTTTAGGTCCATGGATGTAAAAAGCTTGACGAGTTCTTCGAACTTCCCAACGGCATTATCAGTAACAGCATTATGGAAGTAGAAGAAGACGACGTGTCGCCCTCCTTCGATGTAGTATCCCAAAAAAGAAATGTGTTCTTTGGCCACAGCGTCTACATAAAACCTATGAACACCGACCTGTACTTGCAAGTCATTAGCCGTCATCACCCGGCACGGAAGCGCACCGCGTTGCAAACATTGGTACGTCGTGCATGGGTGATTCAGGGCGAGATAACCCGCCCCTTGGGGTAAGTCACCTACGCAAGTTCTTCAGGAATAAGCAACGGCTACGAAGCAATAATCTGTGTCTTCGTGTCGGGCAACATATGTTACCTGCTAAGAAGTAACGAAATCAAATCGACAGACCTACGACAGAAATCCGTTAGTTACCCAGTTTAAGATGCATCGGGTCTGAGAACACCTGGGGTCCGCAGGATACCTTGCAGCCGGCCGCTGTGACAGAGGGGTTCAGTCCAGAACCGCGCTGCTGCTATGGTCGCAGGTTGGAAACTTGCCTCGGGCATGGATGTGTGTGATGTCCTTAGGTTAGTTAGGTTTAAGTAGTTATAAGTCTAGAGGAGTGATGACCTCAGATGTTAAGTCCCATAGTGCTTAGAGCCGCCATTTTAACCATTTTTTGATACCTCGCACGTATGGTTAGTCTAATGACTGACTAACAGTACGCACTGGAGAGCAACACAGGAAGGAGCGCGAGGCTTCTTATCGCCTACTCTGTCCAGGGAGATCCGCTTTAGCTGGACTTACTCTAGAACATGGTCACTGGGTCAACTTTGTAGTTACTCTGTACGGGACTAAGTACAGAAGCCATCGAAACAAGAAGTCGCAAATAACATCCTTAGTACAGATTGCGGCCAGCAGCTCAGTGCGGCGTGTTATCCAACGAACGCGAAGTTGAAGCGGGGCATCAAAAGCCGAGTCGACTTAAGCCCACATATAACGATTCAGCGAGCATCATTGTCTTCATAGCGGGCAGTTAGTGTATATAAGGGCATGCCAGTAGCCAACGACAGCCGTACCACTTGATCGTGGCCGTGGAGATAGCTCATGGCAGTTTAGCCACTTGATGCGGCTTGAAGCCCGAGAACATTTGCAAAACTACACCGTATAGCCTACCTCCAAGTGTGTTGAGGAAATATTCAACTCAAAATTTCTCACAGAGGATCGGAATATAGTGAAATTATGTACGAGATATAGCCGTGGGGCAGTTTCAGTTGTTTCCAGGCATAAAACACAGTATAGTGACGATGGCTACCTGCAGCATAGGAGACGATTCCCAGACGAAGATAGTTTGACTGTTGATATGAATCAAATTGTACTTGACAACCCGTCCTCGTAACTGGGAAAATTTATATACTGTAAATCGGCTGAAGATTGTATTCAACAGACGGTACCCCTGCCGCTTAGACACAAGGGGTTGGATGGTGGGGCGGCTGGGGGGAGGGGAGGGGGGAGAGGATGGGGCAGCAGTTGAGCTTTGTCACCCCATAATACCGACCCGATGCAGAGGGCGCCTTAGCTGTCAGTATCTGTGTGGAGTCTGGAGTCAGACATTGTATACCACAGCAGGAGGGCCTGTAACTGCCATTGTCTGACCGGAAGGGACAGTCACTCACGCAACTCGTGTCTTGTCCAGCAACAGTAAAGCAGATAATTAACCGAGGACCGGCACTTTTCAACGACAGAGGAGTCAAACTGACGTGACTGTCAGAGAACGTATCAGAGAAAGCGTAACTCATTCTAAGAAGAAGGGTTTCAGTGAACATGTTTCTTGTAGAGCGTACATGTCCTTTAAGAGTGAGAAAGGACGGAGTTACGGAATGGTTGCGAAAGCTACTGGTAAATAATTCAATCGGCGGGAAGAAGAACCTGAGCTAGCCAATCTGACGTATATATTCACTTGTCAAAACACTGTAGAATGCAGGAGGAGGCATCTTTCTAGAGAATCTTAAGTACTGGACTTGAGAGGAGAGACTTCGGTGCGAGCAGTGGCCAGACACAGTTCGCTACAGCTCCGAGCTCGCAGAGCTAACTGCTTGCACAGTGACACTGAGTGGGAGTCACTAATGCTAACGCTGCAGCACGTCTCGAGGAAGTTCCGCAGCACACGACAACTGAAATTAGATATCCGAACTCTCGAGCACTCAGGTGGCGGTAGAAAGCGCCCGTCCATGCACTGCAGCACTCCACATTGATCGAAGGATTGCCAGTGTAGCATTTGACTCAAAGTATTCGTAAGGGATAGATTGTTATTGTTTCAGTCGTGGTGGTGAAAGTCCGTAATATAATTCTATTTGTTGTTCTTTTCATAAATGCGATGTCGGCTGCGATCCAATGATTGTTTTCCAAATCGACTGCTTCAGGTGAAAACTGAAAAATCTGTGTAATTACGAACATATCAGACACTTCGGGCCACTACATAAAATTGTTTCAGAAACTATCCGTCCATTTCCATAAGGAACTCCATTTCCATATCGAGTTTTTTGCTTCTATTTAGCTCATCAGTTGTCTTCATCTGAGTTTAGATACCATTTTCGAATTATTTTTCATAAATTACCCCCACCTGTACTAACTTATGAAACTTCCTGGCAGATTAAAACTGTGTGCCCGACCGAGACTCGAACTCGGGACCTTTGCCTTTCGCGGGCAAGTGCTCTACCAACTGAGCCACCGAAGCACGACTCACGTCCGGTACTCACAGCCTTACTTCTGCCAGTATCCGTCTCCTACCTTCCAAACTTTACAGAAGCTCTTCTGCGAAACTTGCAGAACTAGCACTCCTGAAAGAAAGGATATTGCGGAGACATGGCTTAGCCACAGCCTGGGGGATGTTTCCAGAATGAGATTTTCACTCTGCAGCGGAGTGTGCGCTGATGTGAAACTTCCTGGCAGATTAAAACTGTGTGCCCGACCGAGACTCGAACTCGGGACCTTTGCCTTTCGCGGGCAAGTGCTCTACCAACTGAGCCACCGAAGCACGACTCACGTCCGGTACTCACAGCCTTACTTCTGCCAGTATCCGTCTCCTACCTTCCAAACTTTACAGAAGCTCTTCTGCGAAACTTGCAGAACTAGCACTCCTGAAAGAAAGGATATTGCGGAGACATGGCTTAGCCACAGCCTGGGGGATGTTTCCAGAATGAGATTTTCACTCTGCAGCGGAGTGTGCGCTGATGTGAAACTTCCTGGCAGATTAAAACTGTGTGCCCGACCGAGACTCGAACTCGGGACCTTTGCCTTTCGCGGGCAAGTGCTCTACCAACTGAGCCACCGAAGCACGACTCACGTCCGGTACTCACAGCCTTACTTCTGCCAGTAAAGGCAAATGTCCCGAGTTCGAGTCTCAGTCCGGCAACAGTTTTAATCTGCCAGGAAGTTTCACATCAGCGCACACTCCGCTGCAGAGTGAAAATCTCATTCTGGAAACATCCCCCAGGCTGTGGCTAAGCCATGTCTCCGCAATATCCTTTCTTTCAGGAGTGCTAGTTCTGCAAGTTTCGCAGAAGAGCTTCTGTAAAGTTTGGAAGGTAGGAGACGGATACTGGCAGAAGTAAGGCTGTGAGTACCGGACGTCAGTCGTGCTTCGGTGGCTCAGTTGGTAGAGCACTTGCCCGCGAAAGGCAAAGGTCCCGAGTTCGAGTCTCGGTCGGGCACACAGTTTTAATCTGCCAGGAAGTTTCACATCAGCGCACACTCCGCTGCAGAGTGAAAATCTCATTCTGTACTAACTTATACTGGAAGTTAGAAGCACCACTTATTCGCACGACATATTAGATTTTATAAGGAGTAGCTTCCGCAAACTAACCCTGCATAGCTTGGAACAGCGCACACTTCATATTAATTTCGAAGCTATTTTAGAAAAGTGAAGCACGAGGTTAAAATACCTCTATTCACGTAATTAGTTTTATTAAATAAACGATGTTTTAATTACTATGCATAAATTAAGTAATCGATAAAGACACATTGACAATTATTGTAATACTTAGACTGCACAAAATTCAATTTCAATTTCGTAATCCTCTGTTGAAACTGAATCGTTCGACATACATCACGATAATACTGTTTCTGATTTTCATTTTAGCATTCATCTAGTGATTTCCATTTCGTTTGTTTTCGACTTCTTCTAAACGCCGAAATAAAAAAAGGAGAGTGTTGTATTTGGAGGATAGTGTACCAAGGAACAGGTGATGTTTTTTGATTGCTACTTCATTCAAGCGAACGATTCTACGATCACTCCAGGTAATGCACACTTTAGGCCGTCGTAAACCGTTTCCGCCGTTCTCCCCAGTTTTTGTTGTTGCTAGACAAGAGGTTTTGTTGTTTGCCGCATTTGTAAATATTTATAATTCTATTCTATGTATTCGTATTTAGGTAATGCATTATATATTAAAGCTATTAGGAATATATTGCTAATTCTTCATGTACAGAAATGTGTAGTGAATAAAATGCTATATATATATATATATTATATATATCTGTGTGTGTGTGTGTGTGTGTGTGTGTGCAGTATGAAGAGAGGAAAGCTGCACTTGGTCGGTCGTGCACCATCTTGTACCTCGAAACAGAAGAAGGCGTTTTACCGTGGAACATGAGATATTTCCAAATTAATTGTGTTTCCTTAATTTTACATCTCTTTAAAATGGTAAATTGGGTTACTTCTCAAAAACTTGCAGTTTCAAAATATACTTAATTAGCAACTGATTTTCTGTAAAAATTGTGTTTAATCCAGGTGCAGATTATTGCTGTGCAATAACGTAACAACGTAAAAGATAGACGATTATATACAGCATTGGTTAGCTTTTATCGATTGCAACGCTTTCAAATTGTAAAAGAATAATTGTCCCCAGGCACATGACGATGTTGTATCTTGGAAATTTTTTCACGTTTTGAGGAACCTTAATTTTTCGGAATGATTTTTGTAACTTAAAAAAAAGGACTGTAGAACATAAAAATAAAATAAGAAAACGTATTAAATTTCTACTACAGGACTGGCTAGAGACGAAAGACTTAACAGCGTACCAAGGTGCAACACCCTCCCATATATCGCAACGAGGAGTTTCATACTTCCAGAACCGGGAATTTATAGTTAGACACGGAATGTCGTTAGAAAGCATTCAATTATTTGCATAACTGGCAATCAATGTAGCTTAAAATTATGTGTTACTTAATCTGATTCATAAGATAGGTCGTATTTATGACGAAGGTCTTATATCAAGCCATTGCACTGACGTCACAAACCATTACAATAAAAACGGATGCCTCATCTGAGTGGTGGCAGCAGCAGCAGTTGTGAGAGTCTCCACACGGTATCGACCGGAGAAGCAAGCAGATGATTTGACGGTTGCAGATGTACAAATTTTTCAAGACTGCACTGTACTGTTTTTGCCTATCGTGAAAGTGGCGACAGCGAGATATTTCACTGCAGTGTATGGTTCAAATGGCTGTTAAGTACTATGGGACTTAACATCTGATGTCATCAGTCCCCTATAACTTCGAACTACTTAAACCTAACTAACATAAGGACATCACACACATCCATGCGCGAGGCAGGATTGGAACCTGCGACCGTAGCAGCCGCGTGGCTCCGGACTGGCGTGCCTAGAACCGCTCGGCTACCGCGACCGGCACTGCAGTGTACTGTCAGTTTACAAAAGACAATTACGAAACAATTAACCACATGAGATCTACCTATCGTTTATCTGAAATGGCATCAATATCAACCCACGGTAATAATATAGAAAGCCAAATCCATAAATACAGGATGTTTCAAAATGAACTTATCGGTTTTAAGGCGTTGTAATATTTATTTACGTTCTACTTGCAATTGTAAATAATACACTAAATTTTCATACCAAATAAATATAAAGAAACAATACTCCAAGTTTTATTTATTATTTATGAAGCATACATGACGGATCATTGGATATGCAACCTTAGACAACCAACGACCACAAGGTAAGTCTACTGTAATCCCGCATTTTATTATCATCCTCACAGCTCTCATAGCATGAATTTTCTATAAGTATGTCCTCTTACTGCATATAATTAGTTCCTTGTTTGAATTCAATTTCTGGCGCTTCCAGCATCGTTTTCTGCTCTCTTGCTTTGTTTGCGTTCATCCTGATCGGATGTATTATAAAAGGTTGCGTCCTTTATGATGTAAGATTTAGCTTAGATTACAATGTAACAAATGTTAACCTTGTTTGTCACTTCGTACATTCCTTGTCCTAATCTGATTTTTAAATACTTTGGAGCAAATTAGTCGGAATAATTGTTCTAGGTCGGTGATCTTAATACGACAATACAATTCATCGGCTGCCACTGTCGCAGCTTCTAGGCCATATTTCACGATCATTATTAGAACCCATATCCACTTAGAATTTTCGTTACGAAGTCCGATTCCTTTTTAAAGTAAGTAAAAGCTCAATACCGATGAAAACTTTTGATCATCTTTTCACTGTCACACATCATCGTGTTAAAGATAGGCTCCCAATATAGGCTTCGCCGATTCAGGCTGGTCAAAATTACAATTTTCCTTTGTCATTGCTACTTATCTTATTCTCTACAATCAATATTTTAAAGAAATGCATACAAACGGAGAGCGATTATAGTACGCTTAGTAAAGGATGTTTCAAAGTGAATATACGGGTATTAAGGCCTTACAATTATACATAAAATGAAAGAGAAACATAAAGAGTTTTTCTTACAATTATTCGGTGTGGACACCGATCACATATCGAGTCGATAGGCGAGCTGTTCTCAAATATTGATCAATGTGTCAGTAGTAACTTGGAAATAACACTGTTTCTAAAGTCGGATAGATCGGCTGGTATCTGAGGCACATACAGATGATCACGTCAGATCGTGTGTGAACGTGGAGGTCATGCATAAAATGCTGTGTCAACAGGCCCCTTGCGCCCAGTCCACTGGTCGGACACAACGTCGTTTAACCAGTCGCGTACTGAGTTACGCCAGTGAGGCGGCGCACCAACTTGCTCCCAAATAAAGACGTGTTGTTCAGCTTCTTCCCATTGAGGCCCGTGCCATAGCTGTGGCACATTTGGATAAGGAACGTCAGTTACAGTTGATTCACCGAAAAAGAAAGGCCCATAAACCTTCCGCGGGAATGTTTCTTTGGGGCTGAGCGTGAAAGACTCGCACTCGTTTAACACGTTCTTCAGTCACTCTTTGTCATTCCACACTCTTCCCGTTGCGCACAGGTATACAAATAAAACTGTTTGAGTTGCTCTTTCATTTAGTGTATTATTTACAATTGCAAATAGAACGTAATAAATACTACAACGCCTTAAAACCGGTAAGTTCATTTTGAAACATCCTGTATTTATGGATTTGGCTTTCTATATTATTACCGTGGGTTGATATTGATGCCATTTCAGATAAACGATAGGTAGATCTCATGTGGTTAATTGTTTCGTAATTGTCTTTTGTAAACTGACAGTTAAATTCTATAGCCACTCAACAGTTTTATATAAGAGTTTGCAACCTAACATATTTACATTGCACACCATTACAAATGGAACAGTTGCATGCTATGCAGATGATAAGCACTTCAACGCAACTGCACGTGGTAGTTAGTGGTGACGCTATCTACATCTTGTATTCAGGGTGAACCTGTATCCCAGCGTCATAATTTCAGAAGTTGTTCCAAGATATTTGATGAAAATTTTGTTAATGTACCTGCAGTCTCTAGCGGCCCACTTTGCAAAGTGATTGCGTTTCGAGTTTTGAAATGATCTAGATTATTTAGTTGGGTGGCGTCATTTAAATATTGCGATGTTATGGAAAGCTAACTTCGTGCAATCTTAAGATGTTCCTGATGCCTCACTGCCGTCCACCAGGTGTTACTTTAGTTTCCTCTGCTGACGATTTAGGGCACGTCGGAATCTGGACAGTAGCCAAAAGATTGTTTTGCTGTAGAGGTTTCTGGCTGTGTCCTACCTTCGAGGCCCCGGTGACGTTATCTTTCGGCAAGACAACGCCAGAGTGCAGGCTGTCCTTGCTGTCCTGACGTACCTCGCTATCGAGGATTTTCGACAGCTACCCCCATCCGGATCAGTCACCCAGTGGACAGTCTGGGCACGGTTACCGAGTGACTGACACGCCCCCACTAGCCAGTCACTACCACAGATCGGCTCCGGCAGTACGGAATGTCGTACCCGTATCTGTCATCTAAACTCGGTTACACTAGTGTTACGTGGTGCTAGAGTCATTGTTGCAGCCACAATGGTCAATTTGGATACTAAATTTCGTACCTTATAGACTCCTAAGTTATTTACAAATTTTATCTTATATTCTTTCTACTATTCAGTATATGCAAATATACACATCAGTAAAATTTTGTTGTCATGCTTCCTGGCTGTTGCAGATTTAATGGTTATCAGTGTACGCCCCTGTAGCTGCTGCACCTAATACTGTATTTATTACTTATTTTTAAATTCTGCATAATTATGTTATTATTTATAAATATAATTAAATTTAATTAGCGTCCAGTGGGGGCCTCAAAAATTCCATCAGCGCGGAACTGACAGCCAGTGCGAGACGTGCAGGCCTAATAAAATTCCGTATCTACATAATTGGCACGCCGTGTGATGCTTATCAGAATTCACCAGTTTACAAATATATCAACCGAGGAATGTGACCAAGCTACTACCGCTCCAAAGGATAAAAAAGATATACACAGAGAGAATAATACTCAAAATAATGGAAAAGAAAATTGAGGGTGTGTTAGTTGACGACCAGTTTGACTATAGGAAAGCTAAAGACACCAAAGAGAGAAATCTGATGTTGTGGTTGATAATGGAATTAAGACTAAAGAAAAATGAAGACACATTCACAGAATTTGTCAACCTAGACAAAGAGTTCGACAACGTCAAATGGTTCAAGATGTTCGAAATTCTGAGGAAAATAGAGGTAAGTTACAGGGGGAGACAGGTAGTATACAACATGTACAAGAGCCAAGAACATACAATAAGAGACAAAACCAAGAACGAAGTGCTGGGATCAAAAACGGTGTAAGACATATGCAAGCTTGCTACCCTCTTTTAGAATCTAGACTTTAATAAAAATGGCAAGATACTTTTAATCAGAACACAGGGATAAGTTGTGATCTAAATGACAATAGATTTATCCATTCTTAACATCACAAGACAAAAAAGACTAAGGAACCGTCACACAAACATTTTTATTTGACAAACGCTTTCACTAACATGGGGTCTATGATGGACAAAATGATCAGCTAGGGATCGACACACGACACTAACCAACCCACCAATCGCTTCATCGGACTTCATACACGTGAATTCGCGCTATGGTACAAGATCAACGCCACCATCAAGCATCTATAGTCTACTATTCAAAAAAAGATAAATATGGTTCGAAAGAACAGGTGCTGACAAATATATGTTGGAGCCCTACGCTGTAGCAGAAAATACTTTACCCTCCTCCAGGTCAAGGCTGCACACCATGATGCGTTCATCGATTGAAGTCATGGATGGCCGCAATCTGTTACTAACGGCGTGCACCCGAAAAATGCAAGTACGCGGTCTCGAGTTCGGTTAATTTGGCACGCAGGTTCTTCCCTATGGTCCTCTGAAGTCCCCGTGTATTCCAGTGTGCAGGTGGATCTGTTTGCTGGTCTGCCAAACCAATTCTGTCCTTTAAGCACAAAGAATAAGTGTCAACACAACAAAACAACATATGATTGTCATAAAACAAGTGAATCTTTACTCGAAACAAAAAAAAATAAAACATGAGTTCATTAAAGAAAAAAGTAAAACTTGATAATAAGACATAGCAAATACATGCGACCTTTTAAAAATGAAAAGAGCAATGTGCATATAAAACATACATAAAACATATGTAAAATAAACATACACAAAGCACTTAATGAAATCAATGTTTTCTAGAGTTCCCTACTTTAAGGTCTTCAGGGTGACCGATTTTTCAAATTTACAATTGTCACACGAAAACACCGCACTACACTTGTCATGTAACAGGTTGGATGTGGCAGCTATGTGGAATGAGTTTGCCAAGGTGGGTTACCACTCTTTCTCAACATGTAGAGTGCAGGCAGCACCCTCAGTATGGCAGGACCTTGTTTCTGGCAGCAATCAGTGGTTGTCTTGGATGACGTGGTGGTCAGCAATGCATTGCCGTTGCTGAAGACGTTCATGGGAAGACCCGTGCAGCATACTGTTCTGGTGCCATGCGCCACGGGTTTTTAATCCGTGCCAGATGGCATGGGCGTCGAAGACCCCTAAAGGTCTCTGCCCCGTCGTGCCGTAAGCTGTGGCGGAGCGCGCCTCCTGGCCCATATTTAATGTGAGGGCAGCGGCCAATAACGGCGTTTCCAATCACGTATTTAAGTGCCATCCTCTCGCTCTGCCAGTCAGTCTAATCTTTGCGTGCGTCTATCGACATCTCGCCTCAGACAGAGTGTTTACGTTACTTTGTTCCATGTATAAGTGGACGTGGTTGATTCGTGTAATTTTCTTGTGACTCCTTTGTTTCTTGCTTGTTGTTCGTAAAGGTCTCGGTTGGTTGTCTTTCATTGTTGTGTCCGTCCTCTCAGGTTTGTGTTGTTGTTTGCAAGCCACTCTGTGGGTGCTTTCTCTCACAACAACCCAGAGACCGTTCCGGTCGCGGTTACAACAATGGACACAGGTTTGAGGTTAATCACCTCCAGCCATCGCCGTCCACCATGTTTCCAGACACGGAAGCCAAGTGCGCCCTGCTGGTGCGGGCCTCGGGCTCCCATTCATCAGTAGGTCCGTCAGCACCTTGTAGTGGCAGCAGCAGCAAAAGTGCTCCAGTGTCGACAGCACCAGCCTTCTGTTGACACTTGGAAGCGCGAAGGGGCTTGTCTACTCCCAACTCCATTCACGTAGCCGATGACTTCATGTCGACCAGCTGCCCTGCGGTCGGTAAGTCGGCCACCGCCTGATTCGTCACCCCTGCTCACAGGGCTGGCGTATGGCCTTGACCGACTTGTCTGTGTTGCGGCCCGTCTACCCACCTGCTACAGCCGCTCCGGTGTCTACAACCCCTACAAACGCCTGACAACTCAGCTGCACATAGCCTGCACAATCCTTACAAGGAAACATAGAGTTTTTTTTTTTTTACAGTGTATGATTACTCAAAGATCAAAAATTATAATGGTTTATAGCTCTTGTCAAGATCATAATCTTATTCTATTAGATAAATAATTTGCTATATTTACATCAATAATTTTAAATGATTCATTTTCTGTATCTAAACCTTAATAATCTTATGTAGTGGTGAGGTGTTGTACTGAATGAGAGTGTAGTGTTAATTTCCCACATCCTTTCCTGCACTCAAAGTACTAAGCCGGTTTAGACTATACATTCAATTCACTCATTCTCATTCCATCTAGGTATACTACTTATTCATGCAGCCCAACTTCTATAAAAGATATTCAAACCACTATACTCCAATCTTGTTGTCGTTGTGGTGGCACTAACTCTGGTGTATGGCGTGAATCTCGATGAGTACCGACACCACCAGTCTGCTCGCTGTCTTTCCTAAAACAACTGCTGCGAAATTCTCTTTTTTGCTGAATCTGACACAAATTTATCTCACGTTTGTGTACAAAATTTTCCGCTCTAGCTCCTGAAACAAACATAAAAAACACAAGATATTATCGACATTTGACTGCAAAGCTACATATCATTCGTTCATCACTTTTTCACAAACTGATGGTTTGCCTCGCTCACTGTAAGAAAATGGTGCAAATGGCTCTGAGCACTATGGGACTTAACATCTGAGGTCATCAGTCTCCTAGAACTTAGAACTACTTAAATCTAACTAACCTAAGTACATCAACACACATCCATGCCCGAGGCAGGATTCGAACCTGCGACCGTAGCGGTCGCGCGGTTCCAGACTGAAGCGCCTAGAACCGCTCGGCCACACTGGCCGGTTCGCTCACTGTAAAAACATACTCGCACATTCCATGCTCACGCCCCATAGTGCAAACTATTGCCCAAGATCTACCCCTCAGGTGTTCGCGAACTACTCGCGAAAGCCCACACAAATATCATCGCGGTAAACCACATGTGAAAACAACAAGCGAATAACCACAGTGAACAATTGCATTAGACGCGATAGCTCATCTGTGTAACCACACTCCAATAAAATATCCCATTCGCGAGAAACAACGCACCAAAGGCGACGTCCACAGACAAAAAACACACCACAAATACATCGTACCACTAGCGACAACATAATCAGCCCACAGCGAAGACATATTCCGCTGGTCACTGGTCACAGACCACAGCGAAACACAGAAGAAATTCAACACGCCTTTTGCGTCGGCATTACACGACCATCACGCAAAGTACCTCCAAGAATCTCGCAAACTAATCTCAATGACGCCCCTCTCACACACTACACTACGAATTATATACCGGATCGTACAAGGGAGTGTGCTGCTCTGCACAAACAATGAACAGAAGAAATATGATTGTACCTGATCTCTAAGATGTTTCGAGAAGAATTCCGTCCCCAATACTCGTGCACATTTTTGGTACTCGAAGATATAAAATTCTATCGTTGTTGTGACACCTGATTGTGACATTCCGTGCAACCTAAAAATTCCTATGAGGACATATTAACTCAGGCGAAATAGGAGTCAAATAAACAACGAAATTTACATCGTGAAATCGGCACATTTTGTAAGTAGGCTGTTTAGTTTTTTTTTTATTGGTAACGCCGCCGCCACGTAGCGCTCTGTATAAAAATCACTGGCTGTGCCATGTGCAGTCTGTGGCTGGTTTGCATTGTTGTCTGCCATTGTAGTGTTGGGCAGCGGCAGCTGGATGCTAACACCGCGTAGCGTTACGCAGTTGGAGGTGAGCGGCGAGCAGTGGTGGACGTGGGGAGAGAAATGGCGGAGTTTTGAAATTTCTAAGAATTGGTGTCATGAACTGATATATATATTACGACTATAAAGTTAAATACATTGTTTGTTCTCTATTAAAATCTTTCATTTGCTAACTGTGCCTATCAGTAGTTAGTGACTTCCGTAGTTTGAATCTTTTAGTTAGCTGGCAGTAGTGGCGCTCGCTGTATTGCAGTAGTTCGAGTAACGAAGATTTTTGTGAGGTAAGTGATTTGTGAAACGTATAGGTTAATGCTAGTCAGGGCCATTCTTTCGTAGGGATTTTTGGAAGTCAGATTGCGTTGCGCTAAAGATATTGTGTGTCAGTTTAAGCACAGTCGTGTATAATTTTTCAAAGGGCACGTTTCATATGTCGACCCTTAGCCGAGGATACTTTACTGGAATCTTCTGATTTTTTCTTGTAGTTTGTGTAATTAGTGTAGCTTTTGTTTATTGCTAGCGCGTAATCATAGAGAGAATTTCCTTCGTAGTTGCAGTCTTTCATTGTTGTACAGTGAAACAGTTGGGGCATGCATGTAGATCTGCACCAAGTATTTCGCAGCTGCGCTTCCAATTAACGAGATATTATTTTCAATGTTATGTTAATGTGTTTTCTTGTTTTTCTCTTCAAATTGTGCTTTTTTGTGTTGTCGTGTGAAATATTGTGACTATAATGGCGTGTGAAAAACGTAATACTAGGCTCCAAAGTAAACTGAGAAATGATAGTGAAGACGAAAGCAGTGTGTTAGCGCCACCATGTAATGGATTAACTAATGTCAAAGTAGTAATCCGGTAATTGTACATAGGGAAATGGAGCGAGCTGCAAACAATGGTGTAGACAGTGAAACAAATAGTGAACAGGGAACAATTATCGATCGATCAATCGGCAACAGCTCGCCTCAGGATTCCGAAATGACAGGACACATTCTTGCAAATACTGTAGATTCAGGTTTTGCGTCCTCACTGCTTTCTCAAATAAATCAAGACACATTTTCTGTTTTTCAAACTGCGAATATTGCCGATTCAAATGCATTGCCGAATAGCACTAAGGAACATGTTTCAGACACCAGTGCATTGTTATTAAAATTAATGCAACAAATGGGACAAAAGCTTCAAAATTTAGACACAATGGAACAAAATCAGAGACAAACACAACAAAAGCTTCAAAAGTTAGAAACAATGGAACAAAATCAGAGACAAACACAGCAACAGTTGGACACAATGGAACATAATCTTCAAAAGTTAGACACAATGGAACATAACCTTCAAAAGGTAGACGCAATGGAATAAAATCAGAGACAAACACAGCAACAGTTGGACACAATGGAACATAATCTTCGGAAGTTAGACACCACACTTGAACAAACATGTGAAGATTTAACTACTGAGTTACATAACATTGAATCCAAATGTCAAAAAATCTGTAATGATGTAAAAACACAAATTTGTGAGCATTTTCAACCTATTTTTTCGCGGCATGAAAACTCATTACAGAATCACGAAGCAGCCATAAAAGAATTGCAAACTGTTGTTCGTGAAAATCACGACACCTTGCAAGCTAAAATGGACTCAGTTGCATCCACCGATTCGGTTACGCAACTTGCAAGAACTCAGGAAAACTTAAAGGACACATTAGATTCGATTTCAACACAAATGGACACTCTGAAACTTGGTTCAGAAAAACACACTGAGGAAATGTGTTCACTATCGGAGAAAGTAGCCGAACTTTCGGATCAGTTCACTAATTTATCTACGAAGGTAGATGATAATCTGAATGACACAAAAACGGTAGTCTTTAATGACACAGAAGAGTTCGAACAAATTAGGAAATTCAAACAAAATCAGAATCAAAGTAATACGCAACACCAAAGAGAAATCCGGGAAGTACAAGATCAGTTGACACAGGTAATACAAGAATTACGTATTTCAGAGGACACTCGCACTCCAATACGGCAAGAGGGACATAAGAATACGGAACTACCACAAAATAACAACACAGTGCACTTTGGAGATTATGAAAGAAATTGGCAAAGTACACCGAATTTTGAGATTGAACCGCCGAAACGACGTAACAATGACCGATACGCGACCCGCCGACACGATGATTTTGACTATAAGCTGTTCATTACTACACGAAATTCAAAACATTTAAGAATTCTGGCAACGACATTCATCCACAAGCATGGCTCCATCAATTCTGTCATTGTTTTCCTCCCAACTGGTCACTAGAGCACAGATTAGAATTTATGTGTGGCTACTTAGAGAATGAACCAGCTGTAAGAATGCGATCGGTCATTCACGATTGCCACAGTGAAGGAGAATTTTACCATGCCTTCCTCTCAGCATATTGGTCCCAAGCCACACAAGACCGAGTAAAACATGGCATCATGATGATGAAACATTTCGAACAATCTGAATTTTCCAGTCTTGTGAAATATTTTGAAGACATGTTGCACAAGAATCAGTACCTGTCAAACCCATACAGCCAGTCAGAACTCATCCACATTTGCTTAATCAAATTGCCTGAACAGTTACGGATATTATTTTGGCAGGCCGTTGCAAAGACGACATTGAAGCTTTTCAGGGACTCTTACAAGAATTAGAAATTGACACTGACAATCGCGGAACGCGAAAACAGGAACACAACAATTACAGGTCACATCCGTCGCAATTCCGCGATGAAAGAAATAATAACTGGACACGACAAGGCTATTCTCACAATACAAATCGTGACCGAAACACACACCACCCGTACGACAACCGTTGGCAGAGTAGTAATAATTACAGGGAAAGGTCACCTCTCCGCGGTAATGACTATCACACAGACAATCAGAGAAACAGACAATATGGGAACAAAAATAATTACTATCAAGGGAGACAGAATAACTTTAGACGCAACGGTCCAGCGCAGTTACGATTCAGAGAGAAATTCTCCACCACGTGACCGACAAGAAAGGAACTATGGAATCTACCGACATGACGACAGACGATATGATCGTAACGACAGACCTGAATTGCAGCAGAACTGGCGGGAATCAAACAGAGCAGGGCCCTCTCGACAAGGTGAATTTGTAGAAGTTAGGTCTCCAAATCCCAATAACGACGCGCGCCAACAAAGACACAATAGGCAATGACTCATACCGCTGGCAGCCTCAAAACGTACTTATGAAACTGACGACGCAGCTGCTGTAGCTAGTAATTCCGTTAAAATGGAAGACATTAGGGACAAATTACTCCAGGAACACGACGTAAAACATAACAACATTGCATTTCCTGTGATTCACATTACTGTAAATGACGTAAAATTTACGGCAGTACTTGACTCAGGCAGTCCCATTTCAGTAATTAGTGAAACAGCTTTTAGCAAATGGAACAAATCGAACGATTGCCCCACACTTCCGTCACGCAAGATTAAATTACAAGGTGCAGTCATTGGAAAAAGTGTAGATGTACGCCAACAAACCAACTTAGAATTCTTTTGTCAGAGCCACAGCTTCTCTATGAACTTTCTTATTGTTTCATTGTTGTCGCCGGAAATTATACTGGGAATAGACTTTTTGAATGAATACAAAGTAATCTTAAACTTTCACGATGCTGAAATAAGTTTAGAGAAAGAAGGTAAGTCAATAGCTTTGAAATTTGAAGATTGGCTCTCAAACCATGACGAGGAAATTAATCGGCTTTACCTTCTGATAGACAACAGTTCGGAATTTTCTACGGAACTAGACACTAACAGTCGCTCTGCAAGTACTGACAGGGATGACATCGACGGCACAATTGAAACTAATGAGTTAATTCAGAATAAAATTCAAACAATTGAGAATTGTAATGACACTGATAGGCAGGACCTTTTTGAGATTTTACAAGCATATTCCACAGTTTTTACTCACAAAACAGGAACAATCAAGGGATTTCAATACCAATTTCGTGTTCGTGAGCATACTAAATTTTGTGTTAGACCATACGTAATTCCAGCACATTATAGGGACCGTGTTAGAACAGAAATACAATCTATGCTTGACGACGGCATTATTGAGCCTGCAGTAAGCTCATACAACAATCTATTACATGTTGTTGAGAAGAAAAATGGATCGATCAGGCTTGTGTTAGATTCGAGACAAATCAATACTATCATTATTCCTGAAACAGACAGGCCGCAAACGTTGGAAGAACTTCTTCAAAATTTTAATGGTGTAAAAGTGTTGCCTTCCATTGATCTCAGATCCAGCTTTTATCAGATCGAACTTCATCCAGAATGTAGAAAATACACAGCTTTCCTTTGTTTCGGCGTTTGTTATCAGTTTCGGAGACTTCCTTTTGGTTTGAACATTTCCTCGGCAGCATTCACTCGCGGGCTAAATTTCATATTACCTGAGCTCTTAAAACGTCACATCACCTTATATGTGGACGATATTCTGATAGCAGAAGCCTCATGGGAACAACATAATCGCATCCTCAACAGCGTGTTACATATTTTTGCAGAATCTGGAATTACAGTTAACTTGGAAAAGTCTGAATTCGGTGGGACAAAAGTGAAGTTTTTGGGACATATTATTTCTTCTGAAGGTATCCAGCCGGATCCTGAAAAGTTAGAGGCAATCAGAGCCATTCCAGTTCCATCCAAAAAAACAATTCCGCAGTTTTCTAGGTCTTGTAAATTTTTACCGTCGTTTTCTGAATATGCAAATTCTAGTTACACCAAAACTTTGTTCTCTCGCTGGAAAAAATACTATTTGGAACTGGGACGAACAAGCACAGTTGGAATTCAATTCTTTGAAAGAATCGTTACTTAACGCGCCAATACTAGCTCATCCAGATCTCTCACAAGATTTTTGCCTTAGCACAGATTCTTCTAAAGTCGGTCTTGGTGCCCATTTATTTCAAGAAGCCACAGAAAATGACATTACTATTCAGAAAACCATTGCTTTTGCTAGCCGAGTGCAAACAAAATCTGAAAAAAATTATTCCGTTACTGAATTAGAAGCTTTAGCTATCGTTTGGGCATTTAACAAATTCCGTTTCTTTCTTTATGGTAAGCACGTAAAAGTATACAGTGACCATCATGCATTACAATTTCTTATGTCTTCAAAATTAAATCATGACAGGTTAAAACGTTGGGCATTGTTTCTGCAAGAATTCCACTTCACAATAGTCTACATTCCCGGCAAGGAGAACATTGTTGCGGACGCACTGTCACGCGCACCGGCTGGGCTTGAGAAAAGTAACACAGAAAGCAACCACGAGAGAAATTTCAGTATTCTTTACATCCAGAAAGTCGCCTTTGAAAACTTAATCACCACATCTTTAAAGGACATTGCTCATGAACAAGATAAAGATCCGATTGGGAAAAACATCAAAAGTAAATGGCATGAAAAGGCACACACACAGATTCGGCATTATTACCTGGTTAGAAACAACATACTGTTCAAACGATGCACTGTTGATGACAAGCTATGGGTACTTTGCATTCCAGACGATTTTGTTAATAAGCTCATTTGGTACATTCATTTCAGCTATGCACATTTTGGTCCACGAAAATGTTATCATATTCTTCGAACGACTTGTTATTTTAACAATATGGGAAAGAGAATTCGAAGAGTCTTGTCTATTTGTAAACTTTGTCAAAAGGCGAAACCATCTACTGTCTCTCATCGTGCTCCATTGTTTCCTATCATTCCTTCTAAATTAAAAGAATTTGCTGCTGTTGATCTCTTGGAACCGCTTGTCAGAACATCTAATGGATTTTCGTACATTCTAGTCGCTGTTGAACTTACTTCAAAATTTGTTTCTTTCACTCCGTCTGTATCCAACGCCTTTGTTAGAAATTTCTTACGTGAAGTTGGACACGTTAGTAAAGTAATTTCAGATAACGGACCGCAATTCAGATCTGCTGTTTGGTCACGCATGCTTCGTAACCATAAAATCAAATCTGTTTTTATTTCATTGTACTCACCACATTGTAACCCGTCTGAACGGATTATGAAAGAACTCAATAAGCTTTGCAGACTTTATTGTCACAGAAAGCATCAGCATTGGGACAGACCGTTTATTGAAAGATAATCTGCTTTTTAACTTTCTCTTTGCCATAAAACATTTCACTTCACATTTCTAGTATGCTTTGTCACACTTAGAAACTGTTAACATGCAACAATGTTTTGAAGTTCACTATCCAGTCTAGAACCTACGGAACATATTTAGTCAGTATTTACGAGTGCATTGTTATAGTGAACAGACATCACTGTGTTATTTCGTGTGTACATTCTTGCTTGTTAGTTGCACGATTACGTAACGACTATAAGGCTCACATACTTAGAACATTTACCAGTATTGTTAATGAGATTTTAATGCAACATTTTGGTTTACTTGAAAGTACATTCTGGATTTAAAGTACTTTCTGTGAGATACCAGATGATACAGTGGTTAGTTTATGTGACAGCTGCACGATTTTATCACGACGCTACTAATGAGTGACAATTTACAATGTTGCTTTTGCAGTTTATCTGTTTTATATCTGCACAGTTTTTCTGAATTTTTCTGGAAAGTAAAACTTGTTTTAGTAGTAACGTTTGTGGTATAGCTACAATGAGACAGCCTTTTCTGTAGCACAACAATACGTACAGTACAGTACTTACTTCATCATGGCAATAAGCGTAATAACTAAGATATCTATACGCAAAGCATTTCAATTTCGTTTATCATGAGGTAAGTACATTGACATCTGCAGAACTTAGCTTTCAGAGGACAATAACTACGACACTTCCGCAGAGATTTTCTTACAGCAAGACGCACATATAGTGCTACAGGACACACATTAAACTATTTATTTTTCAACATATTTGAATTACAAAGAAAGTTTTCCATGATACATTTCATTCCATTGTTGTAATCTGTAACACCTGAGGATATAATTACATTAATCCTCAGGGGGTACACGCTTACTTTGTGTACCATGTGTTTGGCAAGCACAAGGAGCCCTAGCTAATATGGTATTTGCTTATACAACTGTACACATCGGTACCATATTTATCTAACACATAAATTACACAGCTATCTGATCATTTAACTGAGAGAGACAAGCATTTATTATACTACATCAGTGACAGATGTTATGTAATTACACCGTTGGATAACTTCAAACTAATGAAATTGTATTTTGTCTGTACTTTGTGAAATGTTCATATTTTTTCAGAACTATTGTGATACTATGAGAGCTTTGAATATGTGTTTGGTATGGGATCATGATTGTTAAAGTACGTTTGAGGCAGATGACACTTTTGACATGAGCAGAGAATTTTTTTTTAGGTTTTGAAAATATTGGAGGAAGCTACGACGATTTTGAGAGTTGATTGAGGTATTATGATGTTATTATTACGATGACTATGTGTATTATGCTGTTGCGGTATGTTTATGATCAATAAGCTGATGCTGTATGAGTTATTTGATTATGCTACGTATCTGTTATGGTGAAATATTGAAGAAGTGTCGACGAATAAGGTAAGGAATAATGGGTAGTGGTTAGGAACTCTAGTTTATGGAAAAGGATGTTGGAAACCGAGAATCGTACTTTAAAAGTTATGAAATGAGTGTATATTCGTGAATGTATCACTATGCTGGCGAAAATTTTTTGGACACTATTATATTTAAATGATTTTATTTCTACAGATTTGTAACGCAAATTCTTGACCTGTGAATTTTTTTTTATATGAGCCTGCCACTGTAGCGGAAACTGGTGTCGTAAATATTTCGATAAGACAGTTAAGTGACCACCTGCATGTAATGCGTCGTGGACACCCAGCTGCGTGACAACCACCTGACAAAAGAAAGTCATTAGTGTGTGCCTGTCAGAGGCACAGGTGGAGAAAAAAAAAGAGGCTATTATCCTCACTATTGAGATTCCTTTGTAGAAAGCATCGCAAATACTACACGCCCAAACTTGAAAACATATGATTACACTGTGGAGCTCTTAATTTATGATATTTACTAAAATGACTAATGAAACGACGAGAAACATTTCATGGCTATTGTCCTGCTAGTTGAGAGAAATGCCCTGTGGCATGCTTTATGCATTTATTTACTCATTTTGTTTAATATCTAGTTTCTAACTGCACTGAAGCATTGGTTAAAATAAATTTTATGGATGTACTAATATAAATATTTTATGCCTAAAGATCCAGTAAATAATAACTTTATGATGTACTTAAAAAAAAACGAAGTAGCACAAAAAGAAATTTCCCTTCACAGAAATTGCATACAGAATTGTCTTTTCAAGTACATGGTAATATTTTTTTACAATACATTTTTGTGGTGCACCACTTTAATTGCGTAGACATTAAGATGTGAATAGACATTGTCCTTATCTGCATTGTTTTCTTTAGTGTAACATTTTTTCTGATTGAGCTTTGTCATGTTTAGGTATAAGTTATAGCATTTACTGCCGCTGTTTGCCATTCATAGTGCTACTGAATGTCACTTTGTATTACTAGGTTAAGCCAGTTTTATTACTGATTTATTCTTCTTGTTTGCTGCGCATTGCCTTATATTAGTTGTAATATTGCTTCCTTTTTTTGCCAATTTCCATTTTTTAACATTGCTGTTTGTGTAAATTGTTTTGTGTTGCTGCATTGCCTCATCCCTTAGTTAATCACCTGAGCTCAGTAGATTTAAGTTAGCTTAAGAGGGGGTAGACTATATAAGAAACTAACTATGATAATTTGGAAGAAATGCATTGACAAGCTATAAGAAAATGGTTTGGCCAAAGAAAGTAGTGTACAGTGGAGAAAAACTATTTTTGAAAGAGAATGTGAACAGAATACAGGAAGCAGGTTTAGATAGGACTTTTTCGGAATAATGATGATCTAAGGGAGATCTCTATGCAAAATACTGCAGTAAAACAAACCCTGTCCTTTCCTTTTGTGTTATCCCTCTATGTGTTTATGTACCCTTGTGTATTTGTCTTTTTCCTGCCTTTATGTGTTTAGCTAATAAGATTTATGTTGTAGAATTTTTCAGATACTGTGTTATTTTCTTTGTAAATATGTTCAGACATTATACATTGTGTTTTGTTTTAATGCTCTGTGTGAAGTTGATGTTTCAAAAGTTATTCTGATCTTTTATGTATGTACTTATGTCGTAAATTTTGTGACACTGATGCATTTGTTATTTCGATTCTTTTGTAAAGCCTGTATTACAGCAAATGTTATCTGTACTATTATGTTCTTTAATGATATATTTTGTCCTTTGTTATTGTATTCTTATGTTATAAAATTGTAATTGACACCAGTTCATCAAATTATGTAACTTGTAAATTACATTTCATTGCACATGTTTCTGTTGGTCATAGTATATGGACAATATGTGAGAAGTAGGGACTGATAGTGTTTGCACGTGTATTAATAATTCAATAAGGGATTGGATAACAGTATTGCTGGTTCTAAGGACATTTCAAAAACAATTTTTGCGAGTGCACAAGTGGTGGTTATGGACTTGCTATATTATCAGCAAGACTCTTCAATGGTGATTGTGCGCCTGCACAGTCAAACAGATGGCTGCTGGCCATCCCTACAAGGACTACAGTGGGTCTACACCTTTGATGACCCACCAATACCATTATTTCTACAAGGACTGCAGTGGGTCTGCACCTCTGGTGGCCCACAAAAACCGTAATCTCTACCAGGACTACAATGGGTCTACTCTGTGATGACCTACCTACCAATATTCTTTAAAACTTCGACTGACTCTGCTGTGGGTTTGCTCTGTTGTGGCCCATTACCTGTCTGCATGTCAAGAGTCAGCACTGTCTTTCCATTGGAAGGACAACACTACTTCTTCAAGACTGCATGGAAATCCACTACTTCCGTGTGCATTTTCTTTTACTACTTAGACTTTGAAAAAAAAAAACACTGCAATTTTACTTTGATGAATGATCAGGACTGTCTTTATGGACTGTGAGAAAATTTTAGCTTTTGACCAACATTGTATCGATAAGTGTGTGCATTTCATTTCTTTGTTATTGTAATTATGAAAAAAATTTCAAATCTGTATTGGTCACTGCTCAAAACAATTTGTAAATTTTTTTGTGGGGAGCATGGGGGCTATGTAAGTAAGCTGTTTAGTTTTTGTTAATTGGTAACGCCGCCGCCATGTAGCGCTCTGTATAAAAATCACTGGCTGTGCCACGTGCAGTCTGTGGCTGGTTTGCATTGTTGTCTGCCATTGTAGTGTTGGGCAGCGGCAGCTGGATTCTAACAGCGCGTAGCGTTGCGCAGTTGGAGGTGAGTCGCCAGCAGTGGTGGACGTGGGGAGAGAGATGGCGGAGTTTTGAAATTTGTAAGAATTGGTGTCATGAACTGATATATATATATTATGACTATAAAGGTAAATACATTGTTTGGTCTCCATTAAAATCTTTCATTTGCTAACTGTGCCTATCAGTAGTTAGTGAATCTTTTAGTTAGCTGGCAGTAGTGGCGCTCGCTGTATTGCAGTAGTTCGAGTAACGAAGATTTTTGTGAGGTAAGTGATTTGTGAAACGTATAGGTTAATGCTAGTCGGGGCCATTCTTTCGTAGGGATTTTTGGAAGTCAGATTGCGTTGCGCTGAAGATATTGTGTGTCAGTTTAAGCACAGTCGTGTATAATTTTTCAAAGGGCACGTTTCAATTTCTACTCTCAATAACTGTAATTGATTCAGCATGACCAACCGTACATTTATAAACTTGCTACATGTTACGAAGAAATACTTGTACAGTGAAATTCTAAAAATGCCAACTCTTACGACTAGCAGTTATGTGAGAAGTTGCTATGCTAATTACTATGGTGGAATTACAAAGAAAATCTTAAGAAATGATTGTTGTGTGTAAAACTATTATAACTGGACAAAATTTATGCTACTATGCTTATGTTCGGCTGTCAACGACTATTACACTATCTGCATTGTTGTGTTTAGTGTAAAATTTTTCTGATTGAGCTTTGTCATGTTTAGGTATAAGTTATAGCATTTGCTGCGGCTGTTTGCCATTCATAGTGCTACTGAAGGAGGTCAGAGGTGTAGGTTGTCATTTCCTCGTGCCCCTCGACTTGGGTTCAATCCCCGATTCTCAATTTCCTGGATCTGAGCCCCACTTCCGTTTCCTCCGTTGTTCAATTGTGCCCATCTTATATTGCCATTGAAACCGCAGCCGTGGTTTCACCATCAGTTGTTTTGTGGACAGTAGCCTTCATTCCTCCTTCCATTCCAGCCTCTGTTGAGTAGTACATAATTATTGCGGTTTCCATTCCAGTCTCTTCGTTGTTCAGCTTCATTACTCCCGAAATATCCCGACCGTTAATGGTTTCCCTAAGGAGCTCCATTCCGCGCATTTCCGTTCCTATTATTGTAATGGTTATATTGTTGACGCGACATAGGGCCTGCGACGCATCTGTCAGACTTTCCTTTGTGTTCTCTGATATTCTCTGCTCTGAATGCGTATTCTAATTCGTAAAGTGTGTGGCGGAAAGTACTGAGCTCCACATTACACCTGCCAACAAATACTTGATGATATGCTGACGGAAGTTTGGTGTAACAATGACGAACGATTTGACTGGTACGTCAAGATACTGGTTCTTGACAATCATTGTATCAATGAACTTGACTGGCATTTTTTAGCCTGAACTCTCGAAATCTTTGCCAACAATCACCTCGTATTTTATGCGCTCTTGCGTCGCCTTGGACCAGTAGATATTTAGGAAGCTGTCCTTGAACTCCTGGTAACTCTTACACGTTGCTGACATTCCGCGCATTTTCTCCGCAACTTAACCCTGCAAGCGTCCGCAAATTAAGTCCAGCTTGTATTTTATTTTAAAGGCCAATTTGGAGGTAAAGAAAAGTCATATTGTGATATCCAAGTGCGTGGGTGAGTAAAATTGCACTCATCTCGTAAAATTTAGAATTTTGGGACTTCTAAGAAATGTTGACATTCAAATGGCGTTTCGACGACAACTTCCGCCCTACAGAAACTATCGGACCTTTAGGTGTCCTCGTTCGACGTCCCCTCATTTGTGCTCCCTCCCCGGCCTCGAGAAACTGCGACGATCATCTCACCATGTACTGTGCTCGCTGTTAACGTTATGCAGTTATCCGTCTGTTGCGTTCGTGCTTGGCCGCATTTGAATTTGTTTCCTTAGCGCCTCCTCCAGTTTCTTCTCCACACGCGTGTTGATCGCTTCCTGTTGCCATTTGGACGAAAGGAGAGTCCGGGCCACTTTAGTCTCGCTCGCTGGAGCTGCACTTGTTACCTCAGAACCAGTCCCTAATTTGCGCAAATCACATTCTAATTTGTCCATGGCCGCTGTTCCATAATAATCCGTGGCTTCACGTAATGTTGTGTCGATGCGCTGCTCCGAGTCATTTTGCCGCTTTTCAACGCTTTCGACCTTGTTGTTCAAATTGAGCACTGCCTCTCATCTTTGCAATCCTATGCTTTTACTAGATTTCGATGCTTCAGCTGCTACTCGTCTTGCGAAACTTGCAACTGTCTTAGCGCTCTCTGCCGTCTTCTTAGCATCATGTGCAATCTATAAACCTTTCATAGCTTTGGTGTTTACTTTCCGTAGGTTTTCCGAGAGTTTATTTGCCCATGACTTGTATTTCTCTCACATCTCATTTACCTGACCACCGATACTTTTTATGTCCGTCCTCGTGTCAGTAATTTTCTCCTCCATTCCTTTTAGTCCAGACACCATTCCCTTTCGTTGATCAAGTTTCTTCTCCATTCTCATTAAAGATGCCTCTAAATTGCAGTCAACTGCAAGCTTGCTACTGTGTTTTATAATCTAGACTGAAAATTAAAAAATAATGTAATATCTCTGCTGGAGGCAGATCATTCTCCCCCTTGTTCAAGTGTCATGAAACGGAATGTGAATCTATCGAGAACGTGGTTCTTAACTGTACTTACGTAAGAATTTAATCAAAGATCAGAGGAGTGGGAAACGAGTTCGTAGGACTAGCAAATTATGTGAAAGCTGAAAAAGCTTGTATATATTACGCAGTAAAATAATATAATGTCTTACATCCGATATTCAAGTGACATTCAATGGAACACGTGACCTTACAAGCCCACACAGTTTCAAAAGCCAGAAAAATGATACCAAATTCATAACAACGCCCATAATATTTAATGAGTGATAAAGCACTGCTATATAGTACTCATGGATACGGATGAGTGAAGAGACAATGGATACAGCTTCCCACGTATTCCAGCTGCGTCGTGATAGCGAACAACGAATCAACTTTGTTCCCACGAAGCCCAATTCCTAAGTATGTCGAGTGAACAAATGTGAAGAATGGTATAATTTATAACTATGCAGAGACTGCGCAAGCAAGCAAACATCCTACCAAAATTCCGGGTGATTTAATGTGCCCGTTTCAATATCACATGACAAGCGTTGCATAAAATAGCTCACGACGTCCCAGATGGAGAGCATAGCCGGTTCATGGCAGTACGCAGAAGCGAATACTGTGTCCCACTTGTACACTAGCTAAACGATTCTCCACGCCATGCAATATCACACTGTCTGATCGGAGGTAACCGAACACACTGTGTAATGTGGAACTGACCGTTAGATATCACGACGAATACTTTGCTGCGAGTAGGGAAGTAGAAGCAGCATCAGAAATGGTCGAGCAAGAGAATTCGGTGACTTGGAACGTGGTGGACCACTCACTGGATGTAGCCTGCGTAACAGGTCCGTCAGGTACATTTAAACGCTTCACAAGCTACCCGAGTCGATTTTTCGTGATGTGGTCAAGTGGATACTCGAAGAAACAAGCACAGTTAAACCAAGGCTAGACGGACTTCATATAGCTAATGGAAGTGGGCATCCTGGGGGTGATACAAATAATCTCGTGAAATCGGAAGAAAGAATCGTTCGGTGGTTCCAAAGTGCTACCAGCAGTCCAGCCTTGGATTTAAAAGTAATGCGCTACATTGGTCACGCAACTCGTCATGACCCTTATATTTCTTTAGTGAATGCTACGCTGTGCTCGTGGTGGAGTACAGAGCGATGCTACTGGACAATGGATGACTGCAAACGCCGCATATAACACCTTGTGTCAGTCCGAAGGAAAGGTTTGGGTTTGTCGAATGCCTGGAAAACGTTACCTGCCGTCATGCGTAGTGCCAACAATTAAGTGTGGAGGAGGCTGTGTTATGGTATGGGGATGTTTTTCGTGGTAGTGGTTTGGTCCTCTCATTATTACGCTTAAGAAAACGACGAAGCGAAAGGATATGAAAACATTTTACAACACTGTGTAGTGCTTGCAGTAGAGTAACACAGCGGGGACAACGCTGGTCTGTATCAGCATTTCAATGAAACCTGTCATAAAGCAGCGTCGGCGAGGCAGTGGTTCCTAGATAGTATCATTCAGAAAGGTATTGGCTTGCCCACACTCCCGACCTAAAAGCAATGAAGAAGTTTTGGGACGAAATAGAATGTTGACTTCATTCCAGAGTATAACGTCCAACTTCACTGCTTTGTGTGGTTTCGGCTCTTGAAGAAGAATGGGATAACATTCATTAACAGACATTCAGACACCGCACCCAAGAATAGCCAGCAAAGTTCCAAATTTTCCAATTTGTGTGAAATCTTACGGGACTTAACTGCTAAGGTCTTCACTCCCTAAGCTTACACACTACGTAACCTAAATTATCCTAAGGACAAACACACACACCCATGCCCGAGGGAGGACTCGAACTTCCGCCGGGATCAGCCGCACAGTCAATGACTGAACCCCCTTAGACCACTCGGCTAATACCGCGCGGCAGCAGAGTTCAAGCTGTTATGCAGCCCAAGGTTCAAATGGTTCAAATGGCTCTAAGCACTATGGGACTTAACATCTGAGGTCATCAGTCCCCTAGACATAGAACTACTTTAACCTAACTAACCTAAGGACATCACACACATCCATGCCCGAGGCAGGATTCGAACCTCCGACCATAGCAGCAGCGCGGTTCCGAACTGAAGCGCCTAGAACCGCTTGCCAAAACGGCCGGTTACAGGCCAGGGGTGGACACGGATGCTTTTGATCATATAGAGTACTCAGAATTAAATTTTCACTCTGCAGTGGAGTGTATGCTGATGTGAATCTTCCTGGCAAATTAAAACTGTGTGCCGGACCGAGACGTGTGCCTCTCGCGGGCAAGTTCTCTACCGACTGAGCTACGCCAAGCACAACTCAGAACCCGTCCTCTTAGCTTCACTTGTGGCAATACCTCGTCTCCTACCTTCCAAACTTCACAGAAGCTCTCCTGCGAACTTTGCAAGACTAGCACTCCTGGAAGAAAGAATATTGCGAGGACAATATTGCAGGAGTGCTAACTAGTCTTGCAAGATTCGCAGGAGAGCATCGTGGAGTTTGGAAGTTAGGATACGAGGTACTGGTGGAAGTAAAGGTGGGAGGACGGGTTTTGAGTCGTGCGAAAGGCAAAGGTAGCTAGATCGAGTCTCTATCAGGCGCACAGTATAAATCTGGCTGGAAGTTTCATAAAGTATATTGTCCAGCTAATTTAATAATTTAAGTAGCGTGCTTGAGAAATGCCTTTGTCGCTCTCAACCAATGGTTAAGCTACTCTAACCGATGAAAGACTATTTTTTCTTTGTGGCATGCAAGTGATTGTCGATCCGCGTACGAATACGTCGTGTGAAAGCTGTTTTTGGCAGATGGCTTTAAAAAATGTATAACACAGCCACTATTAAACTGATACATGCTTGGTTATCATCCTATTTTATGACGTTATGTGCCGGTAACGGACGGTAAGTCCGGTAGCTGTGGTCAACTGTGCTCTCGTGGTCTGAGCCACGGATGTATGTTAAGGGTGAGAGGGCGAGGGGTGAGGGCAGACAACCATATTAGTTTCGTGGTGAATGGCGAATTAGTTTTGAGATTAGACAGGACCAGTGTGCAGTTTTTGAAGAAAATTTTGAATAGCAGTTGCCTCACCCTTCCTCTTCCCCTTGCCGCCACGTTGGTTACATCCACTCCACTGTCGACACAAAGTAATAAACGATTTTACGTCAGACAAGGTGCTTTCAGCCTGTGGGGTTGAGATTGTGAAAGTCTTACTTCTTCTCCAACTACTGGCGTACTCGCTTGCTACACTGCAATGCTTCGGTAGTTTCAAAACTTTCTTAACAACAATAATACAGAACCACATGTCCTCCCATATTAGCCTACGGTCTCAAATCTCCGCTTTTAACGAAGTTTTCGTCAGTGGTTAAGAAAATCTGACGGTTTGTTTTGTATTTCTTCTCTTCATAAAACGTCTTACGTCCACCAGAACAAACTGTCAAGTTGATCCCGCCGTTACCACTTTGTAAAAACACCGGCAGCAGTGGAACTGTACACAAATTCGCATAGCTACAACCTTACTGCCTTCGAACTCACACTGTTGACACATAGTGGTGAAACGAGATTACTTTGGAATACTGATGTCACATATTACTATTGGTCAAAACTAGAGGAAAAGCTAAACTAATGATATGTCAGGAAACAATCACCTGTTGACATACGGGCTACTCTATCCTCTCATTCCCATCTGTCTGTTACTAAATGGAGGACACTGTAAACAGTGGTGCATAAAGTTGTCGCACATCCTGACCCATCCGCTAGACTTTTTTCCCAGTGTAATACACTCCGTTTGAAAGACACACTGCTTCATTCTGATTGAGTAATACGAGTTAGTAAGGAAGGAAGGGAGGAAGACTAGGGTTAACGTTCTGTCGACGTCGAGTTCATTAGAGAAGGACAGGGAAAGATATCAGCAGTGCCCTTTAAAAGGAATCATCGCGCCATTTGCTTGGAGCGATCTTGCGAAATAACGGTAAACCTAATGCAGGATGTTCGGACGAGAATTTGAACCGTCGTCTTCACGAATGGGAATCGTAGGCGTTGTTCACACTCTCCTGTAACGTATAGATTTCGTCGGTGGATTGGGCGCACTCCAGTACGCTTAAATGTTTGCGTGGCCAGAAAACGGATTCAGGTCCAGTGAACGGAGAGGCCACGCTAATGGACCTCAACCAAAGTCGCCTGATCCCTAGAAAATGGGGTGTGGACACGTTGTGCGTGGGGTGCAGTCGTCGTTTTTAAGCCAGGGAAACATTTTCCAGTAGCACTGGTAGTTCATCACCCAGAAATCGGTGACACCCAGCACCTGTTATTACGTTTGATGAAGTGCGCGCCCTGGGCGTTTATCAGTGTAGACCCACCTCCATGACTACTCGAGGATTTGCATTTGTCCACACGAGCGTGTTGTGGTAGGTCACTGCATTAGTGAATCCTGACTAATTTAAACCACTGAATACTATGCACTACTCATTTCTAGTAAAACAATTCATATTTCAAAGGCGTTGGCCTCTGCACATTTTGTTCTATACTACCACCTGCATAAATCTGTGACACTCTTCTAAACCACTTTACAGCCTGACCTAACACAGTCCTCATTAAATGAGATGCCTGGACGCTCCACCACGTAGTTTTCATTGCAGTACGGTGTCAGTCATGATATAGTACAGACAGCTGAAATTCTGTTCACCTAGCGAAGCTGCAAGGTCCCGCCTTCCTGCACTTTCTCGTACGCACTGTCCATTATGGATCAAATTTAACGTCGGACTTCTTCATAAAGTTTATGCCCTCACCTCAACCTTATTCATGGCGCATTCATTTCTCTCTCCGGCTGTCTCTCTTCCTCTCTTTCTCTAGTTCTGTCGTTGCGGTGCGACAGCTGGTAGCTGCCGAGAATACCGGCAGAGGAGGAGAAAGGGAGCAACTTATCTTTCTCCCGATTAACTTCCAGGCAGGAACATACATTTTACTGGCCTGGACGACGCGACACGATTAATCACGGCACGCGGGGGAAATTTCGGAAGAGCAGGCAATGCCCTCTCCTGGAGGCTTCCTTTCATCAGGCCTACGAGGGTTCCTCACTCATCTAGCGGTCTGTGGTGCTCGCTCTCTGACGTCCACTCGAAGCAAGTTGTTGCAGCAGGGTCTGCGGTATACTCAAATTACCGGCTGGGCAATCTGTCTATGATATTCTTATCCATATTACTGAGCTCCTTAAACATTTAAGTACGGAAAATATCGCCCTTCTTATAACTGCTCTCTTTGGATACAAACAATTCAAAATCTTAAAATATATATTCCACTCACTTATGTCGTAGGGGATAGTTATGTGGGGTAACTCATCATCTATAGAGAAAGTATTGGTTGCACATAAGAGAACTGAGAGAATAAAACATGACGATTCCTTACAATTTCCATGTAGATCTCATTTCAAAGCTACAGTACCAGAAGACGGAAATGACCGTCATTATTAAAGCTGTATGCGATTTATAGTGGAGATCAGTGTGCATCAACAACAACCTTTGATCAGTTTTCGAATTTTATAAAATATTTCATATATAGAAAAACAAACTTTAAAACTCGCCTTTTCTTCAACCGCCTTCTACCGACAGACGTATATTCATCAACAACTGACTGTATGTCTAATAAAAACTGAGTGTCAGCAGATGCTTGAGTAGTTTTATAGGTTAATATCGTCGTTCTTATTACATTTATCGCACCTTTAGTAATCTGTGAATGGCCAGCATGTTGACATAACCACAAACAATTCACGTATGCAAAGGCTGTGAACTGATTTGGTATAGATCATTTCGATGATTATCTTTTAAATGATCACGACACTTGCAACTAACTAATAATATGCCTTTACTGCTACAAATTTCTAAGTCTCAAATATATGAATTATGAACAAACGCACTATTCCACTGGGCTGCATTTTTAATTATTTTCCTCTGCACTGGTGGTTTCGGGAAAGGCCCATTCATGAGTACCTGTATAGCAGCAAATTTGGATATATTCTTTTCTTCGTCTCATGAGAAAAGTGCTGTAGATGCACTTCAGAATCGGCTGCTCCAGAAACAAGCAGTGCTGCCTAAAGTAATCTGAAGTACAGCCCCGAAGTATAATGTCCTTCTTCATGTTTATAGAGGCTCTGATTCCCACCTAGGGGAAAATGGTCGATATATCAATCTTCTCCATATAAAAAATGAATCTGGCTATTCTATTCACATTCTTCGATCAAAAGACTAATGGTTACACCTACATGTTTAGCATGTTCACCATTAGATAGATGCTATAATGTTAATTCGAATTCCAGATTAACTGGAAAACGTTGGTATCAACTATCTTTACCAAATGTTCTACATGAAACAGATGGTTAATGGCAGGCTGCAAATCGGAAAAGCACGCACTCATAAGAACTATACTTAACAGCACACACTCATGCTCTGTGCTGGACTTGATGTGATGATGCGTGTTGTAACTTCAATATTCTACCTTCATTACACACCCTGATGTGTCGGTGATACGTCAGTGCGAACAGGGCCACTACTCCTAAACAATAGTATGAGGTACACATACATATTAAGCACATCTCTATGCCGGACTTTATGTGATGATGCGTGTTGTAACTTCAATATTCTACCTTCATTACAAACCCTGATGTGTCGGTGATACGTCACTGCGAACAGGGGCGCTACTCCGAAGCTATAGTATGAGGTACACATACATATTAAGCACAGCTACTGAAATGACCACAGATTCAGCCCCTGAAACATTAATTTATTCAATAACACAAATACTAAACTTCAGGATACTGTTATACAGTAGCGCTAGCCTGTGCCTGCGATGAGATGCTCATCGTAGGTAGGACTCCTTGTTGGGTGGCATCGGGGCTCCTTTTTCTGCGATGAACTGGAGTTAGAACTGCGACTGTGGCTGGATCTGGACTCTTACTGACTCACCTTGGAACTCCCTCAATTACGTAGCGAAGGGCGGCTTATATACTAATGTGCAGTGTAATAACCTCCACACTATTTGCTCCCCGTGATGCTTTACTCTAAACACACTTCCTGCAGTTTAGTACCTCTGTAGTAGATCGAAAGAGTTTCCAAGCGGACCACCCCCCTGAGATATAGGCTGTGTGTGCAACCTCCATTGCTGAAGGGCAGCCTAGATTGATCGCAGTCACAACAGCGCGCTCTGTGCCCATTGCTAAGAAAATGTCAAAGGAATTTGTCGAATTTCTAGTGGTATGTATAACGCTTAAAAGATTTTGTGTCACTCATATAGCCTAATAGATGACGCCATTTAAGAGAACCAACTTTTAATGCCGCGGAACAATATTAAGGAGTACATAAAACCAAAGTCAGACGCGAGTAATGAGTTAATAAAATTATTAATCAGTGAAATCCATGTTTTCAAACACATTTTCGAGAACAGCACTTTCTGAGGGTTTCATGAGACAATTGATCAGTATCTGCGGATTGAGGCACCTGACATCTTCGACTTATCGCTAGCGCTTTACCCGCCTGGCGACGGGCTGCACGTCATTCCAGTTTCGGCAAATTCATTTTTTATCGAACATTGCATCCGGAGGACTTTCTTGGCACCACAGACGTCAACTACCGAAGGCAGCGATCTCAGATGGTAGAGCACTTGCCCGCGAAAGGCAAAGGTCCCGAGTTCGACCCACGGTCCGGCACAAAGTTTTAATCTGCCAGAAAGTTTCATATCAGTGCACACTCCGCTGCAGAATGAAAATCTCATTGAGGGCGACAGTTACTGAACTGTATGTAAAAAAGAACATAAATTAGTTTCAAACTACGGTGTGCACACATTTTATTTAACATGTAAACGTTACTACAGGTATTCGGATCTAGGTTATGATATTTTCGATATACTTGCTTATGCGATATTGGCTATGAGTGGCGCATACCAATAGCGAAACTCTGCATGGCCCACTGGAGGGTCGGAACATCGATACTGTAGATTACTCTCCTGAATGGCTGTTTTTAGCTCAGAAACGTTGTGGTTATTACTGTACAGCTGGTCCTTAATACAGCCCCACAAAAAGGAACCACATGTGTTCAGATCCCGAGAATACAGCGGCCTATCGAGGCCCATGCCAGTGGCTTCCGGTTAGCCTAGAGCCAGAAAGCGGTCCCCAAAGTGGTCCTCTGAGACGTCAAACACTCTCCTGCTTCGATGGGGTCGAGCTCCGTCTTGCGTGGACCACATCTTGTGTAAATCAGGATGACTTTGGATAATGGGGATGAAATCATCTTCCAAATCCTTCACGTACCTTTCGGCAGTCACCGTCCCATCAAGGAATATCGCTCCAATTATTCCGTGACTGGACACTGCACACCGCACAGTCACCAGCCGAGGGTGGAGAGACTTCTCGATCGCGAAATATAGATTTTCAGTCACCCAATGAGCAAATTTTCCTTATTGACGAACCCATCCAAATCAAAGTGGAATTCGTCGCTAAACAAAACATGCACGCGAGTACGCCCCGCGGTAACCGTGCAGTTTGAACGTCATACCGAAAATCGTTCAGAAGTTATGGCGATTTTATTTCGTGTGCTTCAATAATTGTCTCTCAGCAAGATCATACTTTATCTGCACTGAAGTTTTTTTTCTGCAGCCGATTGTACGTTGATATGAACTTTCATGGCAGATTAAAACTGTGTGTGTGACCGAGACACGTACTCAGGAGGTCCCAGCACACAGCTTTAATCAAAAATCAAATGGCTCTGAGCACTATGTGACTTAACATCTGTGGTCATCAGTCCCCTAGAACGTAGAACTACTTAAACCTAACTAACCTAAGGACATCACACACATTCATGCCCGAGGCAGGATTAGAACCTGCGACCGTAGCAGGACTGAGCGCCTAGAACGGCACGGCCACCAAGGCCGGCACAGCTTTAATCTACCAGGAAGTTTCATATAACAGCAGTCTCCGCTGCAGAGTGAAAAATTTATTGTAGAAACATTCCTAGGCTGTGGCTAAGCCGTGTCTCCAGTACTATTTCTTATATAAGTATAGCAGACCCGAAAGTTTCCTAGGAGAACTCTGAACTTTGGATGTAGGTGATGAATTACCGGTGGAAGTAAAGCTGTGAGGGGTTGTCAGTCGTGCTAGCGTAACTCAGTTCGTACAGCTCTTGCCTATGAAAGGCAAACATCCCGATCTCGAGTCTCGGTTCGGCACACAGATTTAATCTGCCAGGATATTTGATATTTTAACTGTTTGTCTGTGTATTTTATGAGACACAAAGAGCGTAACAGTACAGCATTCGTCTAAATGACGGTGGGGAAACGCCTAAAAATGGTACACAGGCTGATCAGGGCACCAGCCAGAACCGTTAATGGGACGAGCTCAGAGTGGGCACCGAAAGGCCTCAGTGGTTGGCATAAGGGGCGTCAACGAGCCTACCTCTTGCCTTGTGACATTGATTGCCACACATTTCGCGTTCGAAAACGGCATCTGCAGTGAGAAGGGCAACAGGAAAATGTTCAGGCCGATCTTTGATACTGCTCGCCTCTCCCTGACGTTTCAACCTTTCTCTAAGGACATCGTGGACCAGCAGCCCTATGTACGTGGTCTCAACCCTTTGTAGTGCAGAGCGACCACAATTTTTGCTCTACTGTACAGGATGTAACCACTAGGGACTGCTCAAAACCATTCGTCGAGATCTGAAAGTGATACGAAGCAGCCGAAGGCTGTTATGCTGTTTCAGAGCTTCTGTTCAACGCCCTGCTGTGGCGTGATTGGGGAGGTATGCGCATTGACACATGTTTGTATAAAACGGCAAAAGGTCCCTCTAAGGCACTGCCCCTCCACTGAGAATTTCTAAAAAGTTCCTTTACGGAGAAAACCTTTCAAGTAGTGCTGTGCTACTACAGGCAGGCTACCGCCTGCACTCATCAGGTGCCAGTTGTGTTCCTGCTATGGCCTACCACTGCTTCGCAAGTTTCCTCTGCAAACGCACATTTTTATAATTCTCAATAAATTTGTGTTGTGGTGGTTCGGGATTGTGGGGACACTGATGCTATTGCCGAACTAGGAGGCGTTTGCCGTTTTGTTCACGTATGTACCAATGTCGCATCCATCCATGAGCACACAACAGGAGAGTGTGATATACTAGCACTAAGAAAGTATAATGACGATTTGCTCCTTCAGATCACTTTCGAAATTCGTCGAATTGTTTTGCACAGTCTCCAGTGGTTCCACCCCGTATACCAGAGCAGAAAAAGCGGTTGCACTGTAGTCCACAAGGTTGAGAACACGTTCAGTTCGGTTGCTAGGCCACGGTGTCCTTCGAGAAGCGTTAAAGCGCCAGGAAGATGCTATCAGTACCAAAAAGTGTCAACAATACCTTCCTGTTGCTTACAGCACTGCAGCCTGACGTCTTCGGCGGCGAAATATGTGGGAATGAACATCACAAGGAAAGGTATTGAGTCACTGATGCTCTTTATGCCAACCCCTGAGGTCTTCCCGTGTCGATTTCAAGCTGTTGTGTGGATGAAATGTTTTTCTCAGCCACTCATAAGTAAAATGGATCATTTCAACGTGGGGTGTCGCGGTTCTGACCGCCATTGCAGAACCGTCAAACGAAGAGGTGAAATGTTGGGTAAGAGGGGCTGTGACGACCTTCCTATCGACACGTCCACGTTGGTTTTGGGCAGAATTGTGGTGAACTTTGGTGCCAATGGACATTATTGACCCACCGTACACGCCACGTGAACTACTGAGCTCTGACTTTTCATTTTTGCGCAGGTGTCGACGCCTTGCTGTTTTAAGCGTCCTCGAGCCCGCAGGTGACGTTACAGGACGCCAGGCCTCTGGATCATTACAGGGAAAGGTTGTAGGTGCCTTTCAGCCAAATTCCAAACTTATGCGTTGCAATGGGAGACAGTTACCTGTTTCGAAAAAGTGATCCTTCGAAACTGTCGCGCAGTGCAATAATAGGAAATAAATGCATATGGTCAATCTCATCCGATGTCTCAACTGCGATATAAAATGCGGTGGATATAAAATGCGATGGACTGATGACGTTAATATCCGACAGTATCTAAACGTTCCAAAAATAAGGGGCACCGTATTGAAAAAGCCGCGGTTTTACCTACCCCAAAATATGGAGCTACAGGTCTTGATGAAAGAGAAAGAGGAAAATCAACAATTGAAAAACACTGTACTACATATCTTCTACAGGTCTCATTTATTCAGTGCCACCATCACAGTTCCAAGTCGGAAGATGTCCTTGTATCCCGATAACGGGTTAACATGAATACACTCCCGGGAATTGAAATAAGAACACCGTGAATTCACTGTCCCAGGAAGGGGAAACTTTATTGACACATTCCTGGGGTCAGATACATCACATGATCACACTGACAGAACCACAGGCACATAGACACAGGCAACAGAGCATGCACAATGTCGGCACTAGTACAGTGTATATCCGCCTTTCGCAGCAATGCAGGCTGCTATTCTCCCATGGAGACAATCGTAGAGATGCTGGATGCAGTCCTGTGGAACAGCTTGCCATGCCATTTCCACCTGCTACATCATTTATTACTAAGACTATATAACATACAGAGTATACATCGAAATATTCAACGAAAGATTAAATTTTTCTCTGAAGCTGGCTTTTTATTGGCAACTTTCTGCATCATCATGTCTCATATGAACCAGTTTACACGTAATCCTAATACTTTTATAAATATGTACTGTGTAGGTGTCATATGAATTTTCCATAATGTATTGGGCAGTATAAGTGCATGAAGTTTTCATTAAATTTCATTACAGAGAAAGGAACCAATTGGTTTTACATATAATTATCCTTTAATATGGACTGATGTAATTAGACAGATACATCTGTAACAGTAAGATGGTTATTGCTATAACTCACTAAACGTAATTTATAAAGTTGTGGTCATTAATGAAATTAATTAAAGATCTGCTGTTGCTCTCTTTGTTGAGCGTATTTACATTTTACAATAACATGGTTTCTTCAATTTATGCAAAATTAGATTCATTAGTTTGCTGTTTATGTGCTGTACATCAATCACACAAGCTTTATTAAATGATATTAGTTGTAATAAAAACAAACATTCTCAGTTCATCTCATAGCTACCTACATAGCGTCATAATTTTTCCTTTCATCAAAAACCTGCAAAATACTATCCAGGGTGTATCTGCAGACAACGAAATAATTCTCAGATTTTTCCCCAGATTTCCCACTTAAAATTATACTTTTCTCCAGGTGAACTACACTTTTCTGTGTCAATTGACAGTATACTTTCCTTCAGAACTGCGAAACTTATCAATCCTTTTAATGGTTTAGGTTTTATACATTGGGGTAGAACTTCTTCCCGGCACTTTTGACAACGAAACCCAGCATAAAAAAAGCCATACATTTTGTAAATAACTTTGACATGCAGTAACATGTATGCTTCATATTTTCGTATTACGAAAGTATAAATACGAATTCCACCATACACAGCACATATTACGGTGTAAATGAATATACATAGCGTAGCTACAAGAAGCGCTAAGTTTACACCTGAAATACTAACCTTGAAGATAAATAAGCTAACCTTTCACATACAATATTGGTCTATTTTCGTGTGTGACACTTTAAAATACATCACACAAATAAGCCAGTAAAATTTTAAATAATGATATAAATGTCTGGTCCTCTGGGCACGGAATTCGAATAAATTCTGGTGTCCAATTCCACTCGATACCGATAGGCAGTCTATGAGTGCATCGGATTGTACTCGTGAACAAACGAATGTAATCACATTGCACGTAGCTATTCACATAATTATGAATGATATCGAAACAAATTGAAGGTAACGAAAATACATAAGAAAAAGAATTAAAAATAAAATTATCGTTTCTAGTAAATACTATTCTCATAATTTACGCGAGTAGAAAATCACAGAAAATATTTAAACTGCATTACAGCAAAGCCCATGTTGAAGTCATACTATTATGAAATAGTGTTATTTTTACTCTTAATTATTGAATCTAACGGGAGAAGCGCAGACAAGTTGGGGTTTGGGTCGGGGAGAAACTAAACTAAACCGGGAAAGTGAAATGAATGACAACAAATACGAGACATTAGCATTAAATGCGGAGAAATCAACACATTAAAATCTAAAAGAAAATCCAGATAACAGCTAAGGAAAATCTACAAAAAATTAACGAATATTGGCATCGAAAACTAGAATTAACGTATATAGGTAAATTCTAGTCACCAATTCTAACAGTTCGATGATCCATATACACATTATTTTTGCAGGAGTTGTATGCACTGAACTGTAATAGTATTTATGCATTTGTAATTTCTCTGTAAAAACCGTGCGGTGAAATAACAGAAATTGGAATCTGTAACTTTTTTTGCAGTTGTTCAGAGAACAATTACAAGTGCAGAAATCCTAGTAGCCTACATTTTTGTGCACACTCCTGCTGAAAGAAAAAAAACATATAATTAATGAACCATCGAAATAATGGAATCTGTACTGGAACAGACCTTTACAGGAGGTCAATTCTTGTTACTGATTCCGACTATTTGATAGTTCATAATTTTTGATATTTTTGAAGTAAATAAGTGGATTAGGTTTTTGTAGGATGTCTAGATTTGTTGTTTATCTCAGAATTACTACGAAAAAGTAACAATATACTTACAGATTTTTCCTTTTTCATAGTAGTGAAAAGAGTTATACTAAATTTAGAATTCCTATAAGATACGCATTTGTTGTCAAAACGGTCTGAATAACGAATCATTGAATGATTGGAATCGGCGACTAGAAATAACTTATGTAGGTCAGTTTTGGATACCGAACCCATTATTAGTAATTTTTCCGCTCAAGTTCAGAGAGCTATTGCGGAAATCTGATTACGCTTCAGTGCACACACCTGCTTGAAAAGCTAACTAAATAACGTAACATGGAATAGTTGGAGTCGGTAACGAGAATTTACCTATACAGCGTAATTCTAGTTACCGATTCCAATATTTGTTAGACCATACTTTTTGTAAATTTTCGTTAATTGTGTACTAGTCCCATTAGATTCAACAATAATTATTAAGAATTAACGCTATTTCTCAGCGTCATGGTATCATCATGTACTATAGCGTATAGGATTTAAAGGTTCTCTGAGCTTTTCTTATAGGCATAAATTACGACAATTTATTTCAGACATGTATACTTCTCTTTTTCTGTTCTTGTTTATTTTCGTTATTTTCAGTTTTTTCGATAAAATTTTAGGCTAAGTAATTAATGATACGAACAGTGAATGTAATTTTACCAAATGTTATATTCGGTTGTTTACGAATATAATCATTTGCTTTCAAAGACTGCCACCAATTGGCGTCTCTTCCTTAGGTATGACGTCATTGCTCAAAGCTGAAAAGGTAAACACGTGTCACGTGGGGACTACCCCCCCCCCCCCCTCCACACTACAACTCAGACTGCACTCCACATGATCGAATCTGACAGCTTCGATGAGCGAGAAAAAAGTACCCAAAAGCGGGAAAAGGTATTGCACATACGCAACTCAACAACGTTTGCGCAACAGCCCGAAGCCAACTGCTCAAACGAACCTAATGCAAAGCATTGCGACTTCACGGTCATCGGAAGGAGTTTGTTTTTATGAAGTATTGCACAGTGTTCGTCCTAAAGCCTTTGACACACCTTGCTACTGGCAGTCGCTTGTGTGTGCACTGTGTTTTGTGGTTGTAAACGGCACATATTCTATGCAACAAAAGTTTTATATTTTCCCCTCGGTTATGTTCTATTACTGAAGTATTATTCTGCGGTTGAGGGATACAGCAAAAAGTACCAGTTCGTACCAGTCAAAACTACAAGAATTTAACAGAAAACTAAAACAACGAAAAATTCCCGGGACCCTAAAATATTCCCGGGTTTTTCCCGGTTTTCTTCCGGATGAAAAAATACCCCTGTTTTTCCAGGATTTCCCGGTTGTCTCGGGGCGTACACACCCTGTTCTCCAAATGTCAACTACAAACAATTACCATTGTCATCCTTATTTCACAGTTAACTATTGATCGTTATTATTATTGTCAATCAATATAATCATCAAAGTTACAGAATAATTACGCATAAAAACACTCCAGTTTCGAAACAATGCACCTATCATCACTGACTCTCATTGCGTAATCTCATTTAAAGCCACATATTCACACCACTAAGTTAGAAAAGATTATTTTATAGTATCATCATATAAACTAAATTAATATTTTGTTCTTATCGATAGATGTATAGATACTAATTCGACTTTCATACCATAGATTAATTTGAAAAATATTTAACACTGACGGATAAAAGAAGATTTACGCTCTTCGTTTATTAGTTTCAGTAATACTTACCCTTACTTTGTTCTCATGGCCTGGTGATAAGACGTGCTGTGCAAATTTAAAGTGAAATTGTGTTATACAATTAAAGCAATTTATAAACAACATGGTTTTCTCGTTTACGATACCATGGATTCCAGTTCCTGTAACTCTGGAAGGTTATTATTGTTTTAATTCAGTGTGGAGAATTTAGATGGAGGCGACGATCCTCATGACATCGCAGTTCGACAGTAGATGTATGCGAATGTGTTCATCTCTTTTCCTTCGTGGCCGCCAAGGACAATTGAAATATTTAGGTCACAGTTTCTGCGACATTCAGAACCTCCAATCTTTCTTTTCATTTAATTACGAAGTCCGATTACTTTTTTCTCAGATAAATAAATGCGCTTCAGCCACAACTCTTTTTACCCTGGCCACGGGGAACGACAGTTCTTAAAAAACGTACGTGCCTCCATGCCGATCGTACGTTCGCATACAAGTTGGTGTGCACCGGCCTGACTATACTTATGACACATTTCCCCCATAGTATTAACTCTTATTTTGAACCACTCACTCGCGAATGTACGTGCACTCTTATTTTGCATAGATAGTCGGTTGTACTGCTTACCAACATTACTTTTAATATTCAGTGGCTTAGTTTCCACAATTGACCTTTGCCTGTGTCGCAACCGCGCTTCACGCGTCTTCCTCCTCACAATCCATCATCATACATAATCTTATTTGTATACTCTTTAGTCGTTCTCTCCATTAATTTAAGTCACAAGTCAGAACTGAGTTTCTCTTCACAAATATCAAACACTGCAAATAACTAGTCGTCACGTATCACATATTCACTAAGTTGCTTCCAGTTGCCTATAAGCAGTTCGTAAAGTTCATTTAACTACCCCTTCCAGCAGTAAATCAATTGTTGCCTGCGAAATTTAAATACCTATTTCCCATACTGATTGTGAAAAAACTATAGACATTTAAAGACTTCTGTGAAATTGTCATCTTATGACATGTTATCTCTCTAAATAACACTTCTCGCCAGCACTGCTTGTACGCTCTGGCATGCCAGAGGGTCACGTTTCTGTTGTTATGACATGTTTAAGACGACAGACATCACTAAATTTACAAGCATTTGAAGTTATTAGGACTTGACACATTAAAAATCTTTCACTTGCTTGAAAGGAGTCTGCATGAGGCTGGTGATTGTGCTAAGTAAGCAGGCCGTTGGAATGCAACGGTCGAAACAGAGGATGGCCGGTTGTGATGTGTACATCGTTTCACAGTGGAAGCAGTCGTTTTATCCCTGAGGCGTGCAGAAGAGATGGCAGCTGAGCAACAGGACGAAGGAGGGAAAAGTATTTTCGTTCTAATCCAGTGTAAGGCATAAGAGTGACATGTGATGTCCAGTGTGTTATAATTGCATTTGGTGGGCATTAGTAGCTCTAAGGGATCCGAACGATCAAAAAACAGGACACTGTACAGCTCAGGTGATGTGAATGACCACGGAGAGGCTGTGAGGTGCTTTAGTTGGGTCTAATTGCATTTCATTTACAAAACAGAGCGATACTGTGGTGCGAGTTGATTGCATTGTAGTCGTTTCCCAATCCGAAAATATGATAAGACTGTAGTAAATATGTATTAGTTATCAGTCTTGTAATTGTACTTCTAGTTTATGCATCTTGTTTGTTGACCGTGTAGTAGCATGTGTGTCTATGTAGTTTGTGTTTTTCACATCTGTTATCCGTCCAGGATGTTGTTCAGGAGTTGGTGGTTGTTGTTGTGGTCTTCAGTCATGAGACTGGTTTGATGCAGCTCTCCATGCTACTCTAATCTGTGCAAGCTTATTCATCTCCCAGTACTTACTGCTACCTACATCCTTCTGAATCTGCTTAGTGTATTCAACTCCCTCTACGATTTTTACCCTCCACGCTGCCCTTCAATAATAAATGGGTCATCCCTTCATGCCTCAGAACATGTCCTACCAACCGATCCATCCTTCTAGTCAAGTTGTGCCACAAACTTCTCTTCTCCCCAAAACTATTAAATACCTCCTCATTACTTATCTGATCTACCCATCTAATCTTCAGAATTTTTTTGTATCATCACATTTCGAAAGCTTCTACTCTCTTCTTGTCCAAACTATTTTTCGTCCATGTTTCACTTCCATACATGGCTACACTCCATACAAATACTTTCAGAAACGACTTCCTGACACTTAAATCTATACTCGATGTTAACAAATTTCTCTTCTTCAGAAACTCTTTCCTTGCCATTGCCAGTCTACGTTTTATATCCTCTCTACTTCGACCATCATCAGTTATTTTTCTCCCCAAAGAGCAATACTTTAAGTGTCTCATTTCCTAATCTAATTCATTCAGCATCACCAGACTTAATTCGACTACATTCCATTATCCTCGTTTTGCTTTTGTTGATGTTCATCTCATATCCTCCTTTCAAGACACTGTCCGTTCCGTTCAACTGCTCTTCCAAGTCCTTTGCTGTCTTTGACAGAATGACAATGTCATCGGCAAACGACAAAGTTTTTATTTCTTCTCCATGGATTTTAATACCTACTTCGAATTTATCTTTTGTTTCCTTTACTGCTTGCTCAATATACAGATTGAATAACATCAGGGAAAAGCTACAACCCTGTCTCACTCCCTTCCCAACCACTGCTTCCCTTTCATGTCCCTCGACTCTTAATAACTGCCATCTGGTTTCTGTACAAATTGTAAGGAGCCTTTCGCACCCTGTATTTTACCCCTGCCAACTGTAGAATTTGAAAGAGAGTATTCCAGTCAACATTGTCAAAAGTTTTCTCTAACTCTACAAATGCTAGGAACGGAGGTTTGCCTTTCCTTAATCTTTCTTCTAAGATAAGTCGTAGGGGCAGTATTGCCTCACGTGTTCCAACATTTCTACAGAAACCGGCTTCTGCCAGTTTTTCCATTCGTGTGTACAGAATCCGCGTTAGTATTTTACAGCTGGGACTTATTAAACTGATAGTTCGGCAATTTTCATATCTGTTTTCTTTGGGATTGGAATTATTATGTTCTTCTTGAAGTCTGAGGGTATTTCGACCTGTCTCATACATCTTGCTCACCAGATAGTAGAGTTTTCTCAGGACTGGCTCTCCCAACGCCGTCAGTAGTTCTAATGGAATGTTGTCTACTCCCGGGGCCTTGTTTCGACTCAAGTCTTTCAGTGCTCTTTCAAACTCTTCCCGCTGTATCGTATCTCCCATTTCATCTTCATGTACCTCCTCTTCCATTTCCATAATATTGTCCTCAAGTACATCGCCCTTGTATAGACCCACTATATACTCCTTCCACCTTTCTGCTTTCCCTTCTTTACTTAGAACTGGGTTTCCATCAAAGCTCTTGATATTCATGGAAGTGGTTCTCCTTTCTCCAAAGGTCTCTTTAATTTTCCAGTAGGCAGTATCTATCTTACCTCTAGTGAGATAAGCCTCTATACACCAACATATGTTCTCTAGCCATCCCTGCTTAGCAATTTTGCACGTCCTGTCGATCTCATTTTTGAGACGTTTGTATTCCTTTTTGCCTGCTTCATTTGCTGCATTATATATTTTCTCCTTTCATCAGTTAAATACAATATTTCTTCTGTTACCCAAGTATTTCTACTAGACCTCGTCTTTTTACCTACTTGATCCTCTACTGCATTCACTACTTCATCCCTCAGAGCTACTCCTTCTTCTTCTACTGTATTTCTTTCCCCCACTCCTGTCAATTGTTTCATTATGCTCTCCCTGAAACTCTGTACAACTTCTGATTTAGTCAGTTTATCCAGGTCCCATCTCCTTAAATTCCCACCTTTTTGCAGTTTCTTCAGTTTTAATCTACAGTTCATAACCAATAGATTGTGGTCAGACTCCACATCTGCCACCGGAAATGTCTTACAATTTAAAACCTGGTTACTAAATCTCTGTCTTACCATTAATCTGATACCTTCTAGTATCTCCAGGATTCTTCCATGCATACAGCCTCCGTTTATGATTCTTCAACGAAGTGTTAGCTATGATTAAGTTATGATCTGTGCAAAATTCTACCAGGCGGCTTCTTCTTTCATTTCTTACCCCCCAATCCATATTCACCTACTGTGTTTCCTTCTCTCCATTTCCCTACTCTCGTATTCCAGTGACCCAGGAGTATTACATTTTTGTCTCCCTTCACTATCTGAATAATTTACCTTATCTCATCATACATTTCATCGATTTCTTCATCATCTGCAGAGCTGGTTGTCATATAAACTTGTACTACTGTAGTAGGCATGGGCTTCGTCTCTATCATGGCCACAATAATGTGTCCACTATGCTGTTTGTAGTAGCTTACCTGCACTCCTATTTTTTATTCATTACTAAACCTACTCCTGCATTACCCCTATTTGATTTTGTATTTATAACCCTGTATTTACCTGACGAAAAGTATTTTTCCTCCTGCCACCGAACTTCATTTCACTTTTTAAATTTTCTAACCTACTTTTCTGGTATAGGTGTCATAAAAACATCACGAGCATACGGCGAACCACTACACATTGCCTTAAGCAGCGCCTCACAAGTTAAGATGGCCGCAGCTACAGTTTAATACTGTAGGTGACTGGCCCACAGTTTGTGTCCTGCGTTCATAATGAGCCTACTACCTAGAACTTTTCAGCAGCTCTCCTTTTCTTCTTCTTTTATAGTGCACAGTCAACATCGAAAATATGGTCTTCCCCATGGCATCTTCACAGAAGAATAATGGAAGCGAATCTTGGGGAATATCACTTATAATACTGGATCAATGTAGGAACACACAAGGCATTACCGACCCTATTACTAACCTAAGGAGACAGACTGAAGAAAGCAAATCTTACGGTGTTACCACTTCTAGATTTACAAAAACTTCTTGTCGCTGTTGATTGGATACGCCTGTAAGAGGTCCATGATTAAAGAACTTGTTGCTAGCACACTCGAGCTGATGTAATTTCGATGGATTGCTCACGTGCTGCCTGCGATATATAAGCTATAAGAGAATCTGAGATCAAAGAGCAGTGTTGACTGCAGTAGGAACTATTTAGCGGTGGGAGTATGAGTTGCTAGCGAGCAGTCTGGTGTATCGTGTTGGCTGGGCCGGTCGTGGAAAAGCGATGGCGGAGCCTGAGCGTTGTAGTGTAAGGTAAAAGCAGCGTCGCGCATATGTAGTATGGTTATATCAAGTCCCATGTAAATGTTTTTAAAGAAATCTGTTAATAATAATCTTTCTCATAAAATTTTTCAGTTTAAAGAATTCACTAATTTATCCAACACATGGTCATCGCGATTATTGTAAAGAAAAATCAGTTGTTTCTTTTATGCATCTACATCTACCTCTACATGACTACTCTTCAATTCACATTTAAGTGCTTGGCAAAGGGTTCATCGAACAACAATCATACTATCTCTCTACTGTTCCACTCCCTAAGAGCGAGAGGGAAAAACGAACACCTAAACCTTTCTGTTCGAGCTCTGATTTCTCGTATTCCTACCTATGTAGGTTGGGCTCAACAAAATATTTTCGCATTCGGAAGAGAAAGTTGGTGACTGAAATTTCGTAAAAAGATCTCGCCGCGACGAAAAACGTCTTTGCTGTAATGACTTCCATCGCAATTCGCGTATCATATCTGCCACACTCTCTCCCCTATTACGTGATAATACAAAACGAGCTGCCCTTTTTTGCACCCTTTCGATGTCCTCCGTCAATCCCACCTGGTAAGGATCCCACACAGCGGAGCAATATTCTAACAGAGGACGAACGAGTGTAGTGTAAGCTGTCTCTTTAGTGGACTTGTTGCATCTTCTAAGTGTCCTGCCAATGAAACGCAACCTTTGGCTCGCCTTCCCCACAATATTATCTATGTGGCCTTTCCAACTGAAGTTGTACGTAATTTTAACACCCAGGTACTTAGCTGAATTGACAGCCTTGAGAATTGTACTATTTATCGAGTAATCGAATTCCAACGGATTTCTTTTGGAACTCATGTGGATCACCTCACACTTTTCGTTATTTAGCGTCAACTGCCACCTGCCACACCATACAGCAATCTTTTCTAAATCGCTTTGCAACTGATACTGGTCTTCGGATGACCTTACTAGACGGTAAATTACAGCATCATCTGCGAATAATCTAAGAGAACTGCTCAGATTGTCACCCAGGTTATTTATATAGATCAGGAAGAGCAGAGGTCCCAGGACGCTTCCCTGGGGACCACCTGATATCACTTCAGTTTTACGCGATGATTTGCCATCTATTACTACGAACTGCGACCTTCCTGACAGGAAATCACGAATCCAGTCGCACAACTGAGACGATACCCCATAGGCCCGCAGCTTGATTAGAAGTTGCTTGTGAGGAACGGTGTCAAAGGTTTCCGGAAATCTAGAAATACGGAATCAACTTGAGATCCCCTGTCGATAGCGGCCATTACTTCGTGCGAATAAAGAGCTAGCTGCGTTGCACAAGAGCGATGTTTTCTGAAACCATGCTGATTACGTATCAACAGATCGTTCCCTTCGAGGTGATTCATAATGTTTGAATACAGTATATGCTCCAAAACCCTACTGCAAACCGACGTCAATGATATAGGTCTGTAGTTACATGGATTACTCCAACTACCCTTCTTAAACACTGGTGCGACCTGCGGAACTTTCCAATCTGTAGGTACAGACCTATCGGTGAGCGAGTGGTTGTATAGAAGTGATAAGTAGGGAGCTATAGTATCAGCGTAATCTGAAAGGAACCTAATCGGTATACAATCTGGACCTGAACACTTGCCCGTATCAAGCGATTTGAGTTGCTTCGCAACCCCTAAGGTATCTACTTCTAAGAAACTCATGCTAGCAGATTTTCGTGCTTCAAATTCTGGAATATTCCATTCGTCTTCCCTGGTGAAGGAATTTCGGAAAACTGCGTTCAATAACTCCGCTTTAGCGGCACAGTCGTCGGTAACAGTACCATCGGCACTGCGCAGCGAAGGTATTGACTGCGTCTTGCCGCTTGTGTACTTTACATACGACCAGAATTTCTTCGGATTTTCTACCTAATTTTGAGACAATGTTTCGTTGTGGAACCTATTAAAGGCATCACGCATCAAAGTCCGTGCCAAATTTCGCGCGTCTGTAAATTTTAGCCAATCTTCGGGATTTCGCGTTCTTCTGAACTTCGCATGCTTTTTCCGTTGCCTCTCCAACAGCATTCGGACCTGTTTTATGTACCACGGGGGATCCGTTCCATCTCTTACCAATTTATGAGGTATGAATTTCTCAGTTGCTGTTACTACTATATCTTTGAATTTGAGCCACATCTCGTCTACATTTGCATAGTCAGTTCGGAAGGAATGGAGATTGTCTTTTAGGAAGGCTTCTAGTGACACTTTACCCGCTTTTTTAAATAAAATTATTTTGCGTTTGTTTCTGGTGAATTTGGAAGAAACGGTATTGAGCCTAGCTACAACGACCTTGTGATCACTAATCCCTGTATCAGTCATGATGCTCTCTATCAGCTCTGGATTGTTTGTGGCTAAGAGGTCAAGTGTGTTTTCGCTACCATTTACAATTTGCGTGGGTTCGTGGACTAACTGCTCGAAATAACTTTCGGAGGAAGCATTTAGGACAATCTCGGGGATGTTTTCTGCCTACCACCGGTTTTGAACAAGTATTTTTGCCAACACATCGAGGGAAGGTTGAAGTCCCCACCAACTATAACCGTATGAGTGGGGTATTTATTTGCTACGAGACTCAAACTTTCTCTGAACTGTTCCGCAACTGTATCATCGGAGTCTGGGGGTCGGTAGAAGGAGCCAATTATTAACTTAGTTCGGCTGTTAAGTATAACCTCCACCCATAGCAATTCGCACGGAGTATCTACTTTGATTTCACTACAAGATAAAACACTACTGACAGACACAAACACTCCACCACCAATTCTACCTAATCTATCTTTCCTGAACACCGTCTGAGACTTCGTAAAAATTTCTGCAGAACTTATTTCAGGCTTTAGCCAGCTTTCTGTACCTATAACGATATCAGCTTCTGTACTTTCTATTAGCGCTTGAAGCTCATGGACTTTTCCAGGACAACTACAACAATTTACAACTATAATTCCGACTGTTTCTTGATCCAAGCACGTCCTGTATTTGCCATGCACCCTTTGACATTGCAGCCCTCCCCATACTTTCCCGAGGCCTTCTAACCTAAAAAACCGCGCAGTCCACGCCACACAGCCTCCGCTACCCATGTAGCCGCCAACTGAATGTAGTGAACTCTTGACCTATTCAGCGGAACCCGAAATCCCACCACCCTATGGCGCAAGTCAAGGAATCTGCAGCCAACACGGTCGCAAAACCGTCTGAGCCTCTGATTCAGACCCTCCACCAGGCTCTGCACCAAACGTCCGCAGTCGGTTCTGTCGACGATGCTGCCGCTGGAATCCAGAGAGAATTTCCTCAGATCCAAAGTGACACACGTCATTAGTGCCGACATATGCCACCACCTTCAACTGGCTGCACCCTGTGCTCTTCATGGCGTCCGGAAGGACCCTTTCCACATCAGGAATGACTCCTCCCGGAATGCACACGGAGTTCACACTGGATTTCTTCCCCTCCTTAGCTGCCATATCCCTAAGGGGCCCAATTACGCATGACAAATCTATCGGCCAGCATTGCACTGGTCTGTGCCAGAAGAATTTCTTATAGGAGCAGATATATACGCGTTATCCAGCGACCTTATTGCGGCAAGAATTTTCAATTTATTCAGAACGATATTTCAGTGCCATGGCGCAGCGCTCTGACGTCCAAAATTTACCAGTTTAAATTCACAGTCATTATTGAAAGGTTATATGTGAGCGACAATTTTATTGAGAAGTTAGTCACATTGTATTATTGGTGGGCTACGAAATTTTACTGTTCGGAGGTTTTGAAGTGTATCTGTTGGAAGATTAAGCTGAATGTGAATTAATACTTATACTCTTTTTACTGTTGGGAGGTATTTTTAACTGTGTTACGCCGAATGTGAATGATTGATATATATATATTTTATCTGTTGGGAGGTTACATTAAATGTGAATATTATTTATATTATTTTACTGTGGGGAGGTTACACTTGTCGACAACCGGCCAGGATCGTATTTTCTTTGTGAATTTCTGAGAAGTAGTCATATATCTGCTTTTATTTACTTAATGTTAAATGGAGTTTGCATCTGGCGCAACGCATTTACTAACTTGTCACTCTTTCTTTCATAGATCATCGGCAATTTATTGCTCTTTGTTGTAATTGTATCTGTTCCATTTTTGCTTTGTCTTTGTTTGAGCTTGTGCTTAGCTTTGATTTGTGAAAATGCCGCGAAAAACTGCTCACAGTACATCGCGATGTGCAATGAGTGAGAAAGCCGACTCGAATAATTTAACCGATAATACTAGCGACACTCAGTGTCATAGTGATAATCCTCTAATTACTGATAATGAGTGCGTACTGACCACTAGTAATGATTTTAATCCTAATGATGAGCAAACAAATTCAATTGCGTCCACTGTAAATTTAAAGACAATTGATGACGCGGCACGTTCCTTTGCAATGAACGCTCCCCATTTTGAAACAACTGATTTGCAAAATTTACACAGTGAACAGACAAATGTTTCTAATGAAGGTGAACAATATATACAAAACGCGTCAGATTTATTTCATTCCGATGTAGTGACCAACAGAGCACATCCGATTAGCAAACCTTTTTGTGAATCAGACAATGTCCAAATGGCTATACAAAACGTGACACATGCAGATACACCATCACACGGCACAGAGAATACAGCAGCTAATTTTGGAATGGATCGAGTTATGGCATTATTGCTACAATTTAATGAAAATCTCAAACATCAAATTAATGAAAATAATGAAAATCTGAAACAACAACTGAATGAAAATTTCAAACAACAACTTAATGAATCGAAGTAACAACTTAATAAAAATTTCTAACATCTGAATGAAAAACAGGACAACCTTAATCAATCGAACAAACAACTTAATGAAAAACAAGACAAAAATTTCAAACAGCTTCAGTGAACAGATTACAGCCTTTGCCGTGCAGTGTCATGATACTAAAGAGGAAATTAAGGCTTGTGCTAGGAACAGTAGTGAAGAAATTACATCTGTTGCATAAGAATTAAGTAATACGCAAGCAGACACAATAAAATTACTTAGAGATGAAATTAGTGCAATTGATAAACAATGTTCAGAAAACGCTACACAGATACGCGACGAGTTTAAATTAAGGTCAGCAGAACTTTCACGCACACTGGATGCGAAAGTCCACAATAAATTTGAACAACAAAACGGCCAAATTGACGAACGTTTTGATCATCACCTACAAAACAGTGAAACGCGTTACCGTAAATTTATACAGGAACGGAATAAAGTAAAGAAACAAGTCATGTAAACAATTACTGCACAGAGACAGGAAGATAAGTGTAAAATGTTTACGAAGGCAAAAACATACGTAGACAACAATATTGCTATAGTATCAGACGAAATCAAACAGTTGAACACCGAATAGCATGATGAAATCTCCGATCTTAAAACAGAAACAGACACACACACATTGGACGTTCAGACAATGACCAACAGACTTGAAAAGTTGGAACTAATACAGGATCCCGATGCCATCAAAGCAGATGTTAAGAAATTGAACAAAACCACATGTAAAATACAAAAACAAATTAATGTTTTTGACACTGAAAACGACGATCACGTAAAAGCACTGACTGAAAAATTTGATGAATTGGCCAGTCGTATTGACGTTATCGAAAATAACGACATTAAATCAGACGATAATTCACCAGTTTCGTTTAATCAAACACACGAATTCCAAAATTTACAACAGTGAGATAGGTTCGTCCAACAATACATTGCGTAGAAAAGTGTCGTCTTTACAACAAGAAGTGACGGAGATGAAAAATGTTTCAGCCTCTGAAATGTTTCAGCATACTCCACATTCCAAACATTTCTCACCCTCACACAGCCAGTATAATTTAGGTAATTTACAAAGAGTACGTGACTTAGATTCCGAACAGTCACAGACAAACAGATTAGCATACAATCCTGAACCTGTTCAGACATTCCGAGACGATAATTTTGATTACAAGCACTTTCTATCCGTTAGGAAATTTAAAGTATTAAAAAATGACAGAACACAGATTTACCATTTGGATTGGACACAACAATTTAGCTTTGCTTTTCCACCAGCTTGGCCTGTAATGCAGGAACTAAAATTTATTTGCAGCGCGTAAGTGACCTTAGGGGATTCCTTACACTTCGACGAATATGTGCTGTAGCGTGCACAGGGCCCCGAGCCGTAGTAGTGCTATTTCATCTTTAGTTTTCTGCACTGCCTCCTACTCTGTTACTACCCTTTATATCTATCAAAACAGCTCTTCAACTATCGACCTATCTAGTATTAAGAATGAGTAAAGAAAACGTGATACGAGAAGTTTTACCTGAAGGTGACAGTTATCATTATACACTCCAGAAATGACAATGCCCAGAACTTTAATAACAGACAAAATTTTAATCATCAGTATGTACAAAAGTTTCAGCAATCGGAGACACATTTACGCAACAATAGAGTCTTTTCCCCACAACAGCAACAAAACCAGCCGGTTAGCATACCTGACCAACAATGTAGTCTACAAGGTAAACCAAGCTTGAATGTTTCGCCGCCTACGTGTATAGCGTCGGCTCCACCAAATAGTAACGCACAGCAACAAGGAAATCACTACGTACAGAGAACACACCATTTCAACTCATATCGCAATGCGCCGTATAGCAAGTATTATTATGACAGACGTAAAAGTAATGAGCACAGTTTTCAGCGTAACAGTCGGTCTTACCAGCAGCAGAATCATCGGCAACAACAGATTATCATGAATGAACCAGACGGTAGATATCATCCCCAACGTAATACTTCAGGGAGAAATAACAGAACAGTACAAATAGTCGAAATACCACAGCATCCTCCCGCAAATAACAGCACGTCAGAAAGAATTTGACTAGATACAGTACAGGTTGCATCTTCCAGCAACGTAAGCACTACTTTTGACACACGGAATCTTGTTCACGAAAATGTTATTACTTTTGACGACATCCGAGACACTCTTTTACATGAAAAACCAGTTATACAAAAACCATTTCCCATGCCTGTCATTGAAGTAAAGATTGGATTATCCACATTTTCAGCAGTAATCGATTCTGGATCACCCATGTCAGTTATAAATGAAGAAACCTTCAACGAATGTAGCATAGAGAATATTTATCCTACGTTACCATTAGGCAAAACTAAAGTAAAAGGAGCAATATCAAGTAAAGGAGTAGATGTAAAGTTACAGACACACTTAACATTTTGTATTGCAGGTCATACGTTTCACTCAAATTTTTGAATTGTTTCCTTATTGAGTAAAACAAAGCAGTGCAAATACAGACGTCGAACATACTCAACTCTGCAATATTCTTTTACAGCAAGCTCCAGTTTTTGACAACGTCCCTGGTACTATGTCCGGTTTCATGTACGAGTTAAACAGCACGATACATTTAAAGCCAAACATTATCCTATTCCATACATTCGCAGAGAACAAGTTAAGAAAGATTTGCAAGCTATGCTTGACCAAGGTATTATTGAACCGGCAGTTAATCCGTACATAAACCCGCTCCATATTGTTAAGAAAAAGGCTGAATCACTTCGCCTCATTCTTGATTCGCGCCACATCAATGACATTATTATTAATGAAACAGGTCGCCCACAGACACTAAAAGAACTTCTACAGAAATTTCATAGCACTGCTATTTATTCCACATTAGATTTGAAATCGGGATTTTGGCAAATTCAGCTCCATCCGAACTGCAGATAGTACACAGCATTTCTCTGTTTTGGTGACTGTCATCAATTTTGCGAATTACTGTTCGGTTTAACAATTTCTTCAGCAGCATTTATTCGCGGTTTGAATACTATACTTCCGACAGAACTTAAAGACAGAATCACAACGTATGTAGACGACATCCTTATTGCAGAAGCTAATTGGTCTGAACACAATTTGATTCTTGAACAACTGTTGCAAACTTTTCGTGCACAAGGACTCACAGTTAATCTTAGAAAATCACACTTTGGCAAGACTTCTATAAAATTTCTTGGACATGTAATTTCAGCAGAAGGCATTGCGCCTGACCCGGAAAAGCTTCAAGCTTTACGTGACATTACTGTTCCAACGACAAAGAAACAACTACGCAGCTTTCTAGCTTTAATTAACTTTTTCCGTAAATTTATTCATTACTCTGCTTTAGACACCCCTAGATTATGCCAGTTGACGGATAATAACGCTATTTGGTCCTGGGATAGCCAAGCACAGTCTGAGTTTGTTAATTTGAAACATGGCTTGTTGAATGCACCACTCTTATCACAACCAAATCCTACCAGAAATTTTTCCATTGCCACCGATAGTTCTAACACCGCTTTTAGCATACACATTTTTCAGGAAATTGAAGAAGACGGTACTAAAGTAATTAAAAACATCGCCTTTGCAAGTCGCATTCTGTCACCTGCTGAGCGCAATTATTCTGTCACAGAACTTGAAACATTATGTTGAAACTTCCCCTTAGAAAAATTATTACAAGACTCTGCTTAAACTGAAACACAATATTTTTTAGCGCAACGCAATCTGACTTTCAAAAATCCCTACGAAAGAATGGCCCTGACTAACAATAACCAATACGTTTCACAAATCACTTACCTCACAAAAATCTTCGTTACTCAAGCTACTGCAATACAGCGAGCGCCACTACTGCCAGCTAAATAAAAGATTCAAACTACTGAAGGCACTAACTACTGATAGACATAGTTAGCAAACGAAAGATTTAAATAGAGAACAAACAATGTATTTACCTCACTAGTCATAATATATATAGCAGTTCATGACACCAATTCTTACAAATTTCAAAACTCCGCCATCTCGCTCCCCACGTCCACCACTGCTGGCGGCTCACCTCCAACTGCGCAACGCTACGCGCTGTTAGCATCCAGCTGCCGCTGCTCAACACTACAATGGCAGACAACAATGCAAACTAAACACAGACTGCGCACGGCACAGCCAATGATTTTTCATACCGAGCGCTAAGCGGCGTTACCAATAAGAAAACCTAAACAGCCTACTTACAATGTTTTGTATGGGTATTTACGAGATTTAGGGATTTTCTTTATGGAAGACATACGACCGTTTACACAGATCATAGAGCGATACAGTTTTTACTCTCCGCTAAATTTACACATGAAATATTAAGCCGATGGAAACTTTATTTACAGGAATTTAATTTTACAGTTGTTCACATTTCCGGACACAAAATATTGTAGCAGACGCACAATCCCACTCTCTCAGCAACAATCAGCAAGACATCGCAACCAACTTCTGCCAAGCCAATTCTAGCGTCATGTATATTCAACATGTCGCATTTGAAAATTTCATTTCATCGTTATTACGAGACATAATACAAGAGCAGAGCAAAGACAACGCGTGGAAAGAAATTAAACACCTTTGGCAAGATAGGAGTAACGATACCATTAGAAACCATTATACTGTACGCAAGAATATTTGTTTCGCCGCTCTCACCCTGACCGCAACAAGCTTGTTAACAAATTAATTTGGCATACTCATTTAAGTTACGCACATTATGGAGCTAGAAAATGTTTTCCTATACTGGACAGAACTGTTATTTTGCGAACATGGAGAAACGTATTCGACGAGTTTTAGCGTCATGTAAAATCTGCCAGAAAGCTAAATCAGACACAACTTCACATATTCCTCCGTTACATCCAATTGTACCCATTAAATTGAGACACATGGCCGCTGTAGACCTTTTTGGACGATTCCGAGAACTAATAGAGGTATTTGCTACATCTGTGTCGCTGTTGAATTCACTTCGAAATTTGTTACCTTCAGTCCGTTACGCAAAGCTACTACTAAATCTATTTCAAATGCATCTGTAAAACATTTTTATTTCATGTAGGGCCTGTATTGAAAGTAATTTCCGACAATGGACCACAATTTCGACCTGCGATATGGACAGATATGTTACGAGTTAGAAACATTTCTCCGATCTATATATCCAAGTATTACGCTTCTTCGAACCCTTGTGAACGACTAATGAAAGAAATTGGTAAACTATGTAGAATGTACTGCCATAAAAAAAACATATTGATTGGGATACACACTTACTCCCATTCCAGGATATAATTAACTCCATACCAAATGAATCTACTATGATATCTCCGACTGTTATACTGAAAAATGTTGAACCACCCAACAAGATTAAAGAATTAGTATCCTTTCCTACATCTCGTCAACTACGTCACCATGAAATAATTGACATTGCGCTCAACAACATCAAACGGGCCGCAGAGCGCCGGAGAAGACAGCAAAAACAGGTTTGTACACGCCGTGACTTTCACATGGGACAGAAGATATTAGTACGTACACACTATTTATCCAACAGAGGAAAGAGTAGATGCAGTAAATTTGAGCTTCTATACGCAGGTCAATACAGAATTCGCAGCATTCTTCACCCCAATGTAGTACATGTTGAAACTTTGGTAACCAGAAAAAGGAAAGGCAATCACCATGTCTCCAATATTAAACCCTTTATTGAATCAACATACTTTCTGATTTATCACGTTGTAATGCCTTTTCCAGTTATTGATACGAACACTTACTGATGATTTTTCCTTAATAGTGTCTTAAAAGTGTCTTACTTTTTCCTGGCAAGTGCCCGGCAAGGTAAGGTTAGCAGGTCGCTTTTCTTGTCGTTATATATCAGACCGTGCACATTTTCCATTTTTTGTGTATGTATGATTGTTTTCCTATCGAAAGTAGAATTTTTCTCTGCATGCACTATGAAATCTTTAAGATGTAACAAACACCAGTTGACTTTGACGTTTTTCCTTATGATATCTCAATATCTTGACTATTCTACATATTTTGCTACTATATTATGATACTGTGTGTACATTTTTTGCACTTGAAAACTGTCTATGTTTTTGACGTAATACGTTTTCTGTCATGCTATGCTGTATGCTTAGTTATATAACGAGAAACAAGTTTTTATTTAATGGGTATATGAATTAAATGCAAAATATTAAACCATATTCATCATCTTCAGAAAGCAATACCATGTAAAGAAAATAAATTATACAACCACAGTGGCTTACTATGAAATGGAAATTTCACAACTGGAATGAAAGAAAGAAAGTGCAATACCTTGTCACGAAGAGTAAATGGATCAGAATTAACAAGCATTAACAAGAATATACTATACACACCGTATAATAGCAGTCTTAACTAATTATTTTTCTTTCAGAATACGAGGCGATTGATGCAAGCTGTCAGACAGAACTACACATGTTAATGTTAGTGACGAAATATGCTAGAAATAAGAAACTCTATACTATGATTGGTAATATGAATGTGAATAACGAAGTGTCTATTTTTTGCAGATGATAATAAATGATGATGAGATAGCGCACTCGAGCTGATGTAATTTCGATGGGGATTGCTCACGTGCTGCCTGCGATATATAAGCTATAAGAGAGTCTGAGACCAAAGAGCAGTGTTGACTGCAGTAGGAACTGTGTAGCAGTGGGAGTATTAGTTGCTAGCGAGCAGCGTCGCGCATATGTAGTATTGTTACATCAAGTCCCATGTAAATGTTTTAAAAAAAAATCTGTTAATAATAATCTTCCTCATAAAAAGTAACTTTTGATAATAATTCATCTCAATCTAAAGAATTCACTAATTTCTCCAATCCATGCTCATCCCGATTATTGTAAAGAAAAATCAGTTGTTTCTTTTATACATGACAAATCTTTCGGCCTGCATTGCACTGGGCTGTGCCAGAAAAATTTCTTATAGGAGTAGATATATACGCGTTATCCGGCGACCTTATAGAGGTAAGAATTTTCAGTTTATTGAGAACGATGTTTCAGGGCCATGGCGCAGCGCTCTGACGTCCAAAATTTACCAGTTTAAATTCACAGTCATTATTGAAAAGTTATATGTGAGCGAAAATTTTATTGAGAAGTTAGTCACATTGTATTATTGGTGGGCTACAAAATTTTACTGTTGGGAGATTTTGAAGTGTATCTGTTGGAAGGTTACGCTGAATGTGAATTACATACTTATACTCTTTTTACTGTTGGGAGGTATTTTTAACTGTGTTACGCCAACTGTGAATGAATGCTATAATTATATTTTTTCTGTTGGGAGGTTACATTAAATGTGAATATTATTTATATTATTTTACTGTGGGGAGGTTACACGCCCTACGAATTTCTGGAGGCAGAAGGGATAAAACACAGAGATGGTAAGTCTATCTACTGCTTCTGCAGGAATCCGACATATAAGAGGAGTTAGACGGGCTAATGGTATTCTGTGTGTCTAATAAACAGTTAGTAGAGGAAATTAATGATAAATTAACGAAAGTGAAGTTCACGGAGAATGTATAAAAACCTTCAAGATTGATGATGATATTCTAAATCTGTCAGAGTCAGAAAAGGATAAGGGAGATCACTCGAGAGAAAATTATAGTCTTAGAAAAAGAATTAATACTATTTTTAACGACTAACGTGAAACAAGCGTTGTGAAACGCAGTTAAATTAAATTTCGCGTTGGTCAGCGGATTAGATTACATAATGAGATACTAAAACTGGCAGATCAGCTTTGCAGCCAGGGCAACAAAGTATCTGCCTGTTGCCGAAGTAGAGCTAACACACGGTCCCATCATATTATGTTCAACCTTAACTTGCAGTAACCATCTACAGACAGCATTTGGCAGCACCAGCAGTGGAGAGTAAATAAATCATATCTGGAGGACAGAGACAACTGTCATAATGCGGAAACAAAGTGGTTTATCTGACGTCCAAAACGGCATAATCACGTAGTTAAAGTATACTGTGTACTACAAAATGGCGCTATTCAAGACCAGCGCCGATGATGATGTTTGGTTTGTGAGGCGTGCAACTGCGCAGTCATCAGAGCCCGTACAAAGTCCCAATTTTTTCACAGCCCAATTTTCTTCTCAGTCCAATTTAGCCACAGCCAAGAAAGATGAGGATAATGATGAAATAATGAGGACAACACAAATACCCAATCTCCGGGCAGAGAAAATCCCGAACGTTGACGGGAATCGAACCCTTGACCTCGTGATCCAGAGGTAGCAACGCTAGCCACTAGACCACGAGCAGCGGACAAACCAGCGCTGAGGTAACTGTCGTGCATCGCGGTCCACAGACTACAGGGGTTAACGACGCTTCGGCTACAACGATGTTTACGAGCGAATAGACGCATAATTTTTGAGCAACTGTCGGCCCCGATGAACAAAGAGGTTGCCAACAGTGTCTACTCAACAAGTGTTCAGCGAACGTTGCATCGCAGCAGGCGCCTGGTTCGTGTACCCATGCTGAATGCCGCTTATCGCTAGAATTTGCACACCAGTAGCACAGGTGGATGTCCAGCGAGTGGCGTCAGGTGTCCTGTTCAGACGAACACACTACAGCCATCTTCGGAAGGGTCCATGCCGGAGAAGGGGGCATTATCGACTGGGGAATGTTTTCATGGCATTTCCTGAATGCTCTCTCCATTCTGGAACGCACGTTAGATGAACACGTATAGGCACCTATCACTGGAGACCATATTCACCTTTACATGCAGTCTTTTCTTCCTTGGCACAATTTCATCTACCAGCATATTGCAACCCATCGCATCTCGTAGTGTACGTACGTTTTCCGAGAGCTCGCCTGGCTAACACACTCCCCGGATTTAAAAGCAAACCAGAATCTATGAGACCAACTCGATCAGCGATGGATCCTCAGCTGAGAAACCTGTTGGCCACTGTACGGAAGCCATGAGGGCTTCACGTTCCTGTCGGTACCTTCCAGAGTCTCACTGGCTGTTTTACTGCACGTACGCGCTACAAAAGGTGGTTAATCAGGTTTCCGACAGGTGGTCCCATTGACGTCACTAAAACTATCAATAAAAGCGAAATTATTTTATATCAAATTGACGTCCTGTATGAAGGTATTTTCACGAATTCAGCGTTATGCTGTCGTGAATCGTCGACGACAACAGTTCAGTGAAGATGAGGATAAAAGACTTTGAAATGTGATGCTACAGAAGACTGTTTAATGTTACATTGGTCTGTTGGAGAAATACCGTAGAGGGAATCAACTGGATTGAAGGACAAAAGAAACATTTAGCATAACTTAAGGAAGGCACAAATCGATATGAGACTCCTGAAGGATGAAAGGATTGTCTTTTTAGTAATGGAAGTAAGTAAGGTGAGAGGCTAATGGGGTAGTATTGATGAGGGAGACGAAGTTCAAATAGACATCGCTTGCAGTAGTTAGCACTGAAAGGATATTAAGCTGCAAATTATGGACAGGAAAGGGGAGAAATACATACAAATGGAGCAAAAAAGGTCTTATGTATCGGTCACTAATACTCATCAACTTCTTCCACTGTTCCCCTTTCTTCATACCTTCTTCTTCTAAGCTCCAAATCACATCACGCAAAAACTTGTAACCATCCACTGCAAAAAATTCCAACTTTAGGTCTTTGTTTGTTGACTGATTTTTGTGCCTGCTCAATGGCTTCTAGGTCCATTGAGTCTTGTGCACATATGAAGTGTTTTATATCAAAGTTTGGGCAAAAGAAAACTGCACACCTTATCCATGTGATCCTGTGATCACAGGAAACTGTAGAAGATGAAGCCTTCTCATTTCTTGACTACTGGGAGCCCTTACCACAATCTTCTTGAAGCGAGAGTCAAGTCATTTATTGTGCACTAATTCTGATACTTTGACAAACACAGTGTAGCCCAAATGCAATACATGTCACACGGCTGAGTCCTTTACTTGCTGGAAAGCCGAAAGCCTGTAGCGTGGGTGATCAATCACCAAAAGCTCATCTTTTTTATACTGTATGCTTCCTGCACATAGTGTAGCGGCACCGCAGTTTAACATAGGAAAGTTAGATTCGGTGCAACATTTCTGAGCACACAATTTACAGCCAGGCATGGACCGGTTGACAGTAAGTTATGCTGACCAGTGGTTGCGAAGTACACTGGAGGGCACAGGGCCGTCGAACCATTGAAAAGAGTAAATGCAGCAGTTTGCATCATGGCGCAAGTTACAGGCAGAAGGGGCCCACTGGTGCAACCTAGGTGTTGCGAGTATGTGGCTCGGAGTGGAGCATTAGCAAAACGGAGGTGCACAGCCATGTAAATATAGGTGCGGGTTTTCTAACGAGAGTCATTCAAGTGTGGCAGCACTCCTGGATGTCGGGGCGTGTCACACCAGTAGCTACACACAGCAGAAGATAGGGCGCCTGTGTTCCAGTCTAAAGCGGGTCGCTGGTTCAACCCTCTGAGGCCGATGTGGAGTCCATAGCGAGCCAGCAGTGGACCACTCTGTGGCTCGCTACCGTGGGCAGTCGACCTAGCTTCCAACACACGCCGGAGGGATCCTGAGGCGAGGGACGCAGATTTGGATGCCGGATTGCGTACACTTGTCGCCGCTGTCAACCACGCCGGCGAGAAGGACACAGCTGGCTGCCTGTGGCTCAAACTGAGCGGCGCCGGGTCGGCAGGGGCGCTGACCACTGAGTCAGTTGTTGGCATCCTTATGACGCCACAACTCCGCTAGCGTGCAAGACCGCACGGGCCTCTGGGGTACTTCCTCAGCATTGCGGGGCCCTGTGACGCACAAAGAGGTGTACAGGGGATTGTATTTGGGAACAATGAATCACTTTGAATGCTCGGATGAGTTTTACTACGGTGCCTTCTACCTCTTCCCACTACATTTGGTCACCCTGATACATTTGGTGGCAGAAGTCGCCACTGCTAGAGGTTCATATATAGGTCGTTGAAAGTTCGCATTATAATGCAGGCATTTATCTTCTTGAGTTGGTACATTTTAAAAAGGATGGGTTTTGCTCATTCACCTGACACTGGAAAAACCAACACATTAAAAATGTATCTCTGCAGCACATTAATAATTCCTTCTAAAATGAATACCACATCATGCTTACCGACAGCCTCTTTTACTTTCTCTAAAACGTTCTCATAAATTGGCTGTATGTAACATCCTGGAAAGTGTTCCCATCTGGTACTGGTCTTTTTGTGTGCTTCCCAAGAAATCATTTCAATCCAGAATTGATTACATTGAAGACTGGAATTCCTGCCTGGATTAATGCCATGGCGAGAATCGCACTAAACTCGTTCAATGATCTATGCTTTTTGGATCCTGAAGCGAAGGCGTCTATCGGAGTACCTTGTTAAGGTTTCGGCTTGCGAAGTTCAGTGTTCTTTGAATGTCTGTTGTTCTGGATGTGCTCATTTATTCTACAGGGTGAAATTAATAAAACAAACAAACTTTAGGGACGAATTCCTGACTGAAAGTGGAGGAACAAAGGTCTTATGAACATGTTTCCGGAAATGGTTTGCTGTCGCGATAGATGACGCTGACGAATCACAGTTCCTCAGACCACGTACCGTGTGTTGCTTGTGTGTTGCAGGTTGTGTGATTGACGTAGCGTACTGTAAGCAGCAGAATGGTCCAGTACTCATGACAGGAACAAGTCGAGATGGTGCTTGTGTACGGCAAAATAGATGGAAATGGTCGAGAGACAGCATGACTACACTAAAACGAGTACCGGCGCAGAGACCAACCACATCACACAATATTCCAAGCCTTTTTTTGGCTTTTGTGTCATCGTAAGTCTTTTCACCAGATGAACATGCAGGCAGGTGGCGGACTGTACGTATACCAGATTTGTAGGACCGGCTCTATAGGATACTCAGATAAAACCTAATACATGCTCCAAGTCTGGTGTACGCACAGCCTGCCTCCTCCTGCACGTTCGTTTGTCTGAAAGGACCCAAGATAACTAAAACGCCGAAAAAAGGGCTTGTACGTTGCTTCCTCTTGAACATTTCCATCTGCTTGGGCGTAAACATGCACCATCTCCACTTGTTCCTCACATAAATACCGGACAGTGCTGCTGCTTGCAATACGCTGTTTCAGTTAACAGCATGCAGCACACAAGGGACACAAGGCAAGTGGTCAGAGGAACTGTCATTCGTGAGCGCCATCCACCACGGCAACCATTTCCGTATACATGTTTATACAACGTTTTTCCTCCATTTCGAGAGAAGATAGGTTCAAATAGTTCAAATAGTTCAAATGACTTTGAGCACTATGGGACTTAACATCTGAGGTCATCAGTCCCCTAGAACGTACAACTACTTAAACCTAACTAACCTAAGGACATCACAAACACCCATGCCCGAGGCAGGATTCGAACCTGCGACCGTACCAGTCACGCGGTTCCGGACTGAGCGCCTAGAACCGCATGGCCACCGCGGTCGGCGACAAGATCGGTCTCTGCTGTTGTTTGATGTTATTAATGTTCACTATACATTTCTTTGACACTTGCATCGATTGTAGTATACACGCAGGCACCATATCGCATAGTGATGGCATCAAAGTAAGTCTTGAATTCTTTTGAAAGTGCAAACAGCTTCTCCTTCTTAACTTTCGGTATCATTTTGCTGCGAAAAATCCTTTCTGGTATAATACTAACACGGCCAGCAACATAGTACACAGTCGATAGATACGAGACGTCAAATTCATTCCAGCACCAACTGAATTTAAGTTTCAACTGATGCAGCATCACTGTTCACATTTTAATTGATTTCACAGCTGCAAGTTGACCATTCTTACTGGGGTTGATTATTGTTGCTGAGGTTGTCCATTGTTGGTAGGGTTACGAATAATAGTGTGTGTTTTCCATAAATGACAACTTAATATTTATTGACCATTATTGACTTCTGATGAAATGAAATCTTAAAATCATGTCCAAGAAGAGGAAAGAAATTCATCTGAACCCATTGCAAATCCAGATAAAAATGGTGGAGAAGGGAGAAGAAGAGTGCTTAAGCATGGAATAGAAGGGAATAGGAGAAAATGTGTCTGCTTACATTTCTTCATTTCGTGCCCCCAAATGCTTGTATTTACCAGTCTGTGGGAAAATGACTGTACAGAATGTCTGCAAATTATCTTTACAACTTCAAACTTCAATACCTTTAAAACTGTATTGCATATTAACAATCAACAATCAGCATTTAATAGGGTAAATAATGAAGTCTGGTGCCTGTTATTTCGAAAGAACGGGCACCATATATATACATGGTGAGTCATAAACGAGGAAAAATTTGTCGAAGACCGCCTGCTGCTATGCGCAACACGTGACGCACCGTTGCTAATTTCGTTCTCCTCGGTGTACTGTGTACGTAAAACAAAAACACATGTTAACCACTGAACGAAATACCGACTAGCCTCACGATTCACCCGTAGATACAACACATGACACACCAATGAGCTCACCTACGGTCTTGCAGATGAAAGAGCTCATGTTGCAAGGCAACTGTATCACGAGAGGTTTCATAGCCGGCGCCTTCCATCGGCAAAAAAACGCTTTACTCTGTGGACAGGCGCTTGAGGGAGTATGGAGCCTGTGCAGCACCTCCAGGATTTAGTGGTCGTGGCCAACCATCGACGTACAGAGCGGATGTCGAATAAAGAAGTGTTACAAACTGTTTCGGAGGACCGAACAATAAGCAGCACGTCTCTCGCCACTGCGGTCGGAATTTCACAATCTACTGTTCTGCGAGTCTCCATAGAAACCATTACCATCCCTTTCGCATGCAGAAGGTACAGACATTATTGCCGGGAGACTACCAGAGGAGGCTGGACTTCTGCAATTTTATCCTACGGTGTCAGACCCACGACCAGCATTTTTCGCGAACAATACTGTTCACCGACGAAGCCTATTTCACGAAGGAGGGCATAGGGAATTCGCATAATTGGCACGAGTGGTAGGAAGAAAACCCCCACAGAACAGTGATAAGAGGGTACCAACAACGATGCGGTGTCAGTATCCGGTGTGGTATTATTGATCACCATCTCATAGGGCCACATGTGCTACCACAAAGGCTTGCAGGAGAGCGGTATCTGCGTTTCCGGGATGCTACATTACCGGAATTGTTAGTTTGGCCTCTCGTATGGACCTGTGGGACATGCATGAGGTGCCCCGCTCACTTCAGCGGCACAGTGCTATGACGCCGGACAATGCCTTCCCTTCGAAATGGATCGGTCGTGGAGGCCCTGTAGCATGGCCAGCAAGATCTCCAGGCCTGAATCCACTGGATTTCTTTTTGTGGTGCCATCTGTAATCCGTGATTTATGAAGGAGAGGTTGTTGATTCAACACCCTTCAACGCAGTATACAACATGCCTGTCATATTACGCAAAGAGATACAGACATGATGGATCGCGTTCAGCAAACCTTCCTGCGAAAAGTTAAACTTTGTGACACACATCGTGGTTGTCATTTCGAACAGTGCTTATAAACCGCCACTGCACCTTCTGCTCATGTGTTTCTACGTTCGTTTCGATTTGTACAGCCATATTGTATTCGTTTGTATTAACTGCCACATACCTGTGTAGTTGTATATTTTACTCTGCATCTATGTACTCGTTTCTTAAAACTAAGTCTGGGACACAAAAAACCAAATTATAAAACATGCCTGCACAGTAGTGCAGCTGCAGCTGCTCCCTACGTTCCTTTCCCTATGCGAACTAGCCACGATACATAATACCGGCCAGCGTAACCGGTACGAGATAGGTGTGGGCGCTGACATTGCTCACAGTGACCTTCGCTTGACGCCACATGCTTCGCCTACTCGTGAGCGGCTATATTACACTCGCATGTTGTGCCATGTTGCCGATCTGTTCCCTTGACCAATTTCGGCGCACAGTTCAATTGGTTCAAATGGCTCTGAGCACTATGGGACTTAACTTCTGAGGTCATCAGTCCCTTAGACTTAGAACTACTTAAACCTAACTAACCTAAGGACATCATACACATCCATGACCGAGGCAGGATTCGAACCTGCTACCGTAGCAGCAGCGCGGTTCTGGATTGATACGCCTAGAACCGCTTGGCCGGACACTGCACAGTGACACCCAAAAATCCACTTTATATTTCCAGATTTTTACCATTCAATTGCAGTGTCATTTATTGACATAGGAACATGCGGAAAACGAATTTATGTTTGTAGCTCAGTGTGTGAAATTTGCATGACATATTTTTCCTCATTAGTGACTCTCCCTGTATATTTATATAAAATTAAGGCGAGGATAGCCAATGATTTCTTCAGTGTGAATACACAACTCTTACGGGAATGAGAAAAATGCGACGAGTTGTGAGAATACTGTGCAAGAAGAGCTACATTAACGGTGCACGGATGTTGGTGATGGGAAGCTTGCCTATGTGGTCCGTTCAGTCATGATGACCACTGTGTTGGGATGGCTTAGTAGTCAGACCATCTGTTCAGTAAGCAGCAGGGCCAAGTTCGAATCTCGTCCCGGTGCAAGATTTCAATATTCCCCATTGATTTAAATCAATGCCAACTCGTAGCGAATGTCTCTAATTCCTTTGTGTCTTAATAAAATTGTGTTTCCACATTCATACACATCGAAATATGCACTCTTAACTCGATGGGTAATGACTAGTCGGAATTCCATTGTCTCCTCATACGATCCAAGATCTCCACGATGGCGTGTTCAAGTGCATTGGAAATACGTGTCATCAAGTTCTGTAGGTCTCTAACCTGGGTTCAGTACACCAGATCCTTTACCAAAGCCGATAGGAATAAGTCTAGTGGTGTGAGGTCAGGGGATCGTGGTGGCCTGTGAACTGGACCACCTCGTTCAGTCAGCCTATCCAGAAGTTTATCCAGAAACTGACAGACAGTTAGGGACCAGTGTGTGGGGCGCCATCCCGCTGACAGTTGTTCAAACTGTGTCACAGCAAGCTCTTGTAACATGTCCACGTAAACACCCCCGTTGACAGCACACTCGATGAAAAAGAATGGACTCATGATGCAATTGTGCATCAGTCCGTACGAGACATTGATATTGGAACTGTCTCTTTCCATTCCACGTGTAACATGAGGATATTGGAACGTTATGACGGTTGAGTTTGCCAAATACATGAAATCGTGCCTCACGGAGATACAAATCTTTTGGAAAAAGTCATTATCTGCGTTTATCTTGCCTATCACATCCACCGGAAACTGTTCGCGGTGAGGTTTGTCCCTAGGCTTAAATACTTGAAGCAGCTTGTAGAGATCTAGCCGCAATGCGTCATGCAGAACATAGCGCACTGTTTCCAACTCTCTGGCCGTTGAGCGGCCGTAAGCTCCAAGCGCCTTCTCCTCCAACTCCCTGGCGCCATTGCGCAAACACCTACCGAACCTTGTCCGTGTTGGCGTGTGAAATAAATGGGCGACCCTCTAGGTAGAGAACAATACCTGTTTCCGTAAATTACGTATGTCAAGCCTGAATGGTTGTTCACGACGGTGGTTGCCTTCCACTCCGCGTTTTGAAGTTTGTTTTACTTGGGTATCGGACGTCGTCTGTATGAACCAGGCCACCTTCTGAACTTTCTCCTGTCGCGTCCATATTTTATGAAGTTTCCAAGTTCAATTTTGCCTAGGAAAAAATATTATTGAAAACTACGTGTTTTCCATTATACTTTTAAAGTATAGTTGCGTCAAAACTTCGTCACCTAGGAAAAATATGATTGAAAACCACATGTCTTCCAGTATAGTTTTTAAAGATATTAAAATCGTAAGTTGTAAAGATAATTTATGAACATCCCGTAAATTTGGAAAGGTTTTGTAATATTTCTTTCTTTGCAGCCATCATATAAGGCTTTAAGAAGCTCTCTTTAGAGCAGTTGAGAAGGTAGCAGTAACAAGTGACTGTGTGGTGTGAGGTACCGATGACAGATGATTTGTTCGATACAGATATCGTGAGGAAGACCGCCTAAATTGTGGCCCTTCTCTGCGATTGACTGCTGCGTTCGGTAATTGCGTACCAAAATGACAACCTTCTGTTATTAATATTAGACAAACTAAACGGCGGATTTGCTTGCATTTCAAATTAAAGCATCTCTCAAAAGTGTGCTAACATTCCATGATTTCACAAGTATTAAAAACCAACAAAGTAATAAACAACTGCTAAACGAAAAGGCAGACGAAGCACTTAGGAGATCTTCGGATCGCGCTTAAATTGGATGGCGGGCAAAGTGATTCGGCTGTAAGATAAGAGCTGGTTCGGAAGCGGGTATGTCGACGTGTTTCTGAGAACAGTGTGACTGTAATTGCAGAAATACGCAGTTTATAAATTTATTGAAGAAAAGTAAATAGAAAATGTTCAAATGTGTGTGAAATCTTATGTGACTTAACTGCTTTGGTAACCTTATAAACGACTTAACCGAAATTATCCTAAGGACGAACACACACACCCATGCCCGAGGGAGGACTTGAACCTCCGCCGGGACCAGCCGCACAGTCCATGACTGCAGCGCCCTAGACCGCTCGGCTAATCCCCAGCGGCGAAAAGTAACTATTTGTGACTCACAGTGTAATGTACTGTGATTGTGCAGTTTCTCGTGTCCTGATAATAAAAATCGATTGGCATCGTGTGTAAGCAAACTGATAGGAAATTTGGTTATTTCTAAAATAACAGTTCCTCGCTAAGAGATTCTTACAGGCGCAAGATGACGAATCCACGACCTGCGTGCTGTTTTGTGCGCAGGGGCAACAACTGTAGAAGACTGCAGGTTGGTGAACATTAGTCAGAACTTACACATTCCACCCTAGGGCGGTGGAAGCAAATAGGCACCTAGCGTGTACTGCAGTCTAAATACAAATAAGATCAGTGACACGTCATCTGTGGTAACACACTTGCCACAGCGTCTAATCTTAAAATTCTTTTCTTTCCTAACCAGGCGAGATGATGGGGTCTGCACAGGATATACTGGCAGAAAGAGCAGCATGAAACCAGTTTTCAGACTGACGAGCACAAAAGCAACATTGAAGCACAGCAAAAATCTTTAGAGCACAAAAACGTGAAATGAAATGATTCCTGATTCTGTATTTTGGGATTCCAGACCACGTATGTCGCCTGTTTGAAATTCCCGCGTTCGCTTTTCTGCCGGAGCTCCGACCGAAATGGCGAAAAAGCCTCGTCCCGGACAAACCGCCCCAGCACCGGCACCGACGTATAACAGCCCGATACGCCGTGCATTCTGTCGCTTCCACAGCCGCGAGGAAACGTATAAAACCGATGAGTCTCCCTTCCTTTTTATTTTCGCCCGAATATAGCCGCGATCGTGATCCTGTGTTCGCTGGATAATGGAATTTCGGAATATTTACATTACGCTGTGGAAGCGGCCTTTGTTTCGCGGCACAGTGCGGCGGTGAAGTATCTGTCACAGGACGGGAGCAACAGCGTCGGCAGTAGCCGCAGGGGCCTACTGACGGCCGCCGCCAGCTGACGTCGATGTGACAGCCGACAAGCGCCTCGCCCCCGGCTCACACACACACAAGCGCGCGCGGTGCTGGCTAAGCCGGCGGGCATGCTAGTTGCGCGGTGGGACGCTGATCAGCGGTGGCCGTGACGTCACGCCAGAGCGGCGCCGCCTCGATGAGAGCACAGCAGCTGAGCTCAGCTCGCGACAGCTACAGCCGGCGGAATCGATACGAGCCGCGGGCAGCCCCAGATTAGAAGGCGATGGTGGGGGGTTGGGGGATACATGCGGCGGCCGCTTTAACGCTACGGCAGCTGCCTGCCCTCCCCGTGTTCTTTTGCTCTCTCTCTCTCCCACCCTCTCTCTCTGTCTGTCTGATACGGGTGGTCAATGTTACAAATACGCCCGTCCACTGTGGAGGACGTGGATGATTTCCCTGAGGCCTCATGCGAGGCTCGGCCCTTGCGGTATTGGTTAAGTGTCGCGGCGTCGTGATTGTCAGTGACTGTTCGTGTCTGCCGCATGTACTGCAGCTGCCTGTCCTTCACAGTACTCGAGGGAGGCCACGCTGAGACTCGCTCTCAGAAATTACTATGAGAGTAGGAAGTGCAAAACATTCAGTACACGAGGGGCATGCAATAGGTAATTCGATTCTTTTTTTTCCTCGCCCAGCTTCGGTTGATACAATGTCGAATTTGTTGTGGGACATCGTGCGATATTCCCATCTCAGACCCTGTAGTTTAATGTTCCGAGAGGTGCCGGCGCTGTACGTAGCCTTCAAACTGGTGTCTGTAACCAAGGTGCGTTCCAAGCAGATTGCTGTCATTAAGCTCTTTCCGCCGCAAAACCAGAGCATCGAAGAAATTTATAGGCGCTTGCAGAATGTCCTCGGAGACCTGGCATTGAACAAAAGCATTGAGTCGTCATCGAAACAATGTCGCGCAAAACCCGCCCTGTCCTCCGTATGATGGCCGGCTGTACACGTCTGTAACTTCGCAGTTTTGCAACTTGAGAACACTCTCATTCGAGGTAATGGACGCATAACAATTAAACACCTCGCTACACTACTGCACGTATCTGTTGGTAGTGGTGACACTCGTCAACCAGTTCAGGTACTCAAATATCTGTGCCTGCTGGGATTCACCCTGCAGCCCAGATCTCGCACCTTCCGAATTCCATCAGTTTGGCCCGATGAAGGATGCACTTTGCGGGAAATACACTCCTGGAAATGGAAAAAAGAACACATTGACACCGGTGTGTCAGACCCACCATACTTGCTCCGGACACTGCGAGAGGGCTGTACAAGCAATGATCACACGCACGGCACAGCGGACACACCAGGAACCGCGGTGTTGGCCGTCGAATGGCGCCAGCTGCGCAGCATTTGTGCACCGCCGCCGTCAGTGTCAGCCAGTTTGCCGCGGCATATGGAGCTACATCGCAGTCTCTAACACTGGTAGCATGCCGCGACAGAGTGACCGTGAACCGTATGTGCAGTTGACGGACTTTGAGCGAGGGCGTATAGTGGGCATGCGGGAGGCCGGGTGGACGTACCGCCGAATTGCTCTACTCGTGGGGCGTGAGGTCTCCACAGTACATCGATGTTGTCGCCAGTGGTCGGCGGAAGGTGCACGTGCCCGTCGACCTGGGACCGGACCGCAGCGACGCACGGATGCACGCCAAGACCGTAGGATCCTACGCAGTGCCGTAGGGGACCGCACCGCCACTTCCCAGCAAATTAGGGACACTGTTGCTCCTGGGGTATCGGCGAGGACCATTCTCAACCGTCTCCATGAAGCTGGGCCTCGGTCCCGCACAGCGTTAGGCCGTCTTCCGCTCACGCCCCAACATCGTGCAGCCCGCCTCCAGTGGTGTCGCGACAGGAGTGAATGGAGGGACGAATGGAGACGTGTCGTGTTCAGCGATGGGAGTCGCTTCTGCCTTGGTGCCAATGATGGTCGTATGCATGTTTGGCGCCGTGCAGGTGAGCGCCACAATCAGGACTGCATACGACCGAGGCACACAGGGCCAACACCCGGTATCATGGTGTGGGGAGCGATCTCCTACACTGGCCGTACACCTCTGGTGATCGTCGAGGGGACACTGAATAGTGCACGGTACATCCAAACCGTCATCGAACCCATCGTTCTACCATTCCTAGACCGGTAAGGGAACTTGCTGTTCCAAAAGAACAATGCACGTCCGCATGTATCCCGTGCTAACCAACGTGCTCTAGAAGGTGTAAGTCAACTACCCTGGCCAGCAAGATCTCCGGATCTGTCCCTCATTGAGCATGTTTGGGACTGGATGAAGCGTCGTCTCACGCGGTCTGCACGTCCAGCACGAACGCTGGTCCAACTGAGTCGCCGGGTGGAAATGGCATGGCAAGCCGTTCCACAGGACTACATCCAGCATCTCTACGATCGTCTCCATGGGAGAATAGCAGCCTGCATTGCTGCGAAAGGTGGATATAGACTGTACTAGTGCCGACATTGTGCATGCTCTGTTGCCTGTGTTTATGTGCCTGTGGTTCTGTCAGTGTGATCATGTGATGTATCTGACCCCAGAAATGTGTCAATAAAGTTTCCCCTTCCTGAGACAATGAATTCTCGGTGTTTTTATTTCAATTTCCAGGAGTGTAGTACGGGCATGACGAGGAGGTTATTGATGCAGCAAGTCGTTTGTTATGACGTCAACGAGGAGATGATGATGATGATGATGATGATGTTTGGTTTATGGGGCGCTTGACTGCGCGGTTATCAGCGCCCGTACAAATTCCCAACCTTTACTCAATCCAAACTCGCCACTTTCATGAATGATGATGAAATGAGGAGGGCAACTCAAACACCTAGTCATCTCTAGGCAGGTGAAAATCCCTGACCCCGCCGGGGATCAAACCCGGCACCCAGTGCTCGGGAAGCGAGAATCAACAAGTAAAGTGCTACCATGCGGGAATACATGACCACCCAGTAAGGCGCCGCATGGCCATCGCTCTGAGTGGAGATGATGTTGAAAAACAGGTTTTTGTAGCCAGAAGAGTGGGGAACAACGAGGTGTATTGCAAACATGAATGAAACCAACCTGCTTTCAGATGACCAATATGTTGTATTACTTATTGAGCGCTCCTCGATACTGAGACATTGAATTTGGATAGTCGAAATTTGGCGCAGTTTAGATTTACAGCCGTGCAAAATTATACGGTAGCCGCGCGGGATTAGCCGAGCGGTCTGGGGCGTTGCAGACGTGGACTGTGCGGCTGATTCTGTTGGAGGTTCGAGTCCTCCCTCGGGCATGGGTGTGTGTGTTTGTCCTTCGGATAATGTAGGGTAAGTAGTGTGTAAGCTTAGGGACTGATGACCTCAGCAGTTAAGTCCCATAAGATTTCACACACATTTGAATATTTGAATATACGGTAATGTGTAAAATTGGTATGATCACCACCCAGCGCGAGAGTGAATGCTGTATTGTGCAGTTGTGGGAACGTGACACAGTAAGGGAATTATGTAAAAGGAACAGAGACGATTTGGGAATCGTTGCAGCCACGATGACGGCCGCAGATTGAGAAAGCCACAGACATAAGCAGTTCCGGTGGCTAGGTACGAGCATTTCTAAAACGGTGAACGTGGTTGGTCGTTCACAAGCTGTTTCTCGAGAATCTGCGGAAAATGGTTAAAGCGCCCTGAAAACACGAGTAGGTAACAAGATGTTGGACGTTCATGCCTCATCAAACAACGTGGATGTCGGGGGCTTCCCGCTAAGCAAAACTGGCTATGCGGTGACGTGTGGCACATCTGACGACACAACAAAACACTGCCGCAGGTACAGGGTTTCGAAGCATTGTTGAACATGAGTCTCCACGGCAAACTAGCACTGCGTGCTGTTATGTCGACCCAACGACATCGTTACGACTACGACTGGATATTGGATTGAACATCTATACAAACGTATCATCTAGGTGGAAAGGTGCTCTAAAGATCCACATCCGACATGGATGCAAGCAAGCAAGTGGGGCAGTATTGTGCTATGGGGAAAATTCACCTGGGGTTCCATGGGACCTATGTCCAAATGTGTGTGAAATCTTATGGGGCTTAACTACTAAGATCACACACTACTTAACCTAAATTATCCTAAGGACAAACACACACACCCATGCCCGAGGGAGGACTCGAACCTCTGCTGGGACCAGCCGTACAGTCAATGACTGCAGCGCCTTAGTCCATGGAACGTGTGGTAGGAATACAAGATACCATGACAGCTCCTAGCCGTATGGACATTATTTGGGCCAACTCACGTCTGTTCATGCGTAACGTCTTCCCCAACGCCGATGGTATCTTCCAACTGGATAACTATCTACGTCACAAAGCCATGATCGTGCTACGGGTTTCTTGTGCAATGGATCATTTGCACAATAAATGGTAACGATGTGAAATGAGTCATTTTATATTCACGTGTAAACATCGTTACACACTGAACATTTATAAGTTTTTCGTTGTTCTTTTTTATTATTGTTGTTGTTAAATATACAGATGCGAGTTGGTAGTGCCTACCCACTACGTTATAACACATTACAATAAGAGAAATTGTTATAAGGAATACAAGGAGTTGTCAATGAGGAAAATGTTCAGTTTTTTCCCCAAATTTTACTTTGCTGTCTGTCAGACATCAATCGGTAATCGATCAAAAATTAAAGTGCAGCACTGAGCATCCTTTTTTCTTCTAAAGACAACCGGGATGTGGAGTAGTGAATTCCTTTCCCTTCCTCGTAATTCAATTATGCCACCCATTGTTCCCTGTGAACTGCAGCGGATTATTTACAGTACACTTCATGAGAATATAAATATTGTCTGAATGAAGCAGCAGTCAGAATACCCAACTCCTTAAACAGATGTCTTCAAGATGATCGTGGATGAGCACTACATATTATTCTTATAAGATGTTCCCCAGCAATGAAGAGTTTATTTCTTAAAAATAAGATGCTCCAGAACAATATTCCATATTACATTATTGAATAAAAATATGCAAAGTATGCCAAGATACTGATTTGTCACTCCCCAGAATTTTTAGTGATTCTGAATGCAAATGTGGCTGAACTAAGTTGTTTTAGCAGTTCTAAAATGTGCATTTTCCCGTTTAAAGTCTCATCAGTATGAACACCTAAAAATTTGGAAATTTGGAAATTTCCTCACCATGTGTTACATTTATGTTGGTTTAGTGCCTCTAGATGTCTAGATCTGAATTTGCTGGGACTTTTAAAACTGTGGGTCAGACGATTTGCATGAAGTGAGTCAATGACACTGTTTAGACCATGTATTCTGCCGTTTCCTTTGTTATTGTATGTATGCTTGGATTGTTTCCCACAGTAGTGTCATTCAGAAAAAAAAATATTTGTGCTTATTTTATATTAGACGAAAGATTGATTACGTACAATATGTGAAGAAAAATGGCGGAGCTAAGACTGAGCCTTGGGGAACTCCAAATGCTATTTCTCCTCAGGCAAAAGAATCTTCCCTTATTGTATTGACTCAGTTATTAAGTACAATATCCTGCATCCTTTTGGTTAGATATGACATTATCCTTTGTTTGGATATACTATCGGTTCCATAAACCCTCCATTTATCTAGAAGGATATTGCGGTTCATACTTTCAAATGCTTTAGATACGATTCAGAAAATACCAACCGGTGCTACGTCGTTATTTGATGCTTGCACAATTTCATGAGTATGGTACTCCTCACAGAGTAACTTTTTTGAAATCCGAACTGTAATGAGAATGATGTTGTTGATTAGATGGAATAATATTTTAGGTTACATCAGTTCCTCAAAAAATTTGGAAAATGATGCCAGTAGCTGAACAGGTCGTTAGTTTTTGACATCTCTCCTGTGATCTTTGTTGTAGAGGGATCTAACAATGGCATATTTCAGTCTCTCTGGCCACGTGGGGTAGCCGTGCGGTCTAGGCCGCCTTGCCATAGTTCGCGCGGCTCCCCCCTATAAGAAGTTAGAATCCTCCTTTGGGCATGTGTGAATGTTGTCGTTAACGTAAGTTAGTTTAAGTTAGATTAAGTAGTGTGTAAGCCTAGGGACCGATGACCTTAGCAGTTTGGTCTCATAGAACTTACCACAAATTTCCAATCTCTCTGGAAAAAAGGCTTGAACGATGCATTACATATTTCAGATAAGACCTGGCTTTATGGGAACAGATCATTAGTTCTCTGTTTTAACACCATCAGATCTATGGGCTGTTTGAAGAACATGATACTGAACGCAAGTTGATGTCTGATCTAAACGCGATGGACACATCGTGAACGTTATCGGGTGCCAAGTCCGTTCCGACAAAGCGACGACCCGTGGTTGATTGAAATTACATGATCTGTGAGTGGACATCTGGTACCACGTATCTCCGGATACATACCAAGGACTTGGGGAACCTCTGCTAAGCATAATCGCTTCTTGCTGTTTTATCTGTGCCCTGTTTTACCACCATTAAGAGAGTGATCTTTCTTTCCCTTGTGCCTTATTAGTCAGAAACAGCTAGAATTCAATTGACTCAAGATAACTGCATAGAAAATAAACAATAACTGCTCAAATAGAACAGAAATATTACCTGCACTGTTCCTGCGGCTACAACTGAACAGAAACGATCATTTGCTTCATTACTGGCCGTCCTGGTAAGCACACCGAACAAAGCATTAGTTACCTCTTTATAACTGCACACTGACTGCTGCGGATTGTTGTAGCTCGTGTAAAAAGCGATCACATGTCATGGCGGTGAAGTGGTGTGTATATGCCAGTCCGTTATATGGAGTCAGCACTGTAAGGTGTTAGCGGGGACATGACAGATTGGCAGAAAAGAACTACCGCATTTGGAAGTACCCATAATCACAATATACATGAAGTTGCCCGATTCTTTGGATAAATATCGCGAACTGTTCAGCGGTGCACCGGTCGTAGTCCAGTAACACGGCATAAGAACATTGGTAGATAAGCAACTGTAAAAAGCAGGGGCTGGATACGAGTGTCGCGCCTTTTCGAACATTACGTCCGTCATGTCTTTAACTTTGTAAGTGGGCTGTTTAGGTTTATATGTTCGTAACACCTCGTAGCATTCTGTATAAAAATCGCTGACTGCGCTGTGTGCAGTGTGTGGCTGGTTGTACTCGTTGTTGGAAGTTATTCGCCTGTGTTGGGCAGTTGGATGCGAACAGCCCGTAGCGTTGGGCATGATAATCACTTTTGAATACCATTAAGGTAAATACATTGTTTGTTCCCTATCTAAATCTTTTATTTGCTAACTACACTCCTGGAAATTGAAATAACAACACCGTGAATTCATTGTACCAGGAAGGGGAAACTTTATTGACACATTCCTGGGGTCAGATACATCACATGATCACACTGACAGAACCACAGGCACATAGACACAGGCAACAGAGCATGCACAATGTCGGCACTAGTACAGTGTATATCCACCTTTCGCAGCAATGCAGGCTGCTATTCTCCCATGGAGACGAGGAGACGATCGTAGAGATGCTGGATGTAGTCCTGTTGAACGGCTTGCCATGCCATTTCCACCTGGCGCCTCAGTTGTACCAGCGTTCGTGCTGGACATGCAGACCGTATGAGACGACGCTTCATCCAGTCCCAAACATGCTCAATGGGGGACAGATCCGGAGATCTTGCTGGCCAGGGTAGTTGACTTACACCTTCTAGAGCACGTTGGGTGGCACGGGATACATGCGGACGTGCATTGTCCTGTTGGAACAGCAAGTTCCCTTGCCGGTCTAGGAATGCTAGAACGATGGGTTCGATGACGGTTTGGATGTACCGTGCACTATTCAGTGTCCCCTCGACGATCACCAGAGGTGTACGGCCAGTGTAGGAGATCACTCCCCACACCATGATGCCGGGTGTTGGCCCTGTGTGCCTCGGTCGTATGCAGTCCTGATTGTGGCGCTCACCTGCACGGCGCCAAACACGCATACGACCATTATTGGCACCAAGGCAGAAGCGACTCTCATCGCTGAAGACGACACGTCTCCATTCGTCCCTCCATTCACGCCTGTCGCGACACCACTGGAGGCGGGCTGCACGATGTTGGGGCGTGAGCGGAAGACGGCCTAACGCTGTGCGGGACCGTAGCCCATCTTCATGAAGACGGTTGCGAATGGTCCTCGCCGATACCCCAGGAGCAACAGTGTCCCTAATTTGCTGGGAAGTGGCGGTGCGGCCCCTACGGCACTGCGTAGGATCCTACGGTCTTGGCGTGCATCCGTGCGTCGCTGCGGTCCGGTCCCAGGTCGACGGGCACGTGCACCTTCCGCCGACCACTGGCGACAACATCGATGTACTGTGGAGACCTCACGCCCCACGTGTTGAGCAATTCGGCGGTACGTCCACCCGGCCTCCCGCATGCCCACTATACGCCCTCGCTCAAAGTCCGTCAACTGCACATACGGTTCACGTCCACGCTGTCGCGGCATGCTACCAGTGTTAAAGACTGCGATGGAGCTCCGTATGCCACGGCAAACTGGCTGACACTGACGGCGGCGGTGCACAAATGCTGCGCAGCTAGCGCCATTCGACGGCCAACACCGCGGTTCCTGGTGTGTCCGCTGTGCCGTGCGTGTGATCATTGCTTGTACAGCCCTCTCGCAGTGTCCGGAGCAAGTATGGTGGGTCTGACACACCGGTGTCAATGTGTTCTATTTTCCATTTCCAGGAGTGTATATGCCTATCAGTAGTTAGTGCCTTTGGTAGTTAGAATCTTTTATTTAGCTGACAGTACTGGCGCTCGTTGTATTGCAGTAGTTCGAGTAACAAAGATTTTTGTGAGGTAAGTGATTCATGAAGGGCATAGGTTATTTTTAGTCAGGGCTATTCTTTTGTAGGGATTATTGAAAGTCAGATTGCGTTGCCCTAAAATATTGTGTGTCAGTATAGAAATGTTGAGAATAAGTAAATAGAAAACAGTCTCAGTACGTTCGATTTCACTCTGGAGTCTGAAAATCAAGTAACCGTTACCACCACAGTCATTCTTCACATTACGAGGGTAATTTTCAACAAACGTGGCAGTTAAATGAGGATCGAACGTCTGCCGCCGCGTGACTATGCAACGGTTCCATTAATCCACACACGTTAGATATTTATCCCACGGTGATCGAGCCGATCAAGTCCTGTTTCGCAGAACGCGATCGGCCGCTGACGGATTCCAACCGCGCCTACTCTTGTCGGGCTGAAACCACAGTCCAGACATGTCTTTCTCCAGGTCGACAAAGATGTGAAAATCGTACGGTGACAGATAAGGGTTGCACACAGCAAGTGATAGTGTTTCCCAACCAACCACATCGTTGAAGTGTAACCTTCGTCCGACTGGCATGATTCCGGCCGACAGCATTTTTGCATTATTTTGACTTTATGGCGCTTCGAAGTTTCTGCGAAGTGTGTTCATAGCGCTGCACACTGATTTTGATTCTACGCACGAAGAACTCGACGTGCAAAGGGCTCCTGCAGTAAAAAAAAGTCATCATGACCTTACATTAACTTCTGTGTGCGATCTTGGATTCCTTCGGTGGGGGACTTGTAGGATGTTTCCACTTTGCTGTTTGCCCTCAGGCTGTTAGAATGCTGTAGGACGCACGTGATAACGCCCGCTCGCGCACTGTCAACCGAAAGAAGGCTAGGCTTCAGCGATTTGTTTGGCAAGCACTGCAACATGCTCCATATGGTCAGGACCTACCACCGTGGGATTTTCAGGTCTTAGGCGACCTGAAGACAGATATCTCTCGATGTCAGTTTCAGTCGGACGAGGATATTTAAAAGAGGGTGCGGTTGTGGACTCCTACGAAGCAGGAATAGATCGCCACATCTCCCAGTGGGATAAATGTCTTAAGGCGTATGGTGATTATTTTTCAGTGGAAGCATTCCATGGCCCCGTTATGGCGAGTGCTTTTCATTTGACTGCCCCACATAATTTCAAAACACATTCTAATTATTTAAAAGGAACTGGACGACCAAAAATTTATCGATTCATATTTGAGTAATATACTTTAGGTTTGAATTTTTATTACTTTACGTTTTTTACTGAACAAGCAGATCCGCAACCTATGTCTACTCTGCATGGAGGATGAACATAGTTTCATAAAACGCCCATTACCTCTATCGCAGCAGCAGAGATGGCTTAATGTAAAAGACACCACAAACATGTAGCAATATAAGCTGAACAATGAAACGATAACAAAATTAAGGTATTAACTTTGTTTCATTGTCGGAAGTTGACGCCGAAGTTTGTTTTAAAGCTCAAGTCCTGGGTTAATGATCAAGGGTATGACATTATTCGATTTAATAACATAGAAATGTCAGGCGTAGCAGTCAGAATTCGTACCGCTCTCTCTAGGTCATACAGACGACCTAACTGAATTTTAAAAAATTGCTTCAGGACATGGACTGGCACTAGCGTTTTAATATATTTGCCACCACGACTCGTGGCGTTAACTGCGGAGACGTATTCTCTCAATGAAAATAAATTCGTAATAAAATTTCAGTAAATGAAAATAAGCGGGTTGAAGTAGATAATGGTTTCATGCACGACATATATTTCTGTTGTCAGGGAATGCTGGTCTACCTCATACAGTTTCCGAGAGAACAAGTTTGAAGTTGCATGGTCAGTAAAAGTTCTTTGTTATTGCGCTACGTATAGAATGTAACGATTATCTTCCTTTACAACTATAGTGACTGTACGTCCTCTTATTTTTGATGAATTCCGTTGTTCCTAAACGCCTGTTTACTACCACTGTGAATGAAGTTACTTCAAAAATTAAATAACAAAGTAGTATGTACCGTTCTTAAGTTATGTTTCTTGCCAGTTAAAAAAAAAATGCGGTGAGAAACACGCCTTTAAAATTTGGGGTTACATTTTTTGCAGTAATTTCAAACATTACCCCTAGTGTACGATCCCTGGACCTAACAGCAGCCTTTCCACATCCAGAAGGAGATCCTCCTCCATCTTCGTCGTAGCAATAGTGGTCCTTCGGGCTTCTGTGGCAGCTTCTGCCATCCGCTTTCTTCTCACTCGGTAGGCTTTCCGTCCGCTTTTGTGAAGCAGTTGTAGAAGTCTGGTCCCTTCTCAAGGTCGAGCATGTTGATAATTTCCATAATGCCTGTCAGGCCGTCACAGACATTACGTGATTCCGCTATGTGCAATGTCGACAGTTTTTTTCCCCGCTGTTAATTGCTTTCGGAAACACTTTTCACAAATCGCCTTGCAGTTCGACAACGGCGTTTCCGGCGAACTTTGAATGAAAACTGCAATAAAGTACACAGCGAAGAAAACATTTTGTGCCGAAACACTCAGTTTTCTTTTCAAAAGTTCGAAGAGGATAATCCTCTTAAGTTTTATCTATCAAGTATTCTGCAGTCAGCGTTTTTGCCTGAAACCTTTAACGTATTGAAGCCGCACTAAGTTCTTCTGTGACCGTCCACGTCCATCCAAACAGCTGAGAAGGCCCTTCTCACGCTGAAATCACGTCGGGTCCACCCGAACCAGAAGCAGGTGTTCACACTGTAAACTCCCACTTCAATCCTGAGCAGGTGCCATCTAGGTGGCAGTTAAAGTGAACGCAAATTCAGCTACATCCACTCAGGAAGGGGAGGCGAATCACAACACGAAAGCTATCGCGTTAAAGATTACCTCCCGTGTCTTCAACCATTCACACTATTTCAATAATACTTGCTACGTCTCCGAATTTTGCGTAAGTCATATGGACTCTCGGCACTGTGCATCACGATGAACTGCTGACCAGTTTCTATTTCTTATTTACTGGCGACTCCTTCTCGGTGTGCAACCTCCACAAAATATTTGTTTCTTTATGAAATGTATCCTACCATTAGCTCCCACTCTGTAAAAGACTGCGAATTACGAAATTGTGTTCCCAAAACTGTTATCCAACCTATACTCGTGTGCTAACCCTTGACTACACAGAACATAATTGGAACTGAAATGTAACTGGTCTGAATGCAGCTTGTCTTTATATGAAGTGCGCAACTGAAGTAGAACAATTATCTGGCACTAACGAAAATTTTCACTTATCTCGCCTCTTGACAACATTATTGCAGATTTCTCGGAAGTAAACCAGCAAACAGAAAGCATGCAGCCCCTAAGCTAGCTTTCTGTTTATAAATACATATTCAGACTGTTGCATATGGTAATACTTAATAATAAACATTAGGATAGGGAGAGAAATTATTGCTATGAGATGATATTCCGAGACATGCTTCTAGAGTGAAGTATGTGTTCAAAAACATAGAGTAAAACTACGCCTGATCTTCAAATATGTAGGGTGACAACTGTTTAACTATATGAAAAAATGGCAAACTAGTTACAAACTACGGAGTACACACACTTTATTCAACTTGTAAACGTCACTACAGTTATTCAGATTTAGGCCACTACATGTTCGATACTTGTGCCATCAATGACGATGATGTGGCGCAGACGAATAGCGATATTCTTCGTGACCCTTTGACGTTTCGGAACATCAATAATGTGGATGACCTCCTAAATGGCTGTTTCAAGCTCAGCAATGGTTTTGAGGTTTTTGCTGTACACCTTGCTTTTACTATATCCCCACAAAAATGAGTCGCAAATGTTCAGTTCCTGAGAATATGGCGGCCAATTGAGGCCAATACCAACGGCCTGTGTGTAACCCAGAGACAGAATACTGTCCCCAAAGTGCTCCTCTCGGATATCAAACACTCTCCTGCTTCGATGGGGTCGATATCCGTCTTGCATGAACTACCTCTTGTTAAAATCAGCGCCACTTTAGAGAATGGGGATGAAATCATCTTCTAAGACCTTCAGGTACCGTTAGATAGTCACCGTGCCATCAAGGAATAAAGGATGAATTATTCCGTCACTGGACATTGCACACCACAGTCACTCTTTGAGGGAGAAGATACTTCTCGATCGCGAAATGCGGGTTCTCAGCCCCACAAATGCGCCTATGTTGTTTATTGACGAATCCATCGAAATGAAAGTGGGGTTCGTCGGAAACCAAACCATGCATCGGCGTACTATTTTGCATGAAACTTTGCGGCCAACCGTGCACTTTCAAAGTCGTGACGCAAACCGTTCAGAAGTTATGACGATTTTATTCCATATAGTTCAATAACTGTCTCGCTGTAACATTGGTCTGAACAAAGTGAGCTATTAGTTAAATAGAGGACAATCTTATCACAGCATTTCTATAAAAATCAAAAAGCTTAATCAATTAATATGTTAATACATAACTCAGGGAAGTGGAATGGTCTTTCTCTCGGCTCTGAGCAAGTTAGCTAGCTGACGATAACCATTCCTCGCGGCGCAGTGCTGCAGTCTTACCTCAAACACCATCTGTTCAAAAAAATAACATTAGTCAAAATTTTGTATTATTTTTGCCTTCCAATATAAGCATCATATTCATCCTTGCTCTCCTTTACAACAAATCTCTCTTTATCTAACAGGTACCATCACAAGTCCACACAGCACTACGAACTACGCCCATCACCTACCACCCTTCAAATAAGAATGTTACAGACTGCGCAGAGGCAAAGACTGTGCCCCGTCAAGACCAAAGATTGGTTAACAGTAACGTAACTTGCTCTCTCCTGCGGTACACATCAATAAGATATGGAAACAAAAATGACATGACCACCTTATGCCTCTCAACATACCGGTTGCGTAAACAGATTCATATTGTATTCATTTCTGTACAAAGGTATTGTTTGAAGAAAAGCTGGCGTGTGAAGTGTTTTGGGAAGTATGTGTAGTCACAGCGGCGGCTTCCTTCGGCCGGCGTGTTGCAAGTTCCTGCGGGAACTCTACCGTAACTTGCTTCCCCCACCACCGCGTCCCATCAGAGGCACCCACAGGGGAGTTGGGCGGGAGGCGTAAACCACTTGTTATTCGCAATTTGCAGCACCGAGGCTTCGGGGTCGAAGCCTGGAGCGGCCGTGGCGGAGGCCAAGTGCGCCGCCACCAAGACGGGCGGCGGGGGCGGGAGCGGGGGTGCTGGTCGTGGGAGGCTGGGGCTGGCGCTGGCGCCGGGACCCCGGCTGGGGGCTGATTGAGTTTGGGAAGCTCCTGCGAGGCGCGGCGACATATTGGCGCCGGGGGTCGGGCGGCGGTGGTCCGGGTGCGGGGGGCGCGGGGGCGGAACAGGAACCGCGAAGGCCGCGCCGCCGGGGGCGGGCGCTGCGGCGGATTACGGCGCGCGGCTAACTCGGTTATAAACGCGCTGCTCAGCCCGCACTAAAGCTGATTAAAAGCGAGGCGGCAGCGCTGATGCAATAAGTAGGAGAGGCGGAGGCGGGTGGCCTAGGCTGCGCCGGGCCGCCAGGGGGCGCCGCTCCGCCCCCGGGGGGCGCCGCGCGGCCGCCTCGTGTCGCCAGCCGATCGCGACGCCACCCCCTCCGCTGTATCGGGCGGAACCTGTTGAACGGCGGCGAGGGGTAGCAGTTACCTAACTCACGGCCTCTTTCAGTCGAAGAGCAAAAAAACTGCTGTAGCAGAAGAGAAATGCGAGAACGTGGACAGCTGCACAAACTGTCACGTTTCCCACAAAAAGTAGGAGATTCGCTTCTTCACATGTCTGCGTTTGGAATCCTGTGTTCGTATCGACGTGTATCTAAAATTCCCGAGACCATCTTGAGTTATTACTCGGCAATATACTTTGTGTTTTAGGAGACCACGAACCAGTCAAAGTCACCGTTGATGTCTATTCTGCGAAAAATGCAGCAATCCTGTGTTGCTTGCGTACTGTAGGCTGTTTAATTATTATGGCGAGGTGGCTGTAACACAGCTGAGAAATCATGACGGGGTAATAACTGTGAATAACATTTTTCTTTTACGCCTACGTGTGATTATGAAAATACATACAGCCTCCTATTCTTGATATTTAAGACTATGAAATAACAAGAGCAACCACTGGTAAATAAAAAACTTATTCAGCCCTTCGTGACTTTTGGACCATCTTGTACATCGAATGTAATCACTAACAGCAGTGCCCTCTTATTAACACCGATTCATTGGTGCCCCTGTTGCATCGATCACTGTCACTAGTATTATCTGCTGCATGTGCAAACCTGGATTAATCTCTCCACCACGCATCATCTTCATTAATTAATTTATTCGTATTTTTCCAGAGGTGGTGTCGATTTGGCCCTTTGTGTTTGGTAGCTGTAACTGCCATTGCTGACGGGAGACACGCCTCGATCCTTGTTATGAAACGTAAGAAACCAGAACATTGTCGTCAGTTTCAGTGTTTGTACTTACAGGGTTTTACCATATATTTTCCTGTTGAGTACTTTTTTCTTTTTGTCTGACAGAGAAAATATAAGTGTCACGTCTCATCCACATCAGGGAGGTCTGGATCAGTGCATATCCCCTCACTAAGACAAAGGAGGTGGATACGTAATTTAAACACATTATATCTTTTATTAACTTCATTCACTGCATAAAGGTTTTAGCCCAATCTATTTTCACAGTTCTTAGTTGACCTCATATTATTTTTTCGGTAATAAACTCAGCTTTTAGAAAATCATTTATCCTCTTTTCACTTTATATGTCTTTGTCACATTTCTACAATTTGGTAAGAGGTTTATCATCCCGTTATTCATGTAAATCTTTATTAGAAGTGAAAATAATGCGCCAATACCAAAACATGAATTTTGAATTATACGTCTTTTCCGTTTCCTTACTCCTATACAAGTTCCCTTCATCTTAAAATTGTACTCAAATTAGTCGTCGTCTTATCCATTTACAACTTTCATTTACTGCCATGCGTAAGGAATAAGCCCTATTCACGTATTTCATTCGGTGTGCTCATCGACATATACCATAAAGTTCATTTTCTATACATTCTTTTCCCTAAAATAGCCGGTGCACTTTTACTATACATTCACCACACAACATTCTAATAGACGAGCTCTATCCTTTCTTGATCCACCTCCGATAACCCTTCCCTTTTTATAGCCTTCCTTTCGAGGACATGCAGAGAACCACACATTCCTCCTGTCAACAACACTTCCTTTCATCTGAAACTGTATCCTGCCGAAGACTATAACCTGCAGCAATAGAGAAATGGAAGTACATGGTCTAGTGAACCCACGGTCGAGCTTTTTGCCAAATGTAGATTATTCCATTGTCCATATCTATCCGATGGACGACAAACAAGCTGTCGTAGATACGTGCGAGTGAGTGATGGCTACAATACAGCGAAGACAATAGTCATCAACATTTGTTTCTTATTCATGTCGGGAGCATCAACGTAAAGATACGCACAAGAAATGAAATAACAAAATATAGAAAACAAATTGTTTAACGTATAATGTCCGTGATACGTGCGTGTAAGATTACACTTAGAATGACCAAAAGCAGGCAGCCGCTAGAACATTTGCAGCTGCCAGAAGCACAGTTTGTTTCGAAAACTATCATCCGGTTTCATAAGACTGTATTTTCTACGTGAATATGAACAGCAAATGAGAATATATTTTTACTTACACATAGCAGTACAAAGATTTTATTTTCAGAAAGGCGATTCGTTTTACAAATATTTTTTACGTGCATGCACTTTAGAACAGTTCTCTTAATTAATTTTAACATCACAGTTCTCATTTATCTTTGACGAATATCGAGACAATGGACAAATTTTTCACAAGTTCTGACTTATGAGTAATTCTTGGGATTCCACAAGGGGACTCCCAAAAAGTGAATTACACATGCCACCCTAGCTCACGCTATTGAACAACGAGAGTGTCACATTGTCAAAAGAGAGTACATGTTTCCGAGTTCTCTGCAGGCACATTTCTCCTGTGATACAGATGAAATGTGTGTCACAGTACGTGGCTACTGCAAACGTATACAAAAGATGAACCACGCCGGACAGTACGATTCTGATGCACAAAACGTCTAAACTACACACAGGTGAATCAAACAATGTCGCGTCTAGCCGTAATTAAATAGAGTCAACAGGTGACCAAGGCCGCAAAGATATAGGTGGTGGTCACTGGGTAGGAAGGGAATCGATATGGGCCACGGGCGATAAAGTCTAGGAAGAAGAGGAACTGATTCGCAAGAGTTCCACTTTCTTTCTGAACTCCCCTTGTACATTCACCACTGTTTTTATGAGGCACCAAAGTTTATTGTAAGTAGCAGGAATGGGAGACACGTAGAAACTTTCACAACACATCTCCCACAGCAAAGGAAACATCACATATCATGAGATAACGCAGCCTTGGTAGCCAACGGTTCAGTGAAACACCCGCAATCCCCTTATGGCCAATCCTTCGTTGAGGAATATCTCATTGTTACTAAAGCTCTCACAAAATGGTGCCATTGCGGTGGCCTTCCATCCTTTTGACGAAAACGAACTTTTGGACATCTTTTTGAAATTGTGGGAAAAGCCAAATGAACGTAAGAGCTACTTTCATCAGGGAGACCTCTATCGGCAGTAAGATTTACCAGTGATTTACAATGTACTGAGGAAAACGTTCGATGCTCAAGTTAAAATTCACCACAAGTTTCTTTCACTCGTGAGGAGGATATATAGACATGCAAAACCTACATTTGTACAGAATGCGATGCGGCGGAGCAACCGTTGGATGTTCGTGTAATGCTTCGGGAGAAGGTCGCAGTCATCTCAGTCCCTCCACACATTCCACTGCCAGATCTGACGCAACGCAGAAAGTTCTGCAGCCAAGAAGATGGTATGAAAAACTACTACTGCATTGCATTTGTCCCTATATTGTACCATATTCACTATGACATAGGAGAAAATTTATTATACTTTTCGGGCTTATATTCTCTGATAGTAGTACGGCTATAGGGCGTTTGGTGCATAGGCACACTGCAGTTGCGGAAAAATTGTAGATGGTGCTGGCGACAAAATCAAAAACTGTGAGGTCATCGGTTACTTGTTAATGATAAAACGTGTAATACAGGAGGAGCTACCTTCTGGCTCCCAGTTATAATGAATATGACACAGACATCGCTTTACTCGACGTGATACCAACAAAGAACCTACCCTACCTAGACAACACCCTAACATTTGACCATCTCAGTCTTTTGGACGAACTTACAGCACCCAGAAAAGTCGTATTATCACCAGCAGATATTCCAGCATGTGCAGCAGCACCATAATAAAGAGTGCAATAAAGTTGGGTATCTACATCTGCAACCTTTGTGATTAAAGCCTGCGTCGTATAATCCATATTTAATTGAAGTGGATAACCACGCGATCTGTTCTGCATCCAGTGTACCAGCAGCCCCTGGACTGGATTAATCTTTGAAAATAGGATTTAGCATGTAATTTACGCTAAACTATAGTTAGGAGAAGCAGAGAATCCTGTATTTCTTTTTATATCAAGCCATGAAAGTTGTGTAACACCTCTTGTGTCCAGAAACGTGAATAGTTAAATTCTGGAGACCACGTTTCTTGAGAGAAGGGGGGAATATTGCACCACAGTCAAGTCTAGTGTAGTGAACTGTTTACTGTTGATTCAATAGAAGGACATCATGGGTGGTGAAATGCTCGTCAGTCTAAAGACGAGGCTGTATGGAGCAGGAAATTTCACTCAGTACGTAGGATCGTTCATTCAGTACACTGAAGCTTCGCAATGTGGCAACCATCGCCTCCGAAAACCGAAGTTATTGCACCTTAGAACAGTGGCACGACCTCTGGAATGGCTCGCTGAATAGGAAAGCAGGATGAAAGAAGTCATCATAGCCTAATGGTTACTGCTACGTGCTACAGATTCTTACCATTTCGAGGCTAAAATAACGCTGTGGGGAAAACTCACACATATGCCACCAAATTAAGACAGACACTCTCAGATGTTAATCGTATCCAGCGACATCTCGGTGTATATAGTATGTAGAGCGAAGTGGTCTGTGCGAGCTGGTAAGTACGAGATGTATACCTCTTGCAGTACAAGACAAAGCAGCCAGGTGACATCCATAGTAGCAGCAGACTTTTACCTCAGCTCAGATCTGCATGTGGTCAACTGGCGCATTTGCATCGCTTGGTCACCTGCTACATGATTGTCTTCAGTTGGGGACCACCTCCATGGTGAATTGCGGGTTCGAGCCCGGCCCAACCAGCTACTGAGCCACACCTTCGGTGTTCTCTGTCTCGCGTGGATCCGCATTCTTGCTGGCCGTCACGGGGGTGGGCGGATGCCATCATCTTTCGTCATGCCAGGCACCTTAGTTAAAACACCGTCTGTCATGCGGTCTTGCACACAGTGCCCACAACGTGGCCAATCAGTAAGGGGCTGTGGGAGCTGCCTCTGTCATCCATCACTGAGAGCAGACTGCCTGTGTCAGCCCACTGAGGCAGTTCTGACGTCATCAGCCGCCGCCACCAGCATGCATTGCTTGTCTAGCAGGCAAATTCTGTCACCGATGTGCTGTGCGAACATGGTTGGCTGCGTCACAGAGGACGACAACCTACTCTCCAGCTGCTATTCTATCTCAGTAGGTGACGTGATACAATATTTTTTTAGCCAGGAATGGTTATTGATTTCCCGTCACCACCACTTCCACAGCCCACATTCCAGCTGGGAGACGCCCCTCCTTTCTGACTTGACAGCGACTGATTCACTTGTCACCAAAAGGACTCACGTCTCGACTCCTGCAAGACGTACACCATCAGTTTCTACACCTAAATACATACTTCGTAAACAACTATGTGCTATGCCACACGGTGGATGTTACCACTTGCCGCAACTAGTCATCTCATGTTGCAATCACTAATAGAACGAGCGAAAAATGACTGTCTATAGGCTTCCATAAGAGCACTGTTATTTTCGTGGCCTTTATGAGAAATGATCAACAGTCAGCCTTGAAAGCTGATTCTCTAAATTTCCACAACAGTGCCTCGCTAAAAGAGCATCGCCTTTCCTCCTTCAGATATTCCCATTCCCAACTCTGTAATAATCACGTGCTGACCCCACCTACCGATAACGAATCCAGCATCCCTTTGAATTATTTCGACGTCTTACTGTATTCCGTGTCCGCCCACGGTAGCTGAGTGGTCAGCGCGACAGAATGTCTATCACAAGAGCGCGGGTTCGATTCCCGGCTGGGTCAGAGATTTTCTCCACTCAGGGACTGGGTGTTGCGTTGTCTTAATTATCATCATTTCATCCCCACCGATGCGCAAGTCGCCGAAGTGGCGTCAAATCGAAAGACTTGCACCCTTCCAACAGTCTAACAGACGGGAGGCCCTAGTCACGCGACGTTCATTCACTTTAATCCGCCCTCATGGGGATCCCAAACACTTGAGCATACTCAAGAATGGGTCGCACTTGCTTTATATATGACTTCTCCTATATGTTTTGAGTCATCAGTCTTCTGAAGTCCTTTCCTTTGCAAATCTCTTGATGTCACAGTAGCGCTTACAACCTACGTCCTCGATTATTTGTTGGATATATCACATCTACACTACCCCAGAATTCTCCCAAGAATCGCTTTCCCTAATACCAACATGGCGTGTTCTTTCGACTACATATTGTTTTTCAACAACAAACCTACACATTTAATCGAGGACAACATATTAGGTAATATTCTGAAAAGTCTTCGAGTAACTCACATATCTGAGAACCTCGTACTTGAGTTAACAGTCTGCAAGGGGCACCGTGTCAATTTTTTTCTCGGGAATATGGAATCCGCCTGTTGCCATCCATTCATAGTTCGCAGAATGTCACATGGAAAAAGCGCACGGTGAGTTTCTAAGACCGTGTTAATTGGTGGACGTAAGATTTTATGTCGAGGAAGTTTGTCATATTCGAACTTACTATACGCCCAAGGAGAAAGAAAATTGGCGTTCTACGGGTCGGAGCGTGGAATGTCAGATCCCTTAATCGGGCAGGTAGGTTAGAAAATTTAAAAAGGGAAATGGATAGGTTAAAGTTAGATATAGTGAGAATTAGTGAAGTTCGGTGGCAGGAGGAACAAGACTTCTGGTCAGGTGACTACAGGGTTATAAACACAAAATCAAATAGGGGTAATGCAGGAGTAGGTTTAATAATGAATAGGAAAATAGAAATGCGGGTAAGCTACCACAAACAACATAGTGAACGCATTATTGTGGCCAAGATACACTCCTGGAAATGGAAAAAAGAACACATTGACACCGGTGTGTCTACCCACCATACTTGCTCCGGACACTGCGAGAGGGCTGTACAAGCAATGATCACACGTACGGCACAGCGGACACACCAGGAACCGCGGTGTTGGCCGTCGAATGGCGCTAGCTGCGCAGCATTTGTGCACCGCCGCCGTCAGTGTCAGCCAGTTTGCCATGGCATACGGAGCTCCATCGCAGTCTTTAACACTGGTAGCATGCCGCGACAGCGTGGACGTGAACCGTATGTGCAGTTGACGGACTTTGAGCGAGGGCGTATAGTGGGCATGCGGGAGGCCGGGTGGACGTACCGCCGAATTGCTCAACACGTGGGGCGTGAGGTCTCCACAGTACATAGATGTTGTCGCCAGTGGTTGGCGGAAGGTGCACGTGCCCGTTTACCTGGGACCGGACCGCAGCGACGCACGGATGCACGCCAAGACCGTAGTATCCTACGCAGTGCCGTAGGGGACCGCACCGCCACTTCCCAGCAAATTAGGGACACTGTTGCTCCTGGGGTATCGGCGAGGACCATTCGCAACCGTCTCCATGAAGCTGGGCTACGGTCCCGCACACCATTAGGCCGTCGTCCGCTCACGCCCCAACATCGTGCAGCCCGCCTACAGTGGTGTCGCGACAGGCGTGAATGGAGGGACGAATGGAGACGTGTCGTCTTCAGCGATGAGAGTCGCTTCTGCCTTGGTGCCAATAATGGTCGTATGCGTGTTTGGCGCCATGCAGGTGAGCGCCACAATCAGGACTGCATACGACCGAGGCACATAGGGCCAACACCCGGCACCATGGTGTGGGGAGCGATTTCCTACACTGGCCGTACACCTCTGGTGATCGTCGAGGGGACACTGAATAGTGCGCGGTACATCCAAACCGTCATCGAACCCATCGTTCTACCATTCCTAGACCGGCAAGGGAATTTGCTGTTCCAACAGGACAATGCACGACCGCATGTATCCCGTGCCACCCAACGTGGTCTAGAAGGTGTAAGTCAACTACCCTGGCCAGCAAGATCTTCGGATCTGTCCCCCATTGAGCATGTTTGGGACTGGATGAAGCGTCGTCTCACGCGGTCTGCACGTCCAGCACGAACGCAGGTCCAACTTAGGCGCCAGGTGGAAATGGCATGGCAAGCCGTTCCACAGGACTACATCCAGCATCTCTACGATCGTCTCCATGGGAGAATAGCAGCCTGCATTGCTGCGAAAGGTGGATATACACAGTACTAGTGCCGACATTGTGCATGCTCTGTTGCCTGTGTCTATGTGCTTGTGTTTCTGTCAGTGTGATCATGTGATGTGTCTGAGCCCAGGAGATCATAAGGGAGCAATTGACAGGAATGGGGGAAAGAAATACAATAGAAGAAGAATGGGTAGCTTTGAGGGATGAAGTAGTGAAGGCAGCAGAGGATCAAGTAGGTAAAAAGACGAGGGCTAGTAGAAATCCTTGGGTAACAGAAGAAATATTGAACTTAATTGATGAAATGAGAAAATATAAAAATGCAGGACAGGAAGCAGGCAAAAAGGAATACAAACGTCTCAAAAATGACTTGTACAGGAAGTGCAAAATGGCTAAGCAGGGATGGCTAGAGGACAAATGTAAGGATTTAGAGGCTTATCTCACTAGGGGTAAGATAGATACTGCCTACAGGAAAATTAAAGAGACCTTTGGAGAAAAGAGGACCACTTGTATGAATATTAAGAGCTCAGATGGAAACCCAGTTCTAACCAAAGAAGGGAAAGCAGAAAGGTGGAAGGAGTATATAGAGGGTCTATACAAGGACGATGTACTTGAGGACAATATTATGGAAATGGAAGAGGATGTAGATGAACATGAAATGGGAGATACGATACCGCGTGAAGAGTTTGACAGAGCACTAAAAGACCTGAGTCGAAACAAGGCACCTGGAGTAGACAACATTCCATTGGAACTACTGACCGCCTTGGGAGAGCCAGTCCTGACAAAACTCTACCATCTGGCGAGCAAGATGTATGAGACAGGCGAAATACCCTCAGACTTCAAGAAGAATATAATAATTCCAATCCCAAAGAAAGCAGGTGTTGACAGATGTGAAAATTACCAAAGTATCAGTTTAATAAGTCAGAGCTGCAAAATACTAACGCGAGTTGTTTACAGACGAATGGAAAAACTAGTAGAAGCCGACCTCGGGGAAGATCAGTTTGGATTCCGTAGAAATGTTGGAACACGTGAGGCAATACTGACGCTACGACTTATCTTAGAAGCTAGATTAAGGAAGGGCAAACCTACGTTTCTAGCATTTGTAGACTTAGAGACAGCTTTTGACAATGTTGACTGGAATACTCTCTTTCAAATTCTGAAGGTGGAAGGAGTAAAATACAGGGAGCGAAAGGCTATTTACAATTTGTACAGAAACCATATGGCAGTTATAAGAGTCGAGGGACATGACAGGGAAGCAGTGGTTGGGAAAGGAGTGAGACAGGGCTGTAGTCTATCCCCGATGTTATTCAATCTGTATATTGAGCAAGCAGTGAAGGAAACAAAAGAAAAATTCGGAGTAGATATTAAAGTCCATGGAGAAGGAATAAAAACTTTGAGGTTCGCCGATGACATCGTAATTCTGTCAGAGACAACAAAGGACTTGGAAGAGCAGTTGAACGGAATGGATAGTGTCTTGAAAGGAGGATATAAGATGACCATCAACAAAAGCAAAACGAGGATAATGGAATGTAGTCGAATTAAGTCGGGTGATGCTCAGGGAATTAGATTAGGAAGTGAGACACTTAAAGTAGTAAAGGAGTTTTACTATTTGGGGAGCAAAATAACTGATGATGGTCGAATTTGAGAGGATATAAAATGTAGACTGGCAATGGCAAGGAAAGCATTTCTGAAGAAGAGAAGTTTGTTTACATCGAGTATAGATTTAAGTGTCAGGAAGTCATTTCTGAAAGTATTTGTATGGAGTGTAGCCATGTATGGAAGTGAATCATGGACGATAAATAGTTTGGACAAGAAGAGAATAGAATCTTTCGAAATGTGGTGCTACAGAAGAATGCTGAAGATTTGATGGGTAGATCACATAACTAATGAGGAAGTATTGAATCGGATTGGGGAGAAGAGAAGTTTGTGGCACAACTTGACCAGAAGAAGAGATCAGTTGGTAGGACATGTTCTGAGGCATCAAGGGATCACCAATTTAGCATTGGAGGGCAGCGTGGAGGGTAAAAATCGTAGAGGGAGACCAAGAGATGATTCAGAAGTATGTAGGTTGCAGTAGGTACTGGGAGATGAAGAAGCTTGCACAGGATAGAGTAGCATGGAGAGCTGCATCAAACCAGTTTCAGCACTGAAGACCACAACAACAACAACATATGCTCAAGAATTTTGCAGCAGACCGATGCTAAGGATATGAGCCTGAAATTTTGTGTCCATTTTTTTTGCCACTTTACATATACAGGAGTCACTTGAGATATGTCCCAATCTTTTGGGAAATGGTTGGATAAATGCCAGCTAAGTACTCTCTGTAAAACCGAACTGGGATTCCATCCCGACCTGTCGACTTACTGGTTTTCTAACCATTCAGTTGCTTCTCTCTGCCAGGGAAGTTTAGAAAGGAAATAAGATTTCTATTTCCTCCATGCGGGAGTCTGCTCGACAGTCAAACGAAGGTATCTTTTTACGATCCTCCTGCGTGAATGACTTCTTAAACACGACGTTTAAAACTTCAGGTTTTCTTTTGATCTACTCTGCTGCGACCCCAAATTGGTTGACCAGTGACTGGCTAGAAGCCTTCGACCAGCTTAGTGATTTTAGGTACGACCAGCATTTGCTCAGGATTTAGGCAAGATCTTTCGCTAACGTATGGCTGTGGAAGTTATAACATTAAGACGTTTTCTCTGCCACTGGTCAATGTAATGCATTTTCACTATTTAACCATATATGTAACGAAGATTATGAAGATTTACACATCTTTAATCCCTCTTCCTTATATTGTGTCCAAATGTAAATGAAACTTAATATTTTCTGTAGTTATCTTGTAATATTTTATGTAAGCTTAACTGTGTACCATTTATATTTAAAGAAACGCTTCGTCCCATTAAGAAAAGTTTTATCTGTGAAATATTTTATCTATGAGGAAGTAACAGGTGAAAAGAGTTAGTCAGTGGTAGCATTGGTTAACGTAATGATGAACAGGCAACGGAGTGCCTTTAATCAATGGAGAAATTGACACTTTCGTGGAATGACACGAAGTTTTTTTTTTTTTTTTTGTAGTTAATCAGGAGACTGCTTATAGTAGAGGGAACGTAATAGTAATCCGGAGGAAACAGTTTGAATACACAGAAGCTTTCAGAAAACCATCATAACAGTACTGTTGCAGTAGAAGCCGAAGTTTAGAGAGTAAATACGATGTGATATTATTAACGGAGAAGATGAATCTCAGGAGGAGAATGTCACAAGCCCAAAAGAAAACGGGAAGTCAAGATTAACAATATAACAAAGAAGAAGAAATCAGTTTTATCATGAAAATGTAGATGTGAATTAAATGAGGTATTGTTCTAATGCTGTTATCAGCTTTATTTTGATTGAGGAGAGATCGTGTACCATGTCGTGTAGCGAAATGGGTTATGAGAAGTTGTTTAGGAATCTTTTGTGTTTAGAGTATTTAGACTGTGGACTGACTATCTGTTGCAGAGCAAGCTCTTGGGAGGGCCAAAGCTATGCTACGTACTAGGGTGTGAATACTGACTGCTTAAAAGTATTTATAGTTACTGAATTTGGACTGTTGGGTGAGTATCTGTTACAGACCCGGCTCTTGGGAGGACCAAACGCCCGCAAAACTGATGCCACACTATTGGTACGCGTTGTTGCATAGGCGTCCACTGTTACGCGAGTCTCGTGCCATTTATAGAAGAATTTGAAGAATTTTGACTCTGGGAGTTGTATGACGGGACGAGCATCGGAATGGGTAAAGGGATTTATCGCTATACATATAAAAGGCAACGTTCTGACTCATCATCGCCCAAACCAAACCGCTAAGAATAGAAACTTGAAATATGGAGATGGTGTGGTTCTTATGCTTAGGGATTTGTCGAAATTCCAACTCTGAGGGAGAGAAATAGGGGTTGAATAAGCTTTTGAAAAGTTTCGGTATTAAATTTTGAAGCTAGACCTATCAAAATTGGTATTCGGATTCTGGTCAAAAATAAATAAATACGCGCTTCAGTATTCTTGGAAATTTGACCCTGTGGAGTGAAACAGTGGATGAAAACTTTTTCTGAAAAAATATCATTTTCAAACAACTACTGAAGTATTTTTAAAGGTGCATCTTTGAACATTCGTAATTGACTTGACCGTTACAAATAAAAAATATGTGTTTCAGCGTTTTTGGAAACTGAACCCCAAAGGGTTGACAAGGTGGCACCGTCCATCTTTTCCTTTTCACGTGAATCGTTGAACATCTGCCATATGACGATATTAGCGGTTGTCAGCTGCTGCAGCAGTGTCCCAGGTAAGGCAAGAAAACATTGCAGTGTCTCATCTCTCGTGCCAAAGTTTGTCACGCAGCTCTGTAAACATATATCTTGTAGCGGAATTTCGCGTAAACAGTAACGAAAGTTATGGACAGCAAAAACCACTGACACCTATTTGAATAACGGTACTTAGCCTAAATACAGGGTGATTCCAGTTGGAGTTTCAAACGCTCTAAAAAAGGAAATGCTGCTCAGAGTGAAATCAGAATCCAGTGTTATAGATGAATCGCAATACCACTGCTACGGTGTGAGGGGCAGACGTGCTGTGCCATCTAATGAGCGTCCAAGTTTGGAACTGAACAGCTGTGGTACGTTTAGGTAGGTCAGACCCTCGAACTCTGCAAGTATTACAGCAATCGATGTTTGATTGTTCTGAGGCCAAAAACCATAGAAACAGCAACGAAATCGGTTTTTATCATGAGGGGAAAAATCGGTTTTTAACTGATGTGAGACTGGAGCAAGACATTTTTAACATACTGTCCACCGTTTTCTGCCACAAGTTAAAATCGAGAAGCAGCACGATACGCAACAGTTCCGAGTGTTTCATGGCCCCTTTCAGAACGCCTAGAGCTATGTGTGCCTTCGAATAATCTACGTTTGTAATCGGGGCACTGAACACAGTTTCATATTGCTCCCAGTTTTCATGTGTTCCTATTACGTCGCCAGTCATAGACAAAACCAGGACAGAGGATAGCGCCATATAGGTTAGGAAACTACGACACGACCACTCTTTTTTTCATTGTCAGAGTGACTTGGTAGTATCATGAAACTTCAGTAGATCATAATCAGATCATCGTGTAGTATAAACTGCAAGTGTGAGAAAAAATTTATTATGATAATAAAACAGTAATAAAAGGTGAAACAAGAAAACCGCGAACATAACCGAAAAACCACCATCAAGCTTTCATGATATGTATAAACATGTAGTTTTTAATATTTATTTAGATTTTTAAAGTCTTAGTTATTAATAGTTTATATAGAATATAAAAGCAGGAAGAAATGAGTTCATATAATATTCGAAAGAGCAAACTAAGAAAAATTCCAAACTGACCTCAAGTATCATATACGGTTATATGTATATATACTTCATCTATACTCATTTTACAATAGACCTGGAACAATACTGAGTCAAAATAGAAAACAAAACAAGCAGGTAATGTGGGAGAGAACAAGTCGAAGCAAATAAGATGGGCAACATACACAACAAAGTTGATACCTATCATAAGAAAAATGAAATTAATCAACACCTTGCCAACGGAAAACAAGTTTCAACATGTTGGCGAAGAGGTTACGATATCGAGGCATTCGCATACATGTCCAGTAGGCCGAGATCATGTACGGCATGACGTTCCTGTGATCTTCCCTCTCGGTTTCTACAATATAATGAAAGAAGTGTCCCAGTAACCACATAACGGTACGGGTTTTCGACCATGCAAATATGGATGAATCTGGGCGCAATATGATGTCTTTAGTGTATAAAGTCTTAGAAGATCAAGTTACGCAAATTGCGTCCTAATCCAAGATGATATGTACATATGACCTCCACAAGTAAAGCGATGTCGTATCGTATCTGTAGTTGTACAACGACTTCATAAATTCGTGTCGCTAATCCCAATTTGGAAAAGTCGCTCCTTCGTTGGAATAAAATTATTTACTACGTTATACCAAAAGGACGCTACGTGCATCGGCAGAATATGGAGACTGATACTGTACCAAACTGTCGTACAGTTTGTTTGCGGTGAACTTCATTCAACGAGGTACGGGGAAGGAACTGCATTCCAACGAGTCTGTAGGAAGTTCCTGGGCGGTCTCCAAAAAATGTCAGCCCCTAAATAGCTCATCGCAAGACAGAAGTCACGAATGTCTTTTTACTTTTTAATTTATGCGATCGACATCAATAGGGGTTTCAAGATTAGCAGGACGAACACAGAGAAATAAACGAGATATAAATGTGTGAGTTTCTTCAGTCAGCATCAAAACAGTACGTCGCCCATATAGCATTCCTTCGTATATCAGCCAGGCCCAACACCACAATAGCAACGAGGCTTCGTGACCACCTCCTACCGTAAACGAAAGATATATCATTTCCATTTGAAACGACCAGATAATTGCTGTAGTTTCTTCGCCATCATCGAGGGAAGAGGATAAACTTGGGCCACGTAATTAGCTTTGCATAAGACGTGCGTATCCAATAATCGGACTTCCTGGAGCAGAGTAAGAGAATGCCGTTCATGTTCTAGTATCTCTCCCTGAATTTTTTCGTAACATACTTCCAGTTAAGAGTCGCCATTTTGAGTGGACAACGATCAATGATGATAGCGAGACACGTATGCCGATCCACTGCAGTAGCCATGTAACAACGGCGTCATCAAAACCTCCCAAAGTAAGAAGCCTGCATTTACCTTCATTAAGTAGTACACCTGAAATCCGACAGTAACAATCGATTACAGCCTTCATCCGAGGTATCTCCGCGGAATTTTTTGGGGCAGCGGGTAAAATTTTAGTAATAATAAGAACTGATGCGACCATATGTGGGGCAGCTGGCTAAAATTTTGACAATAACAAGAACTGACGCCTTTTTGATGCGAGCCTGGCAACTATTTTTTTGGTCAGCAACGGAGCGATGGAGAACATACTGACCATAGTTTCCAGTCTGCATGTCCACTTTTTTGTCCAGCCCACTAAAAGAAATGTTTCTATTCTCTTTTTGTTTAGCGGGATCAGGTCTATGATTACAAATGAAGATATAGAGTTCTAATTCATACATATACTTAGTAACGTTTCACAAGCACAACGTTGTGTAAGTCAAATGGTTCAAATGATTGGTTCTAAGTGCTATGGGACTAAACATCTGAGGTCATCAGTCCCCTAGACGTAGAACTACTTAAATCTAACTAACCTAAGGACATCACACACATCCATGCCCGAAGCAGGATTCGAACCTGCGACCGTAGCAACAGCGCCGTCCCGGACTGAAGCACCTAGAACCGCTCGGCCACATCAGCCGGCTTGTGAAAGTCACTATGTTCATACTGGCAGTAAATCTTTCTATCCTAAACAGCAGCACTGTTAGCAGTTCAGAGGTGACCTCTACTGTAAGTTCCTACCAAATTGTCTTTCCTATGACTACTGATCCTCAAAATAAATGCAAAAGTGGAAGATAATTATCACCAACTGCCACGCGGATTTGTAATTATCGGGGAAGGCACACTAACAGTTACTTTAGCGAAAATCTAAGCGATCCAAGACGGTGTGCAGTCGTCTCGAGTTCACTGCCAACTAGTACTGAAACTCGACGTTTTGAAAAGCCTGTCTCTGACATCACCCGAGGCAGCAATCACTCCGGCGTTTGACAGACACGGATTTTACAGTGGCTGGGTGCGAAGTGAAGGCTAATCTTACCTCTCGAGTTGTATTTATATATGTGGCGCAGCCGACGGCCAAGGTAAACACCTGCTGTCATCCGCCTTATGCACACGGCCGCTTTCTCATACATATTAAATTTAATACAAAGTTATCAATCAATTTAGAATCTTCTCAATTTTTGTATGCATGTAAGCAAGTTGGTCGAAATCGAAGAAAAACTTTCAGCTCTTTTGCAGAAAAACTTGGCCTTTTAGAATTTTTAGAGTGGAACTGACAGTAGATGGTTACCTCTTTAGGAGACCTTGTGTTGGTTGTTATTAACATAATGGTCCTAAAACTTGTTATAGCTCTATTATTTAGTAGGTTTTATCATGTGCAGTAACCAAAATATTCTACCATTACAATTCCAGATACTTAATCTACTACAAATGGGGATGTTTTAGTTACAAATTTAATTTCCATTATATTATTCGAAAACTATTAGAAGTAGCTTAAAGCAGTCACTTAGTAATTATTTTCAGGTTGAACTGAAGCATCATACAAATGTCTACATTTCTAATATGTAGCGCTTTCAATTTTTCTTAAAAAAGTGGATACTTACCACAATTTTTATTTTATCATGTTGAGACTGACACCAGTTAATTTTGACACACATTGGCACATTATGACCAATTTAATCAGTCTAAGACTTGACATTTAAAACATTATTACAGTAAAGTATATGTTGACAAAGTATGAAACAGCAATTTTGACTTTCACTTTCATTCTTAATCACGGTGCAATACTTGTGCGCTTCGCGCTGACGCGTTATGGTGACGTGGCTCTACTGCCAGAGAACTGGCGTAAGTCCCGGCACACTCGCTCGCCTGTGTGTCTCACAAACCATACAGCGCTGGTTTCGTTACAAGTGACGCAGTAGAACCATCACGTCATCCGCGTATGCACGAACAGCTATAGTCCCTCCGGAAAGCGTTCAGCCTTTCAGCTGGGGTGCTAGCATCCCAAGTAACTGCTCCAGAGACAACACAAAGTCATTGACAGAGGGCTTCCCTGATGCACTCCCCGACGGATATTTATCGGGGGTGTCAGTTGGCCATTAACAACCACCGAAGCCGAAACACTCGTAAACAGATTCGAGAGCACTCGCCGTGTGTCAACAGTAATACCAACTGCCTCCAGAATCCGAAGCAAAACTTCATGATGATTAACACGATCAAATGCCTTATCAAAGTCTAGGAAAGCAAGGGCACAAGGGACGGACGTTACAGCAGCAACCGAAACCACGTCACGACACTCGACTATAGGGGCAAGAATGGTACGACCAGGTACGCAGCTTTGATGCCTTGCAAACACTCATCTCCATCAGAGCAGAAATCCTACCTATCAATTTCCCTCGCCACAGTCGTATAATCATTTTTTAACTAAGTAATTGGGCGAAAGCTATCAGTTTAAGCCGGTCCACGGCGTTTCGGGATTAAAATAATTTTTCCCACTTTGAAGGAGGTCTGCACAACTCTACCATGTAACACTTCATTCAAAAGAGACATAAGGGTAGTAACCAACAACGGGCAAAAGCGTACATAAAATTCCATGGGAAGTCCATCCAGACCCTGAGACTTTTGAGAAGGTGATCCCACAATAAGTTTGTAAACATCCTCAGGCTGCAATGCAGCTAACAGCGTTTCATTATGTTCAGTGTAAGTGCTGTATCCAAGACGCTGTCTAGTGCGCCGTAAAAGGTTCCTCTGGACCCATAGCTGTCGTAAATGTCTACATAGTGTTGGTGTAACACACGCACTACATCAACTTGCTTCAATACGATACGTCCGTTGTTTTTCGTGAGAGAATGAATACAAGCGAGTTAGGCGAAGGGTCTGATGGCGAAGCAAATGATATAAAGAAGTCAGTTCCTCCGTCACCAACGATCGTGACTTGGACCGCATTTTCAAGCATTCCATCCGTATTCTTTTCAAGGTCAACATTTTTGCCTAACAGCCGCAAATCACAGAGGGGCAAGATCCGCAGCATCATAATGTTCGCGCAGGAAGGAATAGTAATATTCTCAAGTCCTCCGAAAGTCTCGAGCTTTGGCAGTACAGAAAGTTATCAAAGTTTGCCTGAACCTCGATTTTGCCGTGTCCACCAATCAAATATGGGAAAGTACTTCTCAGTAGACCGCAGAGTACCCTACCACACCGCTCGCATCACGTCATCGAGAGAGAGGTCAGCCAGATGAGCGACGTTTAACATCCAAGGAGGGCGAAACAATTTGACTGGTTGCCGTTCTAGATTGAAGGTTGTAGTCACAGCACAGTGATCCGTAAAGGAAGCTGGAATGAGATGACTTCGACATTAAGAATACAATCGCGCACGCAGACTGATAAGTAAAACCTATCTAACCGGCTACTAGACGTCCCAGTAAACGGTGTAAATATAACAAACGTCGGGTATTTACGTTATCGGACGTCTTGCAGGCGTAAGGAGCGGACCAGTTCGTGTAATCCGCGACAGAAATTAAAATTTGGAGAGTGATCTGCTGGACTCAACACATAGTTAAAATCACCACCCAACAACACCGGGAGGACTCTTACGCAACACATAAATAAAATCCTCTTTACCAAAACGCGAACTATTCACAGCGTGACCAGTACCAGTAGGAGCATATAAGAGAACCAAGGTACGATTAAAGAGTTGACAACCTATGCCCCTGCCAGAGTCCAACATTTCCATCTCAGCAGTAGGAATGCCGTCACGAAAAAAGGCGTTCCCCGTAGAAAATTCGGGTGTTACATTAAAGATCACACGAAAACCAAAAATGGCTCTGAGCACTATGGGACTTAACATCTGAGGTCATGAGTCCCCTAGAACTTAGAACTAGTAAAATCCAACTAACCTAAGGACATCAGGATTCGAACCTGCGACCGTAGCTATCGCACGGTTCCAGACTGAAGCGCCTAGAACCACTCGGCCACACCGGCCTGCCACGAAAACCAAATAAGAAAAAATGCCTGAATAATACCTCCTGTGAGAAGACTATCTCCGCACCTGAAACATAAATGAACTGACGCATCGAACCCAATAGTAACTCTTATTCCAAATGATTAACATTTAAGGAAAGGAACGTGTAGGCTTTTTTAATTGATCACAACTATACAGGGATGTACTGTAAGTCCGAACAGAATTAGGTAGACAACTGAGAGTCAATGTCCACTGCAGAATCCACAGAGGAATGAGACATTGGGGGATCAGAGCCCCTGTCATCGCAACTTTTTTCTTATATTTCTTACGTGCCACCGCACGGTGTGGTTGTATACGCTGTTTCTGTAAGCTTCTAAACATTCATGGTGGTGTCTGTTTGTTCTATATCGTGTCTCCCTACCACTTTCGCGCAACGACGCTCTGAGCGTGTTTTTTAGGGAACTGACTAGTTTGAACCTGGGACCTGTTGCTGGTAAGGAAACGCCAGACTACATATGACATGTAGAATTCAGAAGAGTTCAGTGAGACTAGCGATGATATAACCGAATACTAGATGATTTCAGCGTCAGCTCCACTGCACTCCCTGTAAAAGAATCTTAATACTAACTAAATTTAGTGGAAAGGGTTCAAGGCTTTCCTACTTTTAGTTAGCTGGTAAAATAATGTTGAAAAAGCAGTTAAGTTTATCAATGGAAATTTTATTCTACTCACAAAACATTGTTTATAAATTGCACTATTGATAAAAGGAAGTGTTTTAATACAGGATGGTAAAAACCAACTGCGCTCAACAAAAATGTGAACGAATATTCCCTGAGTGGGTTTCCAAGTTATACAATGGATCGAAGGATGACCTATGCCATATCACATCTATAATCTAGGTTTAATTTAAGTTTCACAAAAGAGCAACCTATGAAAATGGTCTACAGTGACCCTCAATTATCTTTAATTACTTATCTAACTTGTCGTAAATTACAGTGGCTGATGTGGCTTCTCAATAACTATATAAAACAAAAACCATCGCGTTTCAGATCTGTTCTTCAAGTGGCAAATGTGAACACCATGAGTTTTAGTTAACGATCGACACTAGTATTACGCAAAAAAGGTGTGTAACAGATGAGACTTCTGCAGTTCTGAGTGAAGTCTTATGCTCTCAAGAATGCGGTATTGCGTGCGTTCATTATCTTGTCGGTGTTTAGGCAGCGTCAGGGCAGCGGCGGGCAGCACAGCTCCGCTCACCTCGCCATCTCGGAAGTAACTCTCTCCTAACTTTTCCTTACTACAATTTACCGAAGTTGGTTTAAAAAAATCTATCTGGCTGTGTTTTCATCTGACCAATCAGGGTCTCAATGTTAACCTTAAGCTCCGCCCTTTTAGCGTTATCGTAAGATCTATACTGTTCTTCTGGAGGGCTCTAGCTTTTAACATGGGCTTGGGGGTGGTCCTTGACGTAACAGAGACGCGAAACTGTCTCACGCTATAACGTTTGGGTTGTGTGGCGCTAGTGGTTAGCTGGCGACGTGGGTGTCCAGTCTTGTCCCTTATCGTAAGGCCTTCTAGCTTAACACGGTTCTGCTCTCGGCTTCTGTTCTCGTTTCTCCCCTCGGAACTGCGTCGGTCTCACGTTGGGAAGGTACGACATGCATTTAGGCATTCTTGTGTTAGTCTGTGGTATTCCATTTGCTCACTCGTTACTCGTATTACTTTGGTTAATTTAATGTCACGATTTATTCGGAGCTATGTGACATACTACTGGATTTGCTTATCATGTCAGGGTTTTCATGGAAGGTGTTGGATTTGCCTGACACCTTACAGGCTACGCGGCATGGCGGCCTCTGCAGACGGAGATGTGGAAGGGGTCATAGGCACATATTTCTGCCCCTCAGAACAAGGGTCACGTATGCAGTTCAGTCACATTCTGTGGAACTGCCAATGCAATAGATGGGTCGCTAATTTTATTCTCCTCGATAGTTGCTGTAGGCGGCAAATTCAGGAAACCTTCAGTGGTTGAAGACGAAGGAGCAGGAGGACATTGCATGGTGTCAGACTGTAACGCTGCAGACAAAGACGAAGGTGTGAGGGGGGGGGGGGGGGGGGAGGGCACTCCACTCCACACACAGGCAGCTCAGAAGCAGCCACTTCGCGAGCAGGAGCGATGCTGGAGATAACATCTTCGCCACTCACCGCACCACGGACGGGAGGTATCGTATCCGTATCATAGAGAAGCAGGGGACACAATCGATGCGGAGGAGATTGGCGCAAAAGGCACAGCCAAATCCTCACCATCACCATGTTTAGTGCGACGTCGCTTGTTTGTCACCGATCCGAATAAATGGTTCAAATGGCTCTGAGCACTATGCGACTTAACTTCTGAGGACATCAGTCATCTAGAACTTAGAACTAATTAAACCTCACTAACCTAAGGACATTACACACATCCATGCCCGCGGCAGGATTCGAACCTGCGACCGCAGCTGTTGCTCGGCTCCAGACTGCAGCGCCTAGAACCACACGGCTAATACGGCTGGCTCACCGATCCGAATCAGAAGTTGGACCAACGGCGGAAGTGGAAGGAACCATATCAGCAACCGTCTATTTTCCGCGCTGCATTAATGACGACTTTAATACAAAAACCCTCCGCGGGCAATTAGACCGAACGCGTCCCTCTTGCCCAGTATACATGACACGAACGCGGTAACCACACACACTTGTAAATTTGATGGTATATTGCGTTTGACATGAATTTCCACGGAACGAATTCCACTATAACACTGTAATCTGTGTTGAGTAGATCAGCGTTCACGACGGACATTTTTCACGTTACCATTTTAAGTCAGTATGTCCTTTAGAAAGTTATCATCAACTTCCGGCAGGAACTCTCGAACAATATCAGAATCTGCGAGTGACACCATACTAACAGACTTATCGCGATGTTTGAACAGGACTTGAGGACCGTATCACGACAGTAATCTTTCAACGTGAAGGGGATCCATAAATTTTATGTAACCTCGTACCCGTCTGCATCAAAATAAACGGTTTCTGCCTGATCAGAGTTCACATGAATTGTATCGACAAGCCATTCGTGGATATCTAGAGAACCGGAAGCACATCTCATACTGTACAGCTCGCAGTACCTTTTCGTGGAATGTATGTATGTATGTATTGAACTGGGGACCAAGGACGACGTTGAGGTTTCGTCCCCGCCATAGCCTTCAGTGGTTCACAACCGCACAACAGGCTATACCAGACCACTCACCCCACAGCCACCCCGCACCGAACCCACTGTTATTGTGCGGTTCGGTCCCCCCCCCCCCCCCCCAGTGGAAGCCGCCCCCTCCCCCCTTTATCCCCCTCCCCCCCCAGGTAAAAAGTCTCATACCAGACTAGTGTAACCCCAAATGTTTGCTTGGTAGAGTAATTATGGTGTACGCCTGCGTGGAGACAGTGTCTGCGCAGCAATCGCCGACATAGTGTAGCTGAGGCGGAATAGGGGGAAGCAACCCGCATTCTCAAAGGCAGATGGAAAACCGCCTTAAAAACCATCCACAGGCTGGCCGGCACATCGGACTTCGACAGTAATCCGCAGGGCGGATTCATGTCTGGGAACCGGCACGCCATCCCGCTCGGGAAGCAGTGCGTTAGATAGCACGGTGAGCCGGGCGGGCTTTATCCTGGAATACATATAGAAACATATAGAAACGCCGCTGCCAAGTAGACTAACAGTAAACAGCCAATAAGGCGGTGCGGACGAGCTACGACTCACTCGGCAGACAGAGCAACACTAACGAGGAAAAGTTCACATAAGCGATGCTGCGGCAAGTGAAATAAACAAGAAGTTTCCCGCTCCGCGGTTGAAGAGCTACGACGATGCTGCCCATAGAGTCCAGGAGGTTAACAATTTGTTATTTCAATTAATGATAGTTTGAGGAAGTGGACAACGAGAATTCGATTAAGAACAGTGATTGGTAGCGGTTCAAGAAATGTAAATTTTATAATAGAAATCAATACTTATTTCAAACATTTGTAAACACAACCTATTTTAGTATTATCCCACATGCCAATATACGACAATAATCGTTTCATACTGAAGCCTTAAACCGAACAGAATGCGGCGCAAATAATTATAAAGAAAAAAAATGGTTCAAATGGCCCTGAGCACTATCGGACTCAACATCTATGGTCATCAGTCCCCTAGAACTTAGAACTACTTAAACCTGACTAACCTAAGGACATCACACACATCCATGCCCGAGGCAGGATTCGAACCTGCTATCGCTGTTCCTGACTGAGCGCCTAGAACCGCGGGACCACAGCAGCCGGCTATAAAGAAAACAAACTAAGTGGTATTGGAGTGTGAGATTAAGCAATAAAGAATGGCTCCAGTAGATAGGAAAATAATAGATAACGTTAAGTTAACAGACACTTGATCTTTTTACGTAATGTTGGTCACCACACAAAAATATAGCATTGAAGCATAAGTAAAGGTGACATTAACGAAAAAAAAAATTCTCACACGACGTTCAAGAAAACTTCTGTCAGAGAAAAAGAAAAATGCTACCATTTGTAGCAGGTGCCCGTGACAAAGAAACTATTCATTTGAACGCCACTATTAATTAACAGCTTTTTTCCTCTGTTCAAAAAACCATTGTACTCTTTTGCTTTTAAGAAATGTTGTTAGCAAGATAGTGGAATGTGTATATCAACTAATCAACTGTTCACTATGTGCAGTTAAATGATTTTTTTCTTACAGAATAAAGAAAAACAGCACGTGCTACTATATTTTGTCACGCATCAAACAAGATTCGTTAGGATTTACAAAATGTGAAATCGAGGATTATGAATTTTCTCGTATAAACAAACGTACAAAAAGTCTACACAAAATACATTGGTGGATAAGAAATGGCACAGTAACAAACTCAACACATAATCATGGCTATTACGGTACATAAAACATACAAAACAGCTTCCAGTCGTTTCCGAATGAATAAATATAGTTTTTGTATGTTTTTGAAGGGAATCGTATACTATTCTTCCTTAAAAATAGCGGACAGTTCCGGTAACAGTCCTGTGGTTTGTAGCAATCACGCATCATTCTCTCCAAATTAGACCGCAAAGTTTCATTAATACTGATATCTAGTGACTGGGGTGGCTACAAGGGATACGATAGTTAATCCTAATGTTTAAGTAACCAGTTCCGAACGATGCGAGCTGTTTGGACAGGTGCTTTGTCTTCTTGGAACACAGCACCACCACTGGGGAACAGACATTGTATCAAGAGGCTGTTTTTCGGACCACTGTTCCACTCTAATTTCTTCTCAAAAAATGGTTGTGAAATTCAGATCGCGATTCTTGGCATGCTCATCACGGCTTAACAAATTATGTACATTGTTCTGCTTATCCTTTGCCAGATATCGATTTGATAGGGTTGTTTCGTATTCTGTAGATAACTTTTCAGCTATGTAATCACGAACATACATGTGATGTGCACAAAAACGGTCTTATATGCGTCATTCGAATTTCGTGAAAGCAAAATTTTAAACTGCATGTTGGTGTCAAAATCGTCTCTCATCACATTCAAATAACAGTCCTCACAATAGCTTCTTCGCATCAACAAATCAAAATCAGCTCTTATCAAACTAAGATCACTGTCAGTACTGTAGTTACATTTGGTTTTGACAAATTTATCCTGCACATTACCTTCAAAATTAGACTGCACATCAGAAATCAACTTGGCGTCTGCATTACTTTCGACAGGCTATTAAATAACTGCAGTCGGTTCAATTGTCTGATGAGTTTCTTGTCACCGTAATATTAATTGAGAACTTCCAACACTTCCGATTCTTTCTCTTCATCCTCTTACTTACTGGTCTGCGTGTAATCAGAATGTTCGATTACCTTGAAACCCAACATTTCGTGCATATCGGTTTTCAATTCTTGATTATGCTTACTGCGTACTTTGTTCAAATTTTGGTTTGTTCAAATCTGCTCTCAGTTCTTGACTAGTATTATTTAACTTCTGAATAGCTGCACTCTTTTTTGAATAACTGCTTTTTTATCAGTCCTCCGTTCTCCTAACGGTTGCAGTATGATATCATCATCTCATACATCCTCAGCATGATTATTGTCCCTGTTTGTCACGATTGAATGACCGCATTCAAATTTGAACTTTCATTTTCACTTGCCTCTATACTTTGATTTCCGCTAGTTAATCTCGATTCATTAACTTGATCCATGGCAACATTGTACTGATTAACACAGTCCTCTCCATTAATTACATTACCATTTTCGGTTTGACTAGCCATTGTTGTTCAAATATGTGAACTGCACATGTAGTTCATAATCAACGTAACACTTCACTGCCTACATCCTTTTTCGAGTATTACGTTGACTGAAGAGTCGACGCACTACTGAAATGACACAGTCACTCATTCTTTGACATTGGTAATGAGGCTCCACTTTCGAAGATTATTGCAGCTACCTCCGTGTGTAGCACGACCACTATGTACGCTATTTACGACGAAACTGCTTCTGTTCACTCGTAGCCCAGCGAAAGAAGAGCAGAAAATTTCATATAGATAAAAAATCCTCAGCCGCAAAGTTTTGTATAGTGGTAAGAGAGAAAGTCAAGAACATCGTATTAAAAGTTCTGATTGGTGGGATGTGAACGTGAGGCTCGTTGGGTTTTTAAAGGTTGCTTTGAGTTTGTCTTGTTTGGTTAGAAAAAATGATGAAAGGAAGGGCGCGGTTTTGTTACCATGTACTTCCCTCCTTCACAGGTTTTCAAAGTGAAGAGGAAGCAGGCGAGTTTTCTGTCTCTCTCTACTCCAGTATTTCACAAGAATTAACTACAGAGTGTTCCACAGATTGTTACCGACCCTTCAGCAGTGTGCATTGTATCTCATGAATCATTGGCCATACAGAGCGTTGTCATGCCTAAGGGATGTATACGCTCCATAAAGTGCATTAACATTATCTGGAACGCAGAAGTGGGTTATTAATAATGGATCTCTTGTATCAGTACTAACAGTAACTCAAACCCGTATTCTATCTAGTGTTAGCGCACCTTGTGGTAAAAAAAAGAAAAAAAACACCATCTGGGAATGCTGTGGAAGTCTATGTATTTTTATTTATTTGTTTGTTTTTATTGTACACGTCTACTTCCGTAGGACCAAATTGAGGAGCAAATCTCCAAGGTCACCACTAACTTTCCTCCCTCTTCTACCCTCTACAATCGCCACGCTCTGCTCACTGTTACACCCCCGAAACACAATTTATCCGTTATCAATGGTCCATTGCACTTAGGTATGATACACATATTTCATATTTAGAGAATGAGATTTTCACTCTGCAGCGGAGTGTGCGCTGATATGAAACTTCCTGGCAGATTAAAACTATGTGCCGGACCGAGACTCGAACTCGGGTCCCGCGTTCGAGTCTCGAACCGGTACACAGTTTTAATCTGCAGTGAAGTTTCATATTTCATATTTGTTCTCAACCTTCTTCATCTAATAATAATCATTAATTTTATACCATTAAAACACTATTTTCAATAGTCTTCGATTTTTCAATCTCCGGCGACGCCGAAATTAATAGTTCTAGATAAAAAAGGACTAATTGCTTCTTTGTAGGCATTTAACATATTTTAATTTTGTATTGGGAAATATTTTCGCTAAAGCCGCGGTTTTCGAGTTAGTCACGAAAAACAGAAAAACTGAGTTTTCGCTTTCGCTGTCCCCTTCCCCGAGTTAAGCTCCTCCATCAACCCAAAGCTCATAACCCACAGGTCAGGATTTTTACATTTTTAGTACGGTGATTGGCACTCTTTCCTAGCACTTTACGTAAGTTTATAACAAAATGAATTTCTTCCCCCACTTCTCTTTCACTGACTGGGCTATCCAAGAAGTTAACGGCATATTTATTTCATTTATTGACAGTTTCAGAAAACGGATAATGACGGATTTAACTAAAAACAATTGTAATTAGTGTATTTTAAAATGAACGGTATAGCCGGCTGCTGTAGCGGAGTGGTTCTAGGCGCTTCAGTCCGGAACCACGCGACTACTACGGTCGCAGGTTGGAATCCTGCCTCGGGCATGGATGTGTGTGATGTGCTTAGGTTAGGTTTAAGTAGTTCTAAGTCTAGGGGACCGATGATCTCAGATGTTAAGTCCCATAGTACTTCGAACCATTTGTACGGAACATCACTGAAATACTTACTCATTTCAAAGAGTTATAAATCTGGTTTTAGCAATATTTCACATGCCGCCATGTGATATAAATCGTTTCGCACTGAAACCTTGAAGCGAACAGAATGTGGCGCGAATAATTACACCCATTGCCAATTAGTAATGTCCGAGCAATGCCGGCCCACCCATCACCCCATCACTACTGCCTTGTCCAACACTGACTCGACAACGTCGCTAAGCGTACTTGCCAAGCAACAAGCAACTCCTGCTGAAACCTTTGTCAGAGGACAGCCAATACTCCAGAATGTTAGACTCTGCCAAGCCAGCGGTTGTTGCCTTAAACTAATATACAATTTGCGATGAAGTAGTTCGACACATTTACGACCGAATGTAACCGAGAACGACAAGTGTAAGGTTCCAGGTTCTTGACAAGGCTAAACAGACATCCTAATTTTGTATCGAGTTGTTTGTGTGTACGTATGTATGTATGTGTGTGTGTGTGTGTGAGAGAGAGAGAGAGAGAGAGAGAGAGAGAGAGAGAAAGAGAGAGAGAGAGAGAGAGAGAGACTGGGTGTGTGTGGGTGGGTGGGTGTGAAACTGTGGTGAGTGAAAGGGTAGCAGCAGGTAGTTATTCCAGCATACATTGATGTTGTTCAAGCCTATGAGAACAATAGTGCACAGTCCTTAGGCAGTCTGAGAGTGACAGTACGTCATCTTATTATATTGCTCTCATATTCTAGCTGGCAGTTGCTAGACGTCTTTCAGCACTGATAATATTTAAGCACACAGTAGAGCCCTATCAGTCATTTTGGAGAAGATTATTCACAAACATTGTTATAACCTACTAAGTACCTTCTTCATGTCAGAGTTTTCATATTTGCTTTACACAACCAGTTCCGAGGATGTACTCCCTATTCTTTGTTTCATCAGTTCACTCAGTTTTCACTAATCTAATATAGCCCCACACGTCAAATGCTTAGATTCTCTTTTCTGCTGGTTTTTCCACAGTCAATAATTCACTGTCATACAGTGCTGTGATCCAAACACAAATTTTCAGAAATTGGTTCATCAGATTAAGGCCAAGGTTTTTTTTTTTTTTTTTTTTTTTTTTTTTTTTTTTTTTTTTTTTTTTTTTTTGATCAGTCTACTGACTGGTTTACTGGTTTGATGCGGCCCGCCACGAATTCCTTTCCTGTGCTAACCTCTTCATCTCAGAGTAGCACCTGCAACCTACGTCCTCAATTATTTAATTTGCTTCACGTATTCCAATCTCTGTCTTCCTCTACAGTTTTTGCCCTCTACAGTTCCCTCTAGTACCATGGAAGTCATTCCCTCATGTCGTAACAGATGTCCTATCATCCTGTCCCTTCTCCTTATCAGTGTTTTCCACATATTTCTTTCCTCTCCGATTCTGCGTAGAACCTCCTCATTCCTTACCTTATCAGTCCACCTAATTTTCAATATTCGTCTATAGCACCACATCTCAAACGCTTCGATTCTCTTCTGTTCCGGTTTTCCCACAGTCCATGTTTCACTACCATACAATGCTGTACTCCAGACGTGCATCCTCAGAAATTTCTTCCTCAAATTAAGGCCGGTATTTGATATTAGTAGACCTCTCTTGGCCAGAAATGCCTTTTTTGCCGTAGCGAGTCTGCTTTTGATGTCTTCCTTGCTCCGTCCGTCATTGGTTATTTTACTGCCTAGGTAGCAGAATTCCTTAACTTCATTGACTTTGTGACCATCTATCCTGATGTTAAGTTTCTCGCTGTTCTCATTTCTGCTACTTCTCATTACCTTCGTCTTTCTCCGATTTACTCTCAAACCATGCTGTGTACTCATTAGACTGTTCATCCCGTTCAGCAGATCATTTAATTTTTCTTCACTTTCACTCAGGATAGCACTGTCATCAGCGAACCGTATCATTGATATCCTTTCACCTTATATTTTAATTTCACTCCTGTACCTTTCTTTTATTTCCATCATTGCTTCCTCGATGTAGAGATTGAAGATTGGGGCAAAAGGCTACAGCCTTGTCTTATACCCTTCTTAATACGAGCACTTCGTTCTTGATCGTCCACTCTTAATATTCCCTCTTGGTTGTTGTACATATTGTATATTACCGGTCTCTCCCTATAGCTTACCCCTACTTTTTTCAGTATCTCGAACAGCTTGCACCATTTTATATTGTCGAACGCTTTTTCCAGGTCGACAAATCCTATGAACGTGTCTTGATTGTTCTTTAGCCTTGCTTCCATTATTAGCCGTAACTTCAGAATTGCCTCTCTCGTGCCTTTACTTTTCCTAAAGCCAAACTGATCGTCACCTAGCGCATTCTCAATTTTCTTTTCCATTCTTATGTATATTACTCTTGTAAGCAGCTTCGATGCATGAGCTGTAAAGCTGATTGTGCGATAATTCTCGCAGTTGTCAGCTATAGCCGTCTTCGGAATTGTGTTGATGAAGCTTTTCCGAAAGTCAGATGGTATGTCGCCAGACTCATATATTCTACACACCAACGTGAATAGTCGTTTTGTTGCCACTTCCCCTAATGATTTTAGAAATTCTGATGTATTTTTATCTGTCTCTTCTGCCTTATTTGACCGTAAGTCCTCCAAAGCTCTTTTAAATTCCGATTCTAATACTGGATCCCCTATCTCTTCTAAATCGACTCCTGTTTCTTCTTCTATCACATCAGGGAAATCTTCACCCTCACAGAAGCTTTCAATGTATTCTTTCCACCTACCTGCTCTCTCCTCTGCATTTAACAGTGGAATTCCCGTTGCACTCTTAATATTACCACCGTTGCTTTTACTATCACCAAAGGTTGTTTTCACTTTCCTGTATGCTGAGTCTGTCCTTCCGTCAATCATATCTTTTTCGATTTCTTCACATTTTTCCTGCAGCCATTTCGTCTTAGCTTCCCTGCACTTCCTATTTATTTCATTCCTCAGCGACTTGTATCTCTGTATTCCTGATTTTCCCGGAACGTGTTTGTACTTCCTCCTTTCATCAATCAACTGAAGTATTTCTTCTGTTACCCATGGTTTCTTCACAGCTACCTTCTTTGTACCTATGTTTTCCTTCCCAACTTCTGTGATGGCCCTTTTTAGAGATGTCCATTCCTCTTCAACTGTACTGCCTACTGCGCAATTCCTTATTGCTGTATCTATAGCGTTAGAGAACTTCAAACATATCTCGTCATTCCTTAGAACTTCCGTATCCCACTTCATTGCGTATTGATTCTTCCTGACTAATGTCTTGAACTTCAGCCTACTCTTTATCACTACTATATTGTGATCTGAGTCTATATCTGCTCCTGGGTACGCCTTACAATCCAGTATCTGATTTCGGAATCTCTGTCTGACCACGATGTAATCTAATTGAAATCTTCCCGTATCTCCCGGGCTTTTCCAAGTATACCTCCTCCTCTTGTGATTCTTGAACAGGGTATTCGCTATTACTAGCTGAAACTTGTTACAGAACTCAATTAGTCTTTCTCTTTCATTCCTTGTCTCAAGCCCATATTCTCCTGTAACCTTTTCTTCTACTCTTTCCCCTACAACTGCATTCCAGTCGCCCATGACTATTAGATTTTCGTCCCCCTTTACATACTGCATTACCCTTTCAGTATCCTCATACACTTTCTCTATCTGTTCAGCTTGCAACGTCGGCATATAGAGCTGAACTGTCGTTGTCGGTATGGTCTGCTGTCGATTCTGATTAGAACAATCCTGTCACTGAACTGTTCACAGTAACACACCCTCTGCCCTACCTCCCTATTCATAACGGATCCTACACCTGTTATACCATTTTCTGCTGCTGTTACTATTACCCGATGCTCATCTGACCAGAAATCCTTGTCTTCCTTCCACTTCACTTCACTGACCCCTACTATATCTAGATTGAGCCTTTGCATTTCCCTTTTCAGATTTTCTAGTTTCCCTACCACGTTCAATCTTCTGACATTCCACGCCCCGACTCGTAGAGCATTATCCTATCGTTGATTATTCAATCTTTTTCTCATTGTAACCTCCCCCTTGGCAGTCCCCTCCCGGAGATCCGAATGGGGGACTATTCCGGAATCTTTTGCCAATGGAGAGATCATTAGGACACTTCTTCAACTGCAGGCCATATGTCCTGTGGATACACGTTACGTGTCTTTAATGCAGTGGTTTCCATTGCCTTCTGCATCCTCATGTCGTTTATCATTGCTGATTCTTCCGCCTTTAGGGGCAATTTCCCACCCCTAGGACAAGAGTGCCCTGAACCTCTATCCGCTCCTCCGGCCTCTTTGACAAGGCCTTTGGCAGAATGAGGCTGACTTCTTATGCCGGAAGTCCTCGGCCGCGAATGCTGATTATTTATCAAAATTTAGGCAGTGGCGTCGACCGAACCCGGGACCGAAGACGTTTTTTTTCCACCTATCTAACCTAAAAACAAAGACAAAGATAGTGCCACCGCCACTTTAATCCTACAGTTAACTAGGACGGCCGTTCGCCACCACTTTAGATTTTGCGAACGAAACAAAAATTAAATATGCCTCTGAACTTTTAATATAAAAAAATAATAAAAGGAGAAAGGAAAGGGTATAATACGTTTTTATATTTGATTTGTTGTTCATTTTGTTCTTAGTTTGTTCTTGTGTATTTATTAGGATTCTAAACGCAGGTCTCCTGCCCACTGTTTCTTAATCTTTTTTATTTATTTATATAGGTATCAATGTGCGAACAGCCATAGTTAATCAAGCCTGGAAAACTAAAACAGAATGTAGACGCCATCGAAGATATTAAACGTAAATAACATGAAAAAGAAAGCTACCACGTCGTAGTTAGGCTTCCCATTGACTGCGCCCACTGATAAAGATTGTTCAATATATGCTCGTTTGCAGTTTGTTCTGACCTCATCTGCCACTGCCTGGAACATTCCAGCTGCACGGGGGGCTGTGAAAGGCGCTCCATAGGTAGTTTGCGAAGCATTGTCGATATCTGGTATGCCCGGAAATAGCATGATGTCTTTCTTGCAAATAGAGCCAGAAGTCAAGGAAATTCTTGTGTCCGTCACTACAGAGGTAATGGACCGCATGTCCACGTATCCAGGTGACGGAGTTGGTTCGAGTCTTGGGGTAAAATGTCTCATCCGGAAACAATAACGTGCGTGCAGATATATGCTCCGGCCTAACTCGCAAGACATAAGCCAGCATCTGCCGCACTAGGTGCCAAACCGGTTCCGCCTCTCCGCAGCTGAGGCGGTGCTCGTCAGAATCTACAGTGTTACAACCCACACAATTAGGAGATTCTGCCATGTGGATACTGTAGAGACGTTCTTGCGTCACCAGCTTCGCATTAACGACTACGTACCATTGGGAAACAACGTCGGAATCAAGCATGGCATCGTGTACAGTCTTCCACACAACGCGCCACCGTACGTCAGGATATTTTAGTTCGACCACATTTAGGGGGTGGCGTTGCATCATGTCGTGATAAATACGTCGAGTCGTGGCCATTTGTGGTGTCGTGAGCGCTACACTGCAATAACTTTGTTCTAAATAGAAACGTCCTATATAAAAGAGGGGCGCTGGGATGTCCTGTAGTGGCACCGGCGCTCTTAGTGAAGTAGGTCGTAGCGCCGTCGGAAGCAGACTCGTGAGGCTCGTAGGACAACGGCGCAGCAGACATAAATGTGAGCTAACATAGAGGGCAATGGCCCTATCATGGACGTTGACTAGGCCGAGACCACCTTTTTCCTTGGGAAGAGTAAGAGATACGTATCTGATCTTCAGTAACATACCAGCAGTGACGAAGTATCCCAGCGCTGCCATAATGCTACGAGCCAAGGGTTTCGGGATGGGTAGCGTTTGGGCGACATGCGGTATGCGGGACGCAAGGTATACATTGGCATAATACGCCCGCTGAACGATGTTGAGGGATCGCAAGCGCTGATTTGCAATTCCGGCCCTATTTTGGTGAAGAAGGCGTCGATAATTGAGCGTCGTCGCGCGTCGCATGTCGTTCATGAAATCTAAGCCCAAGCAGCGGACAGTATCACTGAAGTGTAAGGGGGCAATGTGTTCCTGCGGTAGCCCAATCCCGATGCTCAAGGCGACAGATTTGTCAACGTTGATTTGGCTACCAGAAGCTGTACCGTAGGTTGCAATCCAGTCCAACGTCGCGGCCATATCGTCAGCTCCTCGTATGACGATCATCAAATCATCCGCATACGCGGTGCAGCGATAGATGGAGCCGCCGAACTGTATCCCAGTGAGCCTGTCTCGGAGACTACACAACAAGGGTTCTAAGGCCAATGCAAATAACAATGTTGATAATGGACATCCCTGTCGTACTGATCGGCGGATCGGCATGGGTGCCGTCAGTCTTCCATTAACAAGAACTCGAGAAGTAGCCCCATGCACTGTGATAAATGGGTAGGGATATTCCATGCGCCGTAGAACGGCAGTGAGGAAAGTGTGGCCCACACGGTCAAAAGCCTGGCTAAAGTCGATAGACGCCAGGGCTGCCGGCAAACGTCTCACCCGTGCAAGGGAGATGAGATCTCTGTAACGACATAACGCAGTTCTGATGTTGTTGGGTCCCCCCAAGGACATCTGATCGCTGGGCAGGACGTGCAATAGTGTGCCCCGAAGACGTTCTGATAGCAGCCTCGAAAAGATCTTGAAGTCGCTGTTCAATAACGTTAAGGGGCGATAATCGCGGACATGATTCCGTCCCTTCGGCTTATGGATGGGGACAATCAGTCCTTCCAAGAACGGTGCAGGCAGCGGTATACCCGGGGACATCAATTCCTGACAAATTTCAACCCAACACGGTACCAACAGTTGTTTAAATGCTCGATAGAACTCTAATGGTAATCCATCGATTCCTGGTGATTTATGGGGAGCACCTTTACCAATGGCGTCGAGCACTTCCTCTTCTGTCACTTCTCCCAGTAAAGTCGGTACCATGTCTGGTGGAACTGTACCGTGGACATGTGCTGAAACGGGGTCTACCGTCGCCATATCAGGGAGCACTGCTGAATAAAGTTGAGCGTAATGCCCAAAGAAGGCTTCTGCTATATCTGCTTGTTCTGCCACGTGTCGTCCGTCGTCCGTTATCATGTCGGTTACCAGTGCCCTACGGCGCCTCCTGCGTTCTAGGAGCACGTGGTGCATAGATGGCCTTTCTGATTGTATCATGTCTGGAGCACGCGACCGTATAACAGCGCCTTGTAAATGATGGCGTGCTAAGGAGATGAGTTGCGCTTTCGCGCGATTGACTATGATCTGCCGGTCAGGTGAGGGCTCCATAGCAAGACATTCCCGTAGGACGGTGTAATAAAAGTTTTCCGTGCTCCTCCTCCATGCCGCCGCTTCTCGGCCGTAAACCATGAAGGTGCGCCTAAGAGCAGGCTTCGCACATTCAATCCACCAACTGAGGGCCGATCGGTAACGACCACGACGCTGTAAGGACGCGTTCCACGACTCTTCGATAGCACCTTTACATGCCGGCTCGTCCAGATGGGCGACGTTCAGTTTCCAGGGGGGCCTACTGCGCCACACACGTGCAGCTGGGAGGGCAATGGTGCAAATATAGGCTGTGTGGTCGGTGAATGCAGTGGGCCAGAGCTCTGCTCCTCTCGTCGCCGTCGAAAGGGTGCTTGTGACGTAAATCCTGTCTAACCGACTTGATGAATGACTTGTATAGTGGGTGTATCCAGGAGCTGGGCCATGGATATAGCGCCACGTGTCAATCAGGTGGAGGTCACGCACTAGCATTTCCAATTCCGCACACGGGACGTGATGTGGCTGCTGATCAGACGGAGATAATGTACAGTTAAAATCTCCTCCGATCACCATATCGTCTATGCGGCCCATAAATAGACGTGTGATATCTTCCGAAAAGAAGCGGGCCCGATCTCTCCGTCTCCCTGATCCTGAAGGGGCATAGACATTGATGAGTCGTACACCGTTGACAGTTACTGCCATGGCGCTTGCACTCGGTAAGTACAGTACGTCCGTAGCCTCCAAACCGTCCCGTAGCAGAACAGCCACACCACAATCGGTAGAAGAGGCGTGGGAGATGTGGGCGGTATATCCGTAGAAGTCAGGGAAACTAGCGACACATACTTCCTGCAAGAGGGCCACGTCGACGTCCGCCGCATCAAGCACGCGTTGTAGCATTGTCAGTTTGTGTGGTGCCCTTATCGCGTTGATATTGATTGTGGCTAGGCGAAAGGTGTGCTGCCTAGCCTCTTCACCTAGGGTAGACCTCATGGCAATCAAAGCTAACCGCAAGAGATGCCGGACCTACCAAATTCGTTACAAATTATGCGTCTTTTACGATAGGAGTGGCATCTCCAATGCCACCCCCTCCGCTGTCACCCGTGCCCTCTTTAGGAAGTTCCTCAACATCGTCCGACCACAGTGGCTGCAACACGATGCTGTGTAGCTGATCGGCACCTAAATCTCCCGCACGTACGTCGTCTTTGTTAGAGGTAGACGGAGCGCCATCCATCGACGCGACCTGCTGGATCCGTGGTGCAAGAAGTAACTTGGCACTCGTGGTATGGGCAAGTGAACCGTCTACACCACTTAGATTCTCAGCAGGCGCAGCATACATGCCGTCTGAGGAGATGTCACCGTCTTGACCGGCCGTGTGTAGGAGGCAATCGTCTGAAGGGGTCCGCCGACGTCGCTTCCGTCGTCGAGGCGAACGTTGCTTTCGAACGTGGACATCCGTATCCGAACGTGGGAGGCAATCCAGCGTCGTATCACCTTCCGCTAGGAAAGCCGCGGTCGGGACAATGTTCGTGTCCACGTCCATCGCGTTCTGGATGTTACGTTGCGTCTGGAGTCCGTGGGACTGTTGCTGCTGTTGTTACTGTGGAGGGGGCGACATATGGGTTGGCATCGGGGGTCCTTCCTCTTCCTCCCTTGGTGCTTCTGGCGTCGATGGGTGTGTCTGATCGCCCGTTTCGTCCTCAACTATGGTGCGCATCGTCGTCTGAGCGTACGTGAGGGGCAGGATTGTCGTCCCCGTCGGGGAAACGGAGTCTCCCACTGGTATCTGCGTAATTCGACGTTGTAAGCAGCTCGATCGAACATGGCCTTCCTGCCCACATCCGGAACAGGTACGCGGCTGACCGTCGTACATGATGATTGCACGACAGCCACCGATGTTCAAATAGCACGGCACATGTTTCTTGAGCTCAATTTTAATTTGGCGCACACCATTGTAGACCTTATACGTCGAGAAAGTTTGCCACTTTTCTGCAACGTGGTTGATAACATTGCCGTACGGTCGGAAGGCGGCCTTGACAACTTCCTCTGGGACCTCGAAGGGGAGCTCAAAAACCCTTACAGTCCTTAGGCCCATGCCTGCATGATCCACCGTCACTGCACCGATATGCCCGTCAGAATGTTTGAATCTGAGAGAGTTCGAGTATTTAGACACTACTGTCGCGCAGACCTCTGCACTGGTCATTTTAACATAAACCACGCTCGCCGTTATAGAAAAATGTATTCCAACGACAGTCGCCGGATCTAAACGTAGATCGTCTCGTATGAACTGTTCTATTTCATAGGCTCGAGGACGCGCGTGATCTGGTTGGAAGGTAATTTTGATCGTATCGTGGCGCCATGTGTGTGCCATAGTCGCACCGAACTTGAAACTAATACATCTCGCGCCGCGAGAAGGTAAACACAAGCAAGCGCTCACGGTCGCGCACGGCGGGGCGCAGCGGACGTCCTCGCCCCACCGCAGCCGAAAGCAGACTGACGTTGATTATGAATCAAAGACACTACCCCTAGACCACGGGTAATGTGTGGTACTAAAGAATACTCTCGTCCAATAATTCCGTCTTTGCTAGCCTTCCTTCCTCCGTCTGCCATGTCTTATTTTGTTTCGAGGGTAACAGATTTCCTTAATTTCGTCAATCTCTCTGTCAAGAAGATCATCGCTCATAAATATCTGCTACTACTCATTACTTCCGTCTATTTCCTATTTACTCTCAATCCATACCATGTACACGTTATGATGTTCGTCCTATTCAACAGGCCGTGTAGCTCTTCAACACATTCACAGAGGATAGCTATGTTACTGTAGGTATAGTCCGTATTTGGTCAAGAAATACGCCAGAGCAGAAGTGAGTTACAACAGAGCCAGCCGCAGACAGTTGCGAAGCAATACACGGCGCCTATGATACGGAGCCAGCTGGGTGCAGTATGGCAAAGACCGACGCTGCCACTCACCAGCAGAAGGACTGAATCCTTTCTTCACTCACACTCTCAGAAGTGTTTAGAGTACTTCGCTAGAGCCATATACGAATATAGTGTGGATCTTATAAGTACTTACAATGGAAAACTCCCCATCGCAACCTCCTCAGATTCAGTGGTAAAATGACCCAGTGGACAGCTGATCGAAGATGAACACAGATCAAGCATGAAATCAAGAAGGACGTGTAGTGAACTGTGAAAAAAGAAGCGAAACGGAAACAGTGACTGGTTGAAGCCCAACTTGTGGCAACATAGGGCAAATCGCAGTCAACCCGGGCCGTGCTTGTGTGATCACATGTAGGACTGCAGTACGCGAGATCCGTGTTCAAACCTCCGTCGTGCTGAAACTTCCTGGCAGTTTAAAACTGTGTGCCGGACCGAGACTCGAACTCGGGACCTTTGCCTTTCGCGGGAAAGTGCTCTATCAACTGAGATACCCAAGCACGACTCACGCCCCGTCCTCACAGCTTTAATTCTCGCAGTACCTCGTCTCCTACCTTCCAAACTTTGCAGAAGCTCTCCTGCAAACCTTGCAGAACTAGCACTCCTGAAAGAAAGGATATTGCGCAGACATGGCTTAGCCACAGCCTGGAGGTTGTTTCCCTCGTGCTCTTATTTTCCTCCTGGCTGTTTTGTTAGTTTAGGAGACCGGAGCCGCTGCTTCTCAATCATGTGGCCTCACAAGGGCTTAGTGTACCCTGCTTGCCAACAGCGCTCGGCAGACCGGATGGTCACCTATCCATGTGCTAGACCAGCCCGACAGCGCTTAAATTCGGTGACCTGACGGGAACCGGTGCTACCACTGTGGCAAGACTCGAGGGCTGGACGAAAAAAGTTAACTAAACAAATCCACTGTTGCTACTGAACAAATCCACTGTTGTTCTGCAGTCTTATTTCAATCACCACAGCTGACAGTCGAAAGGGTCATCAAATATTACCAATGATTCTTATCACGGATATCCTTTTACGATGAATTATAATCCCACTCATGAACTGTTCCTTTACTTTCATCATTGCTTCTTCGATGTACCGGGTGATCAAAAAGTCAATATAAATTTGAAAACTTAATAAACCACGGAATAACGTAGATAGAGAGGTAAAAATTGACACACATGCTTGGAATGACATGGAGGTTTATTAGAACCAAAAAGAAACCCAGCAAACTATTGCTAGACGCGTGAAAGATCTCTTGCGCGCATCGTTTGGTGATGATCGTGTGCTCAACCGCCACTTTCGTCATGCTTGGCCTCCCAGGTCCCCAGACCTCAGTCCGTGCGATTATTGGCTTTGTGGTTACCTGAAGTCGCAAGCTACATCTCTAGGGATGCTGAAAGACAACATCCGATGCCAATGCCTCACCAGAACTCAGGACATGCTTTACAGTGCTGTTCACAACATTATTACTCGACTACAGCTATTGTTGAGGGATGATGGTGGACATATTGAGCATTTCCTGTAAAGAACATAATCTTTTCTTTGGCTTACTTTGTTATGCTAATTATTGCTATTCTGATCAGATGAAGCGCCATCTGTTGGACATTTTTTGAACGTCTGTACTTTTGTTTTGTTCTAATAAAACTCCATGTCATTCCAAGCATGTGTGTCAATTTGTGCCTCTCTATCTACATTATTCCGTGATTTATTCAGTTTTCAAATTTATACTGACTTTTTTATCACCCGGTATATACTAAACAATAGGGACGAAAGACTTCATCTCTGCACCCTCTTTAATCCGAACACTTCTTTCTTGGTCTTTCGATCTCATTCTTCTTCTTGATTGTTGTCTTGCTTCCGTGACCAAGCGCGACGAAAGAGATGCGTTATGGTGCCCTTACCCTCCGTAAAGCCAAACCTATTGACCCCTACCGGATCCTCAGTTTTATTTCCCATTCTTCAGTAATCATTTCCGTCAGTAACTTAAATGCATAAGCTCAACGTTGATCGTAGTTTAGCTCTAGTTCTTATCTGTCGTTACGATCCTCGGGATTGTGTGAATAATATCTTTCCGAATATCTGATGGTATGTCTCCGGTGTGATAGATTCTACTTGCCAACTCGAATGGTCTTTTCGTCATCACTTCCCACGTTCGCTCACGGTAGCTGTATGGTCAGCGTGACCGATTGTCAATCGTCTGGGCCTGGGTTAGATTCCCGGCTGGGTCGGGGAATTTTCTCCGCCCAGGGACTGGGTGTTGGCTGTCCTCATCATCACCCTAACATCCTCATCGATTGCAGGTCGCCGAAGGGGCGGCAAATTGAAAGATGCCCGACGGGGGGCCTACCCATACGATTCAATCAATCACTACCCACAACGATTTTAAAAGTACTGGAGCAATATTATTTATCCCTTCCTACTTATTTCATCACAAGACTTTGATAGCTTAGTGAAACTCTAGCATTGCTGCTAGATCCACTACGTCTTCCACATTCTCTTTCTTTCACGTCACAGGACGAGTCCTCCCTCCCGCCCTCTCCTCGGCGTTTCACAGTAGGATTCCCATTGTACTCTCAGTGTTCACGCCTTTACTTTTCGTTTCACCAAAGTTTATATTCCCATCTTATGCTGGAACAGTTGGGCCGACGACCTGTTTTGTTTCGAGTTATACTGCATTCCCTCCCCCTCCCCTTTTTTTATGCAGCCCTGCACAAATTCCTTTCCTGTGCCAGTCTCTTCATCTCAGAGTAGCACTTGCAGTATTCCAATACCATGGAAGTCATTCCCTGATGTCTTAACAGATGTCCTATCATTCTATCCCTTCTCCTTGTCAGTGTTTTCCAAACATTATTTTCCTCTCCGATAGAGCACAGAACCCCCTCTTTTCTTACCCTGTCAGTACAGCTAGTTTTCAACATTCGTCTGTAGCACCACTTCTCAAATGATTCATTTCTCTTCTGTTCCGTTTTTCCCACTGTCCTTGTTTCACTACCAGACAGTGCTGTGCTCCAAACCTACATTCTCAGAAATTTCTTCCTCAAATTAAAGCCTACTCAGTCGCAAAAGTATTCGGACAGTGGGAAGTTTCACAATGAGTACTCGAGAAACACTGACTATGAAACCCAGACATATTTATTAGCAATATATACGCGTAACAACATTAATCACAAACTGTATTATTTCGTTTCCAAAAAATAAATAATAGAAAAATTAACAACAAAAATGAAACATACTGCACACCCTGCAGCTACAAAAGTATTCGGACACTGTCCAATAAATGTTCATAAGTTGTTCAATGAAAATGTCAATATCTTGTGGGTCCACCTTTAATTTTCAATACCTCCTCCAATCTACTAGGCACACTTCCCACGAGTTTTTTCGTGAAATCTGGGCCTATATTTGCCTATTCTTGGCGCAGTTTCTCTTTCAAGGTCTCCTTCGTATAGATGTTATCCGCGCGGAGGGTCCGTTTCAATTTATCCCACAAATGTTCGATTGGGTTAAGGTCTGGTGATTGGGGAGGGGAGTGCAATACTTTTGGGCAATTGAAGAGCAACCACATTCGTACAATATGCGCGGTATGCTTGCGATCATTATCCTGATAAAAATGAAAGTTGTTCGCAATACCTAGATGTCGTGCACTCTGCCTCAAATGTCCTCGCAATATATTCAAATACGCTTCCTTGTTCATCGTATCATCAATGAACACTAAATCACCCACACCATTGCCGGACATGCATCCACACACCATGATACTCCCACCTCCAAACTTTACTGTTGGTTTGAGGTTCCTGGGAGTCAGCTCTTCATTGGTCTTTCGCCACACGTTTGCCTTTCCGTCGTTTTGCCATAATGTAAATTTACATTCGTCGCAAAATATCACAAGATTCCACCAAGCGTGATAGTATTCGGCTTATTCCCTCGCAAACTGCATACGTTTCTTCTGGTTCACTGCGTTTTTGAATGGTACTGCGATCGTCGTAGTACTCTCCGCACGGTTTCGGGATGAATTTTTATGCCAAGGTCTCCCTCCACCTCACTTGCAATTTGTGTGGCAGATATTTTCGGATTCTGTTGTACGTTTCGCACAATCACACGTTTATCTCTCTGTGAAAATGTCCGTGGCCGTCCTGTATTGCAACGGAATTCCAGTCGGTCTTCTTTCTCGAACCGTTTAGTAATGTCGTGAACTGTACTTTTCTTCATGTTATGATAAACGACAAGTTGCCTTTGCTCGAACATAGAACACTTCCCTCTGCGTCCCATCGTCGACCTGCACCGGCTTGCGATACATGTTTACTAATCACCGCTATCGTCTCGCGGAAATGTCGGACACACCGCAGTCGCTGCACCCTCTGTGCGTCTCGGAATGAACTGTTCTCTCACGTTGTCCGCCATTGTCCGAATACTTTTGTTCCACCTTCCCATGCCGTTTTCAGGAAATACTGCGTAACAGACAATTGTCCAACAACACTTCTTCGTATTTGACCCGTGTTTCACGTTGCGACATCGTACCCAGAGTCCCACATACATTACAAAGTGCTATTTCTGTATTTGTTCATGCTGCAAACTGCAGAATTATGCGCCGTTACGTGCTGTCCGAATACTTTTGCAAGTGGGTGGGTATGTTTGATATTATTTCACTTCTGTTGGCCAGGAATGTCCTTTTTGCCAGTGCTACTCTGCTTTTGATGTCCTCCTTGCTCCGCCCGTCATTCGTTATTTTGCTGCCTAGGTGGCAGAATTCCTTAACTTCATCTACTTCGGACCATCAATCGTGATGTTAAGTTTCTAGCTGTTCTCATTTCTGCTGCTTCTAGTTACTTTCGTCTTTTTTTGATTTACTCTCAATCCATATTTTGTACTCATCAAACTGTTCTTTCTGTTCAGCGTATCATGTAATTCTTCTTCAATTTCACTCAGGGTAGCAATGTCATCAGCGAATCGTATCATTGATATCCTTTCACCTTGAACTTCATTTCCGCTCCTGAAGCTTTCCTTGATTTCCATCATTGCATCTTAGATGTATAGATCGCCCCGAAGGGACAAAGATTACGTCCCTGTCTTATATACTTTTTAATCCGAGCACTTCATTCTCGATCGTCCACTCTTATTATTTCCTCTTGGTTCTTGTACATATTATATATTACCCGTCTCTCCCTACAGTTTACCTCTATTTCTCTCACAATTTCGAACATCTTGCATCATTTTACGATGTCGAACGCTTTCGCTAGGTCGATGAATCGTACGAATGTGTCTTAATTTTTCTTTAGTCTTGCTTCCGTTACCAGCCGCAACTAGAATTTCGAATTTGGTGTCTTTACCTTTCCTAAGGCCAAACTGAGCGCCATCTAACTCATCCTCAATTTTCTTTTCCATTCTTACGTGTACTATTCTTGTCAGTGACTTGGACGCATGAGTTGTTAAGCTGATTGTTCGATAATTCTCGCACTTGTCAATTCTTGCAATCTTCGGAATTGTGTGGATGATGTTTTTCCGAAAGTCAGATGGCATGTCGGCAGACTCATACATTCTACATACCAACGCGAATAGCCATTTGGTTGCCACTTGCCTGAATGATTTTAAGTCTTCTAAAGCTCTCTTCAATTCTGGTTTTAATACTGCATCCGCTATCTCTTCTAAATCGAGTCCTGTTTCTTCTTCTATCACGCCAGACTAGTCTTCCGCCCCTTAGAGGCCATGAATGTACTCTTTCCATTTATCTGCTCTCTCCTCTGCATTTAAAAGTGGAATTCCCGTTGCACTCTTAATGTTACCACCCTTGCTTTCATTTTCACCAAATATTATTTTGACTTTTCTGTGTACTGAGTCAGTCCATCTGACAGATTCCCGGCGGGGTCAGGGATTTTCTCTGCCTTGTGATGGCTGGGTGTTGTGTGCTGTCCTTAGGTTAGTTAGGTTTAAGTAGTTCTAAGTTCTAGGGGACTGATGACCATAGATGTTAAGTCCCATAGTGCTCAGAGCCATTTGAACCATTTGAACCGTCCTTCTGACATTCATTTCTTTCTTGAGTTCTTCACATTTCTCATGCAGCCATTTCGTCTTACTGTTAGCTTCCCTGCTCTTCCTACTTATTTCACTCCTCTGCGACCTGTATTTTTGTATTCCTGAGTTTCCCTGAACATTTGAGCACTTCCTTTTTCCATAGATCAACTGAAGTATTTCTTCTGTTACCCATAGTTTCTTCGCAGTTACCTTCTTTGTACCTATGTCTTTCTTTCCATCTTCTGTGACTGCCCTTTTTAGATATGTCCATTCCTCTACAATTGTACTCAATACTGAGCTATCCCTTATTGCTTAGTGAACTGCAAGCACATATCATCATTCCTTAGTACTTCCGTATCCAATTTCTTTGTGGGTTGGTTTTTCCTGACTAATCTCTTAAACTTTAATCTATTCTTCATCATTATTACATTATAATCCGTGTCTGAATCTGCTCCTGTGTCTACCTCACAATCTAGTATCACGTTTCGAAATCTCTGAAAATCATGTAATCCATATCGGATCTTACCATGCCTCTGAGCCTTTTGCAAGTGTGCTTTCTCCAATTACGTTTTTTGAAAAGTGATTCCATACTACTGCAAGAAATATATAGCAGAACTCAATTTTTCGCCTCCTTCATTCCTACTACCAAGCACATGTTCTTACGTAGGCCTCAGTTCTACTCCTTCACCTTCGGTGCCACCAACAGCCTTCGGTTATGACAAGATTTTTTTCTAGTTTTGTGCAGGATTGTTCAATAGCATTCTGCTTCGATAGTCGTTGAAGGCTTCGCGAATTCACGTCTTAATAGCCAAACGCATTTAATTCAGTATCTTTCTGTCTACGGCCCTGTGCCTTATTTTAGAGCTATTACGCAGCATTCTCTGACGCTTGTTACGTGTTTCTGCACAATTACTGCATGGAGAATCCCTCCCATCATCAACTGTTCCACTAGCTGCATTTCTGCATGGTGCATGCTCAACTATTCTTTTAAATTTGATGTGCAGTTCTTCTAAATACTCTTTGCAGAGCTAAATTTTCAGGTTGATCAGTGGTCCTTTAATACTACTTTTCTGGAAGGTCGCTTTCAGACAGTTTCCCACTTTAATTTGGTACTTAAAGGTACTTAAAACGCTCTCCTGCTTGAGCTCTTTAAGCACGCGTTTTAGACATATTAGGTCGTTCTGTTTCCTCACGACCATACGATATTTACCTGAAGTTCTACATCTACACCTACATCTGCAAGCCACCATACGGTGCACGGCGGAGTATTGCTGCACCACTACTTGTCATTTTCCTTCCTGTTCCCCTCGTAAACAGAGCGAGAGGAAATTGACTATCTATGTGCCCCCGTATGAAATCTCAATTTCTCGTGTCTTGTCTTTGCACTCCTAACGCGCAGTCTGCGTTGGCAGCAGTATAATTCTTCTGCAGTCAGCTTCTGACGCTGGTTTTCTAAATTTTCTCAATAGTGTTTCTCGAAAAGAACGTCGGCTTCCCTCCAGGGATTCACATTTGAATCCCCGAAGCATCTCCGTAGCATGTGTTGTTGTAACCTACCGGTAACAAATCTGGCAGCTCGACTCTGAGTTACTTCGATGTCTCCTTGAATCCGATCTGGTACGGATCCCAAACACTGGAGCAGTTTAAGAAAGACACTAGCAATATTGTACCCGAACACTACTGGTTCGAAGTTCATACTCATCTGCATTAACTTACATTTTTGCACATTTAGGGCTAGCTGCCGTTCATCAGACCAACTGGAAATTTTGTCTACGTCGTCTTGTTTCTCCCTACAGTCACTCAACTGCGACACCTTACCGTACACCACAGCATCATCAGCAAACAACCACAGCCAAATCATTTGTGTATATAGAGAACAACAACGGTCCTATCACATTTTCCTGGGGCACTCCCGACGATATCCTTGTCTCTGCTGAACACTCGTCTTCGAGGACAACGAACTCGAATTTAAACGTCAGACGCAAATAGAAGACTGTGGCCTATATTGTGTGACGGGTGCTTCTGCGTTGGCCGGAGTGTGCGCGCTTTACCCCAGGCGACTATAGCGCCCCTAATGCCAGTTTGTTCAGCAGAAGAGGGCATCTCAAGAGCGTCGATGCGGGTGCATAGAGCGTCCCTCTCGCCGGGTAAACGCCGGGACCCATCAGGGAGCGTCGTGATCGCGCATCCTCGCACTGGGTTTTCCCCAGGAGATGTGCAAACGCTCTACCGCGCAGCGGAGAAGCTTTCTCGAGTGGTGAGGCGAAAAGGGAAAGAAAATTCAGTTCGGTCTACGGTACATACGTAATGGCGGTACATACGTGATCTTTACTCCAGTACGTATGAGATGTCTTGGTGAAAGGGCGAATCGTACGAAAACTTTCGTGTCGAGAGGGAGCTAAAATTTTTAAGCTTCAAATGGAGCAGCTTTTATCAACAAACTTTTCAGAATATATGTTCATTAAACTGAGCGAAATTCGTATTCCTTGGTGTGCTTGGCAAGTGCCACCTTCGGCTTTCTATGGGGCTGTCCCACCGCATGATGCCCCGAACCGTTGCTCTGAGAGAGTGGCAAGTGAGTTAGATGGGGAGTTTGTGAGGAGTATGAGAAAATAATGTCTGTCTGTAGCGTCGCTCATAAAGCTGTGCGCACCCAAACTAGATCCTTACAAAATAACGGCAGTACTATGAGTGACGAATTCACATGGAGTAAGGATGACACTCTCAGCTGTATTTATCGATCTTATTTCATTTGCATTCGATTTTGGCGTTAAATTACACCACTTTCAAATTCTTGAATCCAGTGAACATATTGTGCTGGTGATTGGTAAACCCTGGCACAATTTATTAAGATTTTACCAAGTAATAGGACACATTTTTCATTTGTGAGATGTAAGCAATCTGCACGTACCAACAAGTCGATCATACCCGTTGAGGGTATCGTGTTGCTATGCCAGAATGTCTATAGCGATATGAACTGAAATTCATCTATATCCTCTTTTGGTCATTGTAGACTTGTTTAGTATCACATAAAAAGCCAAAGATAATGATTTAGATAGTAGTGAAGTTCGCGTACCGTATTTCAAACGGAATCTGAACAGTTAGTAATTATAACTGGTTTATTACAAATTACATATACTTTGGTTTATTTGCTGGCCTTACTCTTTCAACATAGAAAACTCTACCTAGTCTCAACGTGTTCGTAAAGATTTTTCACTTTTAAAATTGAACTTTACGAAATGTATTTTTCCTTTCTCGTATTACCGAAGATCTAACAACTCGCTGGTCAGAAATGCTACAAACGGAAGAATGGGCAACTTTATAAGGCATTTCACTTTTCTTTACCAAACTCAATTATTTTCTTTTATCAAAGTACCTTTCTTTTTTTACCAGATCACGTCTACTTTTAAGTCTCTGACTGTGCCTCATTACAATTTTTACCGAAAACCATGCTCAAAACTCTCAAATCATTATTCGTGATATATTTTATGGTTTTCCTTTCTCTGTTTTCCCTTTACTTTCTGTTACATCAAAGTAATATCATCCATTTTTTTTAGAAATAATTTCAGTTCTCTTCCAAAACCACTAACGCTATATTTTACGAACAATCTAGTTACTAACTAGATAGATCAGGGTTGCATTTTAATATATAAGGCAGCTTGATTTCATTGTTACTTCAAATAGTGTGCGACTGCTGAATTCGAGCTCCAGTGTAGCACAATCCTTTCTTGGCCTTGCCTTCAGCAAATTTGTTAGTGCCACGGTCATTTTATCACTGTACAGTAAAAGATTAAGACAATCTCCATTACACCAGGCATTCGATGTCTGCTAAATTGTCTTCCCAGTATTATTGGACTTAAGACGGAAACTAGATTCAGCATATTAGTGACTACCAGCACTGTAATCAATCTCTTTTAATGATTCTTTATTTAAAAAACAATAAATTAGTAAAGAGTTCGGTCCAGAACAGTTAACGTCGGGCCGGCCACGGTGGCCGAGCGGTTCTAGGCGCTTCAGTACGGAACTGCGCGACTGCTACGGTCGCAGGTTCGAGTCCAGCCTCGGGCATGGATGTGTGTGATGTCCTTAGGTTTAAGTAGTTCTCAGGTCTAGGGGACTGATGACCTCAGATGTTATGTCCCATAGTCCTCAGAGCCATTTGAACCATGTTAATGTCGGTACTCTTTCCTACAACAATAAATTTGACCTTAAGTCTACAACGTGCAGTCAAGACAACTCGTCGGATACTTTTCACAAAAAAAGGCTAAAACAGCTCTGAATAGATACGGTTCTGCTCAGGCCATCCGATTGCTACCGATGCAGTGACCAGTTAACGACCGTTAGCGGTGTTCTCCACCTGATTTCCCTCCTAGTAAAGGCCCTTTAAATGGACAAAAGAATCGAATTTAGTTAATCTACCATCTCGTAAATGAGCAGTTTACTGGTACATATATTATGCGCTGAAACAGCATAATACGGCAATCGAGAAAAATGCTTTAAGGTGACCTGAAAATCTTTCGCTTCCGACTTCAGGCAGTTCCTTAAAATCTACTTACCAACCTGGTACCCAACTCGACAGTCCTCACAGGACTCTCTTATGCAATTGTCCTCATGTAACTACCTTATACAGCTACCATCATACGGGGTTGGGATACTTGTGAGGAGAGACAGTTGTGAGGAGGGACAGTTGTGACGAGATCCGGCCGAACATGTAGCGGGCGGTCTACAGGGGCACCAAATAGATTGCGCGCTGCAGTTCAGTACTGCTGTGGATTTAGCGGAATATACCAACAATGAAGGTGTAAGTTATCGGCGGTGCGTAAACGTAAATAAGAAATGTAAAGAAAGACTAACTACCAGAAACAACTTAGTTTTAGGTGAAGGCAGCCATACATGTATTCCGGACATCGCGGTTAATGAAGTGCGAAAACACGTGGCAAACGCCAAAAGGCGTGCGAAAGAAACGGACTCTTCAGTTTCTTCTGTTTACGCCAAAGAAGTAGGGCCGCTGTTCAATCAAGGATACGACATCGTCACACCACCGCCGTCACACAGGAGTGCAAAAATAAATAAATAAATAAATAAATAAATTTAAAAAAAATTTAAAAAAATCTAAGCAAGATCCGACCGATGCTGGAGGAAAATTTCTGCAAGAACATCATTTGCTAATGAATGATGGGAGCAAATTTTTACTTGCAGATGACAACAGAGTACCAAATGATAGGATATTTGTGTTCGCCAGTGAAAAGGGAAAATCCTGTTTAACAGACTGCAATTCGTTCTTTGTCGATGGAACGTTCAAAAGCTCCAGCAAGCACTTTGGACAGGTATTTATTGTTCATGCCGATATTTCTGGATCTGAGGAGGAAACAAACACAGTTCCAACGGCGTACGCCATGCTACCCAATAAAAAGCGAGAAACGTACGATAGCTTTCTCACAGCTGTTAAGAGCAACGTACCTGCATGGAATCATACAGCTATCATGATGGATTTTGAAGCTTCAATCATCCAGTCATTAACACATTTGTTTCCTGCTGCAAAGATTAATGGCTGTAACTAACATTTCAACCAGTGCTTGTGGAGGCAAGTGTAGAATAGCGGCCTTGTTGCTGCCTGCAAGGAAAACGAAGAAATTCGTTTTCGCATAAGATTGTCTTCCGCTCTGGCTCACATTCCACTGGACATGTTAGATGATGGGTGGCTATGGATTCAGGAGAGCACGCCAGATAATGAAAAACTGCAGGATCTTTACGACTATTTTGTCGAACACTGGCTGGATAAGGACGACATGCCAAGGGATATATGGAAGTGCGCAGGAAGGCATCACCGAACCAACAATGTTTTAGGATGGAATCAGAGGATAAATACATTAATTGTTCATCCAAATTTTTACTTCTTAGTAAAAATTCTCAGAGAGGTCACAGAATATACTGTCATGGACACCAATTTGACCGACTATTTTTAAAATTTAATTGGAAAAAGAAGATAGAAATCCGCAATTAAGAGAGATGAGATAGTTTCTAAGGCCCTTACAAGACTCCAAGTTGACGGCAATGTAAAATCATTTCTTATTTGCGTGGCCTATGCACAGAAATTACAATGAAAAGGAAATGGCTGAAGCTACAGCAATACTTGTAAATATTGAAAAGGGGTTCAGTTCACTCCGGTCACCCTATTGTAAAAACTGTAAACAAATAATCATCTTTTAAATATTGTAAATAAATATAATGGGGGGACGAAGAGAGACTACCTCCTCGTGGTGTTCCCTGGACACGACACAAAGTAGTCTAAATGTCTTTTGCAAATTTTAAAAGATTCGCTAATGAAGTACGAAAAGTCATAGCTTTTCTAACAGTCACAATCACCATTTTTGTGTAGAGAATTTTAGGAACAATGTCTATTTTAGTGGACGAAGAATACATATTGTTTCAATACATAAATTGCATTCCTTAACGCTAATTGCTAGCGGGACTCACATTAGACCTCAGTGCACTTCCCTGCGTGGTACAGGAAAATTGAGGTTTATTTCGAAATAATTAAAGAAAAAAGTTTATACTGAGAACCAAACTCTTTAGTTAGCTCCTCTTAATATACGGTAAAAGGTTGTCACTCCTATCATACCAAATTTTGGGTGAGGGGTTGAAAGATGGAAAACAATTTCCGTTTCTATAGTTTCTGTAAAATGAATCGTTAAGTACGAGATTGAACGAAAATTATGCCCTATGTAAGATTAATCAGAACAAAAATTCCAATGAAAAAGGTCTTACGCATAACTGTGCTGCAACTAATGGTTGACATGATATCGTGGGTGCAAAATCAGCTCCGATTTCTAATTTGACTAAGGCCACTCTTCCTTGCCCAAAATAATTCTGAAATAATGTAGCCTGGCTACACTGGAGGAGTGTGGATGCCCCTTGGCAGCTGCCCGGGCCAGCATAAGGCGAGCGCCCAGTCACACCAAGCGGCAGCAGGCAGCGGCCGGACAGGTAGTGGCGCAGCATTTGCGACACACCCTGTGCCGGTCCCTTAGCATCCCGGATGTCTCACAAGTGTCCCCACGCTCGAGTTTCTCACAAGTGTCTCTTCTCAGATGTGTCTACAACTCCCATCATACAGCTCCCTTAGCAGATACCATCTCGGAACTGCCATTAAAACCATAGGGACCATTAAAATTCGACGTCTGAACAGCACTACTTGTACCTTTAAATAACTAATAAATTGTATTATACGACTACCAGTGAATCGTTCGGCATTCTACTTCACCCGCAGTCTATTCTTCGCCACCACTGACTTTCAGCATACACGTCTGACTATCCTCAGCATCTACAGTATGCGGCACCTTCCTCCTTTCATTTGCCACATGTTATGTACAAATGTTTACATCAAGAAATCAAACGAGAACCCCGTTACTGTTTAATCAGTGTATGTATCCTGTTCCACTGACTATTGTTTGGTAAACCTGACATCTATCACGCAGATTTTCTCATGATACAATATCTATCTTATAAGCGTACAAAATAGACTTAAAAGTGTATATATGTTGTTCCAGTACTAATTCCATTAAACTATACCTGTTTTAATATGCACGTGAGAGCAGGAAAGTGTTATAACATTATAAAAAAGACATGAGACAAGTATATCGTCTATACTACACACATCTTCTCTCTACATAACTAATTTGAAGTCGCTTCCTCACGTCCATCTGAACATGCTGGCGAATCTTAGGAACTGCTGTAGGGATTCTGATTCCGTTTCGACTAATACACTCCTGGAAATGGAAAAAAGAACACATTGACACCGGTGTGTCAGACCCACCATACTTGCTTCGGACACTGCGAGAGGGCTGTACACACCAGGAACCGCGGTGTTGGCCGTCGAATGGCGCTAGCTGCGCAGCATTTGTGCACCGCCGCCGTCAGTGTCAGCCAGTTTGCCGTGGCATACGGAGCTCCATCGCAGTCTAACACTGGTAGGATGCCGCGACAGCATGGACGTGAACCGTATGTGCAGTTGACGGACTTTGAGCGAGGGCGTATAGTGGGCATGCGGGAGGCCGGGTGGACGTACCGCCGAATTGCTCAATACGTGGGGCGTGAGGTCTCCACAGTACATCGATGTTGTCGCCAGTGGTCGGCGGAAGGTGCACGTGCCCGTCGACCTGGGACCGGACCGCAGCGACGCACGGATGCTCGCCAAGACCGTAGGATCCTACGCAGTGCCGTACGGGACTGCACCGCCACTTCCCAGCAAATTAGGGACACTGTTGCTCCTGGGGTATCGGTGAGGACCATTCGCAACCGTCTCCATGAAGCTGGGCTACGGTCCCGCACACCGTTAGGCCGTCTTCCGCTCACGCCTCAACATCGTGCAGCCCGCCTCCAGTGGTGTCGCGACAGGCGTGAATGGAGGGACGAATGGAGACGTGTCGTCTTCAGCAATGAGAGTCGCTTCTGCCTTGGTGCCAATGATGGTCGTATGCGTGTTTGGCGCCATGCAGGTGAGCGCCACAATCAGGACTGCATACGACCGAGGCACACAGGGCCAACACCCGGCATCATGGTGTGGGGAGCGATCTCCTACACTGGCCGTACATCGTCGAGGGGACACTGAATAGAGCACGGTGCATCCAAACCGTCATCGAACCCATCGTTCTAGCATTCCTAGACCGGCAAGGGAACTTGCTGTTCCAACAGGACAATGCACGTCCACATGTATCCCGTGACACCCAACGTGCTCTAGAAGGTGTAAGTCAACTACCCTGGCCAGCAAGATCTCCGGATCTGTCCCCCATTGAGCATGTTTTGGACTGGATGAAGCGTCGTCTTACGCGGTCTGCACGTCCAGCACGAACGCTGGTCCAACTGAGGCGCCAGTTGGAAATGGCATGGCAAGCCGTTCCACAGGACTACATCCAGCATCTCTACGATCGTCTCCATGGGAGAATAGCAACCTGCATTGCGGCGAAAGGTGGATATACACTGTACTAGTGCTGACATTGTGCATGCTCTGTTTCCTGTGTCTATGTGCATGTGGTTCTGTCAGTGTGATCATGTGATGTATATGACCCCAGGAATGTGTCAATAAAGTTTCCCCTTCCTGGGACAATTAATTCACGGTGTTCTTATTTCAATTTCCAGGAGTGTAGATATAGTGACTCAAGAGGAAGGTTTTCGCTGATAATTTATAAAACTTGCTTACAAGTTGTCTGTATTATGATAAACTTCAATTAAGTTCTGAAATCGATACCATTGACACCTATAGCCACCATAATTCGAGAATCTAGCAGCGCGCCGAGATTGAAACAAGTGTCTCTTAATTTGTATCTGTTGGTGTGGTCTAGCGATAGACTGTGTGGATGGAAACTGAAAGGTTGTAAGATTTAGTCCCGTCTGGTCACCTCTTTCCACTCTGCCTTTGAACCTGTCATTCATCTGTCAGGGTTCTGGAGATACACATTTCAAAATATGGCGACAGTTTCAGACTACCAGTTGCTGCTTCCCTCAAATTGTAGTCACAATTTGCACTTAAATATACAGAAAACTCTTTGACCAATGGGCAGTGGGTTACTCAGATTTGAAGTATTGTAATAAATATGCCGATTCCAGGAAGATAATACCTCATCATTAAGCTGCGATCCGAGACGTACAATTCGATCCGAACAAAAAGCACGTGACGTTTTATTTTTTATGCTGTATGCTGCCGCGCTGGGTAGCCGCGCGGTCTCAGGCTCCTTATCACAGTCCGCTCGGCTGCCCCCGCCGGAGGTTCGAGTCCTCCCTCGGGCGTGTGTGTGTGTGTGTGTGTGTGTGTGTGTGTGTGTGTGTGTGTTGTCCTTAGCGTAAAGCGTGAGTTAGTTTAAGTTAAATTAAGTAGTGCGTAAGTCTGGTTGCTGGTCCGGCATCCTTGCTGACAATGGTGGGATTTGGCGAGAATGAATACGAGCAGTAGAAACCCTTCGCTGTTTTCGGGCGGGCGTTATCTTGCTGGAATGTACGTCCCGGATTGCTTGCCATGAATGGCAACAAAACGGTGCATAGAATACCGTCGATGTACCTCTGTGCTGTAAAGGTGCCACGGAGGACAACCTAAAGGTGTTCTGCTATGAAAAGAAATGGCAACCCGTATCATCACTGGAGACAGTTCCACTCCAGTCTTTGTGCTTACAGGCGGGGATTTTGTCTCCGAGTGCACATATTTTAAGTGTACATTAACAAATATTTGAATTTTTAGGATTTAGGGTTGCGTACTTTTTGGCTTCCCGTGTATTACGCAGTATACGTAATTGTTTTTCGCACTAGGAAATAAAGATTTTCAAAATATTAAACATCAGTTCGGAAATCGCACTGAAACAGTTTATCTTCAATAGCTCCGAATTACCAATCCTAACAAATAAACTGTTATATTAGACGTTGCCTATATTCTTGAAGCAAACATTACGCTCACCGCTGCGTATGAACCCTCAATATGGTTTGAAAAAGTTGAATTCAGATCAAACTCAACAGTAGACATAACAAAATCTTGGACTGACGGAATATATGGTACGTCACCAGCCAGTCAGGAATGCAATGCAAAGACAGTCGGTGCACAATTTAATTTCATATTTCTTGTTCAGCAGCAGTGGCCGCTCGAATCCTCATGGCTGCAGCTGAGTGTTGCCTTGCCGTTGTTGCTCACACAGCCTAGACCAGGTACTTGTATCTCCCCAAGCCCGTAGTGATACGGCAAGGTGCCGTTGGAATATCTCTTTCTAGAACGTATTCTATCACACATTGCCACATGACAAATCTCCTACTTCTATCACACGGCCGATCAATAATGTTATTTAATAAATTCTCGTATCCTTAGTAAAATTACGTGCTAACGGTCGCCATAGGCGAATCGTTAGAAAGTGCTGGTTCATTCGGTGAAGTATGGGACCGTTCCCTTTAAGTGGCCATTACTATTCAGCGACGCGCACTAGAGGAACGATAATTTGGCCGCAAAGCTCCGGTAGGTAAGATAATCTCTGAACGATTGAGTGCTTCAGCTTTCGTATCTTTGCAGCGTAAATCTATCTGCCAGGTACTGGGGCTTAATATGAGGATGTATTTCCACTTCTTCGTACGGCATAAAATTAGTCTTAGCAAGGCATAGTTCTGACGCAGACTCCAACGCCGCAGTAGTAAATTTTGTCTAATTAAATGATTGCTAAGGCTATGCCATAGAGGTAACAGATGACGACGTAATGTAATGGCAGTCGCACGTGCAGTCGATAGAGGGTGAACATCGAGGTGAGTTGCGTGTGACGTCAACTACAGGCCAGTTCGCAGGGGACGCTTATCGCTTGTTGTAGCTAAGCGAAGAAGATGACTGACGTGGGCATAGCACGTCAAGTATGACATCGTCTTTCAGTTGCAGGAAGCGTGCAGCCAACGATACTGATTTCCTACGGCTTCCCATTTTGAATCGAAGGAGTAAAGGGTAACGAACGTCTACGAGTAAACTCCAGTATCTGGATATAGGGAGAGAACAGTTGTAGCACATTATTCATCAGTCACCAATACTGTATGACATCACGATCTAGTATATGGCAGGCATCATAGAGAGACATGGTTCTTGAAAGGAGCCATTTGGGATCTGTGTATTTCACTACTTTAAGTACTGGGGGCAAAAAGTTTCAGTAACTGCGTATACACCTCGTAAAATATAGGACTGAGAACAGTCACTTGAGGGAGGCCATGTGATACTCTGCGGGTCCCACCACATCATTGACCAGTGATCATGCCTACAAACAAAGGCGAGTGACTGGCGTTACCTCCAAAGACCTTATCACTGCTAGGCACACCATAAGCGATAAACGATTTCGAATCTTTTTAATAACACAGGCACTGCAATATCGTACAAAAGATTACAGTTTTACGAAACTGGGTAAATGCGATATGCAGAAATAAGGCTTCTAAACCCTACTACAGAATAAAATCTGCCCCTGAAGGACATAAAAGTATGGGATAGCTGAAAGTAGTGTCCTTTCAGTCCTTTTCTGCAACATCTGCACTGACTACCAACCAATACTTCTTCGTGTCAAGGAAGATCTCTATGCTGATGATACATCGACGGTGGCACAGGGCTACACATTCGAAAAGATGCAGGACACATTGAGTAGATGACTAGAAGAGCTTTGAACACAATACGACGTAAACCATCTGAAGGTAAGCTCCACAGGTAGTAGCTTATGCGCTTTTCTCCTAAAAAGCAAGGAAGTCTGGACCAAACTAAAATGGGGAAAACGCTTTGATCAGTGTTACAAATCAGTCTTAAAGCAATGCCAGCAGGTGGAATAAAAAGTGAGCTCAAGAAACAGCATACGAAATCAGGCGGAACCTAGAGTGATCCACAGATCTCAAGGACAATATAGATGAAGTAACATAACGTATTGTCTACCAGGCAGAAAGGAATGAATATGCGGAAGCAAGTTGCCAGAGCTTTTCCAGAGTCAGATATAACATTGCGTGACGTCAGCGTGACTATAACTCCCAAAAACCAGTCAAATGAAGAAACTAGGAAAGACAGTGTGTGTCAACAAGCGAGCTGTAGAGGTGCAATGTGGCGGTGTGCTTCATTACTACAACATCCGCAGCATTTGTTTGGATGAATTAACAAAAGGAAGAATTATTGGGATACTAAGTGTGACGAGTGTGAGACAGAAGTTTAGTACTGGTCGCAGAATAGTATGAAGTGCATTTCACGTGTTCCCACTTCTCTCCATATGGGAGTACGTCGAGCACGGTCGAACGTAAACATTTTGTTGGTCGAGATGTTAGGTGGTGGGGAAGCATACTGTGACATGAGCGTACCGACCTCCAAATTTCTTAACATTGTACATTCACCAGTCAACGTTATCGTGATACTGCACTCCGTTCCCATGTGCGGCGTTTCAGCGGTGAAATCGGCCGTGATTCCACTTTTAAGGATGACAAAGCCCCACAGCATTTAACAACAGGGGTGGAAGACCTGTTGGAACGGAAAAGTCATTCGGCGAATGGACTGACCTGCCCATGACCCGGCTCAATTCCCATCGAAGACGGTTTGGATGCACTGGCGAGACGTACTGCAGCACGTCCATACGAGAGACCGACCATCTATCAGCTGGTAACCGCACTGGTAGAGGCATGGAACACCGTACCACAAGAACACTTTGCCAGCCTTTTAGCCACCGTGAAAGCAAGTTGCAGAATATACATTGCCGACCGTGGGATCACACACTCTTCTTAAGGACCACTTTCCTCCTAATGGCAAGACAAATCCGGAGGGCAGCATTAGTGTCTTGGAGAAAAATCGGCAGGGAACCTATATCATGCAATCGCAAACGAATTTCTGTGACGCATCGTCGATGTGAGAGTGCGAGGGTTACAGTAAGTGGGCAGTGGTGCATCAGATACAATAGATCTCATACATGACCGTAGCCGGGGTAGTTGGCATGGAGCCTCTATTTTTCAGCTGCGATGCAATTTCTGTGTTGTATCGTCAATGTGAGGATGTGAGTGATACAGTAAGCTGGCTCTGGTGCATCGGGTGTAAGTTACTGGACTCGCAGGAGAGGTTCTACGCGGTGACCGTAGCTGCGTAAGTCTCTTGGAGATAAGTCGGCATGGAGTCTGTAGTTTTCATTCGCGACAGAATTTCTGTGTCGCATAGTCAAAGTATCCGCCTGGAATTCCAGTAGCTTGTAACCGATGCACCGCTGCCCATTTTCTGTATATCCTTCTCCCTCGCATTGTGACACAAGTTCATCGCGGTTGGACGCTTCCGACTCACTACCGACTTCCCTGGAGTTGTATCGCCATGAGGCGCGTGCTGGACTACTGTGTAAATGTCGTCGACACTGTCGGCGTCATTCTGCTTGGTTACATTTCTGCTACTAGAGCAGCTGCGTTCACCACATAGAACCTCTGCTGGGAGTCCAGTTTCTTGTAACCAATCCACCGCTGCCGGTTTACTGTAAATATTGCACCCAGCGATCGACGAAGGGACACAGAAATTGCCTCGAGATTTCATACTACACTCTCCCAACCGACGTCTCTGTTAGAGATTAATGCCTTACTCAGGAGTTGTCTCGCCATTAGGTCGGTGCTGGGCTATTGCATAAGCCTCAAGTGCATAGTCAGAGTTATTCTGCTAGTGTACATCTATGATGCCGGCGCGGGGGTTGGTCACTACGTGTAACTTCGCCTTGGAGTCCAGTAAGATGCAGAGTCTTTGTCCTTGTCATCATCTCTGCACAGCTACGGGCACCGCACGGCACCTCTCCTGGGTGTCCGGTAACTTTTCTCCCATGCAATACTACCTTATACTGTAACCCACACATTTTCGACGCATCACAGATATTGCATCCGGAACCGCGCGACTGCTACGGTCCCCATAGTGCTCAGACCCTTTTTTGTTTGTTTTTTTTTTTAATTTACAGACGCTCTCTTTCGCAGGAGAGCTTGTGTAAAGTTTGGAAGGTAGGAGACGAGGAACTGGCAGAAGTAAAGCTGTGAGGACGAGGCGTGAGTCGTGCTTGGGTAGCTCAGATGGTAGAGCACCTGCCCGCGAAAGGCAAAGGTCCCGAGATCGACTCTCGGTCGGGCACACAGTTTTAATCTGCCAGGAAGTTTCATATCAGCGCACACTCCGTGCAGAGTGAAAACCTCATTCTGGAAACATCCCCCAGGCTGTGGCTCAGCCATATCTCGGCAGTATCCTTTCTTTCAGGAGTGCTAGTTCTGCAAGTTTCGCAGGAGAGCTTGTGTAAAGTTTGGAAGGTAGGAGACGAGGAACTGGCAGAAGTAAAGCTGTGAGGACGAGGAGTGAGTCGTGCTTTGGTAGCTCAGATGGTATAGCACCTGCCCGCGAAAGGCAAAGGTCCCGAGTTCGACTCTCGGTCGGGCACACAGTTTTAATCTGCCAGGAAGTTTCATATCAGCGCACACTCCGGTGCAGAGTGAAAATCTCATTCTGGAATATCCTAGAAGCTTGTGCAATAGCCCACCAGGCCGGCATCAGTCTCTTGCAGAGAAGTTGGTAGGAGCCCTGTAGTTAGCGATCGCGATCCAGTTTCTGTGTGACATCGTAAATATGAGGGTGCGAGGGTTATAGTAACCGGGCAGAGGTGCATCGGAAACAAGCTGCTGCACTCCCAGGAGAGGTTCCGCGGGGTGACTGACGTAAAGAAAGTAAGTCGAGTGATCAATGGCTACCACTGAATGACCTTCAGAAGCCACTATCCATACTTTGGTCTTCAGCGATCTTTCAAAGAAGTGAGCCACTTATTGGCAAAGCAGAAATTCGCGGAATGGAGCTGCGGCGAAAGAAAGTACAAGTTGGCTGCCTCTGCTGGTTATCACCTTCCCTACCTCACATTAAAGTCGCACAATCGAGTGAGGACGGAAGCTTCAGGATGTGTAGGGTTTACAGTAAGCGACTTGGAAAGTATGTAGGTTGCAATGGTTTTGGGAAGATGGAGAAGTTTGCAGATATTAGACTATCTCAGAGAACTGTATTTAACCAGCCTATGGACTGACGATCTCAGTAACCGGAAGTTTTGCACCTTAGGTGATGGAGAAAACTGAGATGGTCGAAAGTATACGATAGTGGAAACGAAAAGCATCCAGTAAACAAATAATTGTGAATGTGGTTACGAGTCACCAATCAGTTCAGTACGCTGTGTAGTGCTAAAAAGTACAAAGTATTTCAAATATACAGGGTGAGTCACGTAAGACGTAACACCCCCATTATTCCGGGGGCGATTGCACGTATCGAGAAGCGGTGTTCGGCAAATCATAGCCGACTATAGGGCACATACTTTGGTACATGCACAATAATCACAATGTTTATGTTGACCCAGACACTGAGGCTAGTACATGTTTTTTTTAAATGGCACCCTATACTTTTTACCATCATTCGAACGCTGTGGAAAAGACGCGTATAGTGTTGTAACGCATGTTGCTATTGTGAGTCAAACTTTGCTTAAAAGATGCTGGGAAATAATGTACGACTGCAAGGCCGAGGCGGTCGGAAGCGGCTGCAGACTGTAAAGACGCCTCGCACGACCCGCGGGCCGAGTTGCCGTGCTCTGTGCAGCAGGCACGGCCTGCGCTACGTAGGTAAGTCCTCATCCGCCCTCTTCACGATACACCATAGGTACAAGGGTGGCAAGTCGCGTTTCGCATTTAACTGTGGCACATGCTAGCTAATTGCGTATCAGAAGGGGATTCTGAGAACTATGTCAAATGCATGGACAATCCCAGGCTGAAATGAATAGTTACTGTGTGAACATAGCAACCGTTTTGTCACGCAGTTTCTCATTTAATCTTTGCCCCCTTTCTGCTTACATGTCACACCTGACGCACAGTAAGCCGCTGGTAATGTTATTGAAGGAAGCGTAATGGGAAACTCGTGCTTGGGTGAGGCCTGTGTGTCTGTGGGGGCAACAAAGTGTCTACTGTGAAACTACCGCTTCCACAGATAGTATTGGACATTATAATTAGAGAGAATACACATTTGATAAGATAATCATTTTATTCACATTCATATGCAGACGACCTCCCACCAAACAATACACATATCGCTTAATAATACATTGGTACCTACTGATAACCTTCACAATTCACAGTGTTCTTAACAAAACATGGTGTTGTACTTCACTGAAGCATGTACTCAAACGGTTTACCCTCGACTGCAAGACACATCTGTAATCGATGTTCAAAGAATGGGTAACAGATGAAAGGTCAACGGATGATATGGCGGAGCCAGCTGTGACGATTCGGCGGCGCACGTCATCTGGAGTTGTTGGGGCTTCGCAGTAGACCGCGTCTTTCAGTGTTCCCCACAAAAAGAAATCAAGTGGAATAAAATCGGGGCACCTGGCAAGCCATTGTACTGCAGCATTCCGTCCAATCCAGCGGCCAGGAAATGTCTCGTTCAATATGTGACTTGCAACACGTGAGGAGTGAGCTGGGCGGCCGTCGTGTTGGAACCACATACACAGGCGCTCATTGAGTGGTATCTCCTCTAGCTGAACGGGTAGAATGTTCCTAAGAAATACTCCATACTTATTTCCATTTAATACTCCTATAATGAAATAATGTCCTACGATGTAATTTCTTACAATACCGCAGCACACGTAGACACGCCCTGGCCTTTGGTGTTGTACCTGACGCAGCCAGTATGCGTTCTCAGCTACCCAGTACTGCATATTACGCAAATTTACATTCCCGTTATTAGTGAATGTTGCTTCGTCGGTGAAGAGCAAACGTTTGAAGAATGTATTATCATCTCGCAGGTGTCGCAGAACAAACCGACAAAATTCCATACGACGTTAGAAATCACATCCTGCGAGTGCCTGATGGAGTGAAAGGTGATGTGGGTGGAACTTACGCCGGTGCAGAATGCGCATGACACTCGTCTGGCTGGCCCCACATTCCGCGGCAATACGTCCCGTGCCACAATGAGGATCGATAAACGTCGTGGCCAGAACAGCCTCTTCGTGGTCTCCGTCGGTCGCTGCCTTCTTCTCCTCCTTTGTTGGCTGTTGAAGTTGCCTGTTCGGACTGGTGTAGTAATCATTCTTGCAGTGGCCTGGCGAGTAGGACACCGACGATCAGGATACATATTCCTGTACCGCAGTACGGTTTCGACAGCACTCCTACGACGTTCGCCATACAGAAGTAACTTGTCTAACTGCTCCTGATTTGTGTACATGTCTGGACGTAATGTTCCAGCAGCAACTACGTCTGGATAGGAGACGCACCTCCTACTGGTTCAACGTCCCACGACCTCCTAGTTGTACGACGCGGCCTGCTTACCGGGTCGCGCGAGCCGTGTACACAGCCTGCAGCCGCTTCCAAACGCCTCGATCTTAAGCAAAGTTTGAATCACAATAGCACCTTGCGTTACGTCACTACACGCGTCTTTTCCCATCGTTCGAATGATGGCAAAAAAAGTATAGCGTCCCATTTAAAAAAAACATGTACTTGCCACATTACCTCGGTTAATATAAAGACTGTTATTATTGTGCATGTTCCGAAGTGTGTGCCTCATAGTCGGCTATGATTCGCCGAGACCCGCTTGCCGATACGTGCAATCGCCCCCGGAATAATGGGGGTGTTACGTCTTACGCGACTCACCCTGTATATAATGTTTGTCTTAAGTAAAATATTTTCCACATTTCACGGCCCTGTCAGCAACTGTATAAATATTAATTTTGATTTTAATAACCTACAGCCTCAGTTGCAATGTTTACCTAGATGTACCTAGGTTTCAGTCGGGATAACCCAACCTTCTTCAGAATAAAAGCAACTACCGTTTGTCCATAGTGGACATCGTCAAGCTAAAACTACAAATCCATAAATTATCGTGAGACTATAAAAACGTATCTGAAACTGCCTCGGCCCCATTTCGCGATCGCGATGTGGCAGCCACGACTGCTGTACTCAAGTTCAATAGTAGTGGTCACCAGACCCGAATTATGATGGCAGGGTTCCACACATAGTTTTTACAGTATGTGTATGGATCACTTCCATGAAGGCAAATTGAGTACCCCATTACCGCCACATTATCCCCTACTTTAGTGTTGCCTGTAACTCATAACCATAACTTCGTCATGAAGTTCAATCAGGCACGTGCATTAGTTTTTGACTTGATTCTACACCATTTCAGGTCAAATATACTAATCTTGAATAATGACCATCTATTTTATATGTCCGTATTTCCGGATGTTACAGGTTACATATAGACTTGTTCAAAAGTTCAATCATGACCATTCGTGTGCTAAGTCAATAGGATGTTCATGCGTTGTAACCATAGCTAAGCAAGTGCTTAACATTTACCGGTACGTCCAAAAATTTTTTTAGACCTAGTCATAATAATGACGATGTTGACTTTATATTATCCTTCCCACTCCTACGTTCTTTGTAGGTGATTAAACTTCGTGCTTAAGCACAAAGTTTTTCTAGCCAGGCCATACCTTGTAAGCGCGTGATGTCTTCCTATTTCATGACCAACGAATACTTCATAAATGTTAAGACTATCGATCTAAGTACGTTATGCGCAGGATAACATATACTTCCTTTCCCTAAGCTGTACCTTTGATTTCACTTTACTAGTAAATTGAAGGTCAGGATATAGGTTCGCGTCTTGTCCCAACAAGTAACTATCACACAGTTTATGCGAAGGCGCAAGGTATTGTGTCCGCCTATCCGGGCCTCATGACGCTACGGTCAGTTCCATTACAGCAGTCGTGGCTGCCACATCGCAGTCGCGAACTGGGGTCGAGGCAGTTTCAGGTAAGTTTTTACAGTCTGACGATAATTTGTGGATTTGTAGTTTTAGCTTGACCATGTCCACTATGTACAAACGGTAGTTACTTTTATTCTGAAGAAGGTTGGGTTATCCCGACTGAAACCTAGGGAAATCTAGGTAAACATTGCAACTGAGGCTGTAGGTTATTAAAATTAAAATTAGTTTTAAGTCCCCATGCAACGAGCTCCCATTGAAACTTTGCCCCTTGGGAATGAGTGTGGTACATGTATGATGGGGCACTGGCACATTTTTGTGCTCGTCTGAGGCGATGGCTAATCCTTCAGGCCCTACATGTCGAGCGGGACCTGCGAGTCGGCCTCGAAGATCACCAGAGCAGAAAGCTTGCTGTTCCTGGGATCGTTATAAAATGAAGCGTCACGTACCCTCGTTGATAAATTTGATGAAGTTGAGCGGCAAACGGTGCCACTTTAGAAAAATCTACGAAATAACCCGTAATTAGTCATTTATTGCTGTATAAGTGTAAACAGCACTAAGAAAGAAATTATTGTTCAGGGTGCTAAAACACGGCCGAGTATCGCATTAGATTGAACTACTCAGCAAGTCGTGTATAACTTCTCCTATCTTGGATCCACTGTAGAACAAGCATGTCTGTCTACCAGCACACAGCTGCTGGCATTGGAAGAGATGCGACAACTGTTGGCAAGCTCTCTACACGTGTGTGGACAAACAACAAACTTTCTTTGACTGCCAAATTTCTTGTACGTCAAACTTGCGTCCTGAGGATCCGTTTGTAGTAGATGTTTACATCTACTGCCTATGCCAAACAAGAACATCGCCTTAATGATTCCCACATGCGGTGCCTGACACCCATCCTCGGAGTAACGTGGAAGAACCGAGTGACCAACGAAGAAGTGTTATCTAAAAGCTGCAACAGAATTTCAGCTACCGAAGCAGAGACGACTCCGCTGGCTGAGGCACGTCTACCCGATGGATCCTGAGAGATTACCATCCGAGGTGATGCTTGGAGAGATGGCTACAGCCGAAACACCCGTGGGACGTCATGTATTGAGGTTCAAGGACTACTGTAAACGAGTTATTGAGAGCCTTGGCATTAACAAAAATGGTTCAAATGGCTCTGAGCACTATGGGACTTAACATCTATCGTCATCAGTCACCTAGAACTTAGAACTACTTAAACCTAACCAACCTAAGGACATCACACAATACCCAGCCATCACGAGGCAGAGAAAATCCCTGACCTCGCCAGGAATCGAACCCGGAAACCCGGGCGTGGGAAGCGAGAACGCAACCACACGACCCCGAGATGCGGTCCTGGCATTAACACCAACAGGTGAGAAGCACAGGCTAGCATGGGACGAGAGTAGCGTAATTATATATCATCTTGAATGTCGAAGCATGACGACAGATGAAGGCAGAAAAAGCTTCGAAATTCTACCATTGCTCCTTCTTCGGCAGCTAGATATACTTGTGACAAATGTGGCAGGAGATGCTGTGCTGCCATTGGCTTTGTAAGCTCATGACGACACACATACACTGTAAGATTCACCAACCAAGGTGCTGTGGCCAGTATATGTGTATAGTCATTTACAGCAGTGACCACCGGACGAACACCATTAACAGGTACGAGTTTACTGTTATTTGTAACATGTAACGCGCCGAAACAGCAATGTGTTTCTTGTTAAGATAGGCCATGGGTGAATTCTTACCAAAGTTATATAGGGGCTTAGTGAACCTTTTACTTACTATGACCTTAATTGAAACCGGCCGTCAATAGCAGGTAGTAACAGTCAAGTTCGCAATTACTTCGCAAACCGCTCTTTCACAGATCTTGTTTACTGGGAATTTTTTTTTCTTAGTACCGCATAATTTCATGTACTAGCCATTAATAATACATCTAGTCTAGACTCTACAAATAACGAAATACTGCTCATCAAAGACAGTGAGAAACAACTGCAGCAGAAAGGAGCTGTTACCGCTTTAAATGCCCTCGTGATTACAGCGTGTGCTTTTAGAGTGCAGGAATATTCGGGAGCCAAATGGCACCCGACACACGTGCAGTTTACTTACGTAGCTGAATAAGCGAATAATAACCGCCGTGGTTCTGACCGCGCTATTGACTCATTGATACCAAATTACAACGGTCGTTGTGACATGTTCGATGGCGTGTTCGATACGACGCATTGATTAATGGCTAGTGTAAGCCAGTGTCCGGCCATCCGCATAATGTTTCGGTAATGCTCTCGGATGCAAATTAACTACCGAACAAGTCGTCCCATGCTTCATGAATTTCATGCAGCACTGGATATCGGATGAATGTCCATGAAGAATCCCCAAATCTCTATCCGAAAATACTTCCACCACCTTGAACTCTCTGCAGTATTTTTTCTTTCACTGCAATCGCAGAACGTTCATTGTCATACGGTTACGTACTAATGAATATACCTTACTTCTTTCTTTGTCTATAGCAGACATTAACACAATAAGCAAGTAAAATCTTTTAACATAGGGCACAACTCAACGTTGACTACAGCAACAACAATAATGGAAGTATCAGATAACTGTATATAGGAAAGAGAGAGAGAGAGAGAGAGAGAGAGAGAGAGAGAGAGAGAGAGAGGTTGGGAAGAAGGGGGGAAAGAAGAGGGATCGAGGTGCCGATAGAACAGTATCATTCTGACGATGAGCAGGTGCACCTCAACGAACAGCAAGTTCAGGAGGTACATTTCAGAACTTTCCTTTAGTAGTGAAAGAAAAAGAATAGATACAAAAAGACGGTACATTGGAATTAGCCTACGTACAGACTATTTTAAACAGTATAATCACAAAGAAAGGTGAAGGAGACGAATGACGAAAAGGGCCATACCTACAAATATACAGCGAAATAAACGTAATGACAAACAGAGAAAGATATTTACATGTTGGAAAACATGTAAGACACATGTATTGATGCTATTTTAAGGCAAGATAGAAAAACATAGTTACGAATTTTGTACCAATATCTTCACAGGCTTCATTGAACACAAAAAATTAAAGGCGACAACATAGCTCCATTAATAAAAGAGGTATTCGACCAGGCTCTGTCGAAAACACAGTAATACTTCTTGGTCATTTTAACGCACAAATAGGCAACGAACTTCCTCACAAACCAGTAGTAGGAAAATTCTGTGCACATAAAACAGCCAACGAAAACAGAAAAAGTATCTTACATCTATGCAGGCAGAATAAACTAATACTAAAATCTTCATTCTTCAAAAAATGTTACTGAAAACAATCTACATGTGCCTCACGATAAAATCAAATCCAATATATGATGAAAAACAGCAACCCTCAGAAATGGAGAGCTCCGCAAAGTAAAAGTTGCTGAAAGTGTTAGTTTCGATTCAGACCACCTTTAGTCCTTCATCAAATTTAAGGTAAGAGCAATATTTATAAAAGAGAATAAATACTATCCCAAAAATATGTTGTCTGCAGGATATTCGGATTTAGATTAAGATGTGCCTGCCCTCATTGGCGATGATGTGGCGCACGCGAATAGCGAAATTCTGCATGACCTGCTGAAGTGTCGGAACATCGATGCTGTCGGTGATCTCCTGAAGGTCTGTTTTCAGCTCAGAAATGGTTTTGATGTTATTGCTGTACACCTTCTCTTTAATACTGCCGCGCAAAATGGATCGGCTGTGGTCAGATCCGGAGAATATGGCGGTCAATCGAGGCCCATACCACAGGCCTCTCAGTACCACGAAGCGAGAATGCGGTCCCCGAAGTGCTCATGCAGCACATCAAACACTCTCCTGCTCCGATGGCGTCGAGCTCCGTCTTGCAAGAACCACACCTTTTCGAAATAAGTCTCACTTTGGATAAAGGGAATGAAATCCTTTCCCGAAAACAATCACGTACTGCTCGGTAGTTCCCGTGACATCAAGGAAAATAGCACCGATTATTCCGTGACTAAACATTGCATACCACACAGTCACCCGTTGGGTGTGAAGAGACTTCTCGATAGTGAAATGCAGGTTCTCAGTCCCCAAAATGCGCCAATTTTGGTTATGGACGAACCCATCCAAATGAAAGTAGACCTTGTCGCTAGATCAAACAATATTCACGTCGAAGTCCTGGTCGTCAATTCTGTGGACGATAGTGTTGGCAAAACACAACAGCTGTTCCATGGCCCTGGGGATTAATGACTGACTGGTTTGAATTTTGTATGGGAAGAGATTCAGGTCTTCAACAATTTCTCTGTGCCTCCCAGTTGCTTGCTATCTGTTGTACGGCTCGTCTGATCGATTTCCTGGGGCAGGTTTGAAACACAGAGCTCGTCTTCTCTATGTTTTCAGCCGTTTTCATCCTTTTTGGAAGACCGACATTGCCAACACTGTCATAACGAACATTCGCCGCTTCCTTAAACTTGCGAATCAAATTCTTGATTGTTAGTACCCTTGGCTCCATGCTCTTCATCGTGAACTTCCTTAGAGCCACATTTAGGCTGTTATTGCTCGCATAGTAGGAATCACAAGCGCTCTAAGCTCAGGCACGCCGTACCGTGACATTTTCACGTGAAAATGACTGAAAACAATATGGGGGGGGGGGGGGGGGGTGACCATGCTCATACTAATTACCATCGTGGCCGCGGTCAACTGTGCAGTTTGAACATGCTCAGGCAAACCGGTTAGAAGTTATGACGATTTTATTTCGTAGAGTTCAGTAATTGTCAACCTGTATCATGTTTACCAATTCCATGTCCATTCCATTTGTATAGGGCATTACGTCACGAGCAGTACAAGCAACGTGCTTGACAGGTAATTACCGAACTCTGTTACTAATTGTTTTATCATAATTAACGACTAATTACTGCCTGTCAGCTTTCAGTCTGTTACTAGCAGTTATCCTCAGCTGTGCTCGCCCATCAGAAGTTCTGTTATGATGAGTCATGGAGTGTATTGGTGTAGATATGTCTGTGGGAATTAATAAATGTTTGTAGTGCTGGTATATAGATACATAATGAATGTGTTTTTATTTCTTTGTTGTATGTCGAATCTTAGTTAAAAACCTTAAAATCTACAAAACTTTTTCTTTTTTACCAATCATTTGTTGCAAGATATTATTTCAATACAATTGTGTAAACTATGATTTTGGTCTAGCCTTCTTCAGCAAGGATGTAAAGATTTTGTGGGTTGGATACTCCTAAGAATACCATACAGAGTTGCCCATGGAAAACACACTTTTTTTTCTAAAAGCACGCAGGTTAATTTTAATGTGTGTCCTTAGGCTTTTGTATGGTCATTTGAAAAACAATTTTTAGCGGGAATTGCAATCCTTTAAACTGAAAAGGCAAATCCGTCGGAATAATCTAGATTAGTGGAATTAAAACACTTTCTCGTTTAGCCGAGACACTAATTACAGCAGCGCTAACAATATTTCGGTCCAGATGGGTGATTTGTAAGTGCGTACCGCTACAGATTCTGGTCGCATCAATATTTCTCATTATCAGGACTGGAACACCAACCTTCAACTTAAATTTCTCAGAAGGTACTCCTGACAATTCTAAAGAGTTAAGAAACACTGCAGGATACGAGGTGACCTTTCCAGAATCTATAATACCATCGACAGAAAGCTACTCTACAATGTCTCCTCTTACTTGCGACATACGTTTTTCATTTAGCTGTCCTAGAAACTCCTAGTCAGCGCCATAACTACCCTTTCACGCAACCATTCGCAACTTCCTTGACTTGATTGCTGTTCGGTATAACCTTTGCTTGCTCGCCGTACTGTGAACAGTATTACATAATTCACGATGTATTCTGTCCTTGGCATCTGTATCAATACGATCTTCGCTGATTTTCAGAAGCGTATCACGCCCAGTGTGGAGCTTCTGTGTCGCCGTGCACCAGCAGAAGCATATTTATTGTTTTCACATGTTGCCACATGATTGACGCCTTTAAGTACGCATTTATTTCTTCTACCTTTGTGCCTCAAGTTATTAAGAGCCAAGTCTATCAAGACACTGTACATTCGACCAAACCATGAGCTTACTTTGCAACATCCGTCCACGATCGCTACTTTTATTGATGTTACAAATAAGTATATCTATGTGAGCTAAGTTCAACGGTAGCTTACGTACTGCATGCACCGTTCGCCCACCATGAGCAACGTTGCAGCTATTGATACGAGGCTACTGTAGCAACAGTCGAATTTGGGCTAAGAGCAAAGGGAAAAAAAAACCTTGCCCTTGCATCCAGCGCGCTTGTTACAGGTCTTTATATTTGACACCACTCTGATGGTAAAAATGGTAATCTAGATAACACACGCACACACTCAGTCGCGAGCGGAAGAACTTCGAAGTCACTGGGACTCGAACCCAGGACCACACCACTGAATGATAACAACGCTAATTACGTTTCTTTTTAACTTTATTTTACAAAATAACGTTACGCAAGTACTTGATAGTAACATATGAACAGCAAAATGACCAATTTATGAGCTGATGTCTACTCTGCAACATATTACACATGAGTCTTATGTGTGGATAATTTTGGGAAGAAATCTTTCTGTTTATTTCATCGAAGTCGGTATGTGTAAAATGTCATCAGCATTTTATATCCATTGACGATGAACTGTCAGACCAGACTTATACACTCCTGGAAATTGAAATAAGAACACCGTGAATTCATTGTCCCAGGAGGGGGAAACTTTATTGACACATTCCTGGGGTCAGATACATCACATGATCACACTGACAGAACCACAGGCACATAGACACAGGCAACAGAGCATGCACAATGTCGGCACTAGTACAGTGTATATCCACCTTTCGCAGCAATGCAGGCTGCTAATCTCCCATGGAGACGATCGTAGAGATGCTGGATGTAGTTCTGTGGAACGGCTTGCCATGCCATTTCCACCTGGCGCCTCAGTTGGACCAGCGTTCGTGCTGGACGTGCAGACCGCGTGAGACGACGCTTCACCCAGTCCCAAACATGCTCAATGGGAGACAGATCCGGAGATCTTGCTGGCCAGGGTAGTTGACTTACACCTTCTAGAGCACGTTGGGTGGCACGGGATACATGCGGACGTGCATTGTCCTGTTGGAACAGCAAGTTCCCTTGCCGGTCTAGGAATGGTAGAACGATGGGTTCGATGACGGTTTGGATGTACCGTGCACTATTCAGTGTCCCCTCGACGATCACCAGAGGTGTACGGCCAGTGTAGGAGATCGCTCCCCACACCATGATGCCGGGTGTTTCCCCTGTGTGCCTCGGTCGTATGCAGTCCTGATTGTGGCGCTCACCTGCACGGAGCCAAACACGCATACGACCATCATTGGCACCAAGGCAGAAGCGTCTCTCATCGCTGAAGACGACACGTCTCCATTCGTCCTTCCATTCATGACTGTCGCGACACCACTGGAGGCGGGCTGCACCTTGTTGGGGCGTGAGCGGAAGACGGCCTAACGGTGTGCGGGGCCGTAGCTTGATGGAGACGATTGCGAATGGTCCTCGCCGATAGCCCAGGAGCAACAGTGTCCCTAATTTGCTGCGAAGTGGCGGTGCGGTCCCCTACGGCACTGCGTAGGATCCTACGGTCTTGGCGTGCTTCCGTGCGTCGCTGCGGTCCGGTCCCAGGTCGACGGGCACGTGCACCTTCCGCCCACCACTGGCGACAACATCGATGTACTGTGGAGACCTCACGCCCCACGTGTTGAGCAATTCGGCGGTACGTCCACCCGGCCTACCGCATGCCCACTATACGCCCTCGCTCAAAGTCCGTCAACTGCACATACGGTTCACGTCCACGCTGTCGCGGCATGCTACCAGTGTTAAAGACTGCGATGGAGCTCCGTATACCACGGCAAACTGGCTGACAGTGACGGCGGCGGTGCACTAATGGTGCGCAGCTAGCGCCATTCGCGGTTCCTAGTGTGTCCGCTGTGGCGTGCGTGTGATCATTGCTTGTACAGCCCTCTCGCAGTGTCCGGAGCAAGTATGGTGGGTCTGACACACCGGTGTCAATGTGTTCTTTTTTCCATTTCCAGGAGTGTATATATATACGTCTGCTTGTGTCTGTGTATGTATGGATGGATATGCGTGTGTGTGTGTGTGTGTGTGTGTGTGTGTGTGTGTGTGTGTGTGTGTGTGTGTGTTCGCGCGAGCATATACCTATCCTTTTTTCCCCCTAAGGTAAGTCTTTCCGCTCCCGGGATTGGAATGACTCCTTACCCTCTCCCTTAAAACCCACATCCTTTCATCTTTCCTTTTCCTTCCCTCTTTCCTGACGAAGCAGCCGCCGGTTGCGAAAGCTCAAATTCTGTGTGTGTGTTTGTGTTTTATTCATTGTGCCTATCTACAGGCGCTTTCCCGCTTGGTAAGTCTTGGAATCTTTGTTTTTAGTATATATATATATATATATATATATATATATATATATATATATAAGGCTTACCAGCCATTTGACCATCTTCTTCTGTGCAGATGCACAAACAGTGCCCGAACTATTACGGAAATTAGCAGTAAAGCCTCGAGTAATGAGTATAATGGGCAGCGGCACTATGAATATAGTGCGGGGCAGTAAGTTGCGAATGTGGGTCTCACGGGAGGCGTACAGGGATAAGACACTGCAGTCGCAATGTCCTCTGTCCTTGGTGGCTCAGATGGATACAGCGTCTGCTATGAAAACAGGAAATCACAGTTTCGAATCCCGGTCCGGGCGCAAATTTTCAACTGTCCCCGTTGTCTTATATCACCGCCTGTATGCAGCCAGGGGTATTCATTTCATTGTAATTGAGAATATATTTTGAAACTTTTATTTAATTTTATTTTTTTCCTAATCGATTTCAGTGAGTTACTTTTTTGTTGCTACATAATCGTAAGTTTTAATAAATTTGCGAATTTTCCTTGTATTTTTTGGTTTTCGTTAGGTTATGATTCTATGTAGTGAGACACAGCCAGAAATCTTCTTTTATTTTCTTCTGTTAGAATGTAGTGTATTGTATGTTCTTTGATCCAGCTCACAGCATTGCATATTGTGAATGGGTACGGATCAACATTTGGATTTAGAAGCTCTGCTGGTGTAATATATTTGGAAGTTGTTGTTTTTGCACTCGGTGCGTTCTGCCTGACCGCCTGCCAAATCGCAGTTACTTTTTTTACGGATAAATCGGTGTCTTCCCTGTCAATTAAATTACAAGACGGACACGATGGTGAGTCTCCTAGGTGGCCACCATAACGTCTTGAGTAGTTGAATGCTTTTCCGTTAAGTGCTTTATGCCAGGTTGCCTTAATGTTTGATAGTAGATTCCGACAATTGCTATTTTTCCAGATGGTTTTCCACTCATAGGCTGGAAATTTTAATTCGATTACTTTTTTCTTTTGCTTTCATCATAGTAAGAAATATTTCACTTGTTTCGTCATATTTTTCTCCGAAATGTTTCTTTGTACATGGCTGAATTCGATTAAAAATTGCTTCAGGTGGTGAAGTTCGGGCGGGACATGTTGCACGTTTATAGGGGAGTTCACAGAGACTGGATTTTATGGTTCAGCAATGAGATGTTAAGCAGATTGAATTATCTTTTGTATAATTCGTACATTGTACATACAAATAAGGCTTTAGGCTTTACGATGATATCAACGAGGTTTATTCCATTGCATTCTGCAGGGAGAGTTAGAGTATCAAATTTAACGTTGAATGTGTTTCCATGAGTTATCAATTGACCTGTTGTTGTTCTGCTCTTCAGTCCTGACACTGGTTTGTTGTAACTCTCCATGCTAGTCTATGCTGTGCAAGCTTTTTCATCTTCCAGTACCTACTGCAACATACATCCTTCTGAATCTGCTTAGTGTATTCATCTCTTAGTCTCCCTCTACGATTTTTACCCTCCACGCTGCCCTCCAATACTAAATTGGTGATCCCTTGATGCCTCAGAACATGTCCTACCAACCGATCCCTTCTTCTAGTCAAGTTGTGCCACAAACTCCTCTTCTCCCCAATCCTATTCAATACCTCCACATCTAATCTTCAGCATTCTTCTGTAGCACCACATTTCGAAAGCTTCTATTCTCTTTTTGTCAAAACTATTTATCGTCTACGTTTCACTTCCATACATGGCTACACTCCATACAAATATTTTCAGAAAAGACTTCCTGACTTTTAAATCTATACTCGATGTTAACAAATTCCTCTTCTCCAGAAACGATTTCCTTGCCATTGGCAGTCTACATTTTACATCCTCTCTACTTCGACCATCATTAGTTATTTTGCTCCCCAAACAGAAAAACTCCTTTACTACTTTAAGTGTCTCATTTCCTAATCTAAATCCCTCAGCATCACCAGACTTAATTCAACTACCTTCCATTATCCTCGTTTTTCTTTTGTTGATGTTCATCTTATATCGTCCTTTCAAGACACTGTCCATTCCGTTCAACTGCTCTTCCAAGTCCTTTGCTGTTTCTGGCAGAATTACAATGTCATCGGCGAAGCTCAAAGTTTTTATTTCTTCTCCGTGGATTTTAATAACTACTCCGAATTTTTCTTTTGTTTCCTTTACTGCTTGCTCAATATACAGATTGAGTAACATCGGGGTGAGGCTACAACCCTGTCTCACTCCCTTCCCAACCACTGCTTCCCTTTCATACCCCTCGACTCATATATATGTATCTATGTTCGTATGCTTGCGAGTACTTTCTTGCAATTGGCAGCGATGGTGTGTTTTATGTTGGAACTGTAATTGATACCTAGTATTTTCATATGGGAGACGACCTTTAACCTCTTGATTTTTGCATACATGTTCCGAGTCCCATATTCATGACATCTGATTTCGTTTTATTATCTTTGCCAGTTCGTAATGGCAATGATTTGTTGAGCTTCTCTGCATCATTTTCATTGATAACTAAGAGGCCCACTTCGTCAGCGTATGCATTGCAGATGATATTTTGAGCTTTTATGTTTAGTCCTCTTACCTGTTGTTCCAGAGCAACTAGTGAAGGTTATAATGCGACAGTGAACAGGGCCATCGACATTGAAGATCCTCGTTTTACCGAACTGTTGCAGTTAAATGTTCTCGTTAGCTGAGGGTTTGTTAGGATTCTGGATGAACTGTGGCTTAATATTCTGAGCATTAATTTGATAAATTGCTGTGGAAAAGACATTGCGCCATCGTTTCGAGTAAGTAATGATGGTTAACTCTGTCAAAGGCTTTTTGGAAGTCTACTGACACCATAGCACATTTTAATTTGAGAATATCTTCTGCAGCTATTATATCTCACGGTCTGCATAGCCGCTCCGTCCTTGCCCAAGCTGGTTTGGGAAACAGCACTTTCTATATGCATTACATTCTTGAGCGTTGTAGCTGGTATACGTGCCATGATCGTATAGTCACTATTCAGCAAATTTATGCGTCTAACATTTCGGTGGATGAACTCTGTGGGTTTTTTGGAACTAAAATCACAATTTCTTCTACAAAGTCACTTGGGATTTCTGCGTCAGGATTCAATAGTTCATCGTACATGCATATCAATTTAGTTTTAATTTGTTCTGCAGGTGTTCCATCAGGACCGGAGATTTACTTTTAGCGCTACGTTCTATCGACCTTTGAACCTTGTCCATGAAACACCGACGTGAGATCTTCTGAGTCGGTCTTGTTGAGTTTTATTTGAAGATTTCTTTCCGAGAACCTCCTCAGCATTATTATCAACAGATCTACTGAACATCAAATCAGCGAAATGATTGTAGATGCCTTCTTTTGTTTGAATCAGTGTATTTAGTGTGGTCCCATCCGTCCCTTTAATGTCTGTCAGTATTTTCCTTTGAGTGCTCTTTCTTTCGCATATAACGTGGTATATTGAGGTTATTTTATGGTGTACATAATCGTGCATCCTCGTCCGGTTTTTGTGTCCTTCTATATGTTTCCACTTCATTGCCGAAAGTTTCGATTTTATTTTCTGGATCTTCACGTTATTCCCTATATTTAAGGCGTCTAGTCTGTAAAGGACTCGGAGACATTGGAAGTAAAATTCGCTTGTTTTCCTCTACCATAAATTTTTTTCACGGGAATAATTCTGCTGTATGACACGTGAAACTAATGGGCCACACTTCACTTTGTAATGTTCGTTTTTTAAAGTTGTAAGACACACAAATTCTGTGTAACCGACTATCGGATGTGTTCGCGATAAATGTAAAACCTGACGTATTTCCTTTTTTGTGTTCCGACGTGTCAGTTACATTCATCTCCTTCATTCAATAAGCTGATCATGGTGCCGTGTTGAAACTGAGGGTCTGATCTTTAGCATTTAAAACACAGTTAAAATCTCCTGCTAAAATTAAGTTTTCTTCGTGGACCATACTGGCGAGAACGACCTCTCTTTTATAAAACTCAGCTCTGTTGCCTCTGACAACGCATAAATGTTGGTACCCTGGTGTTGTGGATTGTGGCAGCAACACCCCTGCGGTTTCGGAGTGTTTCCACATGGTTGAAAATAAACCTCTCTTTAGTGAGTATCGCGGTCTCCAATTCCCTAGTTGTCCCTGAGTTTACTGTAGCAGATGTCATCTGATTTGATGTTTGGCACTTCGTTCATTAGGAGAATGCCAGTGTTTGCAGGACATAAAACGTCTTTCAAACAATGTAACTTTAAGGAATGACCAATACTATTAATATTCAGTTGTGCAAAGTAGCTGTTTTATTTGCCATGACAATTTTCAGGCAGTTTTGGCCATAAATGTGAATGAAATTGTGAATTTGATAGATGTACTAAACATCGATAGAACCATATTTTTTGTAAGTCAGTTCCTGAAACCACATATCTTCGTCAGAAAGGTTAGTTTTACTTCCTCAGAGTAACAGTCAGTGTGTGTTACAACGAGTTGCGGTTAGAAATGGGTTGGGGGGGTGGTGCCCCCTCCCCCGATCCCTTTGCCACCAGAGCTACCCCCAACAGTCAGCTCGCACGCTATTCGTTCGTTTCTTTCTTCAGTCGTCTCGACTGAACTGAGCTATCGAGTAGTCGTACCTTCCTATGTAGCACGCACGTCCGCGTCATCGTATTTTGTACGTTTCTCTCTGTCACATAGATAGCTAACACATATCTACAGGAAAAGTTGCAGCCATTAAAGTGATCTCGATACTTTATTCTGCCTGGTATTTGTTCGAGAAAAGTCGAGAACATTCTACTGTTTTCTCGTACAGACAACCTTCGATACGTAGCGTTATAAATACGGACTAGTCGCCGAATAGGAAGCTAGTTTACATTCAGAAGCAGAAATATGAATACTGAAGAATGAATAAGTGAAAAGTTCCAGTTGTAGCAAGTGCAGGTGTGAAGATTAGTCCAGAGTGCGAGTGATCAGTTGATTGTGAGGTATTAATAATAGTAATTCATAGTAATTTAAAAGTAATACACGTAGTTCAAGATATCTTTAGCGCCCTCTCCTTGAGGTTTTTCTGTATCCGCCACTGGTTACAGCTGAATTTATGAATGATGGCGGGACGCGCAAATCCGCACAATGTAGAGGCACAGTCGGGGATTACAGCGTTGCCGGTTGCAAACAATAGCTGCAGTACGCGCATAGAGAGGCAGACGCCAAACAATTCGTAAGCTTGCGTTTAAGGGTAGCGGGCAGCGGAGAAAGTTATTCGGTGAATTTTTATTTTATTTGTTGCGATTTGCAACGGAGTTAAGCTACAACCACCGCATGACTACCACTGTGAGTTAGTCGGAGCGAAAGGAATGAGACATGAATGTCGTGTGGCACAGCAAGTTGCAATGCTTCGTCCCGAGCGTCTACGTACAGGCAAGCACGAACACTTGTGTCCAGTGACAAAATTAATGTTCACAGATAATTATTTTCATAATCCACTAAAAAACTGCTGTCATGTGCAGTCGTTAACTACTTCCCAACAAGGACGCAGTCTACCACAAATTACATGTTATATAACATTCTGAATGAAATAATTTTAATACCAGAAAAATATTTATGTAATAGTGGAAAATGTTCCGTATTTTGCGACTGACAAAGAAATGGCTCTGAGCACTATGAGACTTAACATCTGAGGTCATCAGTCCCCTAGAACTTAGAACTACTTAAACGTAACTAACCTAAGGACATCACACACGTCCATGCCCGAGGCAGGATGCGAACCTGCGACCGTAGCTGTCGAGCCGTTACAGACTGAATGCGACTGACACGAACGTTTTATGTAAAGCAGACACATTTCGCTTTTCTTAAAGCTCCTTGATTAAACCAATGTTGATAAAGTATTCAAAGTCAGTTGTGGACTCATAAAAACACAAAGACTAAAATTTATTGAGTAGTAGTGAAGTGCAATGCGCTAGAAGACGAACTTACATGAGTGTGTCTGTCACACACAAACGGCAATTATTTGAAACAATATAGATCAGTCGAGACGAACGTCGAATATGATCTTTCAAACGCAGCTATGCACAAAACTACGACACGTAATCAAGTGGCAGTACAGAAGCAAAAATACTGAAGATGCTTGAAAATAAAGCAAAAAGCGGCTGATGTAGATAATACTTTTATTACAGTCGCAACAGAGAGACTATATCTCAATGATAATGGTAAGACTGCAACCGCAGAAGAGAAGCTATAGAAAAAAAGACCAAGTGAATATTGTATGTGTTGGTCACCTCTGGTTGTTATCAGTCGCTGCGACAGCTGTCGTCTACATCGCTGCAGTCCGTGTCGGCGTCTGACTCATCTGGTCTTAAGAGTGATGATGATGGGATCGGGCATAATATCAACTAAAAATTTCCTGTCTATGTCCTACTCCTGTAGCCGTTCTGCGTGTCGAACGCATTTGCCCGTTCTGTAGGTGTAAGCTGTCAAGTGCTTCGTGCAAAAGCCTCTCTGTGTCAGCAATTTTAAATGTTTTTTGTTCTGTGTCATATCCTTCCACTTGTGTCCATACGAGCTCTATCGAAGTATACTGGCAAAGATGCGGTGGCAAACGGAAAACTGTATGTCCATATTCCTGTGCAATACCATGTATTTCGCGCACTCTTACACGAGACGTATGAAGCCCTACAACATCTAACAATTCAGCCCGAGTTTGACTGGCAGTGTGCGGAACCTTCTCACTTGCAAGCCACAAAATGATACTGGATTTTCTTGTACCTTTTGTAGAAACCTTGTCAACAACTAAGTGGTAACTGGCATTGTACAAAACAATCGCTGAGTTTGCAGGCATGTAAGAGAGAGACTATTTCCCAAACCTTAGTTTAAATGTCTCTGAGTTCATTTGAGAATGATAATCACCTGAAGTGCTCTCTTTTGCTCAAACCACTAATCTGCCTCCTGGAATGACTCCGGAAGCAGAACCAGTGTGAGGCACAATTATTCGTCCCCCATCACTAACCGGTACTTTAAAACCACCCCAAACCATCATTCAGTATCCAACACGCTTTCCTAGTATGATTCTGGTTTACCCATGTTTCGTCCAAATAAGAACTGTGCTGACAGCCAGATTTTCTTATTTCAAGAATACTTCTTAAAAGTGTGCCTTGTAGCAGCGATATCACAAAGTTTCATTAAAAGCTTTCGTCCGTCATTTATACTTACATATTTGAACCCAATGTCTTTCAGTATTCTTCGCATTGACGTAACACTGCCTTTAAAATTTATAGTTTCAGGCACTCTCAACGTAATTTTTTTAACAGTAGCAAATTCGCCTTTCATGTACGTATTTAACACAACTCGTCCGAAAACATCGTTGTAGAAATCGTCTAAATTCGTGACAGGCTTCTCACGACTGTCATGTTTGCCTGGCGGTCTGAAAACTGGGCTTTCACTTGTCTGAGCAGACAAATTACCTTCACTGGCAATCCACTGAACAGTTCTCAAGCTGACGCCACTCGCTTTTCCTATGCAGTCCTGAAATCTGGCATCATCTGTGATAGGTCCACCGTTTTCTGCTTCGCGTCTGAAAAGAGCGCGTATTCTGTAAACTATGTCTTTCGCTTGCTTGAGGAGAATTTGTCGCTTACCACCACCAACAGCTATGACAAATAGCAACACACTGATTAAAAGTTCACCAATTAACCGCCAAAAACACGTTTAACACTCACACTGGCCAAGACGTTCGTGGCAAAGGGCTGAGAAAACTGCCGAACGTTCATTGACTGTCGGAGGATGACGTCACGTCGGATATGCAGAACAAGCTTAAACCCTACCACCATCGATCATTGCTTCCCAACTATAAAGAGTCTGGCAATGTACTTGGACTGAAAAGGACAGAAGCTCGTTTGCCATTCAGTGGAGGCAGTAGTATTTAGGAAGAATTTTGCAATAATATGTTTTTGATGAAAAATACTAATTAAGTGATATTGTATTAATGGGAGAATTATGTAAGCCAACATGTAAGGTAATCCAGTTTTTTATACTATTATTTGCTTAATGTCTTATTGTTAGAACATTGAGTGTTATTGAAGTTTGGTGTAGAAATTTTGTAATGATGTATCTGCTTTCGTCTTTATAATTGAAACAAGTGTCGCGGAAAGTAATTACGCAGAGAAAAATAATTAAGAAATGTTTTGCTAACCTGCTTAAGCGTAAGAACATCATGTCAATTGTAAGGTAGGTCGTGTTTTGAATGTATTTGTGAAAATGTATCATTTCAGAGGTTTCAAATCAGTATTTCACAAAAGTGTTATCCTGTAAACTTTCAGGTGGTTTTAACACAAAGTCATATGTGTTAATTGGGGTCCTCTGCTGTTCTTAATATATATTAATGACTTGCCATTTTATATTCACGAAGATGCAAAGCTGGTACTTTTTGCCGATGATACAAGTATAGCTATCATACCCAACAGGCCAAAATTAACTGGTGAAATTGTAAACGTTGTTTTTCAGAAAATCATTAAGTGGTTCTCTGCAAAACGGGTCTCATTAAACTTTGACAAAACACAGTATATACAGTTCCACACAGTAAATGTAATGACACCATTAATAAATATATACTTCGATCAGAAATCGGTAGCTAAGGTAGAATATTCAAAATTTCTAGGTGTATGCATTGATGAGAGGTTGAACTGGAAAAAACACTCTGAGGATCTGCTGAAACGTTTGAGTTCAGCTACTTATGTTATTAGGGTTATTACAAATTTTGGCGATATACATCTGAGTAAATTAGCTTACCATGCTTATTTGCTTCAATGCTTTCGTGTGGCATCATATTCTGGGGTAACTCATCATTGAGTAAAAGAGTGTTCATTGCACGAAAACGTGTAATCAGAATAATTGCTGGAGCTCATCCAAGATCATCCTGCAGACTCTTATTTAAAGAGCTAGAGATCTTCACTGTAACCTCACAATATATATATATATATATATATATATATATATATATATATATATATATATATATATATATATATATGAAATTTGTTACTAACAATCCGAACGAATTCAAAAGTAATATCTGTGTACATGGCTACAACACTAGGAGAAAAGATGATCTTCACTACTCAAGGTTAAATCTAACTTTGGCTCAGGAGAGGGTATATTATACTGCCACGCAAGTCTTTGGTCACTTACCTAATAGCATCAATAGTCTGACAGATAGCCTTATAGCATTTAAAAGGAAATCTAAAGAATTTCTTAATGGCAACTCCTTCTAATTATTAGATGAATTTTTGGATATAGTAATTGGGTAATTTCCCCAACCCCCCCAAAAAAATATAAATACTAAGTGTCATGTAATATTTTGTGTAATGTAGTTCTTGTACAGACACCTTTTATTAACCTGACACGTTCCACATCATTACGAAGTGTCGTATTCGTGATCTATGGAACAAGTACTAATCTAATCTAATCTCTAATCTATGTTCATTTGCTCTGTATTTGCACTGATAGCTCTGGTAATCATTGTTTACGAGAGTAAAGACAAAGATTAATAATATTCAGAGCCAACATTTTAATCAGAGTAATTTATTTCGCAGTTAAATAACATGCATAAATCCTATTGAAAACGGATTGGTCACTTGCAGGCGATTTGTTTAATGTACTGGCTAGTCTGGATATTGCATCGTCAAGCGTGTGCTTCACGTATTTTCGTTCAAAATTTTGTTTTAACACAATTTTGTTCCCCTGCGCCGAAGTTTACGCATTTCAGTATCAAAATCAGTTTTATAAATTTATCAGTTACCAAGCACATACAAACACGAGCTTAGAAGAAGTTTTACATATTACTTAACCTGTCGACCTTTTCTGCCAGGAGCCGTATTTACATGGTTGTTTCCTGATTTTTGCAGTTAGATAAAGTTTTGTTTTGCAACCATATACATATTTATATTTTAATTTCAGGCTTGTACTTAGCAATTATTTTCAAGATTTTTGACGCAACAACTGATCTGATTACACATTGTAAGCCATTACGGAAACACAGTCTGTTTTGCATTCTATTAATAGGCAACATTATAGACAAATCTTCTGGCGAACAATTAAATTTTGCTGGTGGAGAAATAGATTTTTGTGTATTTTCTTCAATTTTGAATACCAGTTTCTGACAGATATGTTGCAGAGTATAGTGAAACTGAGAATTGACGCATTTGTATTATTATATAGTACTTAGAATAAGTGATGTTTGTCATTGATCTTTGCTACTGCTAACGATAAACTGAATGTAAAAGTATTCTTATTCACTGAATCTTGAAGTGTTGTATGGTTAGACAGAGAGTGATTTCTTATGGTGTATGCAACAATGTGTTCATTAATGAAGTATAGGTATTTAATTGCACAGTGATATTATTAGAAGTTTATATTTGCATTTATACAGTGAATTTTGTCAGTGATAATATTAATATTTTTTTGTTTTCACAGACATTTGTAGGAAGTGTTTTTAGCTGTTATTTGTGTACTGTTGTTCCTCAGTGTGTGTAATATTGCCCTCATGGTAGCTGTGTTACTGTAAATGCGTTAAAATATCAAAAACTACCAGAGAAAGGACATATGGTAGAGCTGTAGCTGATGTAAGTTCTGCTAATCCTGTAGAAAGAAAACTATCCTGTAGAAAAAGGACTATTGCACTATACTGATTTCCCTGAAATAGATAGGACAATACCTGACAGGAGTGATCAGAGTAATTTTTCGGTATAAAAATGGAAAAAGGAAATGTAACTGGGGATTCTGCTTTGGGAACTGAGTCTGTGCGATATAATTCGTCACAACAGTCAGATTCTGTAGATAAGGATTCAGGTTTTTCACCCACAACTGTTTATCAAACTAATCCAGTCTGCACTCCTTCTGGTAGTAGTGCCGAAGATAAGGACAACTATATGTTGCATATACTGTTATAGTTTAACATCGTTAAGGACGAGGTTAAAAGCCTTAGCGAAGGCAATAGAGAAAGGATTAGAAAATTTGAAGAACATTACAGAATGTGGGGAAAAATGTTGACTTGTCCCGGAATTTGGAACATATCAATAAAAATGAAAAGAGGTAGCTTTGCCCGACTTAAATGAGAAAACTGAACAGGATAAGCAAGATGTATGTTATGAGTTCAAGCCTGTAATAAATAAGGCACAGGTGGCAAACGAATCGTTTGTCGAGACAGAGGACTCCATTCATACCATCAAAGTCATACATTTTGAATCCATTAATGAACAAAATGAACAGTGTGAGCGTATTAGAAAACAAAATCAGGGACAGATGCTTGGTGAAACCGACCATTATCCTCTTAATATATATGCACTAAACTTAAGGGATATCAGTGTTTTTGACTGGGTGGCTAATTACATGCCATGGTCAGATGACGATAGTAAATGTGAAATAGATGTACATCCAAAAGCAGTAGGGAACTGAATTAATGATATGATAGTGGATTTTAGTGAAACTTTCTTAGGAAAACTTTTTATAACAAGAATTCAGGGGAGAAACAAATAATTTTTCTCCAGATTGATGATACTAGAGACACCTTGCTGGAAGAGGAGGTAGACAATCAGAACATCTTAATCCATCTGGAAAAGCTGTAGTAGTTAGAAAATAGACTCGTTTAGATTTTATTTGCTAAGGTCCTCAGTTTCCTGCCAACTTTTAATTTTTCCCCATCTTATTACACAAACAATACTAGGAGTTTTCTTGACTGAATACAAAGGTACTCTAAGTAATAATGATTTTAAGGTGGAAGCCGAAGAGGGGGGGGGGGGGGGGGCAAGTAAGCCTGTTTACAGTTCGAGGATTGGATTTCAAAGGTAGAAGAAGACATGAACTGTCCGAAATTTTTATCTATCGGTCGTAAGTTAGATATTTCACAGGAGATGGAACAGTCTCTTGCCATCTCTGAAATTATACGTAATAAAATAGATAGTGTAGAGGATGCTCCTCAAGTAGATATGCGAGAGTTATTCGATATCTTACAATTACATTCTGAAGCCTTTTTTCAAAAAAACTGGTTTCAAATGCTTCAAATGGCTCTGAGAACTATGGTACTTAACATCTGAGGTCATCAGTCCCCTAGAGCTTAGAACTACTTAATCCTAACTAACCTAGGGTTATCACACACATCCATGCCCGATACAGGAAGCGAACCTGCAACCGTAGCAGTCGAGTGGTTCCAGATTGAAGCGCCTACAACCGCTCGGCCACACCGACAGGGAAACCTAGAATTGTTAGAAATTTTCTGTATGAATTTAATGTCAAAGAACATACGAAGTTTCTTGTTCCACCTTATGTTATTCCATTGGTATGCAGCAAAAAAAGAAAGAATGAGATCCAAAGTAGGTAGAGGATCGATCTCTCTATGCTGCGTACATCAGCTGGCGACTGATGCTTCCTTGACCTGTATGTTTCTATTCCTATTCATGTGGCACTCGATTCCTTCTACTGTTCTGTTCTATTTAGGTATGAAGTGTAAATGATTCCCTCCTGCCATCATATGGTAAGTATAGTAGAGTAAGTTTCTAGGCTGGTTGACATTCCACTACAAAAAGCTTGTAGATATAGGCTCCATCTCCCTGTGATCCGAATCACTGGTTACTCTCTCCTAAGGGCAGATGGTGAAACACGATGCGGGGTTGGTGTGGGTGCCTATGTTCACTCTGATCTGACACCTACTATACTATGCACATCGGATGGAAAGGGCGAAGGAGAAGCAGAGTTCTTGTTTTTCAAAATAAATACATCAAATCAGAAACTGCTAATTGGAGTATTCTATAAACCTCCAAACGTCGGTGCCATGTCCTCTTTTCAGTCTGCCCTGTCCTCACTCGTGACACAATATGAACACATAATCATTATGGGCGACACAAACATTGACTTACAGTTAAAATCTCCCTCTGCCGAAAAACTAAGGCGACTGTTCCACTCCAGTGATATGAGTTTAACACCGCTGTACCCAACTCATTACACGCCACACAGCCACACACTTATAGATATAATAGCAACAAAGCGACAGATAAAATAATCCGCGCCAATCAGACATCCGCTCCGGGACTCTCTGCTCATGACGTGATATTCTTAAATTACTCAATGCATACTAGCAAAGATAAATCTCACCTGGTAACCTACAGAAACTTAAAAAATGTTAACGATGACGCTCTTCAAAGGGATTGCTCAGACATCCCTTGGCATGATATAAGCAATGAACCGACTTTAGACGGAAAAATTAGACAATTATGTCGCAAAAAAATTGCACTGTATGATAAACATGCTCCTCAACGCACTGTCAAGGTAAAGAGAGCTCCCGCTCCGTGGCTCACCACTGCATTACGCCAGTTAATGAATAAACGTGATGCTGCACATAGGGCCTTCAAGCGTAACCCAACTCCCGAGGTGAACGAAGCCTATAGGAAACTCCGAAACAGAACCAAGCAAAGCGTGAGAAATGCCAAAATCAGACATCCCCGCTCTGTCGTATGAGGCATATCAAAACCTGCTGCACCGTGGAAAAAGCTGCGCAGTTTCGGTGAAGGGAAGCGAAGATCTGACGCTGTTTATCAAGCGTCTGCAGAAGAATTAAAGGACATCTTCTCATCAGCTGTAAACTGCCACGCAGCGAAAAATTACCAGACCAAAAATATCAGTCTTTCGAGAGACAAGTTTTTCCTAAAACATGTCACTACCGGCACAGTACACAAGGCAATTATGAGAATCTCTGCGAGGCAGTAGGAAATGATGGAGTGAGCATTGGCATGATTAAGAACATCGTAGACACTATTATTCCACTTATCACAGACATCTTCAACCTGTCTCTTGTCAGTAGTACATATCCTACTGAGTGGAAGCAAAGTTTAATTCAACCTATACCCAAGACTGACAACCCTAAGTCGCTAGGTGACTACAGGCCGATCAGCAGACTACCTGCAATATCTAAAGCCCTAGAATACATCGTCCATGAACAGCTGACGGATTACCTCAAAACTCATAATATCCATGACGAATATCAGTCAGGCTTTCGAAAGAACCATAGTACAGCAACTGCATTAATCAAAGTAACTGATGACATTAAACATGCAATGGACAGACGTGAAGCTACTATCCTAACACTGCTTGACTTTAGCAAGGCTTTTGACACAGCTGACTTCGACATGTTACTAATTAAAATGAAACAGCTGAATTTCTCAAACAGCGCAAAACACTGGTTCGACAGCTACCTCAAAAACAGAAGTCAACAAGTCATTTGTGTGTCGGAAAAGTCATCATGGAAAAAGTGCGCTCTGGAGTTCCCCAAGGCTCCGTCCTTGGTCCACTACTCTTATCACTGTACATTAATCATGTTTCTTCAGTGATTCACTCCTGCAACAACCATCTATATGCCGACGACATCCAAATGTACATAAGTGCAAGCCCCAAAAACATTGCTGACGCAGAAGCGAGTATGAACGCAGATCTTTGCTCTGTTTCTCGATGGGCGCAGAACCTAAGTCTGAAACTAAACCCCAAAAAATCCCAGTTAATACTTATATCTCATCCAAAGTTAATCAGACGGTACTTTCGCGAAACAGTCCCTAAAATACTCCTCAATGGTACCCAACTACCATACCAAAAAACAGTAAAAGACCTTGGAATAATCTTGGATGAACACCTAAACTGGGAAGAACAAACAGTCACAGCTTGCCGGAAATCGCTCTCCTCCCTACATGCAATTCAAAAATTTAGAAAAATATTTCCAACCCATGTTAAACAAAAATTAGTCCAAACACTAGTCTTGCCTAATCCTTACTACTGCGATGTAGTTCAACACGGCACAAATAGTGAAAATTCTGGATGCCTCGAGCTAGTGATGAATGCTTGCGTTAGATACGTGTGCAATATTCGGTTGTATGATTATATCAGTCCTTCATACTCCCAGCTAGGTTGGATACGCCCACATAAGGCACGGGATCTCCACTCGATGTGCTTACTTCATCGATTTCTTAGCCACTGGTGCCCCCAATACTTATCTTCTCACATTAAACACCTATCATCATTCCACAATCGCAATACCAGATCGGATACGTCTAGAATCTTGGCTGTACCTTTACATAACACAAAATCTTTCTCCGTGTCATTCTCCATCTCAGCCATACGACTATGGAACGCGCTCCTCTGTGATCTGCGTCTTATCCAGAACTACTGAACATTCAAGAGGGAACTCAAAACTTACATATTAGAGATGGTATAGCCACCATTGTTGTGCCCCTCCTTCTCTTTCTTTCTCCTCTCCATCACAGCTTCGAAATTTACCATTCTATTTCTCTTCCTCTAACCTATCTACCTCTTACACATCTCTTTCACCCCATTCTATCGTCTTATGTCTCTGCTCGATGAGAATAACTCACAAGCTGCAATAATATAACGAGAAAATTCCCAACTAACAATGGGACTGACATTCACAAAAGAAAAGTATGTTTACTTTCATATACATAGTCATTATTATTATTATTATTGTTTCTTTCTTATCTCAGACGTTATGTCTGGTCAAAAGTAGAAAGTGACATGGTCCTTGATCAAGCGTGACTTCCTTTTAACTATACGGTATATGTTATATTGCATTTAGGAACTTTCAGATAATTGAACATGTATCAATAATTACGGATTTGTGTAGTTGTATGTATAAGTTCGGTTGTAGCTGTATTGCATTGATGTACTGGTGGATATTGTGTGGTATGACTCCTGTAGTTGATACTGTAATTGGTATAATGTCAACTTTATCCAGATGCCACATATCCTTGACTTCCTCAGCCAGTTGGATGTATTTTTCAATTTTTTCTCCGGTTTTCTTTTGTATATTTGTTGTATTGGGTATGGATATGTGGATTAGTTGTGTTCATTTCTTCTTTTTATTGGTGAGTATGATGTCAGGTCTGTTATGTGGTGTTGTTTTATCTGTTATAGTGGTTCTGCTCCAGTATAATTTGTATTCATCATTCTCCAGTACATTTTGTGGTGCATACTTGTATGTGGGAACGTGTTGTTTTATAAGTTTATGTTGTAAGGCAAGCTGCTGATGTATTATTTTTGCTACAATGTCATGTCTTCTGGGGTATTCTGTATTTGCTAGTATTGTACATTCGCTGTTTCTATTTGTTGTTTGCAAAGTCTGCATTTATCTGTTGTGGTATTGGGATCTTTAATAATATGCTTTCTGTAATATCTCGTGTTTATTGTTTGATCCTGTATTGCAATAATGAATGCTTCTGTCTCACTGTATTTATTGCCTCTCCTTAGCCATGTGTTGGATGCGTCTTGATCGATGTGTGGCTGTGTTAGATGATAAGGTTGCTTGCCATGTAGTGTTTTCTTTTTCCAATTTACTTTCTTCGTATCTGTTGATGTTGTGTGAGCTAAAGGGTTGTAGAAGTGGTTATGAAATTGCAGTGGTGTAGCCGGTGTATTTATATGAGTGATTGATTGGTGTATTTTGCTAATTTCTGCTCGTCTACAAATAATTTTCTTAAATTGTCTACCTGTCCATAATGTAGGTTTTTTATGTCGATAAATCCCCTTCCTCCTTCCTTTCTGCTTAATGTGAATCTTTCTGTTGCTGAATGTATGTGATGTATTCTATATTTGTGGCATTGTGATCATGGAAGTGTATAGAGTGCTTCTAGGTCTGTGTTACTCCATTTCACTACTCCAAATGAGTAGGTCAATATTGGTATAGCATATTTATAGCTTTTGTTTTGTTTCTTGCTGTCAATTCTGTTTTCAGTATTTTTGTTAGTCTTTGTCTATATTTTTCTTTTAGTTCATCTTTAATATTTGTATTATCTATTCCTATTTTTTGTCTGTATCCTGGATATTTATAGGCATCTGTTTTTTTCCATCGCTTCTATGCAGTCGCTGTGGTAATCCAATATGTAATCTTCTTGTTTAGTGTGTTTTCCCTTGACTGTGCTATTTTTCTTACATTTGTCTGTTCCAAAAGCTATATGTATATCATTGCTGAATACTTCTGTTATCTTTAGTAATTGGTTGAGTTGTTGATGTGTTGCTGCCAGTAATTTTAGATCATCCATGTATAGCAAATGTGTGATTTTGTGTGGGTATGTTCCAGTAATATTATATCCATAATTTGTATTATTTAGCATGTTCGATAGTGGGTTCAGAGCAAGGCAGAACCAGAAAGGACTAAATGAGTCTCCTTGGTATATTCCACACTTAATCTGTATTGGCTGTGATGTGATATTATTTGAATTTATTTGGATATTAAGTGTGGTTTTCCAATTTTTCATTACTATGTTTAGGAACTGTATGAATTTAGGATCTACTTTGTATATTTCCAATATTTGTAGTAACCATGAGTGGAGTACACTATCAAAAGCTTTTCGGTAATCAATGTATGCGTAGTGTTTGACCTTTGTTTAGTTTTAGCTTGATATGTCACCTCTGCATCTATTATCAGTTGCTCTTTACATCTTCATGCTCCTTTGCAACAGCCTTTTTGTTCTTCATTTATAATTTGTTCTGTGTTGTATGTGTCATTAATTTGTGTGTAATGACTAAAGTTAATATTTTGTATATTGTTGGTAGGCATGTTATGGGGCGGTATTTAGCTGGGTTTCCTGTGTCTGCTTGATCTTTAGGTTTCATATAAGTTATTCCATGTGTAAGTGTATCAGTGAATGTGTATGGGTCTCCAATGTAACTGTTAAATAATTTAGTTAGATGTAAATGTGTTGAGGTGAACTTCTTTAGCAAGAAATTTGCTACTTTATCTTTTCCAGAGGCTTTCCAATTGTGTGTAGAATTAATTGCTTTGGTGACTTCATGTTGCAAAATTATCACTTCAGGCATTTGTGGTATCATCTTGTATGAGTCTGTTTCTGCTTCTATCCACCGTGCATGCCTCTTATGTTGTACCACGTTTGACCATATGTTGCTCCAGAAGTGTTCCATGTCTGTTATGCTTGGTGGATTGTCTATTTTAATATGTGTGTTATCTATTGTCTGGTAAAATTTCTTTTGGTTTGTGTTGAATGTTTCGTTTTGTTTCCTTCTATTTTCACTTTTTTTGTATCTTCTAAGTCGTTTGGCCAATGCTTGTCATTTTTGCTTCTTTTCATCTAATTGCTCTATCGCTTCTTGTTGTGAGATTTTACCTAACCTTTTTCGTTTTTTTCTGACATTTGATGTCTTATAAATTGTGTTAGCTGTACAATGTCTTTTCTCAGTTTTTCTATTCTGATCAGTAGCCTGTGTTGCCATACTGGTTTTGTGGATTTCTTCTGTGTGTTGGTTGGTTCTGATCTCTGCCTAGTGTGTATATTTAGTGTAGGGAGTGCTCCTACATACACCAGCAGTTGTAACTCTTCCATAGTTGTGTTTTCATTTATTTTGTTGTGTATGATTGTGTTGATAGTTTTTATTGTTTTTTCGACTTGTGGGTTATTTGGCGGTCTATGCAAGAATGGTCTAATGTCTGTGTTTGTGTCTTTGTATTCCATATATATCAACTGAAATTTTTCTTCTATATCTAACATGTGTGTCACTTCGTGTTCTATTTATACTGGTTCTGGTGGCAGTCTTAAGATTTCGTTTTCCTCTGATTGTTTAATTGATGTGTGTTGTTCTTTGTTTGTTTGCTCTGGGATGTTTGAGTCCATTACTGTATTTTCTTCTTCTTCTGATTGCACATTATTTTGTTCCAGTATTTGTTGTACTTGTTGTTTGATGTTTTCTACTTCTGACTGGGGTATCCTGTTATTTTTGATTATTACACGGATCTGATCAGCTTGTCGTTGTTCTGTTAAAAATTTTAATTCTGGGTATCTGATAATAAATGTTGTGTATACATGTGATCTGTATCCAGTTGTGTTGGTTCCTAGGTTTGTTGCTTGGTAATAACAGAACATGAGGTGTCGATTAACTTCATCTGACCATCTCATCCTCTGTCTTTGTTTTCATTCTAGGGTGGTTGCAGGAAGCATATCATGCAAAACACCTCTATTTGGATTTAAATCATTTTCCAGTTGGCTAGCAGTATCGTTACCATTGTGGGCGGGCATAGGGTTCAAGCGTCGTCCGCGACCATGACAGCGCTTGTCCGAGGCTTCTTTAGTTGTGTCCTGAACCAACTAATCACACTAAAAGGGGGGTTAGCCCTATTAGTGGTTTGTTCTTTTCGTCGCCTTTTACGTCTGGCAGAACATTCTTTTCCCAGTCCTCAACAGGGATTATTATTATTATTATTATTATTATTATTATTTCTGATTGTTATAATTAATTTTTATTGTTATAACTATCATTGTACTACTGTTATAATCTCTATTTTTTTCTTTAACATCAATACTGCATAATACGTTATATGTCCTTAATGTTCTGTGGAAACTGTAACTTATTCAATCTGAGTATGCCTGGTTAGGTGTAAGAGAGGGCCTGAAGGCCCTAATCTTGCCAGGTAAAATAAATGCATGAAAAAATAAATAATTTAATCAGCTGGCTACTGTTGCTTTCTCGACCTGGGTGTGACTATTCCTTCTTTTAATTCATAGGGCACTCGGCTTCTTCTACTGTTCTATTGAGATAATAAGTGTAAATAACTCTCCCCTTTTATCCTAGTGTAAGTAGACTGAAGTAAGTTTTGAGACGGATTGACCTTACACTACAAGAAGATAGTTTCCAATTGGCGACAAATGTAATTTTCTATGAACTTTTTGTAATCTGTGAATAATGTTTGAGAAGTCTACTATTTTGATGCGATTTTGAGATGTTTCAAAGTAGTTATTTGAAGCAAGCTATTGACTGCTGGAAATACAGAGATACGAATTGCAAATTGTAGCTGAATATGTATTTTGTGAGAAACTGGACACAGTGTAAGCAGTGATAGAGGAAGGGTAAATTATGACATTGATATAAAAAATAGTGAGACCAAAAGATAGGAAATGATGTGCTTATGACATAGCTGTACTTGTGTGATGAAATATGTTGATGTGATGTAATAATGTAAATGGTACTTATGCTGGGCGCTAATGAACGAATAATATCTATTGAATTATGATTAAATCTAAGTAAATACATGTTTCTCAGACTAAATAATCCAGGAAGCCAAAGAGAATTAGAAGATGAAATTATATCAGTAATGATGATGTATATGGATGTTACATAGATCTTTATTTTAGGCAGCCATTGAGGGGTAAAGGAGAGATTTTGTGTCTCAGTAATACCATAGCATATGTTTCTACAATGAGATTTTCACTCTGCAGCAGAGTGAATTTTGGAAGGTAGGAGACGAGGTACTGGCAGAAGTAAAGCTGTGAGGATGGGGCGTGAGTCGTGCTTGGTTGGGTAGCTCTGTTCGTAGAGCACTTGCCTGCGAAAGGCAAGGGTCCCGAGTTCGAGTCTCTGTGTGGCACACAGTTTTAATCTGCCAGGAAGTACCATTGCATATGGTTTAATATTATTTTTACATATACACTGTGTAGCAGTGGAAACAAGAACCAAAATATATTTAACATGAACATTTTCATTGAGAACTGTGCCCTGTATGTGTGTCTTTATGAGTAATTCATTCAACAGATAATAGAGCTACTTTGTGGTTGACACCTGATCTCTGAATTTTCAAGAACTTGTAGCTTGTCAATGGAAATATAATTAACAGAGTACTTTCTTATCAATTGAAATGACAATAGTTTTGTAGTTGTTACGATACCACTGAATCTGACAAATGCAAAGACGATGTTAGAACTAAGTGTTTTGCTCCAATAGTATAAGATGTTGACTGATGCATAACTGACGATAACTGTATTCTAACAAGGTTTTCTATTCTAGGAGTATGTATATAAGAATGAGCTATTTTGTTTGCCACCATCGTTATACCTGTTGTTACTGTACATGGGGTAAGTGGTAGTTACCATTCTGGTCAGATAGATAAATGTATGTAACTTAAGAAAGTGGATCCAAGTCATTTCGTTTATGTGAGATACTTTAAAAATGAAGAAATGTATTCAAGATTCACATGTAATATCAGATTTATGATTAACTGCTTACCTGTTTAAGCAACTGATTTAAATGGCACCAGAACTTTACTCACAAACCTTACATGGTTATGAAATTAACATTTTTACTATATTTATACCAAATAAGGATACCTGAGTCAGGTACATGTGCATGGGATTTTACATTTCTCAGGACAATTGATTATGGTGTTAACATGGATGTAACTACTTATCTAATTCCTTTGTAAATTTGTTTTGTGTATTCTGGACTTGGAAGGGAGATGATTTTGGCTAACACACACACCCGACACTAACAGACATATCATGCTGGAAGCCTTCATGCAGTTTTCTGTGGCACAAAGTTCACTGTCATACCACGTCCCAGCTCACGATAGATGGACCAATGGAAACAAGCTCATTATGTCAGTTTTACAGCTATGACTGTAGCTCTTCATATTCTGGGCTGTCAGTGGAGGTCGTTACAAGACACTTCATCCTCCCTGAGCCCACCTAAATAACATACCGATCTTGAGCCCTATGGCTTGTCAGTGGAGAAACTGTAGGCAAAGTACTATGCTGCCTGAGTCTACCCCAGGAATGTGCTCATACTACCATGCTCGTGCAACTGTGATAAGTGTGTGACGTCATAGGTTTTCTTAATACTTACTTAAACCTAAATAACCTAAGGACATCACACATATCCATGCCCGAGGCAGGATTCGAACCTGCGACCGTAGCGGTCGCGCTGTTAAAGGCTGAAGCGTCTAGAACCACTCGGCCACTGTGGCAGGCATAATTTAATTGGTTTGTAAAGTATTGAACATGTTGCCTGAAATGTGCGTGTCTTTTATACTTCATTGGAATTCACGGGAATACCTACTTGTACTTGAAGGTTTCTTTCAGAGATCTGTACAGTTAATTGTAATGTAATGCTTTATATCTTGTTTTAAAACTGTATGTGTTTGTGCCATTGTATCTGACTGAACTAGGTTACTGTTTCACCAAAGCGAGCATTTTGTTATGACATGTCTACTGTATCTTGACAAATATGTAAAGTGACTTATTACTGGAAGCTTTGCACACTTTCAAATTATGTACCATATTAGCATCACTTTGTACTTGTCCACTGATATTTTGTATACATTTTCACCCATACCAGATATTTGCATGCACACACTTTATACCATGATTTTGTGAGTGTTTCCTTTGGAGAATTTTTTGAGTGCTTCCTGCTACTGTATGAGCAGAAACCACTCAGAAAAATTCTTTTTTTTTATTAAGGGAGGGGGGATGAAAGGTAGCTGTTTTCTTTGCCATGACAATTTTCAGGTAGTACTGGCCATAAATTTAAATGAAATTCTGAATTTGATATATGTGCTCAATCTCTATAATATCGATATAACCAGGTACTTTGTAAGTCTGTTCCTGAAACAACAGGTCTTGGTCAGAGAGGTTAGTTTTACTTTGTCAATGTAGCCGTCAGTGTTTTTAGACAAAAAGTATGGTTCTGAGCACTATGCTACTTAACATCTATGGTCATCAGTCCCCTAGAACTTAGAACTACTTAAACCTAACTAACCTAAGGACAGCACGCAACACCCAGTCATCACGAGGCAGAGAAAATCCCTGATCCCGCCGGGAATCGAACCCGGGAACGGACGTTTTTTAGACAGTCTGACAGTATTCTTGGTCTGGCCATCCATGCAGTGGAGCCAGCAGAATTTTGCAGTAATGTGTTTCTGATGAAAACTGATTACAAATTCAACGAATAACCTCCAGAAACACTTTTAACACTCGCACCGGCCAAGACGTTCACAGCAAAGCTCTGAGAAAACTACTGAACATTTATTGGCTGTCGGACTATGACTTCACCTCAGATATGCAGGACGAGCCTAAACCCTACCGCCATCATTCATTGCTCCCCAACTATAGAAAGTCTGGCAATGTACTTGGACTGAAAAGGATGGAGGCTGGTCAGCCATTCAGTAGAGGCAGCAGTATTTAGGAAGTATTTTTCAATAATATGTTTTTGATGAAAAGTACTGATTAAGTGGGATTGTATTAGTGGAGGAGTTATGTAAGCCAACGTGTAAGGCAATTCAATTTTTTATATTTGTAATTGTGTAGTTTCTTATTGTTAGAACATTGTGTAAGTTTGAGGTTCGGTTAAAAAAAATTTGTAATGAAATACATGATTTTTGCCTTATAATTGAAACAAGTGTCAAGGAAAGTAACTCTACAGAGGAAAAATATTAAGAAGTATTTTGCAAACTTGTTTAGTTGTGAGAACTTTATGAAAGGGTGTATTGTGCGGTTTAATGAAGCGTGGTTTAACTTGGAGTCTTTGTTCTCAATTATCAGTCGTTAAGTTTAGTTCCTCATTTTTCATTCTGTACTTTTATGAATGTGTTTTGTGTACTTGCATTGCACATCGCGAGTTGTATGGTACAAGAGCATTTCCGTGAGTATTGGTAAGATACCGTCTTGCATTGCACATCGCTACACGCCAGATGAAGTATGGTTTTGGACAGTCAGATTATAACACTAGTGTCTGTCACTGCTGTACCATTAACTTAAAGCAGGTTGTGAAGTAAAACAATCTAATTAAAGCAATTGTGGTATAACGCAACAGAGCAGTGGTACCCTCTGAGAGGAATTTTGTTGTGTTGACCGTGTTGTACCTAACGGAGGTGACTTATCGGAAGTGAAAGTCAGAATTACGGAAATATTTGAACAGTAACAAACAAAATTTTGCCTATCTGTACTGTTTCACAGGTAAAGAAAACGGTCACCAGCCTAACTAGGCAAGAGAATGATTAACATTCTCGTTCAAGAAAATAGTTATTCGTAACTTTAATGGATAAACACAACCTATACTTTGTCACATGTGAGTGCAGTGAACTCTTGACACATACGTATGTTTTAAGATTGAAGCTAACAACTGGAGCAGCACAAACTATTTGCAAAATTGTAACAGATACCGGAACACACTATTACTTTCAGTGCTTACACCAACTGAATGGTCCTTATAACGTTATTATTACTACTCACTGCAGAATCATTAATTGGATATATATCAGTTAAATACTTTACTATTTAAAATTTAAGTTAATTGGAATCCAATAACAGGTTGCGTCTCACTATCATTTCAATAAAGAAATTATGGTTTTCATAATTAATGGTCTTTCCGTTACTTGTTACCGAGCATTAACACAATAGACAAACTGTGGATCCTGGTATACTATTCATATGCACTTCTAATACACAAGAGAGACAAACACTTAGCAAACATGAGTATATAACGTTTCATACTGCAGTTTTTCACTCATACTACATTGAGAGACAAAATTAACATATATGTAAGATACTGACTCACCTTATGTGATTTACAACAGGCAGTAATGAGATCATTTACGATGCAAAACTTTATAAGCCTCAGTCTTACGAACTCTTAATTTGAAGTTGGCAACAATACATTAATAAGCAGTTTTATTGGGAAAATTACTTTCATTAACTTTAACTTTTTTTACTATGTTCAAGAGGCATTAATTAGCAAAAACACTGGTCTTTAATGTTGTTTCAGTAGGGACACTCGGAAATCACTTTAGTTCAAATGGAGAGGAACCTGAGAGGTTTTATGATAAGGAGAAAAATCAAGGTAGGTACATAAAGTCAGTTATAAATTACCTTATATTTGAGCACACTAATACATCCATTAAGCTGATCCTTCACTGTACATTGCTATAGTGCTCCATTAAAGTGATTGCGCAATGTGGTGGCGATTGCATGTCGGTAGGTGGAATTACAGGTAGAATTGCTGGACACTGTCATTTCTTGGTGGCGATGATAGATACAAATTCCAGAATAGTTCCAGCTATTTATCCATCCATCCGAGGCATTGGAAAGTGGCAGCAAAAAAACCTCTCTCGGAACCAGCACAATATGCAACATTTACATGGCAGTGCACATTTTTTCCTCTCATCCCCGAATGGTGGCTCGCCCCCGACTGACTCTCAGTTCCACGTTTTCTACCTAGGCCAACCACAATTTGCGCGCGCTACACAGTCCCGTCCCCGAGGGGAACCACAACACCTTTTATATACAAACTAACTAAGAACCCTAAGTAAGGATCAGCAGTTTACATAACAGCAAACAAATACAATAAATAAAACAGAACATTTGCACATATTGACATTTCTACAAAAAAATTATTCACACAAAATTACAATTATATACAGTAAGTTTTGTTCCCTCCAATTGGGACAAAGAATTTAAATGACAGATACACTACATTACATAGAATCATATCGTGTCATCGAAGTTCTTACAATGAAACGAGTATACAATTTTACGTTATCGATTCAAACAAACACATTTACAGAAGCTCAATGATGTAACATTAAATGAAACAAAAGCCAAACTAAATCAGTAAAGCACTAGAGTGATGGTGTTACAAGATCAATTATCTTAATTGAAACAGGTTGCAGGACAGACCAGCGTTCCGTGCACGCAGGTAGAACAAGAAATTTAACTACCGCCAATCTTCATGCTAACTGTAAGGTACAGTGATATGTGTGGATGTATTTGAGAAAATACCGTAGCGTTTCAGAGGCTTCAATCAGTAAACGATTTCAGATGCGTTGATATTAATGTCCATTTGCTCTGTAATTACACTAACATTTATGGTAGTCATTGTTTCCAACACTAAAGAGGCCAACAGTTTGCTTTGAGTAATTTGTTTCACAGCTAAGTAGCATATATAAATTCTAATGAAAACCAATTGCCCTCTCGCAGGCAAATTGTTTGAGGTACTGGCTAGCTTGGATTTCGTATCGTGTAAAGAGTGCTTCACATACTTTCGTTGAGAATGTAATTTTAATACAGATCTGTAGCCCAGTACTGAGATTTACGTATTTCAGTATCAGAATGAATTTTACCAATTTCTGAGATACCGACAAGAAACATGCAAACACGAGTTTCAGTAGAAGTTTTACATTACTTTCAAGTGTCGCTACACTATATGACTGTAAACGGTTCACCATGCGCCACTTTTATTGGGTTGTAGATTGCTTCCATTTAATCTTAACTTTTTGAAGTTAAAAAGATGTCCGAACGATATCCACTTCTTATCGAATGATCTGACATGGCTGTGATTTCATCCATTTCGTAATCCCATGGCTTTTGAGCAGCAATATTGAAACTGTCTCCTGCTATTTTATTTGATATATCACTTATGTCTCCGGTACCAGATGCAATTGACCCTCGGTTAGATGCCGCAGCTGACATGTTCCCTATAGATGTTTGAACTGGTGTAGAAGGATTTTGAACTGTGTTTTCCAGTTCTCTCTCAGTTAATTTGGTACTGACTTGTTTTGCCTTCTCGTAAGTTAAAAGCACCACTTCCTCACCATTTCGTCGTGCGAGCCTTTGCTTTTTATGTTTCTTTTCAGAGTGGTTTTTATTTGAATTTTCATCATTATTGGCTGCAGTGGTCAGTTCCCTTTCATAACTCTTCTCGTCAGTCATTGCTGTCTGAAACAGACTTCGTTACACGTTTCGCATCTGAGTCTTTCGGTGGTGTTTCCGTAAAAGTCACACTGTGAATAATATTGATTTCCACTTCTGTGTTCTTTTCCGTGATATTTTCACTGGCGGTCATATTTGTGTTTTCAATTACTGGACTCTGTGAGATACTGTACTCTATTTATCATAAGAATAAACCTCATGTAAACGGTGCACTATGTATTCTTCCGCGTTTGCTGGAACCTCATTGGATTTCGTTCCACTTGGAGCGGAAGCCAAGTATGAAAATGAGGACACGTTTTTTGCTCTGCGTAACGCTTACGTCGACCCAGGGATAATACGGGCAACAGCTTTTCCGGTGCATTGAAATTGGACAGCAACGGCCAGCCAAGTGATCCAGCTACACTGCAGTGATGTGAACAGTTGCAGTGAAGACATAAAAAGAGACGAGCAGATAAGAGTATAGCTATGAATGTCATTTAATTTTTTAACAGAAAGAAATAATATACTGTAAAACTCAGGCGATACGCTTCATAAGAGACGAGGTGGACCGATCTTAGCTATCATAGTATAGTAATTAAAAACAAAAGTGATGAAAATTCCAGATTTTAACGAGGATAATTTTTCTGCATGAGCCATGTGTGGCATAAAAGCGCAGTGCTGCGATTTCACCATGCAGCTAAATACTGAACTCCTTCCATTACTGCCTCTTAGGAATACACTTCAGTACTGCTACGTTGATAACGAGGCGATCAGCAGCATAATGCCAAGCTACCAGAAACTCCACATTTTCTCCACCTCTCGCCAATGTTCGGCAGTGATGTGTCACGAAGCCTCGTGCATTAGTTCCAGTACGTTGGCAGCTTAAATGTCTTGTCATTCTCACGACAAATCCCTTAACTTGGCTCCAGATCATTGCGACTGTGTTCAGACTGCAGTGTTACGGTGACAGCTGTACAAATGCAGCTTTTGTACAGCGTGCCCAACGCCGTGAAAATGTTTCCCATCTTTCTCTGACGTTTATGACTCTGGCTCGCGTGAGGCCGCAACTGTTCTACAAAGTAATGGGCATATTCAAACAAAGAGTATTAGATTTTGAATTTTTCTCCAGCAAATTTGATTTTGTTAACTTTTCTTAACTTTGACAGCCTTTAACAATCTTTTATAAAATATCAGTAGTTAAGAATGTGTGTTTGGAATGAAAACCATAATTTTGCTTGCGTTAGGTAATTAGGAACTAGTAGTCGTGTATTTTTTTAAAAAAAACGGTGGTTAAGAATTAGTTAAGTACCATACATTTGCTGAATTTCGTATTTAAGTGATTTAGGTATTCAAAACGAAGAAATAAATATATATAGATCACAACGATTTGCAAACCGCCACCTGCAAGCTCACACGATTACCAATTTACGATACTGCCGTTGACGTCACGGATGTAATTAGAATGCTTTTCCTTTTTTTATCACATAGTTTTTCTTGAAACACGTGAAACGTCCTCTTCGAACAATTATACACGAATGTGCTTAAACTGACTCACAATATTTTTAGCGCAACGCAATCTGACTTTCAAAAATGCCCCTGACTAACATTAACCTATACGTTTCAGAAATCACTTACCTCACAAAAATCTTGGTTACTCGAACTGCTGCAATACAGCGAGCACCACTACTGCCAGCTAAATAAAAGATTCAAACTACGGAAGGCACTAACTACTGATAGGCGTAGTTAGCGAATGAAAGATTTTAATGGAGAACAAACAATGTATTTACCTTAATAGTCATAATGTATATAGCAGTTCATGACATCCATTCTTACAAATTTCAAAACTCCACCATTTCTCTCCCCACATCAACCACTGCTGGCGGCTCACCTCCAACTGCGCAACGCTACGCGCTGTTCACATCCAACTGCCCAACACTACAATGGCGAGTATTACAACAATGCCAAGCAGCCACAGACTGCACACAGCACAGCCAGTGATTTTCATACATAGCACTATCTGGCGTTACCAATAAAAAAACCTAAACAGCCTACTTACACACGTCAAAGCTGATTATTTTCTGTAATCTTGTGAAATACATTAACAACAATTCGTTTCTCGCTGTTAATTGTGTACGCGCGTGTTTCACTACGAATCAGGAACCAGTGTCATTCATTTTCACGGTACGTGTGAACAGAGAGACAATCAGAAAATAAGTAGCGTTTACGGAGACTGTGAATATACACGATTTTCGAAATAAAAAGTACGTAGCTGTAGCATTATTAAGAAAAACGTTACTGGCTGTTAATAGATCATAATGCTCAAAAGTTTTATTTTCAGTGACGTAGTAATAAGATATCTAATACATAAGTGGGAGCTACTTCCAAGAGCAGAACAACACCAGTGTACGAGAGCTACGGCTGCTGAACAACCATCGTGTTTGTGTATGTGTAACCTATTACTATCTTTACGACGTTTCTCGTCGAGACATATAAATTGTCTCGCATTTCTAGCTGCTTCTCTCACAGACATAATAATGAAAAATCAGAAACTCAGGTTCGCCACCAGCCCAAGTTCTTCCTAACTATTTAGAAAAAACGGAGCTGGAAAAATATTAGTTTAATTACTTTAATAATTTAATTACAAGTATGCAAATACCTTTAAGTAGCCAGGTAAATAGCACTCCATGTTGTGCAAGAAGCAACTTAATTAATTCAAGATTGGAAATCGGAGCAAGTAGGTAAGATCAACACCACAGAATTTATCTTTAACGTAGATTATTTATTGTACTTAAGTATTTGGTTGCACATCCTACCTACACAGAACTGGTGCCTGACTAGAAATATTTCAGTGAGAGTTTCGTGAGAATGTAACAGAGCACAATTTGACTACAGCAAGAAGAAACACAGAAAACAGGGGTGGGAGACAATGATACTATCATATCCTCTGCATTCATACCATAAAAATATCTCAGTTGAGATTCGCATTACGATTCTACGCATGGACTATTATGGACAGAGGTTTAACCAATGCACGAGGTTGTGCGGTAATTATTCAACATACTAACTGCGTCTGCTACATCCAAAAGGCCGAACTAGAGCACGTGGTGCATTCCGAATCAACTGTTGTGCTGCAGTGTAGAAAACGCACGAAAGAGCAGATATTCCTGCAGAAATTATAGATTAAACAAGAAAACTGTTAAAATGAAGCCTATTGCGGTGCCGTGGTGGACCAGAGGGGTCATTGATTACCAAACACGTGGCACAAAATCGACACACAAAGATAAAAGCAACTTCCACAAATTATGAGATTAAAAATCACTAAAAGTCATACTCGCTTCGACACAGTATTGCACTCACTCGCTGTTAAAGTGATCCTAACCAGGTTTCCTTATCAGATTTATCGTTTGAAATTCTACTTCATCGTTGTTGAAAATGAGCAAAGTAACGTCCACACTTTTAACTCAAACACCCAAAAATCGCCTATTTAAAGCAATATAATCATGGCACATCAAAATAACTCGCTTCACACGCTACAATTAAGCTGAAGTTCTTAAGTATTTCAACAGTTAAACATAACCAAGTCCTAACTCAACTTGCTTCATTAAGAGCTACGATCCGTACTTACCAAGCGTTCACCGAAGAGTGCCGCTTTCTCTTTAGAGATTTCCTAGCTCCCCGTGCAGGGGAAGCTACCAAAGGGGTAGCCCTCCTTTACCAACCTCACACAAAAACAGCCTTCGACTTAGATGGGTAAATCTCTCTGTTCAGGTATTGGAAACCTAAGTTGGTCATTCTGTGCTCTCCTTCGAACGAGAAGCAACATCGTCGATGACCAACTCAACGTTCCCACAAAACAAAACCGAAATATCACATTAAAACATGCGTACAATATTCAATACGCCTCATCTGGGTGCTCAGTCTTTCTGGAAGAGTTAATGAATTGAGCTAAATCAGGTAGTAAAGTGAATAAGTTGTACCGAATTCGACAAGCGTCTAATGAAACGACTGAACAGAGACGTTTCATATGTTTACATCAGGTTTATCTGATGATGAACGAAGTATAGTGTCATTAATGTTGACAGTCGTTTCAGTGACTACAGTTGCGGGTCTCAGTGCATTAGCAGATGCAGTGTACGTCAGGGCGTAAGTAGTAACAGCTGTAGGCAATGGGGTCTCGTCTGCTGGCAACTGGGCCACGCGCCTCTGTAAGTAAAACACTGGTCACGCACGTTGCGTGTTGAGCCTCATAGGTGCAAGGCTGTTCGTCATGTGCAACTATGGCTCGCTAACTGCACACGTTTATGTAGGACGGGATGAGCATCTGGAGATTGACCTGTAGTTGTCGAAAACCGTTAAAAAGTAGGAACTTTTGGGAATTGGACCGGCTCTCCGCAACATTTATAACCTTCCCATACATGGTTACTACCTTGTCGGCTAGCATTTCAAAGAGTGATTCGAAAATTCTGACTGTCCTAATATGGAAACCGGCATGGGTGACATTCACATTTCTTAAGTTACCATCACTGTTCTTAAAGTTCAATGTTCCCCGACAGGATTCAACCAGTTTATCACATAAATCAGCCGTTTTCAGTTTAAGAAATACGACACTGAACACAGTTGACTTGTGGATACCAACAGTATCTTCAGAACTCAGTTTAAATACGTCTTCTCGAAAAATTCCCACGTCAAAAGAGATCGATTTTGCGAAATTTCTATCAAACGTAAACTTCAACTTATCGACACCTACAGGTTCAGACATAACTTTCTCATCCCTCAAAACCTTAGTGAAATCCTGCAAGTGCATCTGAAATGGGGGCGAAGACTCACCATTCACGGTCAGAATCGGCCTCAGCGGAGGTTGGGGCAATGCTGTACATATTGACAAAGCGATAACAGCCACTGTGCCAGGCAGGCGAAATTTGTGTCTCCGATTCTTCCAAGGATATTCAAGGAGTCCCACATTAAACTAAAAACTATTAATAATTTATCCGTAATTTTAATATTTTTGGGAGCTATCCGTATTAACGACATTGTTTATGTTACTAGACAGAGATGCTGTTAACTACATGACCACGACCTGTTATGATATTTAGCTCGCGTTTTAGAAATTAACCCTAAACTACTCTAGTGAAATGCTCATACTTCAAAGGTGGCTACACTGAGTCACAGCGCCAGAGTTTGCACCAAAGACTATTTTTCCGCCGCCTCCACTAGGGCAGTACTAGTTCAGAGGTTGCCGTGAGCAGTGCTTGTTGAGACGATGTCGATAGCGGTACTAGTTGAGAGCATGTCGTGTGCAGTTGTTCTGTTGGACGAGGCAGCAGATGCTGTTTGATTGGGGATGTTGCAATGATCACAGTGTATTTTTCGTCAATACACAGGGTGTCCCAGCTATCTTGTCCACCCAAAATATCTCTGGAAGAATAACAGCTATTGGAAAACGACTTTCACCGGTATCAATGTAGGGCTGGGGCCCATGAATGCACATATTTGGAAACATTCTAAAACGAAAGCATGTGTTTTTTTTAACACAAACTTATGTTTTTTTAAATGGACCTCCTATATTTTTTCTTCAGCAATCCATTGCATGACAAAGCACATACACAATGGCGTTGATTGCATCGCAGTATTCCCATTACATCGTGAGATACTGAGACGCGAAGTTGTCGCTTGAAACACCCGACATGCGCTGCTAGCGCACGTCCTGAGGATCATGCATGAACCCCATGCTGCCCGTAATCGCGATGTGATTCACATGTGTAATCACACCTCCATACTTTTCAAGAGGTCCAAAACGAATAATACGGTCTGCTGCGATTACGGGCTGCATGGAGTTCACGCCTGAGCCTCAGAACTTGCGCTAGCAGCGCATGTCGGGTGTTTCGAGCGTCAACTTCACGTCGTAATATCTCGGGATGTAATGGGAATATTGCGATGCAATCAACGCCATTGTGTATGTGCTTTGTCATGCTACGGATTGCTGAAGAAAACATATAGGCGGTCCATTAAAAAAAAATATACGTTTGTGTTAAACACATATATGCTTTTGTTTTATAATGTTTCCAAGTATGTACATTCATGGGCCCCAGCCCTACATTGATACCTGTGAAAGTCGTTTTCTAATAGCTGTTATTGTTCCAGAGATATTTTGGGTGGAGAAGATAGCTGGGACACCGTGTATATGAATGTAACAAAAATTTTTATATTTCAAATTTCCTACAGCTACTAAAATTATTGCATTTTATTTAATTAAGCCTCCATGCATACTCTAGTGGGGCATCCGAGTCTCCCAATAAGTTAAACGAGACTGTAATTTAAAGAAATTTAATTCTCAATTGCACTTTTATCACTGAATATTATAAACATTTTTACGCATTTCAGATATGATTACAAAAAATTTTCGTGACACTGGAAATCTGTGATTGAGACAAAATTGTTCTGAGCATTTTTCACACACTATTTTGGTTTTCTTGTCTGCATTTCTTGTACACGTGTAGCATCTTGCTTTCCTCGTAGTTTCTGGCTCTGAAAATGTTGAGGCAAGGGGAGAACCACCAAGTTTAACTTCAACGTCTCTCAGTTCACGAGATAGGGGTAGAACATCTCGACGTTGTATGTGGGGTTTTACTAAATCCATTCCAAGCCTCTGTAGCATTTCTTTTCTTTTTAAATCATCGGTCTGATCAAGTTGTTTGGTGCACTGAAGTAAAACAGCAGCATTGCCTCCTACTATGTTTGAAATGACATGAAATACAGACATTGGCCATCTGTGTGTTCGCCGTGATACCGAACAGTTGGCACACATTTCGTCCTCTGCGTCCAGTCCTCCTTTTGTGCCACTGTAATCAATGATCACTTCAGATTTTCTCTTTTGAGTACTAATTTTCTGATCCTTATGCATAGATAAAAGCAACACAACAGCTCGACCTTTCCGAGGAAGATAAGAACATATTCTCTTTCCTTCGTTATGCCCAAATAATGCAGATTCTACTGGGCGCTTTCTGTTTGTTTCGAATTCTTCTGGGATCTGTCGTTTATTTAGCTTTAGAGTGCCTATGACAGTCAACGTTTTTGCTTCAGTTGATCATAGAATTCAAGTAGCATGACCCAATTGTCTACTGTCACATTTCTATTGATTCCCTCAATTGGTGTTATTAATTTCAAAACATCCTGTGTTGGAATTGATAATATACTTTTATTTGTCCCTTTGCTGCGTAGACAAATGCATTGCATAAAGAGAATGTTCGTGAATCACAGAGACACATAACTTTGAGGCCGTATTTGGCTGGCTTACATGGGAAATTTGCACGTACCACGAAAGGGTACTAACATTTCATTAATGTCACGTTCGCTCCTGGAGTATTATACTTTTGACATCTGTCTATAAAGAGTTCCCAGACACCTTTGATAGCTGCAAGTCTGTCATCAGCTATCCTAGCCTCTCTTGTAGTAGCACAATGACCGGCCGCGGTGGCCAAGCGGTTCTAGGCGCTTCAGTCAGGAACCGTGAGACCGATAGGGTCACAGGTTAGAATCCTACCTCGGGCATGGATGTGTGTGATGCCCTTAGGTTAGTTAGGTTTAAGTAGTTCTAAGTTCTCGGGGAGTGATGACCTCAGATGTTAAGTCCCATAGTGCTCAGAGCCATTTGAACCAAGTAGCACAATGGAAACGCAAACAGAACAAAATGAATAAAAATCTATGAACGCTCATTGCGGCTCGAAACACATCACGACCAGTTCCATCATTAGCAAAACGTCCAACAACATTTTAGTGATTAGATTTCATTACTCCAGATAAATGAAGCAGACACAGAAATGCTCTCAGTTCTATTATATCTGGCGGCTTTATGAATGCTGGTTAAGGAGCTCTGTATTTGTTTGACATGTCTTGTATCTTGACGTTAGTATTGGTGAGTATTTGTTGTAATAAATCTTCAGTATTGAATAATTCTCAAGCAGTATCGTTATGATTCTCCAGAAGCACTCCCAAAGTTTATTATGGATACTTACACCGTTCACTTTGTCACGGAAAGCATTCTTACTTAAAACTCTGTTGAAAGAAACTCCAAATTTTCTCTATATCTTCATAATTAAGATCTCTGCCAAAACATCATCTAAGAGGGACGATGCGCGTCAGGGCTACGGATCAACTTCGATGAATGAAGCAATGCACTTTTCCACACGTAAGTAGTGGTTTATAGCAAATTAACGCACTGTAATGTGAGCCAGTCTACAGTCGTACGGACTTCCGCTGTTTCCCGTAAAACACTAAGCATGTCGACATGCTTTTGGCTCTTGGAGCACCTCATAACAGGCCTAGAGTTGCTACCCATGAAAATGCTGCTAGGTATTCTAATCAACGTTACAAAAACGTGATTCGTTGTCTGTAGTTTGCAATGGCGAGGTAGTCTCTCTCCTACCACCATCATCAAATAGTGGTCACCCAAGGCCTTGTTGTACTCGAGCTAACAGGAAAGCCATTCTAGGTACTTTACGCCAAGAAGCCCAACGAAATACACGAGATGGGCAACTGCAGCTCTCGCGACACGAGTTCGTTGACGTGTTCCGCGCTTGAGGTCTGCACACCAACACCAGAATCCTGAAGACCTATTTCTGCGGTACCATTTTTGTGGTTGGTTCGAACAACCGCGGAAGCCAAAGACGACGGCACAGAAATTGTAGTATGGTCTGATAAGGCTGCGTAGACACTTAAGTGTTTCTTCAGTATCTGGAATTCCCACCAATGGTGTGAACTTAACCTTCACGTGCTCCGCCCCCCTGGGCAAATGCCCTCATTTGCATCAGCGTCGGAGTATTGAGAAACAGTGTGTTATATCTCTGTGCATTGCATTTCTCATAGACCATTTGCCTGAAGAAGTGGAAGGTATTCCGCTTCATGTGTGGTGAAGGTTCAGATCAGGGATGTGAAAAACCTACCGGTTAATACCGATATCGGTATTTTACTTCTGAGTAACCGGTATTTTTCGGCATTTGTTTGATCTCAGTTATGACAGTTGTTCTTTTTATTATTATTAGTAACCGGGTAAAGAGACCGCAATAAAATATAACGATTATTGAACTGTATGAAATAAAATCGTCATAATTTCTGGAAGGTTCACGTTAGGACTTTCAAACTTAACGGTGACCTAGGGGCGTGATGGGAATTACAACATGCATATTTGGTTCGGTTTTGCAACGAAGCCCACCTTGAACTGGATGGATTCGTCAAGAAGCAAAATCTGCGAATTTGCCGGACTGAGAGTCCGCATTTCGTGATCGAGAAGTTTTATCACCCTCAATGGGTGACTGTGTGGTGTGCAATGTTCAGTCACGGAATAATCGGAGCGATATTCCTTGATGGCAGGGTGACTACCGAATGGCACGTGAAGGTTTTGGAAGATGATTTCATCTCCATTATCCACAGTGAGCCTGATTTCGACAAGATGTGGTTTATGCAACACGGAGCTCGACCCATCGAAGCTGGAGAGTGTTCGATGTCCTGGAGGAGCAGTTTGGAGACCGCGTTCTGGCTCTGGGGTACGCACAGGCCACTTTCATGGGCCTCAATTGGCCGCCATTTTCTCTGAATCTGAACGCATGCGACTCCTTTTTGTGGGAAGTCTACAGCAATATGCCCAAAACCATTAGTGAGCTGGAAACAGCCTTTCAGGAGGTCATCTACAGCATCGATATTCCGACACTTCAGTGGGTCATGCAGAATTTCGCTATTCGTGTGCGCCACATCATCGCCAATAATGGCGGCCATTTCGAACATGTCATAACCTAAGTCCGAATATCTGTACCGACGTTTAAGTGTTGAATAAACTGTTTGCACGCAATAGTTTGTAACAGATTTACGACTTTTTATATACAGTTCAATAAGCCGCCCTGTATCAATCAGCCATTCCAACAGTGAGAAAAGTTTAAGTTTTTAAACAAAACTTTTTTAAAGACCGACTATTTTTAATCATAAAATTTATATTACCTTGAAATATTGTGTTATAACAGTAAAGCGATCTGCTAATTTAGTAACAATGGCGACAGAAAAGAGCAACAAACAAATGGCATTAGAATTGGTATATTATTGCTGAGACAATTTTGTAACTATCACGATATGGCGTGACTAGATGGTACGAGTGTACAAGCAGCGTGCAAGACATGATCTATCTGGCCTATACGGCAGTTTCTCACCGTCATCATGGGACATCAGTTGTCTTACCGAATGGGAGCATCCCTAGTCTGAAAGTATTTTGCGAAGTGTGGTATGAAATACAGCAGTGCATGCGCTTTAAAAGCTTAAAAACTGGAAGAGCCACTACAATTTCGCAACAACACATGAGGAGAAAACTTGAAACTTAACAGTTCATTCATAATTAAAAATGGAGAGCAACTGATATACTGCCTGTGTTAACACAATGTGCCTTTACCTGCTTTTAGGCGTTGGAAACTGACAAATTCACACGAAAAATAAAATTGTTCAACCTCAGTTTTCACCCTTTACCACCGACTATTCCTAATGCCCAAGCAGTCGTATGATCCCTGATTACAAAACTTTCGAATCAGTAGGACAATTCTGCTGATTTTATGTAGTAGCCAACCACTTATCACTTTTCTGGATAAGGAACGAACGGTAGATGGACGAAGTCCTTTCTTATTTGACGATTTTATTTAATTTTTTGACTCTATGTGTCTTGAAACACAGGGAGTAAATTTTTATGATCTTTGATCTATACCCACGTGTAATTACAGGAATAAAAAACCGAAAATTAGTTATTTTGGAAAGTCATTGTTTTGACTTCTTTTTCACAGTTCGGTTAAACGAGCGTTGAAGAAAACCGATATAATCGCCATCCCTAGTTGAGGTTTCACCATAACGGTGCTCCTGCACACTATGGAAGAGACGTGTTTTTTTCCTCTCACTGAAACAAATCGGTCGCCAACCTTTTTTTTTTTTTTGCATGGTGCAATATCGTAAAATATCATCGATTTTCTTCCCTGTTCCATTAGTGCATTGAGGGAGTGAAATATAACTTTCTATAGGGCCCCTGTACATGCTCCAATTTATCTAACTCTCGTGATACCTCCACGGAATAATCAGCAGTGGCATAATAATGGTCAAGCATATTTATCCAAATACAGGTTACATAAAAGTCCGCAACGATATTTTACGAGAACTAGGTCGTCTCTCTTCCAAAGTCTCCCATACAACTTCTCGTAGCTGTTTTCCTCTTTCCACTTCCATTTGGGCTGTACCGCCATTTTACGGTCCTGGCAGTGTTTCTCTGAATTCGTTCCATATTTGTTATCATGTGTAAAAACACTGGTTCAGACTAGAAATGCACCAGCGACTTCTCTAAAATTCACTTCCCAGATCCATTCTATTTTCCCAAATCCTTTCAACAAAACTACGAGGTGTGACTATGAGATAACGAGACTGCCGCTGTAAACATTTATTTCAAAAAATACTAATTCAGTTATTATCACCCTGAATTTATTCCCCTTCCCTAACCCTACAACGCTCCGTGAGAATTTTCCATTAACAGGAACAGTGCTGGAAGTCTTCTTCTGCGAGTTCCTTGACGACACGTACCGCTTTCTCTTTCACTGCTTTAAGAGACTGAAATCTTGTTCTTTTTAAAGCAAAGTTGATGTTGACTGAAAATGGCTCTGAGCACTATGCGACTTAACTTCTGAGGTCATCAGAACTTAGAACTAATGAAACCTAACTAACCTAAGGACATCACACACATCCATGCCCGAGGCAGGATACGAACCTGCAACCGTAGCGGTCGCTCGGTTCCAGACTGTAGCGCCTAGAACCGAACGGCCACTACGGCCGGCAGTTGACGTTGGGAACTAGGTATAAGTCACATTGTACTATGTCAGGTTGGTGGCTCAGCATTAGGGCGAAAAAAAAAACAGTTTCATGAATACCGAAGAAAACAATTAACATCGCTTTGAATCTACATTCATTCATTGGTGCGCTTTTCACTTTCCGTGAAACTGACTCCTTCAAATGCATGGATTTGGCGTTTAGCTTCTGGACCATAAGTGAAAAACCAAGACTCGTCATATGTTATTATTCTTTCCAGAAAGCTATGATTATTTTCTACGCTATTCAGTCATTATAAATTCTTTTTGTTCTATTGTGAGAATTTTCGACACCAGTTTTGCATACTTGGTTACGGAAAATTTTCCTTACGTATTCTTTGTCAATTTCTACAGTTCCAGCAATCGATCGAATACTCAACCGACTGTCAGATGTCAGATGTCGCATTCTACTGGTAAGGCTTCACGCCTCTGTGCTATTGGTTGTTAATCTTTGGCGCTTGTGTTCTTCATCAGCATCACTTATTCTACACCCACACCTTGTAAGTCACCTTTCAAATACTAATTTACGAGGTCGACTCATTTCAAGTCGCTTCATAACATTATCGCTAAGTTCTCGTAGGATGTGACATTTATCACTAAGATTGTAATTTGATATCACAGGGCTCTTTCTTTCTTTTTTAAGAGTGACTTTTTTAATACTGACAAGTTGCAAGAAACGATCCAACAGAGGGTAAGGACCAAAAACAACTGAAGGACATACGGCAACAAGTACGTTCCAAGGAAGGTAACCTCTCTTGACGGTAAAGAGACAAGATTTTTGACAGTGTGGGGTTCAGATGTTGCAAGTACACAGGTAAACATTTTTAAGCAAGTTGAAATATTCTGTCTATACAAGTGTCTTAGCTCCACACTCCACAAGCCACCAAGGTTGTCTTCAAAAACTCCCACTAGCGTGTGAAATCTTATTACCTATGGACTTGCCTCTGTGGCAAACACAATGGGAACCTTTTTGAGTGAATAACCATCGCTTTGAATCTTTAGGGTACTCAGCTATCTTGTCCACCCAAAATATCTCTGGAACAGTAACAGCTACTATTGGAAAACGACTTTCACCGGTATCAATGTAAGGTTGGGGCCCATGAATGTACATATTTGGAAACATTCTAAAACCAAAGCATATGTGTTTTTTAACACAAACTTATGTTTTTTTTTAAATGGACCTCCTATATTTTTTCTTCAGCAATCCATAGCATGACAAAGCACATACACAATGGCGTTGATTGCATCGCAATATTCCCATTACATCCCGAGATACTGAGACGCGAAGTTGACGCTTGTAGCACCCGACATGCGCTGCTAGCGCACGTCCTGAGGCTCAGGCGTGAAGCCCATGCTGCCCGTAATCGCGATGTGATTGACATGTGTAATCACAGCTCCATACTTTTCAAGAGGTCCGAAACGAACAATAGCGTCTGCTGCCATCAACTCTCATAAGGACATAACGGTTTCCCTCTTGCACGTATTACGTATCTAAGTACACAATATGAACCAGTACCGATCGGTGTACACCCATCAGGTTGTCTTATTTATCCTGCACACCCAAAATAAGGTTTATCTAATGCGTTATATGACCCATTGTGCCTGTCGATCAGGGCCTGGCTCTACCTAGTCAAATGTCCAACGTAGTTCCCACTACTGCCACAGTTACCACTTCGCCTTGTTTATGATTTGCGACCCATGCAAACTCGTGTACTCCCACCACCCTCCGAGCATCCCATTTGTTGTTGGTTTGGCGTGCAGTACACCGCTTGCCAGTGTAGTCGTGCATCAGAGTAGTCTAGTGACGGCACGGAGGTAGTACACATTGTGAATAAACGTTGTGTTGTGGAACTTATATTGTACAGTATAATGTACACACATGAAGATATGGTAGAAATGCTGCTGATCTATGGAGAATGAACGTTGGCGGGAAATAAGTTATGAGATTGCTTGTTTGTTGATAGTACTGTTAGCGAACATTATGATTATTAAATTAATATGTCTGTTTTCTACCCGACTCTACATACGTGTAGTGTACCCTGTTGTAGGTGGACGAAATGCTGTTCAGGCAGAACAACAGTACAGAAGACGATTCCCTGACAAGCCATCGCCTTCGCGCCGGTCTCACATCTCGTCTACGTGAAACGGGAAGCTTAAATCTAGGACCTCGACATCGTCCTAGAACACGCACAGATGAACGTACTGAAGTTGCTGTGCTCGCTACCAGAGGTGTGAATCCTCAAATCAGCACACGTGAAATTGAACGTGAAGTTGGTGTGTCGAAATCAAGTACACAGCGTCTTATTAAACGTCATAAATTTCATCCTTACCATGTTCATTTACACCAGGATCTTCATGGAAATGACTTCCGCAATAGGGTAACATTTTGTCAGTGGGCTCAGCAAAAACTTCTGACTAATCCAAATTTTTTTTTAGATGTTCTCTTCACCGACGAGGCATCATTCTCCAACAAAGGAATTGTCAATATGAGTAATATGCATTATTGGTCCGCAGACGATCCAAAATGGCTCCGTCAGGTAGAGCATCAACGTCCGTGGAAAGTTAATGTTTGGTGAGGGATTATTGGAGATACCATTATCGGACCTTTCTTTATAAATGGCATCCAAAATGGCAGACAATACTCCTGATTTATACGACACAATCTTCCTGTTCTCTTGGACACCGTACCTATGAACCGGAGAATGGTCATGTGGTGTCAGCATGACGGATGCCCTGCACATAACGCCTTACGAGCACGACGACTTCTGAACCGTAAGTTCCCTGGTGGGTGGATTGGACGAGGGGGCCCAGTAAGGTGGCCTCCGGACCTTACACCGCTGGATTATTTTCTTTGGGAGCAGTGAAGGATGCTGTTTACCAACATGAACCAACAATACCAGAGGACATGAAGGAACGCATTATTGATGCTTGTACAGCCATCAAAGAGGAAACAGTAGCACGAAGTAGGGCATCCTTCATCCGCAGAGTGACCCTATGTATGCAAGCCAATGGGCATCACTTTGAGCATGAGATGTGAACGCTATGTTTAGTATGTAGTGCTGGTGTCACAGTGGAAGTTTCTACAAAGGGCCATTTTACCCAGTGATGTTAAGAAACATTTGTTTGCAACAATTGGTCATCTAACGCATTAGATAAACATTACATTGATAATTACGTGATAATAAAAATAATTGTGTTACATCTACAGTAAAGTAAAGTTTTAACGTTGAACGGCATTACCTTTTTACTAACGGATTAACGATAAGCGAAGTTAACTTTGTGACTAACGTTGCAGTACACAGATGTGTTACAGAACCGCACCACCCCTAGACTATGGGATAAATACCTGCAGGAATGTACGACGTTAATGCAGGATAGCAGCAGACCGTATTATTCGTTTTGGACCTCTTGATAAAATATAGACGGTCCATTTAAAAAAACATAAGTTTGTGTTAAAAACACATATGCTTTCGTTTTAGAATGTTTCCAAATATGTACATTCCCGGGCCCCAGCCCTACATTGATATCGGCGAAAGTCGTTTTCCAATAGCTGTTATTGTTCCAGAGATATTTTGGGTGGACAAGATAGCAGGGACGTGTGTGTGTGTGTGTGTGTGTGTGTGTGTGTGTGTGTGTGTGTGTGTGTACGTCCTGCAGTTATTATGAAATGTTCAGGGTGTTGGGATGCAAGCGCAGATATTTTATTGAGTGCTGAGGACAGTTTACTCAACAATGTTACATCAGTATTTACTTTATTTGCAGAGTAATAATTATAGATGTGACGAGAAGTAGGTTTTTAGGTTGGTTTGTGCCTCCAAGCAGACCCTGCCCAAGCAAACCTCGGATGTTTATTTTGCCCTGGACAGCAGGTCAGGTGTTGATGTGTGAATTTGAATACACAAAACGGGAAGCCTGTATTGACGGGATTGCGGGAATACCGATAGACACAGAGAAAAAGAACTAACGGACTGAAGTGAGTGACTATTAAGATACCAGTTATCACAATATTGGACCTATAAACTAATACCCTTTATACTCTTTATTACCCATTAATCAATTTTGTGATGATGTTTAATTTCGAAAACAAGAAAAAATACTCACAGTAGATCACATTTCAAAAGAAAGCGAAAGTGGCAACTGAAAGGCAGTTGTTGTATAACTGGTAGTCAAACAGCGCGAAAATTACTCGTAAAATCCTAACAAAAAACAGAGCATAGATATGGGCAGCTTATTGCCAGCCACAGAGCATTGCAGTGGTTCCACTGGCTTGTAATCAAAATACCTCCATCTGAAAGTGTTTAACAACTGTTAATACCTCAACGAAGTAATTGAATGACGATGTGATTCGAAAGACAAACTCCGCATCTACTAAGGACTGCTAATGCCATTAATACCACTCTTTGTGCAAGTTATAGTATTTCGTAGAGACGTAAACACACATACAGTATGGGAAATCTGCCATAGCAACATTCATATTCCAGCAATAATTTATGTAGGAAAGCAGCAATGAGTGATACTAAATTTGAACTGATATTGTATATTTACTTGGAATTAATCGAACATTGAATGTAAGCTATGTCACATTTTCAGCAGACGTGAAACGTGAGTCGAATTGCTAGCAATCACAGAAATGTATTTTTTCTAAGCACAATTTCCCGCAAAACACTGAATGGTCTTATGCGCAGGAGAGCAAGACGAAACTGAATGCATAATTCTTAGGATTGTATGTGTATGAGAGCATTCTGTAATTAGCTTCCCGCTTACGAAAAACATAAGACCCCACGACTCTGTAATACCTCTCGCCTAAGTATCAGACCACGCTCGCAGTTCATCGCACGTTCAGCACACCAAATGACTGAAAATAACTGCGCGAATGCGAATATCACATGACGAAAATGACTGAAAACGCTGCCTGTTACCATCCACTGCTGACAGCTGAAATTGTCTCTCCAAATCCCCAAACAGCAGCCGCCTCTCAGAACAACTAAACACCTCGCCTCGACGATCCGGAACAAAGTGAGATTTTAAACTCTCCCGTCAGCATTGCCCAACACCGCATTCTCCTCTGATTGGCTAGAAAGGTGCGGAGCCCGCCACAGGTACACATGCTGCCCCAGCAGTGTCTCAGAGACGTAGCTCAAAGAGTCTGTATCGATGCTGATTACAAAATGCATTTGCGCAAAGTTTGCAAAGACTAGTTTCGTGAGTTGAAGAAACAAACATTAGAAAAATTGAAATTGCCGCTTAATACACGACTCTCAACTTGCCTAGTGTGTTCCCATGTGTGCTTTCACTCGCTAAAAACTACACTGCAACGATATTTTATCCATACTTACAAGTAGGTGTACCTCCATTGGAGCTCGTTAACAGCCATGTGTCCAAACGATCTTTAAGCTCGGCTGCATCTTTAGTATGTTTCCCAGCTGTTTTTTCCCATTCAGCAAAATCACCTTGTTGTCATTATCTTACATTTATCCAAATTTGAAGAGAGCATTAGATCATGTAGAAATTTTGTCCAAGTCTTCCTGCAGTTTTCTAGGAACGCCCAACGTGATACTCCCCCTTTCAGTGGGTTCATGTTGCGGAAGATGGCGGTTCAAGTCCCCTACTGACCGTCCGAGATTAGATATCCCTCGATTTTCCTACATCACTTAAGCAAATGGCGGGGTGGTTTGTTTGAAGGGGACTTCTTTCCTGTCCGTTCCTACTGTGTCCCTATATTCTATCTCTACTGGCCATGTTGTTGATGGGACGTTAAATCGGCAACAACACGTGTATTGCTACTCCTTCGAAGCTGTCTGTTGCCAAACAGTGTCTCAATGGTTATGCTCGTGGCCTGACAGCTTCGAATGACACGAAGGGCACCCCACTCGATGAGTAGATTACTCTCACTACACTGCGGAGAGATTTGGATTTAAATTCAGGGCATTGACGTAAAGTTTCACGACAACTTTTTTGCTACCACTTATTCCCTTACTGAAGGCAAAAGTTGTTTCACTGCCAGATATCTAACTAAATTACCACTTGACGATCACCAACGCCTAAACACATGTATCTAACAACAGTTAACGCTGCGAACGTGGGTTCGGTTTGTCCGAGGGCTTGGATTGTTGATAGTTAGTGAGGGCATTACCAAGTGATGTTAGTTTTCCTTAAACTCCCCGGGAAACTTTTAGTTTCTCACTAAGATCTCGAAGCTGGTATTCAGTGTAGGCTATTGAAGATTCACTAGTAGATCAGGTAACACCACTGAGAAGCTTTAAAAGTACGGGTGATAGGCAAAATAATGTGAACACCTGTACTTACTTGGGATTGGTTTATTAAAAAGGCGCTGGACCCCCATTTGCCAGTATTACATCTTCGATTCTTTTCGGAATACTGGCATACAATGATTGTATAGTCTGCAGTGGAATGTTACACCACTTTTCGATCAGAACCTCTTCTAAATTCTGTAGTGACGATGGAGGTTCGATAATGTACAACTCCTGGGACTGTGCTGGACAGGGAAGACGCTGGAGTTAAGTTTTCACGTACGTCATACCACGATTGTACTGTCCTCGCTGTGTGAATGCGTCCATTAACGTCCTGAAATAGTGCATCAGTGTTGGGGAACAACATTTAAATCGTGGTGTGCACCTGATCACCTCAAATGTTCACATAATCGTTGGCTGGAACACGGCCTTTGAGACCAATGATGGAACCAGCAGAATACCACGATATGGCTGCCCACACCATAACACTTCCACCTCCATGCTTAACCGTTGGAATCAAGCAACTAGGATTATAGGCTTCTTTTGGCGTTATCCAGACGTAAACCAGGCCCGATGTTGAAAATAACGGAAACGTTGTCTCGTCGGACCATATGACGTTATGACGTATTTCCACTCATCGTCCGTCTAGGTTCAAAATGGTTCAAATGGCTCTGAGCACTATGGGACTTAATTGCTGAGGTCATCAGTCCCCTAGAACTTAGAACTACTTAAACCTAACTAACCTAAGGACATCACACACATCAATGCCCTAGTCAAGATTTGAACCTGCGACCGTAGTGGTCGCGCGGTTCCGGACTGTAGCGCCTAGAACCGCTCGGCCACCCTAACTGGCCGTCCGTCTAAGATTTATGCTTCTGACAACATGTTTTACTCTTTTTTGCGTTGGTTGTCGTCACTAATGGTTTCGATATAGCAGCTCGTTCATGGATGTTCGCTTTGTGTCCTCGGCGAACCGAGTCGATAGATACGGGGTCTCAAAGATGGCCACTCAGCTCTGCAGTCACTTTAGACGCCGTAGTTTTGTGTTGTTTTGACACAATTAATGTTAGCTTACCACGATCTGTGTCATTTAATTTTGATTTGCGCCCCCTGTTACATTTACACGATGACGTCTTTCCATGTTTTGTTCGGGTTGTCATGACTGTTGAAACAGTTGTTCTTCAAACATTCAGTAAGTTGGCTGTCTTGGTTCCTGATGCTCCAGCTAACCGGCCCCCACGATCTGCCCTCTTTGGAACTCTGTTTGGTCTTTCATTGCACGGCGACCTCAGCCTCTGAAAGCAAATACGAAGTGTGAACTACTCTCAAACTACCTACAGTGACACCTATTCCGTATTGCACAGTCCCACGCTACACGTGCCTTACGTGCGTTGCTGATCGTCAAACACAACCATCCCTTTACTACAATTGTTCACATTATTTTTTCCTATCCCGTGTACATTTTTGTACAAGTGTTAGGCTAGCAGAGCCAAACCACCCTAATTATGTTCACGTGCACCTCGCAACAGCTTCTTTACAATATAATTCCGCAAAAAGCTCTCTTTACGCTGGAACGTGTGTTTGCAAACACATACTTTACGAATAGCAAGAATATATTTTCTTCCCAAATTACGGAGGAACACAACTTAAAGGTGGTGGTCATTCATCAATACAACTGAAACTTCTTTTACTCAGAGACTAAGTATGACCTCACTTTAGATTTATTAAATTAATACACTTAGAGCTACGTGGGCATTTTGCTATTCCCAAGACGTTAACAGACCATTGCGCCATTAATGAACCGGTCGTAACTGCATTTTATTCAAAGAAAATTGAACAGTGAAAGCTTATTCACCTGTAGCCAGAAAACGGTGCACACTCCTCGCCTTCCAAATGAAACACTCGTAAAAAACCCTCTTTTTTTTCACCCTCTGGTTGTATCTGGAAAAAACGTTGCTGCACAGGAGAGGCCGGAGGGAGGGGGAATGTGGCGGAAACATTTATTTTATTGCCCCCTGCGTACTCATGCGGATTACAGGTTGTAATTGGATTTACGTCGCGGCCCGTTTTATCGCCGAGCCAAGCCACCCTAGCTGTGTTCGTGCACTGCTCGCAACAGCTTGTTTACAAGATAATTCCGCGAAATGCCCTCTTTAGATAGGAACGTGCGTTATGCTGATTAATTATTCGCATGATGTTGATTATATTGTGGAAGACTTGTGATTCGAGGTATTTATAATCATTTCAATACCATTGCTTTACATCGACTATGCAACACTTCTCGAAATAATGCACCAGGTAGTTTTCATATCAAGTAAAATATTACAACGCATAACACACACAAAATGTGTAAAAAATTCAAAGATTCCGTTCCAGATGAGTAAGCGCTGAGTGTGTGCTGCAACCGTAGCGATTGCCTCACAGGCACTCACTTCCTGTGTCGTCCGTGAACTCTGCAGTTGGTTGACCAACAAAAAAAGTTTTCTGTAGCATTCCCTGAGAAAACTAATGTCTTCCAATGAGGATTACACTCCTCCGCAGCTGTTGTCCTAATTTATCCTGGTGGGGAATCTCACTGTTGTCCCCATTTACTTTCCCGCCGGAAGCTGATGTGTGGAAGGGATACACATGATGTTAATTAATATGTCGGAGACCTGTGCACAATAGATAGAAGACTTTAAGAGAATCAAAATTTAGCTTATATATTTAGTAAATAATTTTTGTTTCTTGGTTCCACCCAGTTTTTTAATGTCTTTTGAAGTCTTTTGTTTTCAAAGTTTCCTGATTGGCACTACAGGTACTATTTATTTTCCAATTTTATCTTCTGATGGCTAAAAGAAATGTGTAGAATGTCTACCATCAGCTGTAGCACGAGCTTCTAAACGCTGCATCATGGGTTGTCACATATTCCAAGTGTCCGCTGTGTCTGCTAAGGCACTTCTTGAATACGCTGGCGAAGAATTTCAACACCCACAATACGTCTTGAATAACTTTGTCCTTAAAATGCTCGCCTCACCCGCACACAAAAGAAAGGAAGAACCCCAAAAGACTGAGATTAAAAGATCGAGCAGGATAACGTGATTGCGGCTCATGATGAGCACATTTATTTCCTAAACACTGACTTACAATTGCTCTTGCACCCAGAGCAAACTGATGTGGTGCCCAATCGTGCTCGAACCACGAGTTCTGAAGTACGTGTTGTGAAACGGCTTCCAACACAAGTTCTAAAGGTTCCATTAAAAATTCACTGTGTGATGGGCCGCTATGTTCTATGGGAAATGAAAGGTATAATTAATGTGCCTCCAGTTATACCAACCCATACGTGACGGCTAAACTGTCGTTGATGTCTTGTTTCAAAAACTGAAAACGGATCCTCATCCGCCGTTACAAGAGTGCTGCGAAAATTCTGCTCTCCATTGCAGGTAAACAACAGAAAGTGTTGTCCCTTGATACACATCCCTAGCAACCAAGTACATAAAGGTTTCCTGGACCGAAAATCTCAGTAAGATCTTACACTTTCTAAAGATGACGTGGATAAAGGAGTTGCTACCGTCATACTTACCACACTGTTACATGACACACATTCTCAGTCTCTGTAATATCTCTGGTAGAGCTGTCATTATTGCCCTCAATGTGATTAAGTGTTCCGTCTCCTAAATCATTTGTTATAACACTTACTGTGTCTTCCACAGTGAAATGACCTTGTTTGAAAAGAGACTATCTCCATAGGACATTCATCCATTCTTTGAAAGGTCACATTGGTAAATATTTATTAGGAAAAATTTCAGCATACAAACATCTCCTTTCGATATATTTCAGTTTTCAACCCCATACGTCCGGTGCATGTCCGCCATATACCGATTTGAATACATTTTAGCCACTAGTGTGTAGTATTCAATAGCCCAGTAAGAAAACGGCAGAGGAGGCGTCCCGCCTGTGACTGGATTACCGACGCAAAACGTCGCTCTCCAGCTGAGGTCGTTAACGCTTGGCTGACCGGTGGGGCGCTTCTCGGAAATACTGATTCGACGCCTGGTGGGGAAAGAACGTGCAGCACACATCCAATAAGAACTGTAAAATAAGCTTCCACCGGTGTTCTGAATACTGAAAGGAATTTTTTTTTACTAGTAACATGACTACTAAGATACACACAAAAAGACTGGCGTAACACTGTCCGGAAAGAAACATTTGAAAAGTAAAAATAACTGTAGAACCCAGGTGGGAATTTGAGAATAAAAAGAGTGAAAGTAAGAAAACATGTAACAATAAAATATTTCTGTAACCAAGAAAACTAAAAAGAAGTTGTCCTCACTTTTACATGAATTTTATTGCTTGTTTTTCAGACAACCATCCGTTCCACAGAGGTTCCGCCCACATCAGTTAGCGCTTTATACAGAAGTGCTCAGCAAGGAAATGAAGTGGGCCACAATATTGTAGAAAGAGAAGAGGAATTAAATCACTTCGAGAGGTAAAATATGATATTGCCCAAACATGTCCCCTGTAGCAGACGACATCCCTTCAGAATTACTGCCTTCCTCAGCAGAGCTAACAGTGACAAAATTATTCCCCTTTATATGCAAGACGTTCCAGGGCATGCTGAGAACCAATGTCTCCGAGTTTTTTTATCTGAAAACTCTAATTTTTTCATTAAAACCAATGTTATCTTCGTTTACATTTTCATTCTTCACACCTACATAAGAGGGTTGGAACTATAATCGTGGTAACTACTTATTTACAGCTCGTACAAAATAGATACGTGTTTCAAAGTTTTACTGACCTTTAAAGTAGTCACCAGCATCGTGTATAACCCATTGCCAGCGATGTGGAAGTCGTAGGAGACTCTTAGCAGTGCCAGTTGTGTTGACAGTTCGAGCGTCGCGGTCTGTTGCCCGACAAATTTGTAACAGTTCTGAAGCGAATGCCGTGGAGCGTTTCCTTCATTTTAGAAATCGAGCTAAACTCACGAGGGATTAAGTCAGGGGAGTGCAGTAGGTGGTATTGCACTTAGCAGCCCCATCAGTCAAATAAATCAGAAACAGCTTGCACTGTATATGCTTGAGCATTGTCCTGCAAAATGATGGTCAGGTCATGCAGAAAGTGTCATCACTTCTGTCTCTATGCTGTTCATTTTTGGAACACAACCTACGTCCAGCTTAGAGACAGAAGTGATGTCACTTTCTGCAGGGCCTGACCATCATTTTGCAGGATAATGCTCAAGCACGTACAGTGCAAGCTGTTACTGATTTGTTTGACTGATAGGACTGCTAAGTGCTATACCAACTGCTGCACTCCCCTGACTTACCCCTCGTGAGTTTAACTCGATTTCTAAAATGAAGGAAACACTTCACGGCATTCGCTTCAGAACTGTTACAAATTTGTCGGGCAATAGACCGCGACGCTCGAACTGTCAACACAACTGGCACAACTAAAAATATCCTACGACTTCCACATCGCTGGCAACGGGTTAGACACGTTGCTGGTGACTACTATGAAGATTAGTAAAACTTTGAAACACGTGTCTATTTTTTACGAGCTGTAAATAAATAGCTGACATTATTAAAGTTCCAACCCTTGTATTTGTAGCTCTCTGCTGCTAGTGGTCTCCGAATTGTAGCGTATAACATGGCGACGTGTAACGTAACTGCAGCGTTGGGTGAGAAACGCTGTGCTGTAACCCGGTTTTGAATGCCAGAGTTCGTCCACACATGGAACACCCTGCGCTTCTGCATGACCATGACAGACCCTACAAGAATGTTGTCAACAGCCATCCTCTATACAGTCCCGATTTCGTTCCATCCGATCTTCATTCGTGTTCATATTTTGGTGAACACCTTCGAAGACTTTACTTTGATAGTGATGAAACTGTGTAAGCAGAGGTGAGCTTGTGGCGCAGCCAACAAAGTCAAACATTCTACACTGACGATATCAACAAACTGGCTCTCATTGGGAGAAATGTATTTGGAGGCAGGGTGACTATGCTGAGAAATAAATACGTAAATATGAAGAATGAAGATATAGAATTTTACTAAAGTCTGTTTTATTTAAAAAGCTTCCAGAGTTTTCAGGTAAAAAAACTCCGGAGCCATTACTTTTCTGGCCGCTCTCGTGGCTGAAATGCCCTTTGACTTCAAGAAGAATTTAATAACTGTTCTAATCTTACTTCAAGAAGAGTTTAACAATTCCTGTTTCCTGGAAGTCAGCTGCTGGCTGGTGCGAATGTTATCGACATATCAGTTTAACATGTCATCGTTGTAAAATACTGATATGAAGTACCCACATAAGAATGACACAATTTATAGGAGCCGATCCCGGCGAGGGCCAGTTTGGGTTCCTAGCAAATGTTGCAGTGCGTGAGGCCATACTGGCCCTACGTGTTATGTTACAAGATAGACTGAGGGAAGTCAAACCTTTGTTTCTAACGTTTGAAGACTCAGAGAAAAATTTTGATAATATTGATTGGAAAACGTTCTTCAAAATTCTTGAGGTAGCAGGGCTCAGATTCAGAGTGCGATAACTCTCTACAACTTGTACAAACACAGAAGTCGAATGGAATGAAACGGAAGCGTTAATTGTGAAGGAAGTTAGACAGGCTTAAAGCTTTTCCCTGATTGTATCGAACTGTACGATGAGTAAGCAGTAAAGTAAACAATGGAGCAAACTGAAAAGGGCATTTATGTTGAGGGAGAATATATAAAAACTTCCCCGTTTGCGGAAGACACTGTAATCTGTCGCAGACGAAAAAGGGTTCGCAAAAGCACTTGAACGGAATGGATAGTGGCTTGAAAGTAAAGAAACGTAAATGGAATGTAGTGGAATAAAAAAGAAGTTGCTGAGGCAGTTATATTAGGGAATTACACACTAAGAGGAGTAGATCGGTTTCGCTGTTTGGCCCGAATTCATCCAGGACAACCAAAAAATCTGCTCTCGATACTCTCTTCCTCACGATTAAGTATACTGCAGTTCTTAAAACACTGAAAGTAGGTAACGGCACTCCATGTTTTGCCCAGGACAGTAAAGCAGCATTCCTCCACTGATCTCACAGTTCACTGTCTGGCGTATGGATACCAGATAGGATAATTACACTTCACAAAGAAGTAAACATTCTCTGTGTATTAAATCGAACATGTTGGGTGTCGGTCGTATTGTGAAAGGGTCGGTGGATGAAAGTGCTAACAGTCAGTTTAGTAAGATTAGCTGGTGCTCGAAACATCTGCTGTTTTCCCGAATGCGTTACATGCCATTAACAAGTAGAAACATATTCATCCCTACAATAATCTCTCTACTATGTAAATTGCTTTGTCTTATTGTATTTACGTCCTTATCTTTCCATTTAAGCAAACTTGAAACATGCAGGGGTACAAAATGCTCTCTTGCGGGCTAGCATTTTCTTCTACCACCACGTTATGCACTATCATTTTCTACCATCACTTGGTGCCCACTCTCAAATAGAAGATCTAGATACAGCTGTCGTATTACGGAGAGAGTTTTGGTGCCGCCAACGAGTGGGTTTGCCAGCCGATGCAAAGTCGACGGAATGTACGGAAGGGTGGCCAGAAGTCTGAATGACACGTAATTCCTCAGAATTTGGTACAAACATGTGCACGTTTCTCTTTGCGAATGCCATTAACCTTGTGACACTTTTTGTAATACCAGAAGTGCTGCTTTTTGGGTTTCAAACTTTTTCTTATCCTGAGATTATAAAGCAAAAATTGAAAAACTTGCATTATTTCAATGTTAACTGATCGTGTCCCTAGTAGATATTGGTCACATATATCATAATATTTAGCATAAGGAATATTTTGTTACCATTACAGTCATTCAGTTTTAGTCTTGTTATATTTACTGGAACAAACAGCACATCTGCGTCTGCATAATAAAGTGACTCTACTAGGTTGGAGCATAAGTTCGTAGGTTTTTGATTTGCTTACTGGTATTCCGGTTGCTATGGGCTTATTTACCGATTGTCATTTTTATTTGTGGTTCACTGTTGCTGTTTGAATGTACATATTGTCATTTTCTTATCTGTAGTGGATGGAGGTGTCGACGCCAAAAAATGTAGTGCCAAGTGGGGAAATCAGAACACTTCCGACTTTGAGTTCAGTAGAGCGATGACACAGCAGAGGAAGTGAGAAACATCTGCGCCGTTTATAGGGACAATACCAATTTACAGATCATGGCAAGAAAATGTTTTATTTTAATTTTTTTGTTTCAAGAAAATCGTTTTGACATTAGGGACTCCCCAAGTTCAGGAAGACCTTCGGGATTTGATGAAGAGCGTTTAAACTTATTAACTCACAATTACCCACGTCAGGGTACTCGGTAACTGGCACGTGTACCGTCGCGAGTCAATACGCAACAGCATTTTATTGCAGTAAGCTACTTTGAAGTACGGAGTCGTAGCTTAGGAGCCATTGGTGGTGGCAATATACAGCCGCTGGCGTCTTAGCATTACTCACTCGCACCTGTCGCTAGCCCAGCCGTCGGAAATGCAACCTGTGTTAGTTCGAGCGACAGAATATTCAAGCCCCTAAGAATCTACATAAACTATATTAAATATTATTAATTTGGTTAAACGTCAGTATACTGCCCTTTCGTATTAAAAAGAAGATTGCGTAAAAATCTGAGCTTTCTAGCTGTCATACTTTCAGAGTTACAGAAAATTACCTAAAACACCCCAAACCGACACTTGTAAGATTAAAGTCAATTAGGATCCATAATAATTTATCTTTTAGTATCATTTGGAATCATTACTGAAGCTCACAAAATGTAGGTCAAATTGTTTGAATTTTCATAGTTAAGAACATTAACTATTTTTCATTTTCGTAATATAAAATTCAGAAAATATCAGTATTTATTTAATGTATTGTTGTATGAGTAAATGAGAATGAGTGAAAGTGTGTATGTGGGACATACGAAAAATTCAATTTAACTCATGTTAAACATGGGAAAGTATTAAGCAAGCAAGTTCCAATGAAAAATGTAATTTCCCCACTGTGGTGATGATGTATGTCTAAGGGTACTTGCTTTTGTAATAAGGCAACCAGAATAGTCATTTGGAAAGTAATAGTTTTCTAAAGTTATTTCAAGATTAGTTTTCTTTCTGTTTGGTTTTATTTGAAAATTTTATTAATATTTGCATGATGAAGTGACGTAAATGCATCTGTGAATGTTGATTGGCGTAAGACGGTTTTAGCGTGAAAAAGAACTCGAGGGAGTGTTTTGACTGGCTGGTCATTTTGAACAAGCAGTCAGATTAAGGATTTCCCGGGCACTACAAGTAGTTATAGGCCCTGGAAGGAACGGCAGTGAGTGAGTCACTGGCTAGCTATCGGACGTGCAGGTCATGTTCGACGTGTCCGTTTACATTCTGAGTAAAATGAAGAAATTACTGGTTTCTGGAGTCCGGATTGTATTGCCATGAAAGCAGTTGAATTTACGTACATATTGTGAAAATCCGAGCTTTTTGAAGTGATCTGTTGGAAAGATAAACGAGTGTGAACTTTCGGTCTTTGTACAATTCCGCGTGGCATGTTTAATACCCGTTTATGGAATAGTTGGCGAGCAATTTCTGTTAATAAAAAACCAGCGAAAGGGAAACTCATATATTGTAGCAGAGTATTGATTGTAGATCGCATAACAATTCGGGTTGGATTGGTTGGTTGGTTTGTGGGATTAAAGGGACCAGACTACCATGGTCATCGGTCCCCGGGTTGGACTTAAGTACATTTATGGCTGTCTAGTGTGTGTACTGTGTTGCATGAATTGTAAGTGAGGACTGATCTTATTCGTTAATTAAATTCGGGCTGAAACTAAAGAAATGAAAGACGTCGTTGCAGAATTTTATAAATTTTTCTAACGACATGAATCAATGACCCTCCACCCGAAAACTGTGTTATAAGATATTACAGGATAGCTTGCCGCCAGAGTTTACGCAAACGTAGGTATTGTCGGTGGTTTTTTTCAATGCTACTTTTAATATCGTCTGAACAGTATCTCCGCATGCAGAGAAACGAGCTGGTGATCTGACGCCATACTGAGGTAGGTGGAATCTTTGTAGTGAACAGTACGACCGGAGACAGTGAACAATTACGCAACGCGAAGCATTTCTAACCCGCCCCGCCGCACACTGCTCGCTCTATCCTGGAGTAATTCTCGGCGGCGTGGGATCCTCATCAAGTGGAACTGACAGATGATATCGAAAAAGTTCCTAAAAGGGCAGCTCGTATTTTTCTATCGCGAAATAGGGGAGTTAGTGCCACAGACATGGTAGGTGAATTGGAGTGGCAATCATTAAAACAAAGGCGTTTCTCGTTGCGACAGGATATTCTCATGATATTTCGATCACCAGTTTCTCCTCCGATTGGGAAAAAAATTGCTTTGACACCCACCTGCATAGGGAGAAATGATCATTACGATAAAATAAGAGGTATTAGAACCTGCACAGAAAAAAATTAAGTACAGAGACAGTTTGAAGATGGTTCGTTGAACACTCTGCCAGGCACTTTATTGTGAATAGCAGAGTAATCACATAGATGTAGATGTGGATGTACATATGATGAACTGTGATTATTCCAACATCGTGCGAGATGAAATGAGAAAGGTTCAAAAATTGGGCGTATGAGTACCGCAAGCTCTAAACCAAAATCGCAAACATCAACGGATGGCCATACGTGCATCTCTGCTTCCTCGTTATCAACTGACTCGTGGACAACACCGACCAATCTTACCCTGTATCGTTACTTGTCACGAGAAATGTTGACTTTATTCTAACATAAGGAAATAAAGAAATGTATAAGTCCAAAGAAAGCAGCAACACCCCGTACAAAGACCTGGATGCATCCATGAAAGATAATGTAATGCGTCTGGGGGAATAGCGGCGGTGTGGTGTGCTACGAATTGCTCCCCCGAAGTGTAACCATCACTGCTGACATATCTTTTCAAGAACTGAGACGCCTTACGGACGCAGTCCAAAAACAACGACGAGGAATACTTCATAAACTGATGCTACTCCACGATAATGCAGACCCGCGTTCTGCTAGACCAACAGAGAATACTTTGCAGTAACTGGGTTGGGAAGTAACACCGCACTCACCTCCTTTATCCGATCTTGCGCCCTCAGATTTTCAACTTTTCCTCTCTCTATCGAACAACCTTCAAGGAACTTCCATTATGGATGAAAATGCGGTCTGAACATGGGTCGACGAGTTCTTAGGCTTAAGACCTCGTGATTTCTTCGGTCGAGGAATAGAAAAGTTTCCCCAACGTTGGCAGACTGTTATTAATAGTGAAGAAGAACGTATTATCAATGACTGAAATCTCTGTTATGTGTATCTATTATGTTTATCAAACTTACGGTAAAACGCTAAGAATTAACGCACCATCAAATATATGTTTTGAAGTTCAACGCAAACAACTTGGATAGAATCGTTGGGTCATCTTAACTTTTGGTCTATTTAAATTAAATCAGTATGTAGAGATTTACATTTACGTCTAATAATGAGAAATCACGTACGTACTCTTGTTATATTGCGAAAAGCGCTGCTTATTACCTTCAGTCACTACGTCCATTTGGTCTCGTATCAGCATCTTCTGTGCCAAGCGTAATTAACAACTGTACTACGCAGCTGTTACGTAGCCTGCGGTCGCACTGCATTTAATACAGCAATCAGTATGGCTTTTGTTGGTCTAGTCAAAATCGCATTACTGGAATTTCGGTATTTTAGCCATATTTTCAAGGATTCTCGCTTCTGGTCCCGGCGGAGGTTCCTCCCTCTGGCACGGGTGTGTGTGTTTTCCTTAGGATAATTTAGGTTAAGTAGCTTGTAAACTTAGGGGCTGGTGACCTCAGCAGTTAAGTCCCATACGATTTCACACACATTTTGAAAAAGGATGCTCTTCACTCTTAGACGCCGGTTTTCTCCTACCGTTTTATGTATGCGTGTATACTATCTGAGCACCTGCCATTTCCTGGGTACGAATTTATTGAATCTTCTGTTAGTCCACCTTCAACTTCACCCTCTCTCTTGTGTCCATTTGCTCCTTCCCCCTCTGTCCACCTTCCGCTGCTCACCTCCGCTCCTCTAAGTCAATCTCCTCGTCCTCCAGCATCTCCTACTCACCCCCTTCAAGTCCATCGCTCCTCCCCATTCTCTCTGCCCATGTATTCCTCCTCCTGCCCTCTGCCCTCTGCTTACAGCCTCTTCCTCCTCTCCCCATCTTACTGTCCATTTCCTTCTCTCTTTCTTTGTTCCTCCCCTTTACTCCCCTCTCTCTGTATGTCTCCTTCCCTTTCTTTGTCAAACTCCTTCTCCCTCGTCTCTCTCTCTGTCTCCTCCGTTTTCGTTTCCCTGTCCATTTCTCCTCCTCTCCCTCTGTTCACCTCCTCGTTCCCCCTTTTTGTGTCATTCTCTTCCTCCTTCTCACTCTATCTGCTCCTCTTTCCTATCCGACCGTTTGTTCCTCCCCTTCTATCTGTTCCTTCACCAATCTGCCCATCTCCTCCACTCCTTGTCTATCTCATCCTCCACCGCCCTTCTCTCTCTTGTTTATCATCCCTATCCCCATAGGAGGTTCCTGGTTCTTATCCACACAGTATTACTTCCCACATAGTAAGCAGTATATTTACCAAGTTTGGTTGAAATCGGTACAATGGTTTGGGAGGAGATGTGTAATGTAAGTACATTCATACATACAAGCGTGAGTGCATACATACATCTTTATAATGTATGTGTGTGTGTGTGTGTGTGTGTGTGTGTGTGTGTGTGTGTGTGTGTCTGTGTGCGAGAGAGAGAGAGAGAGAGAGGGAGGGAGAGAAAACAAATATTGGAATAAATTAAATTACAGATAGTCTTCTCGCCACGTTCCCAGGGATTCTATTCACTGTTGCAGTCGATGGCTCGTTGGACAAGATGCAATGTCCTTGCATCTGCATGCTGCTGCATCTTAGATGCATAGGATACTCTGTCTACGAGCACGTGCAGGTTCTGCTGTCCTATGCACCGCAATGCTGACAACGACGTACCGAGGAAACACATCCAGAGTCAGCTGCCGTGACGAAACCAGGTATCGGCATCGATAACCACTTACTGCTGCAGGCTGCAGTGACCACTCAGCATCGGTGTCTGGAGATGGGCGGACATGGAGATATGCGAACAACGCCCGTTCACGCAAGGATTTACCTGGTCTGGAAGCCTATCGGCTGATAGCTTGCCCGCTTTCCCTGCCCCCAAAGAAGTTTGTGAACGTCACCCTGATGGAAGAGAAACACTGTGATTAGATCGTTTCCGAAGAAAAATTGAGACATGGTGGTACTTAACATGAAAAAGGCAAATTGTTCAAGTAGTAGTCCATGTTCAAACAGAAAGAATTGTTTAACCTCACGATATGCCTGAAATAGCAATGTATCGTGTGTCCCTTCATACAACACATTTAAAGAAAAACAAACGTCTAGTTCCTCAGATTGAATTTTATGAATAGTATCATAATACGAATCTGTAATGTAGCGTAAGTTTAAGAGTAAGTAATTACGTTTAACTCTTTGAAATGCCGTTCATAAATGAATGTCTGCGAGATCGCTTCCATTTCAAATATAAATCACTACAATATTATGTATGGCAGCAGCGGAAAACTGCATCCACTCTGAACATTTACACAATAACTTGTTTTTCGTGTAACGCGCGTCAGTCGCACAAGATTATCACAGACGATTCAGCAATGTGGACATCGAATTCTAGCAATATATAGTTACGTGCTGATAAAAACCTAAATCAGTATATAATAAGACTTTTAGCCCTGTTTATGTATAGTTGCATAATATTCTACAGCAGCATGGACATTCCTGCCATACGAAATAATAAATAGTAAACACAAAAATTGTTTCCGTACTTTTCATCAGTTAACTAAAATCAGTATTTCTCGAGAGGTATACATGGCAATTGCACTGTTGACGTCTCGTGAAATTATAACTCTAAACATCGCTCAAAAGCCTTGCTCTTGGCAGAAATTTCAGTTAATTCTAAATTTTTTTCAACTTCAGTTTGCTAAATACGATGTTTTCTTTCTCTATGCTGTCTCGTGACATCATTAATAATTTTGTAAAACACAAAAAGACTTCGGAATTCTGTGTGGAGACATATATAAAATACGATATATAAAATACGGACAAACGCTTAATCGTTCTTCAATAGCCAGCCTTCTCGAAATCGTGTTTCCAAATTAAAACATTGACGTAACTACTGGTTGTGTGATGTTGGCTGCAATGTATTGAAAGATTGACAGTGTAGATTCTACTCATGTTATGAAGAGCCAACCTCAGTTTTTTTGTCTTTATGTTCAGATAAACGTCAGGAACTACTGTAGTGACACCGATATGGTTTTCACGGTCAAAATGATTCATGAGGAATGTTTGTGTTTATCATTACATATTTTGCACAACTTGTCTGACTGTAAACACTGTCTGTGCAAAGGCAGGGCCGATCGGTAGTTGTTAATAATTGCTCTGTTGGTACAGAACTTGTTCGCGAAAGGCAAAGGTCCCGATTTCGAGTCACTCAGCGGCACGCAGTTTTAATCTACCAGGAAATTTCATATCAGCGCCCATCCGCTGCAGGGTGAAAATTTCATTCTAGTTTCGCATGTACTTAAATTTATTACTTATTGTAAAGTCAAATCCTTGACAATGTCCGAAAACTGAATTTTATATAGACGCAAATAAACAAATAAATAAAAATAAACCTTAAGAAGGCCCGTTACACACTGACTATGACGGAAAATATGCCGACAGGGCGGCATGAATGTGGAGCTTTGCGGTAGCCACGAGCTCGTGGAAGACCTTCATCTACATCTACGTCTACGAACATACTCCTAAAGCCAGGGTACGGTGTTTGCCAGAGTGCACCCTGTGATACTACGAGTTGTTTTCTCTCCTGTTCCACGAGGGAAAAACGACTATCTGTATGTCTCTGTACGAACCCTGATCTTATCTACGTAGGCCTTACGCGAAATTTATGTTCGCGGCTGTAGTATCGTTTTGCAGTCAGTTCTAATGCCGGTTCCTACAATTTTTTCAACAGCGTTCCTAGAAAACAACGTCGTCCAACCTACAGGGATTCCTATCCGAGTTCATGCAACACCCCCGTAATACTTTAACGTTGTCTGAACTTATCCGTAACGAATCTAGCAGCCCGCCTCTCAGTTGCTTCGATGTCTTCCTTTAATCCGACCCGGTGCAATCCCAAACAATCAAACATTACTCAACAATTGGTCGGACTAGTAAACCCCCCCTCACCCCCATGAACCGTGGACCTTGCCGTTGGTGGGGAGGCTTGCGTGCCTCAGTGACACAGATGGCCGTACCGTAGCTGCTACCACAAAGGAGGGGTATCTGCTGAGAGGCGAGACAAACGTGCGGTTCAGTAGTTGCAGGGGCAACAGTCTGTATGATTGACTGATCTGGCCTTGTAACACTAACCAAAACGGCCTTGCTGTGCTGGTACTGCGAACAGCTGAAAGCAAGGGGAAACTGCAGACGTAATATTTCCAGAGGGCATGAAGCTTTACTGTATGGTTAAATAATGATGGTGACCTCTTGGGTAAAATATTCCGTAGGTAAAATAGTCCTACATTCGGATCTCCGGGCGGGGACTACCCAGGAGGACATCGTTATAAGGAGAAAGAAACCTGGCGCTCTACGGATCGGAGCGTGGAATGTCAGAACCCTTAATCGGGCAGGTAGGTTAGAAAATTTAAAAAGGGAAATGGATAGGTTGAAGATAGATATAGTGGGAATGAGTGAAATTCGGTGGCAGGAGGAACAAAACTTCTGGTCAGGTGACTACAGGGTTATAAATACAAAATGAAATAGAGGTAATGGAGGAGTAGGTTTAATAATGAATAAAGCAATAGGAGTGCGGGGAAGCTACTACAAACAGCATAGTGAACGCATTATTGTGACCAAGATATACACGAAGCCAATGCCTAATACAATAGTACAAGTTTATATGCCAACTAGCTCTGCAGAGGATGAAGAAATTGATGAAATGTATGATGAGATAAAAGAAATTATTCAGGTAGTGAAGGGAGACGAAAATTTAATAGTCATGGGTGTCTGGAATTCGAGAGTAGGAAAAGGGAGAGAAGGAAACATGGTGAAACATGGTGAATATGGATTGGGGTTAAGAAATGAAAGAGGAAGGCGTCTGGTAGAATTTTGCACAGAGCATAACTTAATCATAGCTAACACTTGGTTCAAGAATCATAAAATAAAGTTGTATACATGGAAGAATCCTGGAGATACTAGTAGGTATCAGATAGATTATATGATGGTAAGAGAGATAATTAGAGGCAGATGTGGATCACAATCTATTGGTTATGAACTGTAGATGAAAACTGAAGAAACTGCAAAAAGGTGAGAATTTAAGGAGATAGGACCTGGATAAACTGTCTAAACCAGAGGTTGTACTGAGTTTCAGGGAGAGCATAAGTGAAGAACTGACAGGAATGGGGGAAAGAAATACAGTAGAAGAAGAATGAGTAGCTCTGAGGGATGAAGTAGTGAAGGCAGCAGAGGATGAAATAGGTAAAAAGACGAGGGCTAGTAGAAATCCTTAGGTAACAGAAGAAATATTGAATTTAATTGATGAAAGGAGAAAATACAAAAATGCAGTAAATGAAACAGGCAAAAACGAATATAGCCGTCTCAAAAATGAGATAGACAGGAAGTGCAAAATGGCTAAGCAGGGATGGCTGGAGTACAAATGTAAGGATGAAGAGGCTTATCTCACCAAGGGTAAGATAGATACTGCCTACAGGAAAATTAAACAGATCTTTGGAGAAAAGAGAGCCATTTGTATGAATATCAAGATCTCAGATGGGAACCCAGTTTTAATCAAAGAAGGGAAAGCAGAAAGGTGGAAGGAGTATATAAAGGGTCTATACAACGGCGATGTACTTGACGACAATATTATAGAAATGGAAGAGGATGTAGATGAAGATGAAATGGGAGATACGATACTGCGTGAAGAGTTTGATAGAGCACTGAAAGAGCTGAGTCGAAACAAGGCCCCGGGAGTAGACAACATTCCATTAGAACTACTGACGGCATTGGGAGAGCCAGTCGTGACAAAACTCTACCATTTGGTGAGCAAGATGTATGAGACAGGCGAAATACCCTCAGACTTCAAGAGGAATATAATAATTCCAATCCCAAAGAAATCAGGTGTTGACAGATGCGAAAATTACCGAACTATCAGTTTAATAAGTCACAGCTGCAAAATACTAACGCGAATTCTTTACAGAAGAATGGAAAAATTGGTAGAACCCGACCTCGGGGAAAAGCAGTTTGGATTCCGTAGAAATGTTGGAGCACGTGAGACAATACTGACCTTACGACTTATCTTAGAAGAAAGATTAAGGAAAGGCAAACCTACGTTTCTAGCACTTGTAAAGTTGGAGAAAGCTTTTGACAAGACTGGAATATTCTCTTTCAAATTCTAAAGGTGTTAGGGGGAAAATACAGGGAGCGAAAGCCTATTCACAGTTTGTACAGAAACCAGATGGCAGTTATAAGAGTCGAGGGACATGAAAGGGAAGCAGTGGTTGGGAAGGGAGTGAGACAGGGTTGTTGCCTCTCCCCGATGTTCATGAACATCAACAACAGCAAAACGAGGATAATGGAATGTAGTCTAATTAAATCAGATGATGCTGAGGGAATTAGATTAGGAAATGAGATACTTAAAGTAGTAAAGGTGTTTTGCTATTTGGGGAGCAAAATAACTGATGATGGTCGAAGTAGAGAGGATATAAAATGTAGACTGGCAATGGCAGGGAAAGCGTTTCTGAAGAAGAGAAATTTGTTTACATCGAGTATTGATTTAAGTGTCAGGAAGTCATTTCTGAAAGTATTTGTATGGAGTGTAGCCATGTATGGAAGTGAAACATGGACGATAACTAGTTTGGACAAGAAGAGAATAGAAGCTTTCGAAATGTGGTGCTACGGAAGAATGCTGAAGGTCAGATGGGTAGATCACATAACTAATGAGCAGGTATTGAATAGAATTGGGGAGAAGAGGAGTTTGTGGCACAACTTGACTAGAAGAAGGGATCGATTGGTAGGACATGTTCAGAGGCATCAGGAGGTCACAAATTTAGCATTGGAGGGCAGTGTGGAGGGTAAAAATCGTAGAGGGAGACCAAGAGATGAATACACTAAGTAGAATCAGAAGGACGTGGGTTGTAGTAAGTACTGGGAGATGAAGAATCTTACACAGGATAGAGTAGCATGGAGAGCTGCATCAAACCAGTCTCAGGACAGAAGACCACAACAACAACAACAACAACAACTGTGTCCTCTACGCGGTCTCCTTTACAGATGTACCAAACTTCCACAAAATTCTCTCTATAAACCAAAGTCGACCATTCTCCATCCGTACTAGAATCCTTACCTGCCCTTTCCACTTCATGTCGCTTTAGCACGTTACACCTACATCTTTAATCGACGTGAATATGTTAGCAGCACACTACTAACTCTGAATTCCAGTATTATGGAATGTTTCCCTACTCATCTCCATTAACTTACATTTTGCTGCATTTAGAGCTAAATGCAACTCCTTTTTGTCTAAGTCGCCTTCCGTCCTAGATTGCTGCTTGCTCTTCACTCCAGATCATTTTCGTGTTTAGAAAGTAACACTGCCCTGAAGTGCTCCAGACGATATCCTTGTGTCCAACATTTGCCTTGGACGACAACATGGTTCCATTTCTTAAGTAGTGTTTTAGCCGCTCGCACATCAGGGAACCTGTTTCATATGCTCGAACCTTCGTTAACAGCCACCAATGTGGCACCATTTTAAATTATTTGCCAAAAATCTAGGAGTATGGAATCAACTTGTTGCCCTTCTAACGGGTTAAATTCACACGAATTTAATGGCCAAGATATCAATTACAGTTCTCTCATCACAAGGTTTGGATTCCCAGACTACGTTTCGCAGGTGGTGTCCGCAAATCTCCGGCAAACACTGCTATCCACATGTCTCCGTGTCACCATTTCCCCTACATTCCTTGCATCATATCGCTTGCCATTTCAATGCCCACGAACAAAAACAGCTCACGAGGAGAACAAGGAAAGTAGTGTAAACTGATTTCCCAGAAACGTCACTCGGTAGAAGAGAGGTCATAATAAGCAGACATGTGACACACTCGACCGATTGTGAGAAACGGTGGTCAATGTTCTCGATGTAATTTTAGAGAGTACATTTTTCAACGGAAGAGACTTCTCGCTTTTCCGCTCCATGATCGAAACGCAGTTACTATTTTTTTTCATGTATCTACCAATATCAGTGGAAGATTACTACACAAATGTTTTGCTACGTATACTGAACTGCCCCTCATCGAGCACATAGCTCAATGGAAGCGGTAGCATAATGGGTGGCATGGTGACTACAAATGCTACACAAATGCTTTCCCAATACACAGGGTGGTCCATTGATCGTGACTGGGCCAATTATCCCACGAAATAAGCGTCAAACGAAGAAACTACAAAGAACAAAACTTGTCTAGCTTGGAGCGGGAAACCAGATGGCGCTATGGCTGGCCAGCTAGATAGCGCTGCCATAGGTCAAACGGATATCAACTGCGTTTTTAAAATTAGGAACTCCCATTTTTATTACATATTCATGTAGTACGTAAAGAAACATGAATGTTTTAATGGGACCACTTTTTTCGCTTTGTGATTGATGGCGCCGTAACACTCACAAACAAATTACTCACAATTTTAGACGAACAGTTGCTAACAGGTAGGTTTTTTAAATTAAAATACAGAACTTAGGTACGTTTTAACATTTTATTTCGGTTGTTCCAGTGTGATATATGTACCTTTGTGAACTTATTTCTGAGAACGCATACTGTCACAGGGTGATTACCTGTAAATACCACATTAATGTAATAAATGCTCAAAATGATGTCCGTCAACCTCAATGCATTTGCCAATACGTGTAACGACATTCCTCTCAACAGCGAGTAGTTCGCCTTCCGTAAAGTTCGCACATGCATTGACAATGCGCTGGCGCATATTGTCAGGCGTTGTCGGTGGATCACGATGGCAAATATCCTTCAACTTTGCCCACAGAAAGAAATCCGGGGACGTCAGATCCGGTGAACGTGCGGGGCATGGTATGGTGCTTCGACGACCAATCCACCTGTCATGAAATATGCTATTCAATACCGCTTCAACCACACGCGAGCTATGTGCCGGACACCCATCATGTTGGAAGTACATCGCCATTCTGTCATGCAGTGAAACATCTTGTAGTAACATCGGTAGAACATTACGCATGAAATCTGCATACATTGCACCATTTAGATCGCCATCGATAAAATGGGGGCCAATTATTCTTCCCCCCATAATGCCGCACAATACATTAACCCGCCAAGGTCGCTGATGTTCCACCTGTCGCAGCCATCGTGGATTTTCCGTTGCCCAATAGTGCATATTATGCCGGTCTACCTTAACGCTGTTGGTGAATGACGCTTTGTCGCTAAATAGAACGGGTGCAAAAAATCTGTCATCGTCCCGTAATTTCTCTTGTGCCCGGTTGCAGAACTGTACACGACGTTCAAAGTCATCGCCTCGTAATTTCTGGTGCATAGAAATGTGGCACGGGTGCAATCGATGTTGATGTAGCATTCTCAACACCGACGTTTTTGAGATTCCCGCTTCTCTCGCAGTTTGTCTGCTACTGATGTGCGGATTAGCCGTGATAGAAGCTTAAAGTCATACTAGGGCATAATCATTTGTTGCAGGTCGTGGTTAACGTTTCACATGTGGCTGAACACTTCCTGTTTCCTTAAACAAGGTAGCTATCCGGCGAACGGTCCGGACACTTGGATGATGTCGTCCAGGATACCGAGCAGCATACGTAGCACACGCCCGTTTTGATCACAATAGCCATACATCAACACGATATCGACATTTTCCGCAATTGGTAAACGGTCCATTTTAACACGGGTAATGTATCACGTACCATATACCGTCCGCACTGGCGGAGTGTTACGTGATACCACGTACTTATTAATTTGTGACTATTACATCGCCATCTATGACAAAGCGAAAAATGTGGTCCCGCTAAAACGTTCATATTTCTATACGTACTACACGAATATGTAATAAAAATGGGGTTCCTATTTTAAAAAAACTCAGTTGATATCTGTTTGACCTATTGCAGTGCCATATAACGGGCCAACCATAGCGCCATCTGGTTTCCTCCTTCAAGCGAGATGAGTTTCGTTCATCGTAGTTTTTTCGTTTGATGCTTATTTCGTGAGATATTTGTCCCGGTTGCAATGAATGGACCACCCTGTATATTGAAAAAAGTTGTCCTTATTCCTCTACTAACTATATGCCAGGTGCATAAATTAAAAACAGAGTAAATTTTGTATTTTAGTTTGACTTTCTTTTCTTCTCATTCCCTCTGGAATCTATACTAATACCACAAATGCGACAGTAAATGTGTCTGTTGCATTTTTACGCTTTCGCATCTTATCTGCTCAACCAAGTTGAATAAAATTTGGTATGGAGAAAGCTTGAACGTTGAGAAAGTGAGTAAGATAAGATAGTTACTGATTTAAAGAACGTAACGCTTAATACGGGGACATAATTACTCTTTGAAAAAGCTTTTTACCCCTTGAGTTTTGAACATTACCAGTTTGTGGGAAAGTTATACATAATAAGACTAAACGGAATGAATACAACACGCATATAAAGTCACCAGACTGTTTAATTCACATGGCGTTGCGACCTTCTGAGATGCCTGAAGGCTCATAACGACGGTATCGTTTAAATTCTGTATGATAGACAGAGAGACATCGTTCCCTTACATGGAGAACGTGGGAGGCTTTTCTTGAGGCTACATCAGATGACGATATGTGAGTTCAGGTGTTGGTAACCGACAGGTAGGTGAGGGCAGGTGAAATTACTGCACATACAAATATTACAAAATTTGAACTGCAAGGAAGTACGAATTATTTATTTTCTTTCTTCGTCGTCTTAATACTATTAAATAATTTTACACACTCCAGATTTTATTTTAGTGTCGTCATCTTCACTCATCATAGCAGTACTGCTGCTATGTGTGAACAGCTGGTGGTCTCGTGATCTAGTAAACATGTCACCACCGATATTCATCCATGATACAGAAACCCCGCCACATCACGTACAGTCGTATTTCATTATTATCATGGAAAGTTACATGAGGAAGGAACCCCTTCACAATTCCACAGCTTTTTTTATACTAACAAGTGTCTTAGTATCAATCCACTTCACAGGAGTTACCGATTGACAGACTGGGACAGAGTTTGGTGAAATGTTCATCAAAAATGTCAAATCCACTTGATGGATGTCATGTATGTGAAAGTTCCAACTACAGTAAAGTTGCTCAACATCATCTAACATCAGATATATTCCCTGAAAGTATTAGTTACTGGATACCCTTGCACATAGACTCATTTTTTCAGGTCAAAATACAATTTAATCGTGGGTAAGGAGAAAGTTTTCTTTAATTAGCAGAACGAGCCCTACCACCATGAACATCAATGTCATTTTCCAACGGGACTGTCGCGTGTAACCAGGGACAAATGTTTGTCCAATACGATTTACTTCTTTTTAATTTTAGACAAATAATTTCGTAAAAAATTGCTCTTTTTTCCATATTTTCCAGGAAATACGAAATTAAATACATTTAAATATCGATCGGTATTCTATTATTATTAAGAGCATGTAGATCAAGGAAAAGCACAGAAGTTTGAATTTATTCCGTAATTTTATATTTATATGTTTTTTCCAAATGAATGGTCAAATTTCGTACCCACTTAGTCCATTTCTCAGTCTTCATTCGGATATAAAAATTCAGACAAAATTCCATTGCTTAATTTCTAGAGAGTTTTGTTTTCACACCACTCAACCATTTGACGACAGCTAAATATCACTCTAATGTAACATGTTAGCTCCTTATGCACTAAATAGCTAGAAATTGAAGACATGATTTTTTTCACAAATCATTTATGTATTTAGCAACAGCTGTTCGTTAAATATTTCAATTTTCGCTCAAATCAGCGATTGAAATTTCTTGATTAACCTAATAGCTTTCTAGCAGTAAAATCTTTTATTTGCAAAACTAGACCTCACTCTGATAAGTTTGATACCCCAATTGTCCATTTTTCACTCGTAGTTTGTCTTCTAAAATCCGAATAAGAATTTCCTCCCAAATCAGTAATTAAATTTTTCTTATTTGCCCTGATTATTTTCATCTAATTTATTTTTTCTAAACTAGAGCCTACGCTGCTCAACTTCCACTTCGAAGGGAATCTTCTTTCCACTCCGTCCAAACATTTGACCAAAAAGTAAGGGCATCATGGTACGACATATCTTAAAACATCAGGCAATAACAAACTTTACAATACGACAGACATCAAGTGCAAATGCTATTGAGGGTAACGTACATTCAAATACAACGACGTCACCATCGTCGCGCGAGAAGCCAAAACCCTACCCGTACCCTCTCCGACCAAACTCTGTGTAGTACTAAAATGAAGCAGCCATCGCTTGCATTGCGTAAAAATGTCGTCAGTTTCAAAGGTATGCAATAATTCCGCCGAAAATATTATGGAAGCTCCACTTGAATTGACGTAATTTTCAAAGCTTTTTGCCTCTGAATTGCGTAAACTGGTGCCCTCACACACGCACACACACACACACACACACACACACACACACACACACACACAAACACACACGCTTTGCAAAGTGTTCCACTTCCGTGAACAGTGCTGTCTACTCATTAAATTTCATCTGACATGTGTGGACACGTCATAAAGAAAATTGCATGCAATATTTCCACATCTGGCTAATCATCATCATCATCTCTTTCTCTTTCTGTCTGTCTGTCTGTCTCTCTCTCCCTCTCTCTATCTCACTTGTTATATGGTGTTTGTGAATATGAAAATTATTTCTACTGTCGGATGTTAATATTTCACATGAAATCGCCCTGGCTAAATATGTCCTCTTTATGAAGCGAATATATCCCGAAAGAAAATAAATTGATTTCGCCATCTGCCTGCTCTCAGATATAATTTTCGCAGACACACTTACTTTGCATGATCGATATCCTTTGGCATCCGAAATGATTTAGTATTGATCATTGTTTCACATTCTCATTATTGAACCTAGGTACCATTAGTAACCAGTAGATTTCACGTAATAAACAGGATATAAATATCAAATTATGAATCCAGTCATTAATAACATTTGTTTATTTTAAGCTGGTAATGTAGCATTACCACAAAACATTGTCGTGGTCGGTAAAAAACTGCCACTCTAAAGTTCGCGAGACCGACTTATTTTACGTGATCTAAACCAAAAATTTGCTTGAACCATAAGAAGCATTGCGTACAGTATGAGAAATAGTTATCATCAAATTAATAAATGATCATAAGGGATAAAACCTTTGTTATTCTTACGCAAGGCAGTAGTGTAAGGCCTGCTGTTTACAGCATCATGATGGTCGCGTCCGTGTTTGACGACATCGCTGTGAACGCACATTGGAAGCGTGTATTCGTCATCGCCATACTGGCTTATCACCCGACGTGATGGTATGGGGTGCCATTCGTTACACGTCTCGGGCATCTCTTGTTCGCAGTGACGGCACTTTGAACAGTGGACGTTACATTTCAGATGTGTTACGACCCGTGCCTCTACCCTTCGTTCGATCCCTGTGAAGCACTACGTTTCAGCAGGATAATGCACGACAGTATGTTGCAGGTCCTGTACGGGCCTTTCTGGATACAGAAAATGTTCGACTGCTGCCGTGGCCAGTACATTCACTAGATCTCTCACCAATTGAAAACGTCTGGTCAGTGGTGGCCGAGCAACTGGCTCGTCACAATACGCCTGTCGCTACGCTTGAAGAACTGAGGTATTGTGTTGAAGCTGCATGGGAAGCTGTACCGGTACGCGCCATCCAAGCTCTGTTTGACTAAATGCCCAGGCCTATCAAGGCCGTTATTATGGCGAGAGGTGATTGTTCTGGGTACTGATTTCTCAGGATCTATGCACCCAAATTACGTGAAAATGTAATCACATGTCAGTTCTAGTATAATAATTTGTCCAATGAATACCCGTTTATCACCTGCATTTCCTCTTGGTGTAGCAAATTTTAATGGCCAGTAGTGTACTTTGGAGTGTACATAGGATCATCGAGATTGGACAGCGGATCAGTGGGAGTGTGTCGTATGGTCCGGTGAATCACATGTGTTGCTACACCGTGGAATGGGGAAGTGACCGGAAACACTACAGTCCAGGTGAACGCAGGCTCCAAGCACGCACGAGGCAGCGTACGCAGATCTGTGGTGGCACTGTTATGCTATGTATTCCATGCTACCTGCGGTAGTAATCGAAGGCACAATGACAAGTACGTGAAAATTTTTACAGGCTGTCTACATCTCATCGTGATTGATGTCTCACTCGGTGGCGTTGGCTTTTTGCAACAAGCAAACGGCCACCAAATTTGCCTTATTCAAACGCGATGAATCACATCTGGGAGGCTACAGGGTGACAGTTTCATGCACAGCCCCTATGTTACAGGAAGTGAGCTACCTGTAGACATCTGGAGCCAATAATCCCGTGGAAACCTAACGACGACTTGCCGAATCCACGGCACGTAGAGTCGCTATTCTATGGCGTTCTAGAGCTGAACCAACAAGTTGTTAAGCGTACAGTCGTAATGTTTCGGCTCGTTAGTCTATACGGTCTCATACGAGTTCCTCCCCCGATCCCAGGTTGTGGCACATACGTTGTGACTTGTGCATAGAAAGAAATTTAGCCTCTAACTTTTGTTTGTTTCTGAAACGACCTGGTTAACAATTTGAATTAGTATGCAATGTGGCTAACGACCGGGTGTCAAATGAGACCGACGCCTTACAAGAGGGGCTTAGTCGTTGGCATCCGACGAACAGAACGGGAACTCCTTCGACAGTGCTAGGTGCTCACACCCTAAAGAAAATTAACACTAGTTTCGATGCTTAATCTGGGACTTCGCTACACAGTCGGTCGTTTAGCGACGTCATACTATGATTTCCCTATTGTAAAGGGACACCCTCCTCTACAGTTATTTTTTCCCAATAGAAGTAGGTGATACCAAAGATATTTACGAATTTTTAAACAGGTTAATATTATCCCAACTGTTTTTTTAAAGAATTGCATATCATTTTTTACATGATGTATTACATTTCAGGCTAACGTGTATAAGAAGAAATTACTTGATTTTCTTTGTTACAATCGATATGTACTAACTCTTTATGGACAATTAAAATTAGGTTTCTTTTAGGAACATATAAAATTACGAAAAAAACTGGCACTCTTAAAATTTCTGTTATCGATTATGCAATTTAGTGTAATTTATTAATTTTTTCTGGACTTGTTTTTAAAACAATGGTATAGATTAATAGAAAGTCAACTGTCAAGAAAATCTGTGAACTCTTTGGAATATTGTTAATACCGCAGAATGCCTCTGAAGTGATAGGACGTGTTTCCCACGTTTGGTAATAACAATGAAATTTTAGATTTCGAACTGGAAATTGTAAAGACAGTGTGATATAGAAGAATGTGAAAGAATAAAAATTACAGGACCATAAATTACTTCTAAGACAATTCTTTCAATAGTTATCGTGTCAACTGAAATCATGAGAACCTAAAAAGTCGAAAGTTTCAGGTTGTAGAATCAACCACTAGAAGTGAAGAAGTGGAGCCAACAACAAGAAAAGAAGGTAAGTAAACAGTTTATTGTAAATCTTACTTCTCTCGAAGCACATTAAAAGAGTTAATTTTGATGTGAGTGACAATCGACAAATGATGTATGGTGAGGGAGAGGTAGATTAAACTATCCTTTCTGACTAAATACAGGAGACAAAATATTCTTTTCGGACAATGTAAAATTTGCCATAAACTCTTCAGCTACTAAGACTTATTATTACGAAATGGGGACGCAAAACAGTTATCAACTGAGTGCCGTGTCACTGAAGAAACGGGCGTTTAAGGGTAAGTGACGAAGTCCCATCTCTAATTAAACCACCCTCAATAACACCTCCACAAGCGTGAACCGGCTGGAAAGTCGCCAGTCCTTTCTAGAGCGTAAGTAATTATGAGGTCCTTTATATGCAGCGCTCGCAGCATCTTCAGGCGATTTAATGTGTCTTGAGCACCGGCGTGGCCCTGGGAGATTTGTGCGGCCTTTCTGCCTGCGTCACGCCACACGACTGTGGACTGCTGGTAGAGATCATCAAAGCCGTCGTCTGCGTCATCGTCACCCCTCCTAAATCGTTGAAGTCTACACAGGCGTAATTGTTTCTTTACCATACTGATTAATAGTTCTGGTCAGGTGTTTTACATTGCATTTGACATTCCTTTATTCTTTCAACAATAGTTTGAATTTCATAATTGTGTTTCATTATCTTTCTTTTCTATATTGAATAGCTTTCAGCTACAAATCTAAAACTCTCATTTCACTGACTAGTGTTCTATGTTTTGCTCTTCTCCCTGCAATTTATTTCTCACATCAATAGATAAAAACTAGTAGTGCAATTACCTCATTAAATTTCGTAATCATACTTTTTCAACTTCTCTTGCGAATTTATACCGTAGAAATGTTCCACAATAGTAACTGAAAGCATTCTCTAACTGAGTTTCCCGTCATCTATCGGCAGCACAAGTGAACAACGTTAAACGGTTAACACTTTCCTAATGTTCTGCAAAAATTATTTTTAATTTCCCAGGTCATGGGCAGGTGGGGACTGAAAGTCTCCTTCAGAGACAAAATGACCTGCGACATACATTTATTATTTCTTCCACAGCAACTACTAAACATACAAAATGTTGGCACATAGAGTGTACGGCATTTTTCTGTCAAGCAGAAGTAGCTACAACAGATCCGCATTTTACAATATCAGTAGCGTATGAAAATGTTTACTCAATGATAAAGATAAAATGCAGCCTTTACCAGAGCGTGGGCTGTATAAAATTCCACGTAAGCTCTATGGAGAAGCGTATGTTAGTAAGCCAGGCAGTGCTGCGGCAGTTAGCTGATCTGAAAATGAAGGAAACTGGCCGGACTCTTTCAACAGGAGAAGCAGGCCTACGTGCCGATCGTGAAGGTTTACATTCTGTTAAGAAACCGCAAGAACTACTCTGCTCTTTATATTGGAAATCGATAAATATGTAGCATGTAATGCCATCTTACAATTCAATGACAAAACAAAATTTCTCTTTTCCCCGGCGCTGAGGACCAGATATGCAAAAATTAGACTACAAATGGAAATTCAACTTTGTTTCTGATCTGCTGTAAATGTCACGATGTACATATAGAAGATCGTTTCAATTTTAGTTACATGTTAGTATTTCTTTACTATATAAAAACTTTGTACTTTATTTTGTTGAGACTCTACATGTGATGGTTTTGCAGCTTCTACATATTTGTAATGTCTGTATAAGCTGCAAGTCACTGAGCTGTGCTGGCACCTGCTTATGTGTTGGTTTAAACCTAGACTGTTAGTTAGACTGCGTTTGGTTTCCCACGATTATTGCGGTTATGCTGTGGTTCTTCCTCTTTCTACGTGTGGCAGCAAGGTGTGTATCGATATTCACACTTTGTACTATCTTTGGGCTGGTGCTTATAGTATCCAGCTAGCCGGTGTGCGGCAGTTGGTCGGTTGGTGTGGGTCAGCCAGCAAATCTCCGCACGACGCACTGGGCCGGTGCCTGCTGGCTGTCTCTACACAGTGTCGGAGTGTGTGGGAGCTGTTCTGATTGCTACGAGGTTCGTGGCGCACCGACCCATCACATCAAAGTTGAGTGGTGATTTAATTACCGAAGGCAGATTGTTCATATTGTGCCGTTGGTTTTCATGGGGCTATTCCCGTAAGAAACAGCGATGTTCGAGTTGCCGAAAGTTTGGCCACCATCCGGTGGAGTTTAGCTGTATTTTGGTTATTTGAAGTCCAAGCGCACCAGCGGCACCGGTTACCTGCCCTGGCCGCTGACGTAAAATTCACGCAGTGTCCTTTCCTCACGGTGTGTCGCTGTCCAACACGTGTGTGTAGTTCTGACAGCTTACGTTTTGGCTTTGAAGTTACTTGTGCACTGGTCGGGTGGAAAGCAGGTCGTCTTGTCAGTGGGTCCGTTGACTGTCTCTTGGTTGGGTTGAAGGCGGATCGTATAGTTGGGCCGACAACCTGTCTACCCTGAGCGAACGTTGATATTTCAAATGCAGACCGAACCCCAGAAACTTCTGCGCTCCGCAGGCTGCATTGACGTTTCTTATTGATGTTTGATTGTGTATTTTAATGGCTTATAGCCGATGGTTTGAATTTGTATGCTTTTAGTTGGGTTTTAAATAATGGGCCTTCAACCGCTTTAAAATTGAATGGTCGTTACTTGTCAAGTCTTACATTGTTTGGGCCTTCAGCCGCATTTAAAATATTTTTTTCGATGAAGCTTTGGGCCTTCTGCCTACCAAAAATTATTTTAGTTGTGTTAAGTAACCGGCCTTCAGCCGTTTTTAAATTAAAGTTCTCTTCTTTCAAGTATCAGCCTAATTGAAGATACGTCTTTCTCCATTGTGATTTTTTTTTTTTGTAAAGTTAATTTTACCTGCAGTCTTAAATGATGGGCCTTCAGCCGTCTTAAAATTAAACTTATTTGCTTTTGGTGTTAGATTTGTTGGGCCTTCAGCCAAGTTATGGATCTGATAATGGGAGGTTCCTACCCCATACTGTGGCACCCATTAGTCAGGCCTACTAGATAAGTGGCCTGCCAAGCGAGAGCTTTTGTTATTCGTACATCAGAATTATTTTCATGATTATCATAGTCACTGCAACTATGCTTGAAATATGAGACCTAGTGCCTATCAGTTAAGCTATAATTTATTCTAGTCCTTACTTTTTAATGCAACGGAATGGATAACGCATCTGACTAATAGCTATTACACATTTCTGATGGACTCACTCCACCCTGGCAAGGCCACATTTCCTTCCTGTATTATATATTTTATCCAAAGCTTGGACATCCCAGCAAGAAAATGGAGGTTATGGCTACCACACAACTCAATAATCAAGACCACTATTCGTCTCACATATCTCCTCTATTATTACAATAAATTCTTTAACCCAAATTTTGCAAAATTTCTTGTTTTACACTTCAACACAATAGTTATACCAGGGATGGGCATGGTATAACACAAGCATTTCACTATTCTATGGTCTCGTAATGTTTCTGTATATTGCTACTGTGCACTTTCTGGATTGGTAAGGAATCTTTCGGTACTTCATTCTCTCCCACACTCTCTTAACCTCATTCATTACGAACATAACGAATTTACTGAGTTTCGTGCATTACTACGAAAAATCATGCTTGTTCCACCGCATTTGAAACTAATTTTCTACTGTCTCATGCAAAACACACAGATTAAATACACATAATAAATCACGCTGCAGTATAAAACACATCTCAAAAACAAAATTTTTGGTTTTCTACTCGTTCTTCTTTCCCACATCAAACTAAAGTCAACCCAGATTCACAAGTCACTGACCCACGTAATAATTTTCCTACCACAAACTCTGGAGGATTTAGGCACATCTCCCTGTGCACTGCAACCCCCACGGAGTTGTCGGATAGATGGCTGACTCACCTTAATTCATTCTCAGAGCATCTGAATATCAAGCTAGCGTCACACGAATGTATCTCATAATGGAATTTTTTGTATCTTATATATTTCACACACGAATCCTCAACTGAATGCTACGACAAGCACTTCTAATTCTTTTTATTGTCTCACAGTCATGTTGAGGCTCACACTGTACTCACCACGTGGAAGTGCTCGTCTCTAATTCAAGTTCGGCACACGGAAATATTAATTATTTTCAGCTTAGATTTACACACGCAAGTATTTCGTCTTAATACTACCACACGCTAGTATTTCGTCTTACGATTGCAACAGGTGGTTTCTTTGTCACTTCCGAAGAATCCCATGTTCCCCTTGAATTTTTACCTGCCTATCTTTTTCAGAACAATTTACATCAGCCTCCACCCAAACGTTTCCGGAATGAAAAATTATTAGTTCATCTACTCCTAAATATTCTACATACATTCCATTTTCATTTAACATTGTTTTTCTAGAGCACACATAGAGCACGTCTTCACACCTCAGGAACCAGCTTCTGCAGAAGTGGGGGAGGACCTTGCCACCGTATTGGTCAGCCACATTCCAGGCCCTCTCATGCCCTGGTATACTTCCTCTCTTTCGTTCAGCCAAAAGTGACCAGAGGACTGTCTCAAAGATGATTGTATAATGTACCTCCACTATCTGTGGTCAGCAGGCGACAGCCATTCATTCATTTCAGAAACATTATCAAACTGGATTTCGGGATCTATTTTAAGGAAGTGCACATCTGAATAATTAAACATACAAATTGCTCTTCTTTCGTACATTGGTATCTGTTATTCTACAAAAACGCTGTTCTGACAAGAACAACAAAGTATGTTGTTGCACATCTTTTCTGTGTCGGGCGGTTTCTATCTTTAGCCAATACGTGTTGTGGTTTATGTGGAGTGCGTAGAAATGGTGTCAGTATTTTACTGGGCACTTTTATTTTATATTTCAGGAGCCACTTGTAGAAGTTTGAAGCTTCAACCGAGTGGTAGTTCTCCTAGCAGTAGCACTGCGTGTGAGTACTGTGACTTGACACAGCTCCTCATAAGGAGCAACTTATTTTAAATTTCGTCTGTATTATTAATGTCAACTCATATATTTTGTTCATGTTTGTGTATTTATGAGGCCATATTTAGCATGGACAGAAACTGTGATTGGTGTGATCAGATGGCCGGCCGTTGTGGCGGAGTGGTTCTAGGCGCTTCAGTCTGGAACCACGCCACCACTACGGTCGCAGGTTCGAATCCTGCCTCGGGCATGGATGTGTGTGATGTCATTAGGTTAGTTACGTTTAAGTAGTTCTAAGTTCTATGGGACTGATGAACTCATGTTAAGTCCCATAGTTCTCAGAGCAAAGACAAAAGGTTATTTTAGTTTCTTATATAATATGTATTTAATTCATAATTAGGTGACGACCTGTTTTCCACAACAGGCCTAACTGATTTACTATATTTAATTGTCTTTATATGAGAACGTACTTTCCTTATGCTGAAATTAGCCATCTTTACGCAATGTTTCTCTCTTTCAGTACGCAGGAAAGGGTATTTAACAGTTCTATTCCTGAGCGATGTACTTAAATTTTTTATTGGATCTTTATCTGCTTCGATGATATTTTTCTCAACACAAAATTGCTCTGTTTTCTCAATATAAGCCTGGTCATAATAACAGTTGCATTACTCTCGTCCGCTTCTGTTACGCCACCTTTGTTATTATACAATTTTTCATTAGTGCTCTTCATGTTCTCGGTGTCACTTCCGTAACTCGAAGGCACCTTGAGTTCGTTTTTGAAACACTTTGTAGTATTAACAGCTATAGCAGTAGCATTACTTTTATTAGTGGCTGCTGTATCTGTAGCAATCTTAGTATCAGCAATCGCTTCTTTTACTTAAAATCTGTCAAATTAGTACACATGTTATATGTACACCTTTGTTAAAAACTATATCTATTAAGTGTTCTACCCTTTTTTCAATGTGTTCACATCTTCTTACTCTTTAGTTACAGGTTCAACAAGTTACTGATGGAGAACTTTCAGTTTGTTACAATGTTGCACCTCTATTTTTTGTGCACTTTTATTAAGTAAAATTCGAACAGAGCATAAATTTTGTGCATATTGTTCATCTGCCAGTTTTTCTTTTAAAGATAAAATATATTTGCTCACATCTTTAGTTAAATCTTGAATACTTTCATAAAATTCTCCAATCTCTAACTTTGCCCATACCCTTTCTGACTTGGAAGTAATTGTTTTTGCTACTTGGGTGTGTGTGTATGGTGTGTGGGTTCTTAAGGGACCAAACTGCAGAGGTCATCGGTCCCTAGACTCACACACAACTTAAACTAACCTATGCTAAGAACGACACACACCCATGCTCGATGGAGGACTCGAACCTCCGGAGGGAGGCGCCTCGCATTGTTTCTGTTACTTCTGAAGAGTTTTTAGAACTAGCTCCAACGTATTTAGGAAAGAAGCTGGTAATGCTAGATCATAGGACAGTTTAAGAGTGATTCCAATCCCACATGTTGTAATAATTGTGCAATGGTTACATTAAACATTGGAAGAGTGTTCACTTAGATATGTGATCAGATTGCACATAGGCGTCAGGTGACGAGATTCCAGCTAGACCTCCAGTGAGATGTTGCCTTGGCTAAGCTCTTGTAAATATTGTAATTGACAACAAAAAAATGGTTCAAATGGCTCTGAGCACTATGGGACTTAACATCTTAGGTCATCAGTCCCCTAGAACTTAGAACTACTTAAACCTAACTAACCTAAGGACATCACACACATCCATGCCCGAGGCAGGATTCGAACCTGCGACCGCAGCAGTCGCGCGGAATAGACAACAGAAGAACAAACATTCAATCATTGTTGGTACACATAGCTTGAATGTGTTCTTGATGACAGGTCGTCTGTAGATATCGAGCTACTGCTACATCTACATCTACATAGATACTCTGCAAATCACATTTAAGTGCCTGGCAGAGGGTTCATCAAACCAACTTCAAATTCTCTTATTCCAATCTCGTATAGCGCGCGGAAAGAACGAACACCTTTATCTTGCCGTACGAGCTCTGTTTTCCCCGTATTTTATCGTGTTGATCGTTTCTCCCTATGTAGGTCGGTATCAACAAAATATTTTCAAATTCTGAGGAGAAAGTTTGTGATTGGAAATTAGTGAGAAGATTCCGTCGCAACGAAAAACGTAAAAACGTTCTTTTAATGATGTCTAGCCCAAATCCTGTATCATTTCTGTGACACTCTCTCCCGATAATACAACACGTGCTGCCCTTCTTTGAACTTTTTCGATGTACTCCGTCAGTCCCATCTGGTAAGGATCCCACACCGAGCAGCAGCATTCTAAAAGAGGACGGACAAGTGTAGGTAGTTTCCATAGTAGATCTGTTACATTTTCTAAGTGTCCTGCCAAAAAAACGCAGTCTTTGGTTAGCCTTCCCCAAAACATTATCTATGTGTTCCTTCCAATTTAAGTTGTTCGTAATTGTAATTGTATTTAGTTGAATTTGCGGCTTTTCGATTAGACCGATTTTGTGTAACCAAAGTTTAACAAATTCCTTTTAGCACATATGGATGACCCGACACTTTCCGTTATGTAGCGTCAATTGCCTGTTTTGGCACCATACAGATATCTTTTCTAAATCGTTTTCCAATTTTGGTCTTCTGATGACTTTATTGGTCAATAAACGACAGCGTCATCTGAAAACAACCTAAGAAGACTACTGAAATTGTCCCCAATTCGTTTATATAGATAAGGAACAGCAAAGGGCCTATAACACTACCTTGGGGAAAGGCCAGAAATCACTTCTGTTTTACTCGATTACTTTCCGTCAATTACTACCTCTGACAACAAATCACAAATCCAGTCACATAACTGAGACGGTATTCCATAAGCACGCAATTTCACTACAAGCTGCTTGTGTGGTACAGTGTCAAAAGCTTTCCGGAAATGCAGAAATACGGAATCGATCTGAAATCCATTGTCAATAGCACTCAACACTTCATGTGAATAAAGAGCTAGCTGTGTTTCACAGCAACGATGTTTTCTAAACGTATGTTGACTGTGTGTCAATAGAAAGTTTTCTTCGAGGTAATTCGTAATGTTTGAACCCACTATATGTTCCAAAATCCTGCTGTATATCGACGATGACGATATGGGCCTGTAATTTAGTGGATTACTCCTACTACCTTTCTTGAATATTGGTGTGACTTGTGCAACTTTCCAGATTTTGGCTACAGGATCTACCGTCGAGCGAATGGTTGTATATGATTGTTAACTGCGGAGCTAATGCATCAGGATACTCCGAAAGGAACCTAATTGGTATACAGTGTGAAGCAGAAGACTCGTTTTTATTAAGTGATTTCAGTTGCTTCACTACTTCGAGGATATTTGCTTCTACGTTACTCATGTCGGCAGCTGTTCTCGATTCGAATTCTGGAAAATTTACTTCGTCTTCTTTTGTGAAGGCATTTCGGAAGGCTGTGTTTAGTAGCTCTGATTTGGAAGCACTGTCTTCGATAGTATCTCCAATTCTGTCGCGCAGAGAAGACATTGTTTCTTGCCGCTAACATACTTCATACGACAAGAATCTCTTTTCTGCCAGGTTTCGAGATAAAGCTTCGTTGTGCAAACTGTTATAAACACCTCGCGATAAATTTCGAGCTTCCGTAAAAGACCGCCAATCAGCATTTCTGTTTAAATTTGGAATGTTTGTTTCGTTGTTTCTGCAACAGTGTTCTAACCCGTTTTGTGTACCAATGAAGATCAGCTCCGTCGTTTGGTAATTTATCTGGTATAAATCTCTCTTTCTGCCGATACTATTTCTTTGAATTCAAGCCACATACAGTGTACACTTACATCATTAATTTGGAAGTAGTAGAGATTGTCTCTCAGAAAGGTGTCAGGTGAATTTTATCTACTTTCTTGAATATATATATATATATATATATATATATATATATATATTTTTCACTTATTTTTAGAGGATTTGGGGATTACAATATTCACTCTCGCTACGACAGCCCTGTGTTCACTAATCCCTGTATCGATTTTGATGCTAATTAGTAACTCAGGATTATTTATTTGCTAAGAGGTCAAGTGTGTTTCCACAACCATTTACTATTTGCGTGGACCAATGCACTAAATGTTTGAAATAATTTTCAGAGAATGTGTATAGCACAATTTCAGATGATATTTTATGCGTACCTCTGGAATTAAACATTTATTTTCGCCAACATATCGAGGGTAAATTAAAGTCACCACCAATTATTATCGTGTGAGTCGGGTACGTATTTGAAATCAAACTGAAGTTTTCTTTGAAACTTTCAGAAAATATATTATCTGAATTGGAAGGTCGGTAAAAGGATCGTATTATTTTATTCCGGTTGCCAACAATGAATTGTGTCCGTACTAACTCACAGGAAGTATCTACTTTAATTTCGCGACAGGTTAAACTACTTGTAACAGCAACAAACACGCCACCGCAAACCGTGCTTAGCCTATCCTTTCGGAACACTGTTAGGGTCTTAGCAAAAGTTTCGGCTGAGCTTATATCTGGCTTTAGCCAGCTTTCAGTGCCTATAACGATTACCAGTTCTGTTAGCCGCTCGAAACCAGAAAGGTTCTACTTTGATCCAAAGTAACACAAATCATTGGTACCGACGTGAGCAACCACCTGCAGTTGGGTGCACCCTGTGCTCTTCATGGCATCCGGGAGGACCCTTTCCACATCTGGAATGACACCGCCCGGTATGCACACGGAGTGCACATTAGTTTTCTTTCCCTTCATGTCAGCCAAGTCCCTAAGGAGCCCCATAACGTTCCTAACGTTGGAGCTGCCAGCTACCAATAATCCCACCCTCTGTGTTTGTCCAGCCTCAGAGCGAGCAGTAACTGGGTTGGCCACCGGTGATGTCCGATGGGAGGACTCGTGCGTGCTGGACGTCCGCTGGATCCCCACGGCCGGCCCACAACAGTGGTGCCCATCCACTGCAGCCTCAAGCTGTGTAACCGAGGCCATCACAGCCTGAAGCTGAGAGCGAAGTGTCGCCAACTCGTCTCGCATCCGCACATAACAGTCGCAGTCACTGTCCGTACTAAAGACCGTGGAAAAGTAAACTATGCAGACAAAGACTATCGGCACGTGCTGCGCAACTCTATTGTAGACCCTGACTAAAACGCAGGGACCGTGTCTAATAATAGGTAGATAGGCAAAAATCTAACTACCGAACCACTCAGGTGAAACTAAATAATTCTCCCCTGATTAGGAACTAGTAATATGTCACAAAATCGGATTGCATGCCGACGCAAACGTAAACGCTATTACTGGTTGTAAGTCAACCTATATATGGTACCAGTCGATGTACACAGAAGCTTTTAAGTGGTTATGTGTTATCATTTTTGTTATAATCTATATAAACGAAAATGTGGTAAAGAAGTATTAAGAATATTAATAAATCTTTTTAAAAGTTTCGTACAACGATATCTACAGGTTTATGTGTAAATTAAGTTTCATAAATGTTGCACATTATTTTTCTAATAGTTTTTGTTTTTTTAATGTAGAATACTGACTTGCCTTTTACGTATAATTAGGCATATGTAATTGAATGGAATAGTAGATCCATGTCTTGATCAAATTTATGATGACAGTATCGATCTGTATTACTACTGCTCCAACTGACGTACTTATGTACCACTAAGAATGTTCATAAAGGGATATGTTAGTTACGAAGTGGTGAGGAATGTGAGCACTTGTAACACTGACATATAGTGTACAACAAAACTTGCTGTACTGATGGAGGAAATTGTGTAGTGATGTAAACATAGGTATGTTGCTACTGCATGTACTGTAAGTTTTCTTTTTACTGCATGTACTGTTATGTCAGTTACTGCAACCTAACTTTTTCGGTGCCATCTTTTGCAGATCAAAAGACAACACAGAACTGCCGAAACCGGTCATTTATATGAATAAACTATTTTAGTGATTTTTGACAACTGAAGATTTTTCAGTCTCCATAATACTACTGATCACCTCCTCGCCGACGATGTCAGAAGTGTATCCGAAGTAAGAACCTACAGTGACGGAAGCCATTAAAGAGGTTGCGTCAGGCAGTGACAGTACAGTTAAATGTGTCGAAACTACACATGTGGATAGCATATTCCTATGGTTGACTGCCCACATTCTCTGTCAATGCACAATACGGCGTTAACCACAGAAAAACGAAGTGTTATTACCTCATCTGTCACAAGTAAAACTTGTAGGTTTGAACAGCTAATAACATTCCATTTATCTTACTCTTATAATACAGAGTTGTAACACTGTAGTGTAGCATGATATCCCCTAGTTAAAACTAACAGTCACCTTGAATGGGAACAAAAAAAATGGTTCAAATGGCTCTGAACACTATGGGACTCAACTGCTGTGGTCATTAGTCCCCTAGAACTTAAAACTGCTTAAACCTAACGAACCTAAGGACATCACACACATCCATGCCCGAGGGAGGATTCGAACCTGCGACCGTAGCAGTCGCACGGTTCCGGACTGCGCGCCTAGAACCGCGAGACCACCGCGGGCGGCTTGAATGGGAACAAAGAACCTAAGCCTCAACTGCAGAAAAACGTTGTTACCTCATCTGTCACTGTTCTGGATTCGAATTCTGGAATATTTACTTCGACTTCTTTTGTGAAGGCATTTCGGAAGGTGGAGCAGGGTCTAGTAATTGAAGATATGCAACTGTGTCGTAACTGCCCCCTCCGTCCTTCTTACATCAGTTGTCCACATTAAACAATCCTCAGTCCAAGTAATTAATATGCAAAGTCTTTTATGAAGATTTGAGACGAGCGAAGATTACAACAATCTTTCAGATGGCTCCAGTTCTTATCTAAGGGTCTGATCCTTGACGCTGAAAATCTAACGGTTGGGTTGAACTAAATAAGTTGGGACATTATTGTTGTAGAATTTTTACGCAAATATATTTTACACTGGTTTCCTCACCTTTTAGTATACCATAGATTATTTTGATGTTTCACATTAACGAAGCCGAGTTTACATTGTTCGCCCTATTACACAAAAATACGCCCGATCAGATCAGAGGCAAGCTTACGACTCTCACACTCTGAGGAAATTACTATACTCCAGAGGGTTTATAATTTTTCTTAACAAATGAATACCAACTAGTTTTTGTTACATTATTAATTAGGATTAATATTTCATAAATGAATCCAAAAATAAACATAGTAAACAGTACGCACCTGTGTAATTAAGAACTGACATTTTAAATGTACAAATAATTCAAAATTTCAAACGTATCTAGAAAAATAATTTTAACTGTACATTCAGAATAGTACTCATCGATTATAACATCGAAACTAAAATATTTTTTAAAGTAATTACCTTTTATAAATTTTGGTTTGAAACATAACATAATGTTTATCAAATTATACGGAAATTTTAAGAAAAGCAACTCATATTATACTGACCTGTTCAAAATTCGAAAAGTAGTACTGGTATCGACAACTACTGTTGATGCTAGACGACGATGCCCGTTACAGTGTGGAGACTAGATTGGATATATTTTCACGGGACACACCCGCCAGCGGCTGAGACAGGGAATTAACCACAGATTCCTTCTCTCTTTCCCGTTATTTTCTCCTTCCTTTACTATGTACCTTCTTTCCAGGCTTCTGCATACTTCTTTTAGATTGAACACCAAAATTCTGCAGAGATAACTAGCAGTACTGTTATTCTTCATATGACTATTATAGTTCCAAGGCGAGAAGAGTCACATTAACTAATGTACTTTACACATAGATATCGTTTTCAAAAGGTGATTGCTGTGTTTCACTTCAATGTAGTCCTTTGAGGCACAGTATTCCTATCTTGTATGTCATTCATTACTGATTTCATTACATCCATAGTCGGTCATATTACTTGTTAACTTCAAAATAGAAGTTACACAGTCTCTTAGACACTAAGACTGTAAAGCAGCAAGAGTGTCTCATTGTCAGAAGGAAAGGCACGTTTTGTTCTTCCTGCAAACACTATTCTTCTGCGGTACGGATAACAGGTGCCTTACATTGTGAATTGGCGCAGCAATTGAAACTTATTCCGTAGTTAAGGTACACGAGCCAGTATGGCCCACTGGAACAAAACGTATAACCTGCGCACGGAATCAGGGTGCAAATCTGGAGGTATATGGTCCAAATGCAAATTCACGTCCAGCCATAGGTAAATGGTCCCGACAAACAACTGCACAGACGTGGTGAAGGTGATTGGAGAGCAAGGTCGTCGAGATCGGCTTCGGATGGAAAAGTCCAGTAACTGATTCACAGCTTATTTTCTCGCGATTAGGGCTTGCAAACAGCAGTTCTGGAGTGGCTCCATGATGGAGAGGACGTCGTCAAAGAACTGAACGACTGTTAGAATGTTTCGACCCCTGCCTCACTGGAGTCCTTTCGTACATTGACGGCGGGCGACAAAGTTCTTGCAACAAATAAGTAAATAAATGTCATGTTTGTATGACGATAATGGTGGATCCCTGTGCCGGCACACAGAACACTCCCCGCTGGGCCTGACGCACCCACCCGCCTCCCACGGATGCCTGTGCTCCCACTCAACACGAGCTGACACACCAACTTTTGCTGGTGACGCCCAGAGATCTCGACCGGCCCTCAGCCCTTCTTGGCACTCCTCTGATTCAAGTAATTGTTCCAATGTCACAGGGAGAGCCGTGTTTAGCAGTTCAGCTGCGGAAGTTCGGCAAAGTCCTCGGAACAGTGAAGAGCGCTACTCAAACGCTGAAGACCGTCAGCCGTGGTCAGCACACCCTCTGGCCGGTCATCTACAGCTGTACTCGGCAGTTCACGTCGCTGCTTGTGTTGGAGGGTACTTCCGGTGTCACTATCGTATCTGCTGCCGTTAAACATCGATTTGAGCTCACTTTTGTTCATTTTCCCCATTTTGCGTCACGTATTTGGGAGGAAGTAATAAGTTGTCCGATCTTCTTGAATCGTACGCTCTCGGAATCTCAACGGTAATTCTCTCTGTAATACATTGTGCCGCTCTTGCAGCACATGTACAGCATCTCCGTTAGACTCTCGTGCTCACTAAATGATCGGTAGCCAGTGCTCTTCTTTGCATCTTCTCTATTCCTTCTATTCAACAATATCTGATTGACGACCCAGGGTAATGAGCAATACTCAGGAATCAATCTAACAAATATTTCGCAAGGCACTGCTTCCATGTACAAAATACCTTCCCTAAACGTACCTTTTTTCGAATGTATGTCTGTTGTCTGCTTTTCCTAGTTACGTTTCGGTGGTTACTCTACTTTAAGTCGCTCCGCATGGTTGCTCTAGGTATACTGCGGTTGTTGCTGTTTCTAGTGATTTAGAACCAAAAGCGTACTTGCACGTTATTGGGTTTCTTCCTCTCTTCATAGGACTATATTGCATTTCTTGACGTTCAGTGTCAGCTCCCAATCATCGAACCTCTGCAGTTCTTCCCGTGTTTCGCTACAGCCTTCTCTTCTTGCATTTTTCAAACAGACAAGAGAATCGTCCGCGAAAAGTCACATGCAGCTTCACACGTTAGCCACTATATCAATTACACGTGTTGCAAATGGCTTCTTTCTTAATAAATTCAAAGTACCTTTATAATTATGGATAATAAGTACTACAGGGAGTCAGTTTATTCTTCACTTTTTAACGAATATCAATGCTTTCGGAACCTTCCTTGGGTCATGTGCAACTGGTTTCTTTATGGAGTCATCAATTTGGTTTTTCGTCATCATAGAGTACATGTTTTTATGCAGCCTACACCCATCAACAAAAATCCGGAAATTCATGATATACAAAAAAAATGGCTTCGATCTATGATACTAAGAGGAATCCGAGAAAACGTCGACATAGAAAGGAAGGGAATCAGGGAAGCAGTAATTTTTTTTTCGTCGAGGCAGCATTATACTGTAGGTCTATTGAGGTACCAGTGATACATGCCAGTTAATTACTGCGTTTGATGCTTTTAACGAATACAGACAACCATCTGCCTCTACACTTACTTGCAGCTCCGTTAAGGATGACAGAGTGGACGGGATGATCGATTGAGATCGAGCTGTAACGAGGTACGATTTAATGGTTGACTGATGATGCATTATAGAGGGGGAGAAGTTGCTACACGTAAAATTTTCAACTGTTCTGTCAGGATGCATAAGTCACGTCAAATAGCCTTATTTCGACTCGAAAACAGTCATATGTTCTGTATGTGATTTAAGGCACTGTGTACTTGCCATCGTTAACGGTAAAGCTGTCGGTCATAAGAGGACTTCCAAGTCATGTGTGATGAAACTTGACACATTCCGCAAAACGAACGAAGATTTATGCGATGTTCTCCACCCCCTTGTCGCATCTTGGGTATAAAATCAAGACTTCAGTTTCATAACTAAGTTAGCGATAGGTGTTTGTGAGACACTGCAATCACCATGTATACATCTGCTTGACAGATGTGCTGTTTACAGAGTTAGTGGCGGCATGACTTCTCATTTTACATGTCGGACGCCGCTGCTATGCGTTTAGCTACATTGTGCATATATTACACAGCCACTGTTTTAAGGAAGTAGTTACCATAGATTATGGTAGAGAAACCTGCAAGAAGGATGTATCTAATGTGCTGGAAATATTTATCTTACTATGGAATATTAACAGCGCTGCATTCCACACGTCTGATAGGTCGCAAACTGAAGCAATCTAACATTATACCCTGTTTTAAGTGTAGAACCGTGTAGCCTTTAGAGTACGTGTCTCTATGTTCCCTCTTACCAATACTCACCTGGTAATAGACCCAGACACTGGAAAAAGACTTCAAAACTGATAGAGCAGTTGATTTACATAAAATGCTTCTAATTCTATCCGTCTGGAGCGCCATCATGCATAAGTCACCCGTTTCTTGTTTTTCTTAACCGTCTGCCATTACATCACAACACTTTTAAATCTACTACTATACACCGATATGGGGTGCTAACCCCCTCGACATTGGCGTGTCTGGAGAAATCTTGTGCACTTGGATGTGCCAGGACACTGCAAGTTCCATTCATTCACGAGATGAGGTATGTAGCGGTCAACTTCTGGTCAGCTGCAAATTAAATCGGTAACTGTGCTGCTGAACAGGTTGGTCGAACTAAGACAGCGTCAGTTGGTCTTTCAGTCTCTAATAATATCCTAAGACTGTGTGAATTCTCTGTGACTCCCATCCACATAGATAGATCGTAAATTAAGCACTATGTTCGAGGTGCTAGAAGTATGTCTGGTATACTTTGATGATGTATATGTTCGAGAATTAACAATGAATGGAGGTACTGCATAGTCCTCTATCTACATTCGCAATGATACTCGCAAAGCAGAGAAGGGGTGGTTTAGGTATGATCGTGAAAATGAGAAACATGCTGTAGCATGATTGGTCTGTGTAGAACTTACTCTAAAATTGTTAAAATTGTTCGGGCTATCGACTGTGATGCTTATTAGTACAATACACCGACGGTGCCTTTTCCATCCGATCCATCCACTGGTACGCTGTTACCACACAATGATTCACTGACATCGCTTGTTTGAGTTGAAGAAACAGTTCTAGTGGAGAGGCAACGCCTTCTGGATATGGCTAGCACCGAAACAGTGATCGTGTACATGACTGCAATATGAGGAATCACTCGAAATGGAACGCAGAATATAGCTGACGTAACTCTATCGTCCTCTAGGCGGCCGAATAGCGAACTAATTCTTGGTATGTGTTGGGTACCTTTCGTGATCGCGTAGAGATCTGAGACGATTCAACATGGACATGTGTTTGCACTCAGACATTATTACCTCCCATGTAAATTGTTCGCTTGACTGCTTCTTCACATTTCACGTGGTTATTTAGTTGAGAGAACATCAATTGTGGTGTGTGCATCTAGCAGGTGAAAGACACGTTTGCTGGTTCTCTAGACTTCAGAACCACCTTAGATGTGTTTTCTAAATTGTATGGATGGTTTGGAATCTGTTACACCAGTGACATCGGTTTAGCGAGTGGAAATATCAGGATAAGTTTCTACTTACTCAGTGGTTTACAGCACGCTCCACCACACTAATGTTTTGCGTTTGTAAGGAAATAATTTCCAGTCTATATCTTCAGAGTTACGTTGTGAGCGGTAGGATACTGGCATGTGCTTCATATCGAGATGTATCGCGTAAATGGTATAATATTATGGCAAATCATGTGAAAATACATGTGTTCTTGCAATCCTAGAGTCTCACGATGTGTGTAGGAAACCAAGCAGGTCGTGTCCAGAAACAGTAACTCGTTTGTACCGAGAGGAAACGAGCCCGTCTTGGCACAACAGTTTTGAGAGTGACTTCGATCCATTGAGGGAGCTCTGGTGACACGCTGGGAGTGGAGGACTATCCGACCTCATGGGAAATATCTATTGCAGCGATTATACCTATGGTGCATGTGCTTATGCTGTCTGTCTTCGCGGCATATGTACGAATGCTGTAAAAGGGCGATTTTGTGTGGTGCAGGATACGAATTGTATGTTTACTACATCGACATGGTATGCAATGATATACTGTTGGGTTGCTGATCGGTTTCATGCTCTAATAATCAATCTGCTATCAGTGAGAGAGCAGTGTAATAGAGTTAGTCTTTCTGTATTTGATGATATATAGGGGCACTTTGCAGGGTGTAATTGTCGGTGCACTTTGCGATCTTTGTAAAAAAGGTTTTTGCTGCTGAAAATCTCATCTGCAGAAAGAAATAAAAGGTGGACAGTGCTTCCACACTGGCGGCATCACTAATTCGGAGGGTAAATTCGCTAAGAAGCAATCCTGATGCTCCATTCATTCACATGCTTTGTGCTGTGATATAGGAGTCTCTACATAGCGGTGAGAACGTTTGCGTATGTTGAAAGCAGTAATTGGAACACGTGATGGACGGGATGCCACGTTAGGACCGCGAGGAATAATGCATTCGACGTTATTCTGCTCTATTTTCGTAAACGGGTTCTGTTAGGGCAAGAATTTCCATGCAGAGAAGCTGAGAGATCACGAATAACACCACATTCATCGGTGCATTATGCACTGCTAACAGTGGAGCAGATATGGAAAGTTCAATCAAATCTGTGTCCTGCTTGAAAACGTGTACACATACGTACAATCTATAGAAATAAAAATATAAATATAAATTTTCATCTTTTCAAAATCGTGTCTCTCTATGAAAATTCCTCGCTTATTACTTTTCAAATTTTGACACAAGGCTGAATTAAAATATGTGAGTTCTTAAATATCTAGTGGAGCGCCATTGTTAGGAAACAGGAAATTTGTATTTATGGCTTATCACCTGATAATTTGAGTAATACTACAAATAATGAGTTTGCAATAACGACAAACAAAGTCCAGTGAGCGAGAGGGGGGGGGGGGGACTAGCAAATGGGCAGAAAGGTAGGAAGAAATGAACATAAAATACATAAAGGATGAAATGTACGGAGATAGGAGGCTTGAGAAGATGAGGAGATTGGGAGAGGAGACGATGGTCATAGAAACGGAGAGGAGGTGATGGACAGAGAGAGAGGGAGGTAGAGAGAGAGAGGGGAGGAGAAGTTTGATAGGAGAAGGGGGAGGTGACGGATTGAGAGAGGAGAGGAAGGAGGAAATGAACAAAGAGAGGAGAAGGAGGAGGAGATATGCAGAGATAGGGAGGGAGAAGGAGATTAGGATGTATTAGAAATATGTGTTTTCTCTTTAGTTTCCTTTCCATTTAACCAGACTGAGCTGCAGCAACAGATGGCCAGGAACAGTTAGTGAATAGCAGTTATAAACATTAAAACGTAGTTCTAACAGTGTGAGTAATTTTTTTTTTTTGTTCCACCTGATATCTACAGATCCCTGACGCCTTATGATCAACCTTTCACTAAGGTGTAATGAATCATCAGCAGCTTTTTGCTACGGAGTACAGAGTATACCAGACGAGTAGCCACTGCGAGGGACTGCTGGCGATAAGAGGTTGCAGCACCACGAAAACTGGGGCAACTCTTTTGGGCTGGCATGAGGAAAGTATACCAGCTGTAAATACATCCTACAGTGGTCACATCACATGATATCTGTTACGTCATACTGAGTGTTGTAGGACACAGGAATTCTGACAATTAAGCAGGTTGCACAAGCTATGAAATGTTCATGAGCTGTTAACATCATCCTATTCCTGAAAATGTGCATTGCCGTGTTGCTGCATTCCTGGTGATGGAACAGCTGCAGTAGTGTGTGTGACAAAGAGTTACTCAGCCTGTGATTATTTTGTGTGTTATGACTTATCAGTGATGCTTGTGAACATTCAACGTCAGGAATAACGATATATAACATCATTCCAACCACTTTATTATATACATGTTTGTGCTATCACAATGCTACATTTGTGGCTGTGATTTGAGATTTGTTGGTTTTAGAAACTGATGTCACTGTATTCGTGTTAAATTACATTTACGTGTCTGAGGTTTAAGGAAATCACATTCCTGGACATCCTAAACTTCGCGTACTGCCTCAAGCATCACCGTGGTCAACCAAAAAGTGTGACAAATAACCCAATCCTTCGGCTTTCTGATCAACACTGTAACACGTTATCAAATAGACTCACATGTTACACCAAAATTGTAACAAACTGCTCCATATGTCACACCACTCGAACAAAATTCTAACAAATTGTCTCATCGTTATGTTATAGTAAAAATTGCAATAAAATGATCCCTACATCGCTGTGTTGGTATAGTAAAATTGTAACTAATTGCATCTTACATTGTTATATGATTTCTGGATTTCCTATGCCAGTGGTATCATTGACATCATTCTTTAGAGGGAGATTAGGCCTAGTTATCATCTTCATGGCAAAGATCATTCGCAATCTTCGATAGCTAAATTTATTTATTCTTCCTGTATTGCTTTTAGTGTATGAAATTTTCCCATGCGCCATTTTCGTTGCCGTGATGCTAGACACACTATTTCTAATAGACTTGTGATCATTGACTTCTGTTTGCCGTAATGCAAAGTCTGTTAGGTCCAATATTGCGCTTTATGGACACCACTATAAAGGAATCATACACATTGTCAGCTACAGACAATCAAGTTCGTGCCTGCCACATAAACAGAACTTATGTGCCAGAAAAGAAGCGTTATTCATATCAGTTATTACTTTACTGAATCTATATAATTATGTGTTAAACTTTTAGTTCTTAGCTGTGCCGATTTTGAGTCTATGACAGAAATGGCAAGGTCCTCTTGATAGCATGTGCACATTCCTCTAGCCACTTCTTTGACAGTTATTGTGAGAGAACAGAACAAATAAGTATTCTGTTCTTGTTTGTGATTTTAATGTAACATCTGTAGGATACTGTTAGTTCGGATCTCAAATGCTACTGTCTTGTGTATGTCAATTTCTGTCAATGAATTGTGTTTACAGTGCAATGTGCATTAATAACAACCAGTTCTGGCAGTTTCCTGCATGAAGCTATACATTACCATTACAATTTCATAGTAAAAACAATAAATTTTGCTTTGTGTATACACCATACTGTATATGAGCGTTTCGTTTAGGGTGGCTGTAGTCAATTCCATGGGCTAAGTCTTTCTTCCATTCTGGTGTTCACACACTCCTTCGTGCTTGATGTCTTCCAGCTGTACAGCAGTCTGTGGGACAAGGCTCCAGTGGTGCCTCATTGCTTTGAGGGAGCGCATAGTTCATTGCATTAACAGCCTAAGACATACAGTCACGGCTTTACTACTGCACGCCACTGGATATGGTGTATAACAGTTATGTATACATATGAAAAGACTAGTAGAGAAAACACACTGTGGAAAGCTATATCAAATGCTTAAATGAATCTTTTGTACCAACCGATTGACACAAAATTCACTGATTTCTACCAAAAATTCGATAGTTTTGGCACTGAATTCAATGATATGAACACAATCTGAAAAATCAAGTTACACTCCCCATTGACGTTAGAGTCTGTCAAACAAAGAAGCAAACTTCAAATTTGCTCTACCACATGTTGCTTCATTGGAAGCTGTTTGGATTAAAACCAAGTCATTCACTAAATTTTCGTGGGAAATCATGTAAAAATCACAATGCCAGCCAGAACATTATTTCTTTATGCTTATTGTAAGGAACATTTAAGTTTAACATAACATTTACGTCGTGTCCATTACAGAAAAAACGTTAGTTCACCCAGACAACGGTATACATCTCTGGTCATCTTGTTGAAGGAACCACGTCGACTTAGCCACCCTTTTGTCTTAACCCATTTTGGTACGCTGTCGACCATCAGTTCTTTGTATGCATTTTATGGAAATTGTGTAAACAGATGATACCGCATTCCTCTGGAAGTCTGGAAGACTACGTTGTAGCACCGGTTTACTAGCGTGAACGATCTGTGGACACTCCAATGTCACCATGTGAAATGCTTGTGAGTCATTGCATCAGTAGTTCGACCCACTGAGTGCGATTTCTCGATACAACAGGATATAGATTCATTGACTGGTAATGTAACTCTTACATTAATCATTCCTTCGCAGTGGCACCTAGAATGAATGATGCATTTTCAATATGAAGCGAAGTTGTCATTGTTAACAAATCATTGTATACTCCACAGTGCAGTGAAGTTACATTAAGTGTTCTCTGTCAAGCGGAAAATGTTGTGAGGAAAATGTCTGGTTCTCATATGGCATTTATATGTGAGTCTCCAGCAGACCAGTGCAGCAGTTTATGGCTGATTAAACTTTAAAATATGGTCCTAACGAGTATAGGATGGCGTTAAATCGCCGTCACATCTATGTTGTCAGTTCTGACAAGAGTTCAGCGCTGCTTTTAAACGACCTTCTGACTCACATGGCATCTAACTCAGAACCAATGTTCTCTGATGTTGTTCCGCTGGTATGCCAGTTGGTGTGATCGTTCTGCAGGCCCCTCCTCTCCCAACCAGGATACTCTTAACATGATTAGATATTACTGCTATCTGTGAGAAATACGCCTGCTAATTTCCTCTTGTTCTGCACTTCTGTGTTGCTCTCCAGTAACCACACTTCCAAGTCTCCCAGTTTACGAAGTTATTGCACATTCTCTGTGAACGATAGAAAATCGTAATTTACAAACCGGAAACTAACGGTATTTCATAAATATTTGTGCCATATATCTCCATAAACCGACCAAGGACTTGAGTCATACAAAATCGCCGCTATTAAGAACATCTTTACTTCCGCTATCCCTACTTCAAATTAGAACTCTGTTCGGACACGACTTTTGACAGATTTTAGTTAAAGAGAAAGTTGTGGTCCTTGCAATCCCTTTTACACTTACTGTACTAGAGTTTTACTCAAGGGGGGGGGGGGAGGGGAGGGTAGGACGTCAAACGTACCTATAGCAACAAATGCAGCCATTAGTAAGTGAGAAAATGATGAAATTTCACACGTAAAAAAATATTTTGTTGTGTTTTCGAACTTCCACTGCAATGAATGTGAATCCTGAATCCTTCCTGGTAATGCTGACAAAGTTTTATGAATTTATTGGTAAAAGTATAGACACTGGAAATTAAAATGTCCTGTGATGCCTCTCCTGCTCCAGGTCAGCCCGTTTGACGTCCTACCCCCCTTAAGGTTACTGACAATCTGAAAGACCTTGCAAGGAATAGCATAGGTGAAAGTAGGTCACTGTGCTGCAATTTTAATAACGTCACATTCATGGAATATTACAGACAACCAAGAGGCCACAGACCGTCCATTTCTAAACTAGAGTATAGTTAAATGTAAAATCTCATACCCTTAGAGCACGCCAGCTGCGGTGGGATGCACTGCCCTTAGTGGACAATAGCTGACAACCGTCTGTCCAAATTCCAAACTGGGTGATGTTCCTGCGTATATTGGCCCTCTTGTATTGAGTACTTACCACAAATGTTCTCGCAACTACGCAGGATGTAGTCGGGTCCGCCATTTGAGATTGTCAGCCACGAACGATATCCTCAGAACCGCCATCTTGCTTTTCCAACCAGTCAGGCTGTAGTCAGGTCAACTATCTTGGATCATTTTTTAAGGTGCCACCAATGGGACTGTTGCCCATCTTGGATTCTTTGATTTTCTGCATATTTACATTTACTTTAAGGAAGTGATGATCCACACGAACGTACTGAGGACAGCGGGGCTCCTAGCAAATGTGGCCTGTGACATCAGAGGGCTGTACTCATGTTGACTATCTTGGATTCTCTACTTAAGGAAATTGGGCTATTTTGAACATCAAGCAATTTTTTTTTTACTTTACGTCCTTTTATATATGGAGAAATTGTTTAACGTCTGCTGTGATGTCAGAGGTTTGGGAAGACGATATCTAGCAACAGTGTATGACATCATCAGAAATCTGGCAAAAATGCAGGCCGTGCTCGTACAGACAGCCCTACTACTTTCACTATGAAACACTGAATGAATGCAGTGTGGGTACTTTGCACTCAGATCTAATAAAACCTAGTGCCCCACAACTCAGTATCCTGAACTATGTGTCATACAATGATACAATTCCGCAGGTACAATCTGTTGTATATGGGAGTACTGTCTGCAAAAGTATTACGAAAAGAGATAGTGATAAAACAGTAAGTCATATCTAATACTGAAATTTTACTGCATGAAGAGCAAATACATTGTAAGTGGTAAATTTTTGTCCTTTCATCATTTTCTTGGAGGTGTCAGCGAGAAATGTTTTCGAAATGGTTGGAAACGATGTGCAAAGTTGATTGTAAGTCGCTAGGAGCTCTCATTCTCATTCACTGCATGGACATATTGTGTTCGTGAAAACGGAGTCTCTCTGAGCTTTTAAAGTGTTAAAATAACCTACAGGAATGCAGCTGTGTGACGTCTTCGACAACCATCCATATTCCAACAGCTGCGCACCCTGTCATATTCAAAGCACAAATGCAGCAAGGAAGCGTTCTGCAAGGGGCTTAAAACGAGTGTATGCTGAGCACATGCGGAAAGGTAATACATACACACAACGTAAACACCTGCGCCACCACACAAACAAAGATGACTGACGTGAGGTGTCATCGAAGGAGATGGCATTAACTCTGTAGCTTTGTTTTTCGACAAGGGAGAGGGCAGACATCCACGCACAATTTAAGCAAACACATGCCTCTCCATTTATAAGGTCACTTGCCAGTTTAATTTCAACTGTTTCCTTAATGACACTATCCCAATAGCTGGTAGTGCAAGCCAGTATCTCCGTATTGTTGTATTTCACAGGATGATCAGTGCCAAAGCAAAATTCTGCAATAGCAAATCTTCTCGGCTGTGGTACGAATGTGTGACGCTTACGCTGAGTGAATCCGTTCTTCACGATCCTGATGGTTTGACCAAAATGTGAGAGACCTTAACTGCAAGCCATTGGATGGCCATTCGCCCTACACAAACCAAGCTCAACCTTTACAGATCGTAAATGGGCCCTAATCTTAGATGATGGTGATCGGAAAACACATTTCGCCTCATATTTCATCAAAGTACGACCTTACCTGTTAGAAATGCTTCAAGCGTTGGTCAAAAAGACTTGCTGACACGGTTGGTTGACAGCGCAAGGCACTTCTGATGTGTGATTGCGGATAAGTTGCCAGGTCCTGATGCAATCCCATTTCGGTTTCACAAACAGTACCGTACAGCACTGCATTTATCGCGAAAAAGTCGCTCACCGCGAAGTCCTCAGCGACACGGAGTTTCTGTATATAAAAAGGGTAAAACAAGGGACCCGCAGAATTGCAGGCCAATATAGTTATCATTGATCTGCTGCAAAATCTTGAACATAGCCTCAGTTCGAAAGTAATAAATTTCCTTGAGAGCGAAAAGCTTCTGCCCACAAGTGAGCACAGGTCTATAAAGCATGTCTCGGGGGGAATGTTAAGGAAACGGTTGAAATTAAATTAGCAATTGATCTTACAAATAGGGACGAAGGTTTTTGCTTAAATTCTGCGTGGATTTATGTACTCTCCCTTGTCAATAAGTAAGTAAATAAATAAACAAATAAATAAAAATAAAAAAAATTGTGCAGAGTTAATGCTACCTCAACTGTTTGCCATTAACATTCACCGTCGATAACATGTGACATCGGTCATCTTTTGCAGTGTCGTGGCAATAGAGTGCGTGAATATGTCATCTTTCCGGATATGATGTGCATTTTAAGGTTTAAAATTCCCTTGCATAGCGCCTCCTTCCTGCATTTGTACTTTAAAAATGATAGGTTAAGTAGCTATGGAAATATATGCGGAGACGTTACCCAGCTGCATTTCCGTAAGTTATATGAATATATTGTGGGTAATTTGAGCAAGATGAATTATGCTATCACAAGAAATATACACAATTTCTAACTTACTTAACTGACTGTATGTGAGATGTTTAAGACTCTTTGTCTTAATGAGTGGATTAACAGCATTTCAAAATTTTTAATCCTGTCAGCAATTATATGAAGTACTGAAAAGCAATTTTTTGATGCACTTGTAAGACGTAATACATGCAACATCAACTGGCACAGCTTCAACTGACGACTGACGTAGCCGTTTGGAAATAGAGTTACATGAAATGAGAGCTTCTCAGTACCTTGACTCGCTGTTGCGAAGCTCTTATTTCGTTTCATCCTAACAATTAAGTAAGCGTCACTGAGCTGCTCATATCCCTAGTCTCATGAGCACGTTCCGACTATAATGATTAGGTGATGGGCCTGTCAGTTTCTTAGCTGCCGTCTTAGTCTTCTGGCGTTTAAAAATTCTGGTCAGTAAGGAGTCTTGGTTGGCTCTTAATGGATTCAGAGAATCCATTCAATGGCGGTGCATTGCCTGGAATTCAGAAAAGTTGGTGACACCTCTCGAGTGCACAGAATGCACGAGCGCGTTGTAGGTACGTGCACAGTAGACCCTCGTGTCTTCAACGAACGTGGACTACCGCCTCAACAGCTGCCTCAGTGGTCTTTTCCGTGACCACTGGTCACACAGTAAGCAGATTACTTCCTGTCCTTATGATACAGCAGGTATACTTTATTCATCGACATGGGAGCAGAAGATAAACGGGTCGTCAACATATCGAAGCCTGCATTTCGATTAGCACGGTGTGGAATGAAGTACCCATGTTCCGTAAAACGCGCCAGTATTTCACAGAACAGCTCATAACGATTGAATTAATTGCATCAATAGGTGATCATGGCTTGGTGCCTTCCTTAGAAATGGATTTGTCCAGGTTTACGGACAGTACGTTGGGGAATAATGTCCGTCACCGTTACATGAATGTAAATCAAAGATTCTCTCCACACGACATCTGACAATCGTCTTGACAATAAAAAGACAATATATCTGTATGTACATAGCTAATTTGCATCCAAAAAATGGAGAAGTTATTATAATACCACCAAAATAAGCTGCCCACCACAGTAGCGCAAAAAATGATGAGAGAAATTAAAAAATAAATAATGCATAAATGTAAGTTCTAAGCGCCACACCAAGAAACTGGTTCTAAGTGCCAAAAAGAAAGTTTATACTGTTTGAGTCTTTATAAGAAGAAAACATGAACCAGCCGCAGTTAATAATGGTATTTGTATACACGAATATCGCCGTTACCGGTCTCGAACAGACAGGTTCCTCTTGATAAAGCTGCTTACATTTACGTTACATGTGTTGTTATTTACACTAGTTGTTGGACAGAAGGCAGCCAACAGCAAATGCAATATGAGACTGAACTGCCGTCTGAAGATGAACCTGTATGTTCGAAACTGTTGACGGCGTTAGTTGTATAAGTACATCTACATCTACATCTACATGAATACTCTGCAATTCACATTTAAGTGCTTGGCAGAGGGTTCATCGAACCACAATCATACTACCTTTCTACCATTCCACTGCCTAACAGCGCGTGGGAAAAACGAACACCTAAACCTATCTGTTCGAGCTCTGATTTCTCTTATTTTATTTTGATGATCATTGCTACCCATGTAGGTTGGGCTCAATAAAATATTTTCGCATTCGGAAGAGAAAGTTGGTGACTGAAAATTTGTAAAAAAGATGGCGGCGAGTGAGTGACGTGCGTTAGCTTGGCTCGCAAGTTTACGTGAAATCTGGAGGTGTTTTAAGCAATTAGGCTAGTCTACATATACTAAAGCCGTATATCTACTGCCGAGTGTCGTATTTCACATCACATACTGAGCACCAATTGCACGGAATCGCACTTAAAATGGAAAATCGCCGAACAACGCGCAGTGCAGCCAACGGCCAGGCCGGAGACAGCGCAGCCGTGGAGTCCACACCGGGAGTTGCGGCCGCTTCGCCCGGCATCGCTGACATCGCCGCACTCGTGAAGGCTGAGGTGAGTGCCGCGCTGCAGGCTAAGGAGACGCTCGGGCTCGTTGTTCAAACCATCACTGATGCTGTCACTGCAGCAGTGACGGACAAAATACCAAAAACTCTGGAGGCGAATGCGAGCGAGATCCGTGCACTGGACACATCGTTAAAAGCAAGTGAGGAGAAAGCACGACTGCTCGAACAGAAATTGATCGAGAAGACAGACGAGCTCGAACAATATCAGAGACGCAATAATCTCGGACTGTTCGGCGTTCCAGAGAGCTTCAGAGAGAGCACAGATGAACTTGTGATAAACCTTGTCCAAGAAAAGCTAGGCGTGCAGGTAACTCTGAGTAACATTGACAGAAGTCATAGAGTTTGTCGTAAGTCGCCAGGATCTACAAAACCAAGACCTATAATAGTGAAGTTTATGTCATATAGGAAAAGATCTGAAATCTTCAGAGCAAAGAAGAATCTCGCGAAGTCGAGTCTGACAGTACGGGAGGATCTGACCTCTGAAAGACTAAAGATTTTGAAGAGCGCGATTTCGAAATTTGGGCTACAGAACGTATGGACAAATGACGGCAGGATAATGGTTAAGACCGAAAATTGAAATAAAACAATTTGCAGTGTTAATGAACTTGAAAGCCTGTGCGTTAGAAGCTAAATCATGTCTAATCTTGCTGCCACTAACCTGTATATTTTTACTGTTTACACTGTCAACTATATGGTAACCAATGTATTTTCAAATTATTCGTTTCTCCACATAACTATTTTTCTTTTATCTCTAATTATTTTTTCTCGTGTAATTTTTGTTATTATTTGTATTATCAACTTTTCGTTTCTCCACATAACTATTTTCATCTTTAATTGTTTTTCTCATGTAATTTTGTTAATTATTACATAAGGTAGTCTCACTTCCATGCTTAATTAGCAACCCACCATCATACTTTAGTTGTAATGTTCATAAGTGAAATTAATATCACACTCTGTCGTAACGTGCAGATTACTCCCGTTGTGTTTAGCGAAATTCCTTCCCCTGCCAGCCCACGGCTTCTTCCAGAACCGTGGCAGACCTTGCTGACCTTGGCCGCAGATCCCGTTGCCTCCCTGGGAACCTACCCCCTCCCTTTCCCGACCGCTTTCACTGCACAGAACTGGGAGGACACTCCCTCACCCCCCTCCTTCACACGCCTTCCGCATTCCTCATGCCAGACCCTCTTGTCACCGCCAACCACGACCCGCAAACATCGGTCGGCAGCCTCCTCGGGCAATCAACACCCGAACGCACCAAGTTGCATATTGCACATGCAAATGTCCAGTCTCTGCCAGCTCACTTCGACGAGTTCAAATATATATTTCAAACTGCTGATATACACGTAATACTTTTGTCAGAGACTTGGCTGAAACCAAGTATTCCTACAACTTCCGTAAACCTAGATGGCTATATCTTTCTCAGGCACGACAGATGCAACAGACGAGGGGGCGGAGTAGGGGCGTACATACGCTCTGATTTGTCACCTGCAGTACTACACACATCCGACAACAATGTAGATAAACAAGTGGAATATGTGTTCATAGAGATCAAATCACTTAACAGAAAGTGCTTAATATGTGTCCTTTACAAACCTCCTAAAGTAGGTGGGTTCGCCTGCTTCGAAACTGCCCTCTCTAGTCTCGAATCGTCATATGAACATGTAATTGTAGCAGGTGACACTAACATTAATTTTCTGTGCAATAGTCCTTCCACTGAGAAATTTAAGAGGATGCTTTCTTCCTCAAATGTGACGCTACTTCAGCTGGCACCTACTCATCACACGACTACCAGTCACACTTTCATTGATATATTCGCAACGAAATCTCCGAACAGAATAATCCGCACCTCTCAAATATCTGCGCCTGGCATGTCTGCCCATGACATCATTTCCATGACGTATTCACTAGAATGTCCTAGAAAGAAACAAAAACTGTCTACATACCGAGACCTCAAACACATAAATTTGCCTGAACTCCAAACTGAGGCACAAGAAATAGTTTGGGGGATGACCTCTACTCCCCTCATGGACATAAACGACAAACTCCAGGATTTCACTAACAAAATTACTCAACTGTATGACAAATATGCTCCAATAAAGACCAGAAAAGTAAAAAGGCACCCTGCACCCTGGCTGACTGATGAACTAAAACAGCTCATGAATCTCAGAGATGCTGCACATCGAGAATACAAGGTACACCCTACACCTGAAAATCATGCTGTATACAAGCAGAAACGTAAGAAAGTCAGTCAAGCAGTGAGAAACGCTAAGCTCAGACATGCCCATACATTAGCTGACAATAGATGTAGACCAGCTATCCTATGGAAAAATCTTCGTAGTCTCGGGTTAGGCAAAATAAAAGTTGCAGAAAATCACATGGTCCCAGCTGAAGAACTAAACCGATTCTTCACGTTACCTGCAACCAAAATTGTACCGCAAAAAAAAACAGAGAATCATTGATTACTTCATGGGGTTGAACGACTGTAGCAAAGAAAAATTCTATCTACAGCACGTCACTTGCAGTACTGTCAAGAAAGCCATAATGCGGATTAGATCAGCATCTACTGGACATGATGGTATCACTATCCAGATGGTAAAACTTATTATTGAGCAACTACTGCCCTCTATAACAGACATTTTCAACGATTCATTAATCACAAGTGTTTTCCCTGAGGCCTGGAAACTGGGACAAATTAAGCCACTGCCTAAAAAGGACATAGCCACAGCACCCTCTGACTACCGCCCCATCTGCCTTCTTCCTGCACTATCAAAGGCCTTAGAATATATAGTTCATGACCAGCTCACCACCTACCTAACTACTAACAACCTACTAGACAAATACCAAACAGGTTTCCGTAAACATCGAAGCACAACATCTTCTCTGATAAAGGTGATAGATGACCTGAAACTTGCCATGGACAGACAAGAAGCGACTATCATTTGCTTTTTAGATTTCAGCAAAGCATTTGATACTGTCGACTTCGATATCTTACTGGCCAAACTTAGCGGTCTAAATTTCTCACCAAGTGCAGTGCAATAGTTTCGCTCATACATGACGCGTCAGCAACGCGACCTATCTGGGAATATAAAATCACAATGGCGGCAGGTAGTGTCAGGCGTTCCCCAAGGCTCAGTATTAGGTCCTATACTGTTCTCTCTGTATGTCAACGATGTGTCATCGGTTCTGACGTATTGCAAATACCATATGTATGCTGATGACCTTCAGTTGTATCTAAGTGCGAAACCAAGCAATCTCAAGAAAGCTATTGAAAACTGCAATACTGACCTCGATGCACTGTCAAAATGTGCACAGGACATAGGTCTAAAACTAAACCGATCTAAAACCCAAGCGGTACTTGGTCACTCTAAGCTCATTAGCCCAAAACATCGGGAATCCGTACCACCTCATATCCTAAATGGACCAAATATTAACTTCTCTCCCTCAGCAAAGAGTTTGGGAGTAATAATAGATGAAAATCTAAATTGGACAGAGCACGTAACTGCAGTGTGCAAAAAAGCACCAGCATCCCTTCATGTCCTAAAAAAATATAAAAAACTCTTCCCTTTCGATCTGAAAAAGAAATTAGTACAAACGATTATACTCCCAATCATTGACTACAGCGATATTATCCTACAAGGCCTCTCTCAGGAAAATTCCCGACGTCTAGAACTGGTCATGAATGCCTGCGTCCGATATATCTGTGACGTTCGACTTTTTGATCACATTTCACCAGCATATGCAAAATTGTCCTGGCTGCGTGAAGACAAACGCAGAGATTTCCATACGCTCTGTCTCATCTACTGACTTATAAATGTAAACTGTCCCTCATATCGCTCCTCGTCCCTAACGCTCATGTCGGAACAACATGACAGAAACACACGTTCCCATTATAATAAAATCCTCTCCGTTCCACTGCATCGCTCAGTCACCTTCTCCAAGTCCTTTACAGTAGCGAGAACCCGACTCTGGAATAACCTCCCTCGTTATGTTAGAGAACTTAAAAACATGTCCAGCTTCAAAAAACAGTTAATGACGTATCTCCTTAAGCAACAGTAATGCCTTCCTCTGTACATGAATGCACTTCACCTCATTACTTCCACTGCATCGCTCAGTCACCTTCTCCAAGTCCTTTACAGTAGCGAGAACCCGACTCTGGTATAACCTCCCTCGTTATGTTAGAGAACTTAAAAACATGTCCAGCTTCAAAAAACAGTTAATGACGTATCTCCTTAAGCCACAGTAATGCCTTCCTCTGTACATGAATGCACTTCACCTCATTACTTCCCTCTTTCCCCCTCCTTAAATCTCCTTTCCCCAAAACACGCTAAACTAGTAAACATCTACTTTACACACCAAGATATTATGTACATATGCACAAACCTTCATTACTATTGCCAATCCTTCTCATGTTTGTCATTAATATTTGATTTCTTTTACTGTTATTATTATTGCTTATTATTGCTTTTATCATAATCTGTATGTATAGCACCTCCTGTAAAAATACTGCCAGCATTTAATTTATTAAGTCTTAGTCATGTTTATCATTACATTTTTTTACTGTTATTATTATTGCTTTTATCATAATCTGTATGTATAGCACCTGTTGTAAAAATACTGCCGCATTTACTTTATTAGGTCTTAGTCACTACTCTTTATTCATATTGTCACTAGAGTAAGCTAATATTCTCATTTAAACTATGGTCATGATGTAACTCTGATGTGTGAAATGCTGCATGTATGGAACACTGGTCCGATGTAAGAGAGGGCCTGATGGCCCTAATCTGATCATGTTAAATAAATAAATAAGTAAAAACGTCTTTAATGTAATGACTTCCATCCCAATTCGCGTGTCATATCTGCCACACTCTCTCCCCTATTATGTGATAATACAAAACGAGATGCCCTTCTTCCGCCCTTTCCATGTCCTCCGTCAATCCCACCTGGTAAGGATCCCACACCGTGCAGCAATATTCTAACAGAGGACGTACGAGTGTAGTGTAAGCTGTCTCTTTAGTGGACTTGTAGCATCTTCTAAGCGTCCTGCCAATGAAACGTAACCGTTGGCTCGCCTTCCCCACAATATTATCTATGTGGTCTTTCCAACTGAAGTTGTTCGTAATTTTAACACCCAGGTACTTAGTTGAATTGATAGCCTTGAGAATTGTACTATTTATCGAGTAATCGAATTCAAACGGATTTCTTTTGGAACTCATGTGGATCACCTCACACTTTTTGTTATTTAGCGTCAACTGCCACCTGCCACAATATACAGCAATCTTTTCTAAATCGCTTTGCCACTGACACTGGTCTTCGGATGACATTGCTGGTTGCTGTTTCCTTCTTTGCAAGTACCAGCTTGTATTTTGGTCTGAAAGGTGTCTGTTTTCGACAACATCGCAGAAAGAAAGTATTTATTCTTTGTGTAATTCATTCTAAAGCACTACTTTATATCTGTGTTAATATAGGTATAGAAACATAAACTTAAGTTCTTATCTAGCACTCGTGTAGTCAACCAAAACCACTTCTCGTATCTTTTAAATTTTGGACCTCAGAGGAAAGCACAGCTCGGTACACTAGCCATGTGCCATCTACTAATGTTTTTGTAACAGACTTTCTCCGTAGTTTGGCACCTGGATCAACTCTAGGTGCATGCAGAACAGAATATAACTGAAAACCTCGTACTGTGGAATAATAGCAATAGAACATTATCCGTTTCCACTCTTCATCTATTCTGATCGGTATGTTCAACCCTTTCATGCAGGAAAAGGACTCGGTATTACGTATGCTGGCCGAGAGTCTTCGCGGAAGCTAAAACACCAACAACGTAAATACTAAATGGTAGAAAACACATATCACCTAAAGAGCTATTTATCACAGCGAGAAAATCATTAGGTAAATATGACTACGAAGACCGGGAGTGACAGGGTCAAGGGAGTGAAAAAATTCGGTAACGCTCTTAGGCAGTACGTGCAGTCACAGTACAGTGAGAAAAGTTCTGCGCGGTACCTAACATAAGAGAACAGTTGTTCCATCAGCTGTAAGGCCGCTCCATCGAACGAGAGTCGGTGTATCAGCACACAGCTGCTGCAGCACTGGCGCTACGTGCAGCTTGGACAGCATAACAAACAGGAGACAGCAAACGCATGCTAGCTGGCAGTTGTGGAGCATGTAATCGCCCACACGCTTTCAGGGGCCCCAACGCCACACTGTCTAGTTTTTAGAAGGAGATTTAACCGTTAGACATTTTAAAGCAAAGTCGTATGGCATTATTGGAGGGGGACACTGGAGCACAGGTTCAGCTGCCTACCTGACAAGTATTATCAGATCTGACTTCATGTGAATCAGACCTGCCCAGCGACTGTATTTATTTTAAGTGGCAAAGAGCACGGCAATCGGTCGCTATTAATGTTTACTGAAAATCCAGATTTCAGTTACTCTGTGGTGACCTTCAGTGGAGCAAAGAAAATTTCAATGTTTTAAGTTAAATTTGCTGCACCGATGACAGGGATCTGGGTTTGCAACTAAAATTGTTTCCCACTGACTGCGGTACTGTTTACCACTTGAAATGGTCTTTTTGTGTCCTTCACCGACAGTGGAATCTTTCTTTCACGGATAGTGCGATGTGTTGTGTATTCAAGTGAATCTGATAAATGTAGGTGACTGTAATGGTTGTGTGTACAGTAATGTCACGTGCGTGTTGCAGTTGATAAGAGGAGGGAGAGGGTGATAACCGGTACTGGCACTTAGTCCACTCTTCTCCTGTAGCACCAAGAGCACCGCCTGGGTTAACATCACAACAGTGTCACATGCCTTCATTGCACGAGAAACTTACAGAGACGTTCAGAATTTAGTTCCGGACATTGTCACGAAGTCTGGTGATCCGGAAACTTAGCAAACCACTCATCCAGCCAATAGGATGTTGTGTATCCAGATGGTGATTCATTTAAGTAATGGTCACGCTAAACATTGATTAACATCGGCCATCTGACGAGGCTCTGTAAATTCAATGCGGCAAGGCCCTGTTAGCGGCATTGTCTTTTGCAAATAATAACACTGTTTATGATTATCGTCTGTACACCTATAAAATGAAGGCTAACTCAGGGACTGCTGTACTGACTTCGATCTGGTTTTGACTAATAGATACACTGTTCACGAGGAAAGTTTTTATGTAATTTATAAATATTTTGTACAAATTTTCCGGAAAAAGCGAAATAAAGTTAAGTTGTGAAAACACTGACATCGCCACCTGGCGAACAGCTGCCATAATCCGAGAGAGGAGCAGTGCATCGAGAACACAGCAAACGGGATCTAATTTGCTTCTGCTGTAGAGATAACCTGGCTGGGAACTGAAAGCCTGTGCGATAGAATGCTGGCTGGCTCATTTTTTTCCCCTCTGGCTTTTAACCTATCACTCATTTTTCAGGGATGTGGAGATACGCATTTCGAAATATGACGAATTTCAGACTGCCAATTTCTGACTGGCTCACGTTGCTAATCGCAATCACACTCTCAATTTAGTGTAAATTCTGCAGAAAGGGCAATGAGTTACTTATCTTTGTAGCATCGTAATAACGAAAAGATAATGACTTGATCATCAGGCTGTGGTTTGTGACTTACAATTTGAATTAATCAAATATTTTTAATCAATAGTTTCTCTGCAGTTGTTTGAGAACCACTGCATAGGGAATAAACGTACGGATCCAAAATACGTGCGTTTTATTTTTTATGCGACAAGTAAAACTTTTCCTAAAACTACTTCAGCAACTTTGGGTCGTCTACGTACAGTATGCTCTTTCAGCAGTTCAGCAGTTGATTCAGCTTTCTTTGAATCAGAAGTAGATGTGGACACGATTCTTTGCGTGGCTCGGCGAAGTGGTCTGCCATGAAGAGGATGGCAAATCATCTTGGGCTTGCCTCTCAGCGACGTATTGCCCACACAGGCACGGTGAGAATTTCCACTGATTGTCTTTGTGCTTCCCAAATCCTGTCTTGGCCAGAAGTGTCGACGGATCTCCCGCCCGACTTGAGAACATCTGGAGCATTACTGCCAGGGACCTCGAACAAGCTGTGCAATTTGTTGGACAGAATTTGGAAAGGACATCTCTCAGGAGGACATCGAGGAACTCTGTCGACCAATGCTTGCACAAGTGACAGAGGTGACCGTCGCGCACTGGCTTTCGCAATTTGTGAAGCTCTTTCTCTTGACTAAATCATCCAATTTTTCTCGAATTTAATCATTTGTTTGCCTGGACATGTAAACCTTCATCCGAATAATTCCTTAGTGGAGCTTCCTTTTTTGTGTTATGTTGCGTTATTTTGTTATATGTTGTTGTCTCGTAAATAAAGTAATACATCAAAATTAAGACTGCTTATTGCTGATTACGAGGTCCACAATTCATTAGCACGGCTTTAAGTCATGCTGGCCAACATGGACCACGCTGATGACAATTGGTTTCCATCGTATTGGCTCGCGGCATTCGGGCGACTGTGCTCTCTACAGTGTGTCCTTTATGTGCGACAGTAAAATCTTCAGGGAAGTCGTACAACGCAATGACCCATCTTAAGGGCCACATTACACCGCAGGAACAGCGCCACGCCACAAAACCAGCGCCCTCGGTATTCGTCAGTGTCAGCAGGAAAATTAGTCCGTACATTAAAATCACGTGACAAACACCGCTCTCTGTCAACCCCACTCTCATCCCGTCCCATCATTATCGACATCCGACCTTGGTTGTACTTACACAGCCCTCTCTCTCAGGAACTATAGCTCCGGATGGAACCCCAATTCGCTTTGACCTAGCCTGCATCTATCGTGGAACTCTCGTCAAGCACAAAAAAGAGCAGGTGACTCCGGCATATAAGAGGGATAAAAGATCGTACTCGCAAAATTAAATACCAAAATCCCTATCTTCGATCTGCTGCCGAATCCTTTGAACATATTGTTAGTTCCAGTATGTTAAACTTCATCGAGACTGAGTAGATTACCTCCAGGAATCGGCATGGATTTAGAAAGCATTGCTCGTGCGATACTCGCCTTTGGATAAACGGCAACAGGTGGATCCCGTATATCTAGATTTTCCGAAAGCATTTGACGCGGTGCCACACTGCAAGTTCTTGAGAAAGGTACTAGTATATTGAAAAAATTCACAGTAGTGTTGGTGTCTCAAAGACTTATTTCTTACGTAATAGAACGCAGTATGTTGCACTCGAAGGCGAATGTACATCAGAGACAAGATTATCGTGAAGAGTGCCCTAGCGAAGTGTGATATGACCGCTGTTGTTCTTCATATACAAAAATGATTTGGCAGACAGAATGGGCGGCAATCTAAGGTAATTTGTTGATGATGCTGTAGTGTACAGTAATGTGTCGAGGTTGAGTGACAATAAGACGATGCAAGAGACGAAGACAAATTTTCTACTTAGTGTGATGAATGGCTGCTAGCTTTGAATCTGGGAAATTGTAAGCTAATGCAGATGAGCAGGAAAAACAAACATGTGATATTCGGATACATTATTACTAACGTTCTGCTGGAAACCATCAAGTTGTTTAAATATCTGAGTGTAAGGTTGTAGGGCGATACTAAATGTAACGAACATGTGAGAACTGTGGTAGGGAAGGCCAATGATCGACATCGGTTTATTGGGAGAATTTTAGGAAAGAGTGGTTCACCTGTAAAGGAGACCGCATGTAGGACGATGGTGCGACCTATTCTTGAGTACTGCTCGAGTGTTTGGACTTCGTACCACATCGGCTGAAGGAAGCAGTTCAGAGGAGGGCTGCTAGCTTTATTACCGGTAGGTTCGAACAACGCGTAAGTGTTACGGAGATGTTTAGGAAGCTCAAATGGGAACCCCTGGAGGGAAGGCGACGTTCTTTTCGAGAAACACTATTGATAAAATTTAGAGAACCGGCATTAGAAGCTGACTGTGAAACGATTGTACTGCCACCAACATACATTGCGAGTAAGAACCACGAAGATAAGATAAAAGGAATTAGGGTTCATAAGGAGGCATATAGACAATTGTTTGTCCCTCGTTCTATTTGCGAGTGGAACAGGAGGGGAAATGACTGGTAGTGGTAGAGGGTGCCCTCCAACGCACACCGTACGGTGGCTTGCGGAGTACCTGTGTAGATGTAGATGTAGCACTATAGCGGCAGGAGAACACTCGAAATATTGAAACCGAAACGGAATTAGTGGTCAAGAGACACTGAATACCATAACGACTGTCCCTTTCAACAATGGCAGAAACGCTAACTCGCTGCTCAACATGACATAGTCCATAAGACAAGTTTTGGACAATAATAGTGAGTCATAGTGTAGCAATAAATATTAACTTTTCCACAGGCAGTTTCACTACTTCAGGGAAATAATCTCGTACGATCAGAGTAAGAACTACACTGAGTCTCAAAGTAATGTATTTAGAAATCTTAGTTCGAGACTGTAAAGTGGTGGATTTCTGCGGGTAATGTCCACCTTGGCAAAAAATAGACATCAGCAGCACTTCATTTAACAAGTATATAATTCATTATTTGGAGTACGATGTACAACGGCGTACAACGATGTACCCTGGAGCAGGAAAGTGAATAAGAAGGCCAGGTCATAAGCTAGAACAAAATAATACCAGTATCGTGAATTACAATCGTAACAGACATGGATGTCTTGGAAGAAGAACTTGATCAAAATTAAATAAAGTAAATGCCTGTTATAGATAGGTTGGGCTTGTAACATACAAAGTTTGCGAAAATTTTGAATGACACAGGCGAAAATAAAAAGAAATTGAGTGACTTTGCGGAATGGACAAGACTATAACACCTGCGGTCGTGGGCCGTAAAAATGATCTAAACTCCTAAATGATGGGAGAAACTCATTGAGAGCAGACCTATCACGCATTCTGATTGTCCCTCAAACTATAACCGATGAGTCTGCCAGCCATCATATTTTCGTAGTTCGTAATTATTGTGTTCGCTTTTGATATGACATGTACATTGATCACTACACATTTTGCTGCTCCGATATGGTTTAGATATTCAATAAATTACTAACGAAATCGTCTGGTGATTAAATTTTTGTCTGTTCTCCATTAATAAGAGGGACACGAAATGTCAAATAGTGAACCCAATGCCATGATCATAGACGTAATCTCGATGGCTATCTCTAATAATTTTGGAAGTCTGTACAAGGAATGAAATGACAAAAGCAGATTCGCATGTGCTACCCTACTTCACACTGAAACAAATTTTGTGCTGGTGGATTTCCATCCTTTTTGGGAAGGGCAGTACTAACAATCTTCACTTTTTGTTGAAATTTATAGGCTTGTTTCAACGTTTCCTAAAATTCCGGATGCAAAACTTACGGTAAAAGACATGCAGATGGAACCATGACTTCACCACTCACATTCCACCGACCTACCCTGTCTTTCACACAAGCACGCAAACGGACCCAAGTCAAATACCAGTAAATATCTGAATCATAAATTATTTTCTTAATTATTGTCATAATCAGAATTCTGATAACGAGAACAGATCATTATAATCGCAGACGCGTCAAAGAAATAATTCATTTGATGGGAAAGGTGGGAAGCGCGAATAGTTGAAATGAGAACACTTAGGGTTCTATGAAGTGAAGGGACCCTCTACTGCATGACGGAAGAAAAGGTAGGAGTCGATTTGAGAAACACTGGGGCCAAGTATTAGCTTCAGCTGTTCAAGATGAGCTTTGGAATATTTGTCACCAAACAGGAGAGAGGCTTGGAAAACGTCGCTTTTCATATTGAAGATCTAATGCGACTAGTGGGACCCAAACGGGTATTCAGGTAGAATGAATTAGACTGGAAATATTTGATCAGACATCCGGAAGAGAGTCGTTCACACAATTCAAAAGATAGCAAGGATCAAGAAATGGGTCAGTTATCGTACATCCAAGTTGCAGACGACAAAAATATAGAACTAGTTAAAAAATATTTTTGAGGATCTGTTTTCAGACAGGCAGTCTGGCTTTAGGAAAGCAAGGAGGACTAATTTGCATGATAATGGAACCATAACGTAAGATAAATCAAATACTCTCATAAGGTATGCCGGCTTAGAGAGAAATGTTCCACGGTGTAAAATGTGAAATTTATCTGAGGTACCCAAATTTCTATTATAATAACAGTTGATAACAAATTTTATAAGTTAAGATTATATCTGAATCATGCAACTACAGCTTGTATGTTTAACATATAGTAAAAAAATTCACCATCACATCATTTACGCTCAAAACAAGGAAGAAAGAAGAGGTAAACAGTGAAAATATGACGAACCACGGAAGAATTATCCGAATGTGACGAAAATTGATAGATTTGATGTACGTGTACAGACAGACAAATGATTACAGTTTTGGAAATGTTGGATGATTTATTCAAGAGAAGTTGCACAAATTGAGCAAGTCAATAATGCATTGTTCAACCTCTGGACGTTATGCAAACAGGTATTCGGCTTGAAATTGATTGCTTGGTGTCCTCCTGAGGGATACTGTGTCAAACTCTGTCCAATCGGTGTGTTAGAACGTCAAAATCCCGAGCTGGTTCGAAGGCCCTGCCCATATTCTTCAAACATTCTCATCTGGGGAGAGATCAGGGGACGTTTTTGGCCAAGGTAAAGTTTGGAAATCACGAAGACCAGCAGTAGAAACTCTCGCTGTGTGCGGATGAGCATTTCCTTGCTGAAACGTATGCCCAGGATGGCTTGCCACGAAGAGCAACGAACGGGGCGTATAGTACCGTCGTCATACCACTGTGCTGTAAGGGTACCGCCGTGGATGACAACTTGGTGTCCTGCTTTGAAATGAAGTGGCTCTCCAGACCAGCCCTGGTTGTCGGGCCGCAAGGATGGAGACAGTCCGTATCCCACCGCCATCCACGGCATCACCAACAGACACGTTTCCTCTGATTACCGAGGCTCAGTTCGAAGCGGGAGTCATCACTGGAGAGAATTCCATTCCAGTCAGTGATATTCCAGACCGAATTCATAAACGGACTTGTTGGTGTACAGAGGTCAACGGTAGTCGGTGCAAGTTCTTTGCGGCCACTGATGCATCATCCGCACGTCGGATGGACGATAAGGGTCAGGTCGTGGCTCTGAACGCTTCTCTGAGGACTGCACGGTCTGAGGTCCTCACGCTCTGTTGTCGTCCTTCATGGTCGACGTGCCCCTTCTTCCCGCTGTCTTCGGCTATGATTCACTCATTCCTGCCAACATCGTCCAATAGTGACATCGTTCCTATTCAAATGTCGAGCGATTACGCCAGGTGGCTTCTTTGAGCCAACTACACGTCCTGTCTCAAATGTTATCAGCGTATATTGTTCACGTGCATGTCTGTGAGCTATAGTTGCCTTTCAGATGAGTACAAGGAATGAATTTACCAAAGCCTTTATGCCCTGGTATTGACATGTCCCCTGTTTACTCACCATTTACTACCCTTATAAGCTGCTATATGAAATTACGCTGCAGTGTTACGTATTCATCCATTGGTTGCCAGAGTTTACAGTTTTACATTTTCGTTGCTACCTGTATGAATATCAGCTTGTGATCAATTCGCATAAATCCTTCGTGGTGCGTTTTGTTTGTTTGCCTATTCCTTCTTTAAAACATTGTAAAATAAGGGTAGTGAATGGAAACAAAAAGGGGGGTTTAATGATCCAAACAGCGCTTTATATTTCATCTACATCTACATTGATACTCTGCAAAACACATTTAAGTGCCTGGCAGAGGGTCATCGAACTACCTTCACAATTCTGTATCTTTTCGTACGAGCTGTGATATCCCTTATTTTATCGTGGTGATTTTCATTAACTAAATCCTATATTCGCCACCGGCTACGCTCATATTACCTGTAAACCCCCTTGAAAAGTTGTCTAGAAATTTTTGAGATTAGCATATTCAAACAGACAGAGAACCATGAGTATTTTACAATTTTATGATTAGTGTAGATTTAGCCTGCTTCTTTTCCTTGGACATATCCGAGTCCTCTACACCTCCTGCCACCTTGATCCCACTCACCCCCTGGTTGCTCCCCTCCTTTCCAACCCCCGCCCGCTGCTCCGCCTTCACTGTTGTGTACCACCTACCCTCCACCTCTACACCCTTCACCTCCTTTCCCAAGGTAGTTTTCGTCAACTTCCCCTCCTAGATGTTGCCCTCTCTCCCCCTCTGTATCCTTCCTATCAACTCTGATTCTCACTTCTCCCACTCTACCTCTGTCCTTCCTTTTCCTGGGCTCCCCCTTCCCTCGCCTGCCATCCTGTTTCTCCCCATCTACCGTGTCTTTGTCTATATTCTCTCACACAGGTCCTTTTGATTTCCCCTCCTCTGCCTTCTCCACTACTTCTCTCGTCTGCCCTGCCCACCTATTATGTGTCCTTTCCCTCCATTGGCTCCCCCCTTTTGCTATTTCCTCTCCTCCACCCTTCTTTTCCCCTTATCTGTCTGGGTCCTCCTCCCCCGCCTCTTCATTTCCTTAGGCTGTGGTGTGTCATCTTCGAATCTACTCTATAGTGCAGTGTTTAAGTGAGTGTTCAGTGTTGTGCATCACCCTTTTTCAGGTGTTGCGAACAGAAACAAGACTGTCATAGTGTTCTTAAATTGTGCCTGTCTATTGTGTGTCTTAATTAGCATCACCACCCCTTTGTTTTTATATTTTAATTTCCACAACTTTCTGCCATTTTTCAGTTTCACAAAGTATACGTTTTATCACCACCGTCCGCCCTCGCCTCCCTGGCGGAACCGAATTTCAATAAAGGGAAACAAAGAGTAGTGTAGATTTAGCTGTCAGTCCCATGATTCCAATAGTTAGTTTTACTACAAACATTTAACTTAAAGAAGTAAGATATAAAATTACGATATGTAGAAGGTTTGGGATACCTAAAATTTCGACACGGCAGGATCTTATTTGTATTACCCGTGACATTCCTCAAATTAACGACCTCTTCTCCACTTTTAAAGTGCAATTTTTCATTTTTGAAAATAATTTCTATGAATAGTTATTTATTCCGCATTCTAAAATTCTCTTTTGCAAAACTGAATACGAATTGTGTAAACATTATGAATTCCTGAAGCCACAGTTCTGAGGTTTCTAAAATTATGTACTATTGTCGAAATTATTGAGATAGTTATAAAATTATTTAATTTGAATGTTAGTGTTTCTAGAAGAAATTTAAATATTTGTATTCCTAGAAGTTTCTGGAGGGTAAGGTGAAATTGTAGCCATGGGCACTGAGTGCCAGTTCTAAGACTATGTGTTTCTCTTGTCACCTATAAAGATACTATCCCAGTCAGTCTGTCATTAACTTACTAACTGAAGAATGTGGTATCAAGTAATTGAGTGTACCAGGACATCAGCACAAGATTATTATATTTGAGGTATTTTATGTTTGATGTGCTGATAGTCCTTGCTACATTTTATTCTAATGTGAAGCAGCATCACTAAGTCGCTTGAAAGCTTGTAAAGGTCATGAACTTCTGTTAGCATGTTACAAGATCATGAACTTCTTTTAGTATGCTACAAGATCATGAACTTCTGTCAGTATGTTACAAGATCATGAACTTCTGTTAGTATGTTACAAGATCTGATGATAACAACACAGAAGCGTCAAAACTGGTAATCAACAAAAAGATTTGCAAGTGATCTTGGCGAGCTGGGTTTTTGGGAATAATGTCACATTTTCTGGCCTGCTCCAATGCTAACAATGTACAGTTGGTGAGAGAATTCGTGAGACTCCTCAGCTTATCGTTACACTGAACTGTACAGCTATAGTGTCTGTTATGCAGCATAACCTGCAAGGAGACAAAGTCCTAGCAAAAAATTGTCTACAGGCATTAAGTCGAAAAACAATATGATCGTTCTCAGACTGTTTTAGATAATTAGGAAAACTATATTGCTCCTTATTAATTTATCTCTTACGTTTATTAGTTGCGATCAATAAACTAATAAAAGTCTCTATTTATTATATGCACTTTATTAATGCAAATAAATTACAGCTTATCATTGTAATGACACGAAAGAGGTCTTTTTTAATTCAGCGGACCTCCTAAACAGTGACGAGTTAGCAGCATAATATACACTTTTAGCTTCAAAATGATCTGTGTCCACATTGGGACCACAGTCATATAGAAGTAGTATTGCAGGAAGGACTACTGCAAAAGTTTGCAAATGAAGGGATAGGGGTAGAGAAATAACGAAATTCAGTTGATAGTTCACCCAGTGTCATAATTAGATACAATCAATAACTGACAGAAGTAGAAAAAGCACATACTAGCAAGTGAGGTCTTTTGTAAGTTTTTCACCATTACATCTACAACACAGGGGGACAAGCTTTCGGCTGTCGTGTCATACTCAGGTCCTAGCGCCAAAGAGCCCAGCCTCGCTTCACGTTTCCTCCATCATGATGCTGCGCTGTCAGAGCATGAGGAGGGGGAAGAGGGGAAAACCGTGCACGCGCAGTATTTAAGTGGGAATGCAGTCACACAGCACAGATTTTATATTTCACATTTCTCGACAACGTAGTTCACAAACAAAACAAATTTTCAGTTTTGGATAATTACTTTTGGCATGCTGAAGACATTGTATGATTCTTACCAGGTGCAAACTACTAGCATACGGACAGACACAGACTGTTTCACAGAGTTTTGCACTCAAGTTGCCACCTAATTGTGACTTATTCAGTTTCATATTCGAAAAAAAATCTGTCACACAAATATGTCGACCGAAATATTATACCATTTTTGCAACTTCATTATGAAGACTTGCAAACCTACCTGACAAAAGCAATGTAGAAGTCCTTGAGAGATTTTACGTCTCAGGATTTGTCATTAAAACAGGCATAACTTTATAGGTCAGTCAGTTACATCTGCACCTGCACGGGACGCTTTAAGCTGAAATGGCAAATGGTCTCGAAAGTAGCTCGAAAACAGGCTTAAGAGTGGCAGTTTACGAAACTGTCCTTGTAATTCTTTCACAGCCACAATGAATTCCTGAAACTTTGCGTTTTCCTTAACAGGAATGAGCTTAGGGAAATCAACGGCTCTTGTCAGAATGTGTCCCTTCTATAAAGCGATTTTCTTTTTAAATGCATCCCCATCAATTCAGAAATAAGTTGTTTTGCAGTGACTTACTGCTTGCAGTGTACAGTCGAGTCCACTTAAAATGCGAAGTCTGCACTCCATTCCAGATGTCCTAATTTTCGTTCCTCCACACCTTCACAAATTCAACAGCAATGAGTTTTAAATTGAAAAATCGTTCCATGCCTGCCCCTTGACTTAACGTAAGTGGTTTGCAGTAAAATACGAAGTCTCCATAGTCTTCACCAATTTCAACTGTAAAGTGTTGTAACGAACAACAGAACAATGCGTACAACTTCAGAAAATTTACTATTGGTAGCACTAAAATCTTCATATGCTCCATGAGGGCAAATTTAGCAAAAAGTCCTTTTTGATGTACAAAACAATGACCCGTATGTCAATCGTAATAACTTTTTGCACTTTCATTGTCAACTAAATTTTTGAATACTTTCTGCACGATGTTGCAACGCCGGTTCATAGCACATTTGTAGTACCTGTCACTTACACAAACTGACAATTCTCACCCCACTCTTCTGTCATTCCTATTCGTTTTAAATTATTGCGAAGACAGAGCACGAGACTGCCTCTTTTTGTGCAAACAGCCACTGACGTGTGAACGTCTTCACACCACGAACACACCGAGTAAGGTGGCGCAGTGGTTAGCATACTGGACTCCCATTCGGAAGGATGATTGTTCCGGGATGGTTCCTTTGAAAGAGCAAGGCTTATATCCTTCCCTCATCCGATCGGACCGGTGACACAAGTGGTCTCCTCCTGCCCCAGATTAGGACCGCTGGTAAAATACTGATATATCGATACCTATTGCAAGAAATGTCGATATAAGGGCGATATATTTTCATAGATGTATTGATGTATTAATATCGCAATGGCAATTAGGGTTGCCGATATTTTTATTTCATATTACATTTTTTCGCAATTTTGGTAAATGTTTGAAATTGTCCTCTTGAAATTATAGTACAACGTAATTTTACTTCCAGTGTGTGAAGGAGTCTGACTAGTTTTTGAGCTCTCCTCATGTCCAGTGTCTCTCTCACTGTGTGAAGCAAGTATAGTTGCCACAAAAGAAATTAGATTGCACTGCGAGATGATCGTGTGAATGGAATAACGACATTTCCTATGTGAAGAAATATTTCAACGGTTGCGTTAAAACAAAAAATTTCTTCACATTCGTATTCTTCGAAAACAGTTGCTGAAAATAATGAACACCAATCCAAACGAGAAGATTGGTCTTTGCGGTGGGCGGAGACTTGTGAGGGGAAACGCTGACGTAATCGGTGCTCGGCGCTACCAACATAAATTCCGTCGTTTAGCTTCAGCAAGCAATTTTGGTACTACAGCTGCTAGGCCGCTGACGTTTGCAGAAATGAGAAACCAGGAAAGTCGACATGAAGTGTTCGAGACAAATCCGATATGTGACGGAACCGAATGACGGACCCATCGGACGCCTTTTATTGTTCCACTTACACGCAGTTACCATTTCTAGTAAAGTGGTTATCACCAAGCATGAACCTGCGTCAATTTCTTTTCAATTTTTACTCTATGGTGGATACGCAGATTGCTAGCTTTTTGATGTACAGAATATCTAATAATAAATCAATACTTAAATATACAGCTCTAACGGTACATTTACAATGGGCAACTGATATCTTTATGAGCTGGTACGTCAATGTTTTTTCCTTCGGAATTTCCATATATCGATACTTTTTGCGATATTACGGTGGTCAATAATGGCATTTTTCTAAAATATCGATATATCGTATTCCAGGTATTTTTAAAAATATCAGTAGTCGTGCCCGCAATCAGCCACCCTACCAGTACCACGAACAAATACCCAAGAGAAAGCAGCGCAGGCAGCATGATTCTGTCGAACTCAGAGTTCTGCCGAACCGAAAATGCCGCACCGCAATGCTAAATGAGACGTCGCGCTTTCCGAGTACTTCCGAGAAGGACCAAAGCCGAGTGACATGCCGGCGCTTTGCCAGCAGCGGCCCGCACACGCTGCACGCATGAAGTTTGACGTGCTATGGCCGGCCCTCATCTGCAGGATACAAGTAAAGTCAGGGACAACACATGTGTGGGGGGGGGGCTTTTTGTTATTTATTGTCAATCTGTTGGGATCTTACATGGAAGTAACAATTTTTTTCTACAGTGTGAATATAACTAAAAACTACGGTAGTTGTCCCCTCGAAGGGTGAACATCTTACCACAAAGCTATGTACATTCCTCCCTTGCTTATCCAGTGATAGCTACGACGTATAATTGGCGACTTAAATGGTGAAATAAGTCGCAGCCTCTGTTGGGATGAGCTTCCTAGACTCAAAAACGTAAGTTAGCTTCATCTACGCCATTCCTTAAGTGAGAATCAGTCAAATATTTAATCCAAATGATTAGAAAATCGCGAGTGAATTTGACAAATCTGAACCACTTTAGGAAGTAAATCTATGATCATATAGTGGCGAAACAAATTTTCCATTGTAGCCAGCAACATTGAGAAAACGTGGGCTCGGCTGATGCTTGCTAGCACAGGGGATGCTCACATTGCGAAGACGCGGCGGCGCAAGCTGCCACTGCTTTGACTGCTAGCCGAGATACCTAAAACGCGTTTCTGTAACTGTGATTTCGTTCTGAAGCATAGTTACAAATAATATCCAGATGCACCGACTGCAACTTGAGCATCATAAACAAAGAGCAGGGGAAATTATCTGGGTGGCACTCCTTTTCAGTAACTGTCATAGCCATTTTCGTTTTTCAGCTTTAAGTGAAGTACAAACTGAAAAGCATTCGAGAGATGCGATTCAGTTCTACGACGTCACCAGATGCTATTAACATTATGACTAAATAACATTCATTTTAATGTTATAACTTGAAAAATATTTTCCTTATGAATGATTTCATTGACACCATCTGTAACCCGTAACGGAAATGAAAACACGACGTAACAATGATTGCGAAATCGAAAACACACAAAGGAATTTCATACACTGCTAGCAAAGTATAGTATCAGTTCACAAAAGCAAACTGTGTAACGAAATCTTTCTCAGTGGGGCAGAAATAAAGCTGAGAAATGCGAAGAAAATTAAACAGCTGAATGTTAACAGAAGTAGCAGATAATGTGAAACAAGGACGAAAAGTGCCGACAATACTATCTCCAATATCTCTTCCTAAGAATAACTGTCATTCATTCTACAAGTATGCCATTTAAAAACGGAAAACGAATGAATTGTGAGCTTTTTAATTTTCAGGTTTGCTTCTTAAGACACAGAGGAACCAAACTAACACGAAGAGGTTTCACGAAGAGAGTGTGAGACAGAATTTCTGTACACTACTTCGAAGTTGGAGTATTTTGCTGGTAGTTTATTTCCCTATTATTTCACAATAACGACCGCTCTAGGCTATCATAATATTGACAGGAAATAATTTGAGTGTCATTCTAAAACAGACCTGTATGTTGAACAGTACAACACTTGCGGCCGAATCTGACTCAGTGGGTAGCGCTCATTTTAATTTCATCTTCATGACTTTTGAAATGTCTTAATAAAGCTGTCTAGATGATCTTGTGCTCTTGAGTATATCCACTGAAGCATTTGCTCATATGTTTCTGCTTACGTAATAAGTCGAAGGTCACATAAACAGGGCAAAACCAGAAGTTGAAATAGACTTGGCAACCAGACACCTAACTGTTATCACCGTGAAATAACTGGAAAAAGCAGAGCATCGGTAAGGCGAGGAATTTAGACGAAATGAGGCTGATGATATAAGAAAAACGTTTTGAGGTGAGACCCAAATAATTTCTTCTGTAAGTATTCCTATCTTTCAATTGCCTTTTTCTGTAGCACCATAGCGTGAGGTCATCCACATGAGTCCTTGAAGGAATTCGTTAAACTTCGGTTACACGATAAAGCAGTCAAATGTAATGGTCGTAAATTCAACAAAATATCTATGACTTACAATTACGAACAACTTATGCTGGAAGGAACACATAGAAAATGTTGTGGGGAAGGATAACCAAGGACTGTGTTTTATTGGCATGACACTTAGAAAATGTAACAGATCTACTGAGGAGACTGCCTACACTACTCTTGTCCGTTCTCTTTCAGAATACTGCTGCGCGGTGTGGGATCCGTACCAGATAGGACTGACGAAGTACATCGAAAAAGTTCAAAGAAGGGCAGCACGTTATGTATTATCGCGAAATATGGGAGAGAGTGCCACAGAAATGGTACAGGATTTGGGTTGGACATCATTAAAAGAAAGGCGTTTTTCGTTACGACGGAATCTTCTCACGAAATTCCAATCAACAACTTTCTCCTCCGAATACGAAAATATTTTGTTGACACCGACCTACATAGGGAGAAACAATCACCACGATAAAATAAGGAAAATCAGAGCTCGTACGGAAAGATGTAGGTGTTCGTTCTCTCCGCACGCTATTCGAGATTGGAATAATAGAGAATTGAGAAGGTGCCTCTGTCAGGCACTTCAATGTGATTCGCAGTGTGTTCACGTAGATGCAGACATTTGAAAAATCTATTATCTGGTGGTTATTTTGTGTAATGGCCTGAAATATTAGGTTTAATTTATGAAAGTCCAAACTGTCGTTTCTTCCTATGTAACACAAGCTTTGCAAAGCTGGCTAGGATAACGTCCGTAAAACGGGTTCCTAACAAAATAGTCCCGAAATGTAGCAATGCATCCAATACATGAAGTCTTACTGGGATTCTAAATTAGCATCTGACTCCATATTTCCACATATATCCTACATTAACAAATGTTAGCCCCTCGGAGCGAATAACAACCCCAGACTACAACCCATCACAAAATCAGAATAATTCACTCTCCCTCGAAATAAAATATTCAATACATGAAAAGAAAGCTTCCACTGCATTCTAGAGGAAAGAAATCCACACTCGGTCACTCACGTCAAAGAAACCTGTGAATTATTTAATCAAAGGTTTAAGATATATTCCGAAAACACAGACACTATTACTGCACTTCGTAGTATCTAATTATGTGTGTTTAAGTGAAATTCAACTGCTATCGAAGTCTATGCTGGCCTGGTACACGTAAAGGATATATTTTTCGAGAACATTAATAAAAAATTTTTACCCCTCTGACTGCTCTTCTTCCATCATTCAGCAAACGTTTTCACCGCATCAACCTAGCGTTATTACACAAGGGGAAAGTCACATAGCGCACGTTCTGCATATGTAGCTAGACATAAACACCGACGAGGCAAAACATTATGACCACCTGTTTAGTATCGTAATGTTCCACTATGCAAACACAATAGGGCAGCGACTCTGCTTGTTACGGATCCTACAGGTCCTTGACACGAATCCGGAAGTATGCGGCACCAGATATTTACACACAGGTTAAGCAATTTCCACATATTACATCTACATCTACATTTATACTCCGCAAGCCCCCCAAAGGTGAGAGCCGGTGGGCACTTTATGTTCCACTGTCATTACCTCCCTTTCCTGTTCCAGTCGCAAATGGTTCGCGGGAAGAACGACTACCGGAAAGCCTCCGTGCGCACTCGAATCTCCCTAATTTTACATTCGTGATCTCCTCCGGAGGTATAAGTAGAGGGAAGTAATATATTCGATACCTCATCCAGAAAAGCACCCTGTCGAAACCTGGACAGCAAGCTACACCGCGATGCAGAGAGCCTCTCTTGCAGAGTCTGCCACTTGAGTTTGCTAAACATCTCCGTAACGCTATCAAGCTTACCAAATAACTATGTGACGAAACGCGCCGCTCTTCTTTGGATCTTCTCTATCTCCTCTGTCAACCCGACCTGGTACGGATCCCACACTGATGAGCAATACTCAAGTATAGGTCGAATGAGTGTTTTGTAAGCCACCTCTTTTGTTGATGGACTACATTTTCTAAGAACTGTCCCCATCAATCTCAACCTGGTACCCGCCTTACCAAGAATTAATTTTATTTGATCATTCCACTTCAAATCGTTCCGCATGCATACTTCCAGTTATTTTCCAGAAGTAACTGCTACTAGTGTTTGTTCTGCTGCCATATAATCATACAATAGTGGATCCTTCTTTCTATATATTCGCAATAAATTACATTTGTCTATGTTAAGGGTCAGTCGCCACTCCCTGCACCAAGTGCCTATGCGCTGCAGATCTTCTTGCATTTCGCTACAATTTTCTAATGCAGCAACCTCCATGTATACCACAGCATCATCCGCGAAAAGCCGCATGTAACTTCCGACACTATCTACTATGTAATTTATATATATTGTAAAAATCAAAGGTCCCGTAACACTCCCTTGTGGCACGCCACAGGTTACTTTAACGTCTGCAGACGTCTCTCCATTGAGAACAACATGCTGTGTTCTGTTTGCTAAAAACTCTTCAATCCAACCACACAGCTGGTCTGATATTCCGTGGGCTCTTACTTCGTTTATCAAGCGACAGTGCTGGGCTGTATCTAACGCCTTCCGGAAGTCAAGGAAAATGGCATCTACCTGGGAGCCTGTATCCAATATTTTCTGGGTCTCACAAACAAATAAAGCGAGTTGGGTCTCACACGATCGCTGTTTCCGGAATCCATGTTGATTCCTAGAGAGTAGATTCTGGGTTTCCAGAAATTACATGATACGCGAGCAAGAAACATGTTCTAAAATTCTACAACAGATCGATGTCAGAGATATAGGTCTATAGTTTTGAGCATCTGCTCGACGACCTTTCTAGAAAACTGGAACGGGATGGTGGTTTACGGGCACGCAGCTGGTGTTCACATGTGTTCCAGTGGTTAGAGATCAGACGCATTTGGTGGCCAACGTATCATTGCGAGTTCACTGTAACGCCCCTCAGACCACTGTAGCACGATTGTGACCTTGAAACAAGGACAGTTATCATTCTCGAAGAGGGAGACTTCAGACATGAAGTGAAGGGGGCGGTCCGCAATGATGTTCACGTAGCTCCTCTCTGCCGTGATGCCTTCGATTACCACCGCACGCCCCATGGAAACCGATTTAACTGTACTCATAGCATAATTCTGCCTTCGCCGACCTGCATCTGTAGCGCAGTGCGTGTTTCGTGCAGGCATTCACCTGGACGGCAGCGTGTAAGGACCCAACCAACGACCTGGTGCAACAAGAAGTGCGATTCATTTGACAGGCGACACGTTTCTGTTGATCCACGATCAAACTCAATGATGCTGCGCCCACAGCAATCGTACCTGACAAAGACGTTGGGTGAACACAGAAAAACGTAAGGGTCGTTGATCTAGATTTTCAACAATGGTCTTTGGACGGTGTGTTCCGAAACGCTTGCGCCTACACCAGCGTTCTACCCTGTCGTCAGATATTCCGCAGGTACCTGCCTCTCCTGGATGACGCAGTGGGGATCCACCGGCCTCTACGTTTTGTGATAAGACGTGGTCCTCCAGTACTATAAGGCCTACTCGTTATTTCACAATCCTTCAACCACTTTCCATTGGTGCTCACGGGAGTAGTATGCCAACAGGCGACTAACTTCGCAGTTTCAGAGATTCTCATTTCGGGGCGCCGCGCCGCAACAACATGCCCTTTCTCAAAACCGCTTATATCAGCCGGTTTCCGCATTTGCCGTCCGTATCTTCTCTTTAATGACCGCCCATTCCTCTCTCTTCCGATTACATTCTTTCATTACTGCGTCATTTGCCCGCAGCGTCACCGGGAGGCATTGAACCACTCTGTGGGCAGTGATCATAACGTTTTGTTCATTAGTGTGTCTAGCAGGACCCTTACAGCGTTCTTCACCGTACTTTTTGTCATTTACGTCTCTTCAACTGGTCTTCCAATTCCTTAGCTGTTACAGGTAGAATTACGATCCTGTCGGCTACCATTAAACTTATTTCAGCTCCATCAACTTTAATCCTAATTTCAAATTTCGCCTCATTGCCCTTACTGCTTCCTCAATAGTTTGATTCAGTAATATCGAGGATATACTAAAACGGAGTATTACTCCTTACTTAACTAGTGATGCCGTTGAACCCTGAAGGTCCATGTACTTTTGTTTCTGTCCTAGTTGTATATAATACTTCGCTCCCCGTGTTTTATCCCCTATAGCATAAGAATTCCTGTGAATGTATTACATTAAGGAACGTCAAAATATTTCTTAAAATCCACTAAGACCTTGCATCTGAAGCTACCTTTCTGCATAACATATTTTTTTAAAAAATGTGTGTCAATTCTAAGGGACCAATCTTCTTAGGTCATCGGTCCCTATACTTACACGCTGCTTAAACTAACTTAAACCAACTTACGCTAAGAACAACAGACACACCCATGCCTGAGGGAGGACTCGAACCTCCGGCGGGAGGAATATATTTTAAGGTAAATCGTAAATTTAAGGAAATGCAGCATTGCCTCACGTGTTTCAACATTTCTTCCAAATTCGTATTTCACGAGAGTGGTAGTAACAAATCATCAAATAAGAGAAACTGCTACTTTGTTAGCTGTGGTACTACGCTTCTAAACTGACTGTTTCGCATTAGAAGATACTGATTCTAGAAAAGTGTTTTCAATATTCCGGTTAATTTTGTTTTCGCGCAATGACGTACGAATTTTGTTATTATTTCATTATGCAAACAAAGGTACCCATCCATAGCTGGCGTCACACTGGGATGCACATGCGATTTTCGATAACTAGATTCCCTCCCGCCTCCCTGTTTATTCTTTTTTAAATGGATAATGTTGTTTGATATGTTAAATTTGTGATTCTGTTTCATGTTAACTTTATTTTGATCGACGCGAAAAAATCAGTTCGTATTTCTCCTCGTGGTGGTCATCCCGATGGGCTGTGGACTGGCAGTTTTCTCCACTCTTTAGACATTTCTCGTAATTGTAAATAAACAGTTGTACTACTAATTGTGCATCATCTGTTCAGTGTAGTCATTTAAAGTTTGACATTTCTGCTGCGATCAACGAAAGATAAATTCATACACTTGTTAATTTTATGACGGTTTTCATTTGGTTTTGTGGGGAGGGCAACTGCAGTCGTTACAACCACTAATAATAATTGCTTCTTTTAATGGTGATGGTGATAATTATGATGATGGTTATGTAGTGTTAGAGTATTAAACGTGGGTACTTACTCGCGGTGCTAGCTGTGCAGTTGGCACATAAATGAACTTTAATATGCCTTGTATGGTATAAGCCTTGTATGATCTAAGACTTGTATTACTAACTACCGATTTCTTTGAACAATATCTCTGTGGATCGATCACACTACGAGTTATGAAAAACGTATGCCTTTACATACTTGTTCTCTTTATATCTCGTTAATGCTGTCACCTCTCCGCAACTTAATTATCCTAAGAATACTGCTGCAGTACATGCACAACATCTTCCTATCAGCGTACTGTCGTAACTCCATGTGATTTTCTTACACGTCACAAAGAAATATCAGTTTCGTTTGCTCATTGTAGTATTAGAAATCTCTCTCTTAGCAGCAGAAGTGGATTCCGGCAACAATACATAAGCCTGATATGTAGCTAACCGATTTTTGCCAAGGAAAGAACAGATTAGCATTGCTTTTGTAAATAAACAGTATGAAGGTGATACACTGTCCGACAGTAAGCTAGCGTAAAGAGGGTTGTAGTCCCTTAAATGAAACTTTCAATAAGAATAAATGTACACAACGATTACAAATTTTATATGTAAATACACTCCTAAATAGCAAATAGTATTGAACCTACCATGCTTTATAGCAACCTATGTAATTGTAAAATGCAACCTTCCACAGTTGGAAATGTCACATTTATTAAAATATTCCGGTTTTCTGCCGTGTTCTAATGAATTTATTTAAAAATCCAATGTTTCGTCTCCAACTGTAGTGGGACATCATGAAGGAGGTTCGAGGCTTACGTGAAGCACAATAATCGGGAATATTTTAATAATTGTAATTTATAAAAACGTTATATAATCTTAGACTGCTGTTCAAATAAATACATAACATAGGTTTATAATACCACTATCTATCAAACAAACTTGGAATGTTAAAATACGCTGCACAACATCGATTAAGCATAGTACGTATTTTCTGCTGTTCCAGTTTTAAATATTATTTCTAATAAATGTGGATAACGGATGTGGTAAATTTGTTCAGCTGATAAGGTTATTCACAGACCTTGCAATTAATGTATACAGCATCTTCCATTTTAATGCTACACATTAATGTGCAATCGTTATAATGTAATCATTAAATACTTTCTGTATTGTGTCTTTCTGAAACTGAACTGTAAAAAAAATGTGTCTAATGCTGAACAAAAATATGTAGTTCAATAATGTTAATTATTTATGAATAATAATAATCCTGATACACATGTAGAAACTTCTAATGAAAACATTCTATTTTTTCATGGAGAATCTAACAACATTATTTCACTTCTCCATTAATGTAGAACTTGTTAATGAAGAACTCGCCGACATTATATTCTTACATTCCTCAGTAATTAGTAAAAGTCAAATTTCAGCTGTGGTATGTGACTCATAATTATTCATCTAGCCCAGGGCCGGCCAGAAATTCTGCACGCGTGCGGTGGTCTTGCACACGTGCAACTTCCGGGTCACAGCGAGCACGCCGCAGCCGTCAGCGTTCATGTAGTGCATATTTCTACGCACAGATGTCGTTCCTCTGTTACACAAAGTGCGTTGTCGACATCTCTTTTGTATATCACAACCTGGGCTGTAACTGTAAGATCTGTTGCTTCATCGAGCGGAACAGAGAAAGCAACAAAGTATTTAGCCTTATTTATTAGCGGCCTGTGCAGATCGCCGGCCATAGCACTGATACGTCTTGTCACTGTTTGTTTGGATAGATTGATTTCTTGAAACCTGCTAACGTTCGTGGGACACGCAAGTTCTGCTGCATCAATCAGACACCCTTTCACAAACTCCCCTTCGGAAAAGGGTTTCCCAGATTGTGCAATTCTTAATGCGATTTTAAAACTTGCTCGCATTGAAGATTTAGAGTGGTTGTCATTCTGGAAAATTGAAAACAGTACATTGTACAGCGTACAGTAAAACAGACGTAAATGTAACACAAGAAACTAAGAGTTCTAGAAGTATCAGTTACTTTGACGTACAGTAAAATCGAGTTGATGTGTCTCATCCATTTTCTGAAGGACATTTAATTTTGCTTGCTGTTCTTCACTGTTGAGTACACTACACTCTTCTTTGTGATATGTAATGTAATGTCTTTCAATTGAAAACTTACGCTGGATGCCTATTATTCGGCGGCACAGCAAACACTGTGAGTTTTCACCAAAAGAATTGCAGATCCCAGTCATTTTTAAACGACTGAGAACATAGATCTCCCGTCCTTTGCTTTCTCACAGCCATTTCTCAGTACTTCTCTGTTAAGGTTACGGTCACCAGGGGTAAACGTGACTGGATATGTTGCGCTCTTGCTTGAACCATAGGGAAGTGAAGCCGCCGCCGTTCATTTAGGACACATGTCTAATAACAGATGTTGTTGTCGCACATGTGCAGCATTTCCGCACGTCTGCACACTGTGCAGCGTTTGGCCGGCTCTGATCCAGCCTATACTGTTTGTGACATTGACAATGCAATGTCATAAGAATTGTTTAACAATTCCAGAGTCACTAACATTTGGAAGAACCATTTATATTTTTTCTAAAACGAAACGAATTAATCGAAGGAATATTATACATTTATGGCTGCTCCGTAGGTCCTGCGATGAGACGGCTAACACTGCCTGTGGCGCCGGCGTAACAAATATAACGTGGCAACCAACTGACGGGTCTACTAAAGCCGATGAAATACTTGTGTTCGCCAAACACTATAGGCCTCTGTTCACTCAGCCGTTAATTAATCTGCATTGGTATAGTGCGCAAGTATTAAATCATTATATCTTGTTCATGAAAGCAACATGAAAGGTGATGTAGCTGCCTATTCTGCTGGATTTTACACAATATAATAAAAGCACCTTTCGTCAAACACTGCGTCAGTAATGGCCATAACCATTACAGCATCACACGACATCAGAGCTTCGGTCAATAATCGTGAACAACGCTGTTAGTTACAAATCATTCTCTATAATTCACATTTTGTGACAGGTGCCAAACAGCAGAGTTTTGACGCCGTATGATGTTTCCTTGGTTAAGACTATAACTACTTCATAGGTTTGAAAAGATAGACTTTTATTCTACACTCCTGGAAATTGAAATAAGAACACCGTGAATTCATTGACCCAGGAACGGGAAATTTTATTGACACATTCCTGGGGTCAGATACATCACATGATCACACTGACAGAAACACAGGCACATAGACACAGGCAGCAGGGCATGCACAATGTCGGCACTAATACAGTGTATATCCACCTTTCGCAGCAATGCAGGCTGCTATTCTCCCATGGAGACGATCGTAGAGATGCTGGATGTAGTCCTGTGGAACGGCTTGCCATGCCATTTCCACCTGGCGCCTCAGTTGGACCAGCGTTCGTGCTGGACGTGCAGACCGCGTGAGAAGACGCTTCATCCAGTCCCAAACATGCTCAATGGGGGACAGATCCGGAGATCTTGCTGGCCATGGTAGCTGGCTTACACCTTCTAGAGCACGTTGGATGGCACGGGATACATGCGGACGTGCATTGTCCTGTTGGAACAGCAAGTTCCCTTGCCGGTCTAGGAATGGTAGAACGATGGGTTCGATGGCGGTTTGGATGTACCGTGCACTATTCAGTGTCCTCACGACGTTCACCAGAGGTGTACGGCCAGTGTAGGAGATCGCTCCCCACACCATGATGCCGGGTGTTGGCCCTGTGTGCCTCGGTCGTATGCAGTCCTGATTGTGGCGCTCACCTCCACGGCGCCAAGCACGCATACGACCATCATTGGCACCAAGGCAGAAGCGACTCTCATCGCTGAAGACGACACGTCTCCATTCGTCCCTCCATTCACGCCTGTTGCGACACCACTGGAGGCGGGCTGCACGATGTTGGAACGTGAGCAGAAGACGGCCTAACAGTGTGCGGGACCGTAGCCCAGCTTCATGGAGACGGTTGCGAATTGTCCTCGCCGATACCCCAGGAGCAACAGTGTCCCTAATTTGCTGGGAAGTGACGGTGCGGTCCCCTACGGCACTGCGTAGGATCGTACGGTCTTGGCGTGCATCCGTGCGTCGCTGCGGTCCGGTCCCAGGTCGACGGGCACGTGCACCTTCCGCCGACCACTGGCAATAACATCGATGTACTGTGGAGACCTCACGCCCCACGTGTTGAGCAATTCGGCGGTACGTCCACCCGGCCTCCCGCATGCCCACTATACGCCCTCGCTCAAAGTCCGTCAACTGCACATACGGTTCACGTCCACGCTGTCGCGGCATGCTACCATTGTTAAAGACTGCAATGGAGCTCCGGGTGCCACGGCAAACTGGCTGACACTGAAGGCGGCGGTGCACAAATGCTGCGCAGCTAGCGCCATTCGACGGCTAACACCGCGGTTCCTGGTGTGTCCGCTGTGCCGTGCGTGTGATCATTGCTTGTACAGCCCTCTCGCAGTGTCCGGAGCAAGTATAGTGGGTCTGACACCCCGGTGTCAATGTGTTCTTTTTTCCATTTCCAGGCGTGTATTAGTGAATGTACCTTTCTCAGAGGACATCGAGATATTATGTTCTTTAGAATGTTCACGTGTCATGGCCAAGGGTAGTTACTATCAAAAACGAGATTCAGAAACCTGTCGGACCATTCACGCTAAGATCACTGTCACTTACATGTCACGCATATTGATATTAAAGGCTCCTTGAACGGTAGAAGTCAACACAAAAAAGTCCTCTGAAAGAAATTCTAGAAACATCTTTAAATAGCTTATTCTTTCAAAACGATGGCGTTCCCTGAAAGACATCTTATTGGAGTGTGCGAACTTTAACCCCTTTGACCCTGCCATATTTGCAATCTAGGCGCCCCGCAGGTATTACTTGGAGGAAACTTTTGTCTTCAATAAGTTTGGCAACTGTGACAACTTAATACGAGGCATTCGAGAAGTAACCGAGGCCGTTGATTAGTCATTTCTGGAATGTCCGATAGGGAGCATTTATAAAAGATTGCTGCAAATGCACGGTATTGATTAGTCGAAGTTAATAATTCGACCGTCGAAACTGTGCTGCGCTGTAGAGACGCCTAGCGACATTTGGCTCTATATTTCCAGACACCTACACCACATAAAACAGTTTGTGCCCAGGAGTTCGGCAAATCAGGAGCCTCTAAGAGTGAAACGAATTACCTGCAGAATGTGAAACATCGCGTTCAGGGTCCAGTTACACATTAGGCCCAGGGATGGCTGCGGACAAAGTTTCGCAACATCCATTTATCCTAACGACAATGAAATGCATAAAACGCACCACCAAACAATTTACAATATAATTGCATTCATTCACATTCATCTGATGTTCGAAATGCTTCATTCAAAATTTCGTTGTAAATCTCTACATTCACAGACTCATTGTATGGATCATTCACTGACAAAGTTTGAGTAATGATGAGATAAACGTAACAGTCACATGACAGAATTCAAATAAAGTTAAGATTGATGCAGTGCAGAACAGGAGACAGATACTTCTTGTTCTCGGTTTGTCACAAGACCTACATAGTTTACTGATGTAATAAAAACATAAATTTCGATATTTATTTATTTCTACTTATTTATCCGGCTTTATGGAACTATGCTAGACTAAGCTTATTGGTGATGGAATCATTCAGTCATTAGAAAATTTATGAACAAAGAATTAAAGAACTTATTGAAACATGAAAAAACAGAATGTATACAAATAAATAACGCATTACAGAAAAACGTCCTTAACTGCACCGTGGATCGGAATACTTGCCGTCCATCATTCAGTTTTTTTTCAGTTCTTCTGGGAGTCGCTATAGTTATACTAAGAAAGAGCCACAAAAAATATATGCACTTAATGCACGAGGGAGAAATTACATAATTTTAGATGAAATAATGTGTCACTTTTTTCTTACAAGTCTTCTGACGTGTTTGTGGCTCACCACAACTTTCTTCCTGTGCCAAGATTTTCATCCGATTATAATATTTGCACTCTACGTCATCAATTATTTGTTGCGCGTACTCCAGTGTCTGTGCCTCCGTATTTTCCTACGGTGTTTGCCTTTTATGACTCTAACACTACGGAAATTATTCCCTGGTGTCTTAACACAAGTCTAACTGTCCCACCCCTCGTCCTAATCAGTATTTTCCAGATATTCTCTTCCTCGTCAGTTTATTTACAGGAAAAAAAACAAGAAAATAAAAAAGAAAAAATAAGCATGGCGTACTCATTTAGCTCGTGTTACAGCACCACTCCTCTTGTGGAACTTAGTATACACTGTGGTTCACTGTTGATACTAATTGTCACAATTCATCGCCGTCGTCTCTTTATGCCAGAATACCTCGCCATGTCCGCGTCTATATTTGATGAAAGAAAAGTCGAGCTAAAAGATTAATCACGTGCTGCCCGGATAATAGAACGGACTGTACGTGAACGAAGCAAAGTTGCTCAAGTAATTTTCCAGAAAAAAGTTTACTTGTAGCATAAAAATAGAACACCATCCATTTTTAATTTATATATTTTTTTCGTTGTGATATCGTTTCGAAGTGCTGCCAGAAAATTGTTGGTTGAAAATATTTCATTATTTTCAGGTTTTAAATGTGACGTCTCAGCCTAATGATGAGGTGGTTATCGTCTCGTTATTGATAATTGAAAGTTGACTAGCTCACCGCCCATTGTTAGAAGAATTTGCATTGAATTAAGAGTGTAAACTGCAGTTGGCAATATGAGGAAATCGTAAATTAGCACTCTTCAACTGTAGTCATACAACGACGAAAAAGAATTGCAACGACAAGAAGCTGTGCGACATAAAAGAAAGTTGATAAGCGTGTTTCTACTTCTGGAAGATGATAGCTATACAAATTGGGCGCAATTCGCAGAAGAGTGGCGCTCTTTGCTCCACCATGAGGATGTAAATCAAACTTGCTTTAATTACACACTTTAAAGGTTGTGAGCCTTCGTTGCCTTTGAGATTGGTCGTGGTGAGTTTATGTTACTCAAGCAGGCATTAAGACGACAAAGACACAATTACTAACACCTCATTGAATTTGAACGAGGTAGTGTAATAGGGTTAAGAGAAGCTGGGTGTTGCTTTAGCGTTACTGCGTAAAGATTTGGTAGGAACATAGCCACTGTTCATGATTGCTGGCAGCGGTGGACACGAGAATGTACAGTCGCAAGAAGACGGGGTCCCAGACGGCCACGTGGCACTACCGAGAGGAAGGACCTTCGTGTCTGGCGTATGGCTATAGTGCATCTGTTGCATCAGCAGCAGCAATTTAAGCAGCAGTTGACTCTCCAATGACTCAAAAAACTGTTAGAAACCGTTTACTTCAAGGACAGCTCCGATCCAGACGCCCTGTGACATGTACTCCACTGATTCAAAACCACCGATATTTGCTTCAGTGGTGTCAAACGAGAGCGCATTGGTTGGTGGGGTGGAGGTTATTTTTTATGACGAAATTTGATTCTGCTTCAATGTCAGTTATGACCGTGTGTTGGTCAGAAGGTGGCCAGTTGAGGACCTGCAACCAACCTGCCTGCGTGATAGACACACTGTAACTACACCTGGAATTATGGTCTGGGATGCGATTTCGTATGACAGCAGGAGCACTCTAGTGGTTATCTCACGCACCATGACTGCAAATTTGTGCGTCAGTCTGCTGATTCGGCCTGTCGTGCTGCCATTCACTAACAGCACCCCAAGGGGGGTTTTCCAATAGAGGAATACTCGCCCACATACCACCGTTACAGCCCAATATGCTCTACAGAGCATGACATGTTGCCTTGGGCTGCTCGAATACCAGATCTGTCTCCAGTTGAGCACACATGGGACATCATCGGACGACATCTCGAACGACATCAACAAACAGCATTAACCATCCTTCTATTATCTGACCAGAGCTACAGCTTTGGGACTCCAGCCCACAAACTGACGCGCGGTACCAGTACAACAAAATGTATGCATATTTTCGTGTTTTCATTCAATGTTCTTGCGGTTACACCTGGTATTAATATAGCAGTGTTTCTGATCTGCATCGGCTTATTTTGCACTTACATTGACCTGTAATCTTGTAATGTTAATCACTTAAGTATGTTGATGTTCTGGTCTTCAGTCCACAAACTGGTTTGATGAAGCTCTCCATGCTACTCTATCCTGTGCAAATTTCTTCATCTTCCAGTACCTACTGCAACCTTCATCCTTCTGAATCTGCTAAATGTACTCATCTCTTGGTCTCCCTCTACGATTTGTACCATCCAAGGTGCCCTGCAATACTAAATTGGTGATTCCATGATGCCTCAGAACATGTCCTACCAGCCCATCCCTTCTTCTAATCAAGTTGTGCCACAAACTCCTCTTCTCCCCAATCCTATTCAATACATCCTCATTAGTTATGTGATCTACCCATCTAATCTTCAGCATTCTTCTGTAGCACCACATTTCGAAACCTTGTATTCCCTTCTTGTCCAAACTGTTTATCGTCTATGTTTCACGTGCATACAGGGCTACATTCCATACAAATACTTCCAGAAACGACTTCCTGACACCTAAATCTATACTCCATGTTAACAAATTTCCCTTCTTCAGAAACGCTTACCTTGCCATTGCCAGTCTACATTTTATATTATCTCTACTTCGACCATCATCAGTTATTTTGCTCCCCAAATAGCAGAACTCATTTACTACTTTAAGCCTCTCATTTCCTAATCTATTTCCCACAGCATCACCCGATTTAATTCGACTACAGTCCATTATCCTCGTTTTGCTTTTGTTGATGTTCATCTTATATCTTCCATTCAAGACACTGTCCATTCCGTTCAGCTGCTCTTCCAGGTCCAATTTCAATATCATCGGCGAATCTCAAAATTATTATTTCTTCTCCATTGATCATAATTCCTACCCCTAATTTTTTTCCTTTACTGTTTGCTCAATATACAGATTGAATAATATCGGGGAGAGGCTACAACCCTGTCCCACTCCCTTCTGGCCACTGCTTCCCTTTTATGTCCCTCGACTCTCATAACTGCCATCTGGTTTCTGTGCATATTGTAAATAGCCTTTTGCTCCCTGTATTTTACCCCTGCACCTTCAGAATATGAAAGAGAGTAATCCAATCAATATTGTCAAAAGCTTTCTCTAAGTCTACAAATGCTAGAAACGTAGGCTTGCGTTTCCTTAATCTATTCTCTAAGATTAGTCGTAGGGTCAGCTTTGCCTCACGTGTTCCAACGTTTCTACAGAATACAAACTGATCTTCCCCGAGGTCGGCTTCTAACAGTTTTTCCATTTGTCTCTAAAGAATTCGTGTTAGTATTTTGCTGCCGTGTCTTATTAAACTGATAGTTCGGTGATTTTGACATCTGTCATCACCTGATTTGGGATTGGAATAATTATATTCTTCTTGAAGTCTGACGGTATTTCACCTGTGTCATACATCTCTACTCCCGGGGTCTTGTTTCGACTTAGGTGTTTCAGTGCTCTGTCAAACTCTTCACGCAATATCATATTTCCCATTTCATCTTCTTCTACCTCCTCTTCCATTTCCGTAATATTGTTCTTAAGAACATCGCCCTTGTATAGACTCTCTATATACTCCTTCCACCTTTCTGCTTTCCCTTCTTTGCTTAGAACTGGTTTTCCATCTGACCTCTTGATATTCATACAAGTGGTTCTTTTTTCTCCAAAGGTCTCTTTAATTTTCCTGTAGGCAGTATCTATCTTAACCCTAGTGATACATTCTTCTACATGCTTAAATTTGTCTTCTAGCCAACCCTGCTTAGCCATTTTGCACTTGATGTCGATCTCATTTTTGAGACGTTTGTATTACTTTTTGCCTGCTTCATTTACTGTATTTTTGTATTTTCTGCTTTCATCAATTAAATCCAATGTCTCTTATGTTACCTAGACAAATCTGGACCCGAAATTTTATTACACTAAATTATTTTTCGGTGTTTCGACCTTATACCGTCAGTGTATTTCGAAATCCGTACCCTTTCAACACTGAAACGTGAATTCGAGGTTAAAAGACAGAGTGAGAAAAACGACCGAACTGAGAATAGATTCCACAAGCTTTCGGTTTCCAGTCACATTTTCTGCTACTTCTTTTTCTTTTTATTATCGGATTGATTTGCTATTTTCATGAACACTCAGACGACATAGGCAAAATTATCATATACTATGATCTGAAAATTGAGAAACAAGTTATTAATAGTATCAAAACAAGGGAAAAAGATTCTGAATATTCAGGAAACTAACTCACAATCTATAACCTATTTTTAATTTTTTACTTGTTAATTTAATTTTTTATTTTTTTCATTTTAATTTTATTGGTGCGTAAGGAAGAAAATCGTAGAAAATAAAGTTTCTCTTGACTGGGCACCAGGATAAGTGAGGAATCAAAGAGCACAGGGAACTTACACAACCAACTGTTGACTGAAGACAAGAGAAAGCATATTTCCAAAACATGCTTGATAAAGTGGCAATCGCAGCTGCTTTAAATGCCCGGCCTCCAGATACTGGTGAATCGTAAGGGTTCAGACTCGACCAAATTTTCAACACTCTGCTATGATTATGATTAGTACAGTCAGTTAATAGAACATAATCAAATTCAGCATCACGAAAAGCCTCCCACATACCGTATGTAAAGACCCAATTCTGTTTATCGTACATCCTTAAAATGACGCCGTTGTTGAGAGTCGTCTTGGAATCTGTAAGAGACACGTGACGCTCAGCGTCTAAAATTCGACGACTTTCTGACTATTATAATATCTCTGTACTTCTGAAGGCCGGTGCATCCACGTTCGGGTGGGCATGAGGTATCTCTGAGGTTTGTTAGAGTAATTTTCGCAGCTCGAGCTCTCTTAAAACTATGCGTTAAATCAGACTTACGTTCGCTTATAATACTAGTTTTGAATATGCTTCTTGGTCTTACCGTCCGATTATATTGCTGTATCTCCATCAAAACTCTCCACTTACGCTACGTAGTATAGGAACTCAATATCACAAGCCAAGCGCACAGTACTGGTATTAGTGTGTAAGTATGGATTAAACACGTTGAGAATAGGTTCAGCATTGTATTGATTACGTTGAATCATGTTACATAGAACATACCGACCAATAAAACGTTTTGACAAATATGATAAAATTAAAAAAATGGAGTAATATCTTTTACAAACAGTGAATATTTTTTTTCTATAATTCACGAAATATTCTTGAAATCAATAAATTTCTTGTACTATACGCTTTGTAAAATAGCCTATCTTTCTTATCATTGCTCAAGCTATCGCATGCAAATTTCATGGATATCAGTTCAGCGACCTAGTTGTGAAAAAGTAACAGAGAGAATTATTTTTCCTTTAATAATATTAGTATGGAAGTTAGAATGCCACGGATTAAACACGTTGAGAGTTGGAAAAGCTTTGTATTCTAGCAGTTACCCATGATTGCGATAGCGTATCAGTGAAATGAACTGGAATGTGCGTCTGTCTTTACTGACCGGGAGAACCCTGTTGGGAAGTTCGGGAACATGGTGCTAGTCATTTGTCTTTTTACTGAAGCCATATCGGTGACTTTCACGTAGATGATGATAAAATGATGATGAGGACAAAGCAGACATCTAGATACGAAAGGAAAGAAAAAAAACGGGCGAGAATAGAAAAGTTGCAGCCATGGTCGTGAAATAGGAACGCTTACGCCATGATCACAAGCTGTTCACGCAAATATGAACGAAAGAAAGAAGTTATAGAGAGATGCATGACACTCAGAGGAAAAAATGTGACGGGTTCGTGGCTACTGTTAGTATGGAAGTACGGATTAAACACACAGAGGATTGTATAAGCACTGTATTTATTACGCTGAATCGTATTGCGTAGAAAATATCAAACAATAAACGTATTTTCATAATTATTATAAATTTAAATAGTTACAAAGTGAGCATCTCTTCCAAACAGTAATTATTGTTCAATATTTTGCTTTATATAGTTAAACAAATGGTTCAAATGGCTCTGAGCACTATGGGACTTAACTGCTGTGGTCATCAGTCCCCTAGAACTTAGAACTACTTAAACCTAACTAACCTAAGGACATCACACACATCCATGCCCGAGGCAGGATTCGAACCTGCTACTGTAGCAGTCGCACGGTTCCGGACTGCGCGCCTAGAACCGCTAGACCACTGCGGCCGGCTGTCCAGTGTTGATTCTTCTTATAGTCTCTCAACTAATATTCGTACTGATACACAATATAGTACTCACGAATACATATACTGTCCATTTACATTAAAGTGACCACTTGTTAAAATCCCGAATAAAAACTTTTACAGCGTGGTCCTCTGCGAGACGTGCAGAAAGAGAGTCAGTGAGATTCTGGAGGATACTGACACTGATGTAGCCGGCCAGTGTGGCCGAGCGATTGCAGGAGCTTCAGTTTGGAACTGCGCGACCGCAACGGCCGCAGGTTCGAATCCTGACTCGGGCATGGATGTGTGTGATGTCCTTGGGTTAGTTAGGTTTATGTAGTTCTAAGTTCTAGGGGACTGGTGACCTCAGATGTTAAGTCTCATAGTGCTCAGGGCCATCGGAACCATTTGACACTGGTGTGGAGTCATGCTGACTCCAGTGACGCGACCAGCTGCACCTACAATCCTCGACTGAGGAGCCCAATCAAGGTTGTCCCAAAGACTTACGATTGCCTTTAAATCCGGGCAGATTGGTGACCAGGGGAGTCAGGTAAACTCACCGTGGTGCTCTTCGTACCACGCACGTATACTACGAACTGTGTGACGTTGCCCTGTTGCTAGATGCTAAGGTGCCTAAGAAAAACAAACTGCATGTAGGGTTTCACGCGCTCCCAAGGATAGATGGATACTTGCATTGATCCACTGTAGCTTCCAGAATGACGAGATCAGCAATGGAATGCCAAGCATACATTCCCTACACCGTAATGCAACCTCCCCCGGCTTGCACTCTTCCGACGATTGTTGCAGGGTGTTTGCTTTCAGTCGGATAGAGCACGAAATGTAGTTTTTCTGAAAAGGTCACATGTCACGGCTCAGTGGACGTCCAGTCGATGAACAGCAGTCAGCATGGATGCAGCAGAGACCCATACGAAGCAACGCTCACTGAATGGTCTTCGAAGAGACACTGTTAATATCCCCATGGTTCACCTGGGTGGTCAATTGCTCATGATTTACTCACCTGTGCCCCTGCGTATACCTCGGCAGCCGTCGCTCTCCACAGTATCATTTGTAGTCCATGCTGCACCACAGTTGCTTTGGCGCTGGTTTTGGATAGCATGCGAGGCGTACTTGAAATACAGCAGCATGATTGTAGTTAAAAAACGTTATTTTTCACAGTGCGGGGCCACTGTTATAATATATTTCTTTAGAGTCAGCACCGCTATTAGAATGTTGTTTATTTACAGTGTTACATTTACACTTACTCTATCATGATTTCCGATTCAAAGTGCCATTTGCAAGTTCAAAAATGGTTCAAATGGCTCTGAGAACTATGGGACTTGACATATTAGATCATCAGTTCGCTAGACTACTGAAACCTAACTAACTTAAGGACACCACACACATCCATCCCCGAGGCAGCATTCGAACCTGCGACCGTTACAGAAGCGCGGTTCCGGACTGAAGCGCTACAACCGCTTCGTCACAACGGCTGGCCATTTTCAAGTGTTTTAAGTGTTATAAATTGCCTAAAATGGCATACTGTCGTATTAAAATACACTTTTCGACATATTGCCTAAGAGTCTATATCTCTGGCAGAGCCTACTGCTTTATTACTGAGTATACCACCTTGAGTCAAGATGGTATACTCAGTAATGAAGAGTCGACATTTCTGGCAGAGCCTACTTCTTAGTTTCATTACTGAGTATATCATCTTGAGTCAAGATGGTATACTCAGTAACGAAGAGGCGTTATTTCTGGCAGTGCCTACTGCTTTATTTCATTGCTGAATATACCATCTTGACTCAAGATGGTGTACTCAGTAATGAAACAAAGCAGTAACCTGTACCAGAAATATCGACTCTTAGACTTTATGTCTAATAGTGTACATTAATACGACAGTATGCCATCTTAGGCAATTTATAACACTTGGAAATGGTACTTTGAAGTCGAAATCATGATTGTGTAAGTGTAAATGTAACACTGTAAATAAATAACTGTCTAATGGCGCTACTGATTTTAAATTATAAAATTAGCCTTTTCAGAAATGCTTTCACCCTTGGCCCGAAAGCCAATGATAATGCCTTCTGGATGTCACATAAGTCGCTCCGTTTCCTCAAAACGGTAACGACTGTACTGTTTTATGTTCACCCCCTTCCCAGACCTGCTTTATACACTGAAACGCCAAAGAAACTGATACAGGCAGAAGTATTCAAATACAGAGATATTTAAAAAGGCAGAATACGGCGCTGCGGTCAGCAACGCCTATGTAAGGCAACAAATGTCTGGTGCAGTTATTAAATCGGTTACTGCTACTAAAATGGCAGATTATGAAGATCTAAATGAGTCTGAACGTGCTGTTATAGTCAGCGCACGAGCGATGGGACACAGCATCTCCGAGGTTGCGATGAAGTGGGGATTTTTCCGTACGACAATTTCACGAGTGTGCCGTGAATATCAGGAACCAGGTAAAACATCAAATCTTCGACATTGCTGCGGCCGAAAAGAAATCCTGTAAGAACGGGACCAACTACGACAGAAGTGCAACCCTTCTGCAGATTGCTGCAGATTTCAGTGTTGGGCCGTCAACAAGTGCCAGCGTTCTAACCGCTCAACGAAACTGGCCCACTCGTGTACTCTTGATGACTGCATGACACAAAGCTTTCGCCTCGTCTGGGCCCGTCAACACCGGCATGGGGCTGTTGGTGACTGGATACATACTGCCTGGTTGGACGAGTCTCGTTTCAAATTCTATCGAGCGGATGGACGTGTACGGGTATGGAGACAACCTAATGAATTCATGGACCCAGCACGTCAGCAGAGGACTGCTCAGGCTGGTGGCGACTCTGTAATGGTGTCGGGTGTGTGCAGTTGGAATGATGTGGGACCCCCTGGGAGACGTCTAGATACGACTCTGACAGATAAAACGTACCTAAGAATCCTGTCTGATCACCTGCATCCATTCTTGTCGATTGTGCATTCAGACGGGCCATTCCAGCAGGACAATATAACAACCCACACGTCCAGAATTGGTACAGAGTGGCTCCAGGAACACTCTTCTGAGTTTTCACACTTCAGCTGGCCACCAGACTCCCCAGACATGAACGTTATTGACCACATCTGCGATGTCTTGCAATGTGCTGTTCAGAAGAGATCTTCACCGCTTGGTACTCTTACATATTTATGGACTGCCCTGCAGGATTCATGGTGTCAATTCCCTCCAGCACTACTTCAGACATTTGTAGAGTCCGTGTCACGACCTCTTGAGGCACTTCTTTGTGCTCGCGGGAGCCCTACACGATATCTGGCAGGTGTACCAGTTTCTTTGACTCTTCAGTGTATATCCTCCACTGCTACTGCTGTCACCTGCCATCTGTGAGTGCTTATTGCAAGTTGAAGTCGAACATAGGTGGTACTCACAGTAACGTGAATGGACTGTGATTACGTATTTTTTTAAATTACTAGTTAATATTATTGTCACTAGTGTCTTCAACTTCGTTGTTACTTTTATTATTATTTCTTTCCTTTCTCAGATGTTATGTCTGGATAAAAATAGAAAGTGACGCGGCCCTTGATCAAGCGTGACTTCCTTTTAACTGTACGGTATATGTTACACTGCATTTAGGAACTTTCGGGTAGTTGAACATGTATAAATAATTAAAGATTTCTGTAGTTGTATATATACGTTTTGATTTAGCTGTACTGCGTTGATGTACTGGTGGATATTGTGTGGTATGAGTCCCGTAGTTGATAATATAATTGGTATAATGTCAACATTATCCTGATGCCACATGTGCTTGACTTCCTCAGCCAGTTGGATGTATTTTTCAATTTTTTCTCCTGTTTTCTTCTGTATATTTGTTGTATTGGGTATGGATATTTCGATTAGTTGTGTTAATTTCTTTTTTTTTATTGGTGAGTATGATGTCAGGTTTGTTATGTGGTGTTGTTTTGTCTGTTATAATGGTTCTATTCCAGTATAATTTGGATTCATCATTCTCCAGTACATTTTGTGGTGCATAGTTGTATTTGGGAAAGTGTTGTTTTATTAGTTTATGTTGTATGACAAGTTGTTGATGTATTAGTTTTGCAACATTGTCATGTCTTCTGGTGTATTCTGTATTTGCTAGTATTGTACATCCGCTTGTGATGTGATCTACTGTTTCTATTTGTCATTTGCAAAGTCTGCATTTATCTGTTGTGGATCTTTAGTAATATGCTTGCTGTAATATCTCATGTTTATTGCAATCAAGAATCCTTCCGTCTCACTGTATATATTGCCTTTTCTTAGTCATGTGTTGGATGCGTCTTGATCGATGTGTGGCTGTGTTAGATGATATGGGTGCTTGCCATGTAGTGTTTTCTTTTTCCAATCTACTTTCATTTTGATCTGTTTATGTTATGTGATATAAAGGGTTTAGAAGTGGTTATGAAATTGCAGTGGTCTAGCCGATGTATTTATATGAGTGATTGCTTTGTGTATTTCGCTAGTTTCTGCTTGTTCCAGAAAGAATTTTCTTAAATTGTCTACCTGTCCATAATGTAGGTTTTTTATGTCGATAAATCCCCTTCCTCCTTCCTTTCTGCTTAATGTGAATCTTTCTGTTGCTGAATGTATGTGATGTATTCTATATTTGTGACATTGTGATCGTGTAAGTGTACTGCGTGCTTCTAGTTCTCTGTTACTCCATTTCACTACTCCAAATGAATAGGTCAATATTGGTATAGCATAAGTATTTATAGCTTTTGTGTTGCTTCTTGCTGTCAACTCTGTTTTCAGTTTTTTTTGTTAGTCTTTGTCTATATTTTTCTTTCAGTCCTTCTTTAATATTTGTAATATCTATTCCTATATTTTGCCTGTATCCTAGATATTTATAGGCTTCTGTTTTTTCCATCGCTTCTATGGAAACGCTGTGGTAATCCAATAAGTAAACTTCTTGTTTAGTGTGTTTTCCCTTGACTATCCTATTTTTCTTACATTTGTCTGTTCCGATAGCCATATTTATGTCATTGGTGAATACTTCTGTTATATTTAGTAATTGGTTGAGTTGTTGATATGTTGCTGCCTGTAGTTTTAGATCATCCATGTATAGAAAATGTGTGATTTTGCGTTGGTATGTTCCAGTAATATTATATCCATAATTTGTATTATTTAGCATGTTGGATAGTGGGTTCAGAGCAAGGCAGAACCAGAAAGGACTTAATGAGTCATCTTGGTATGTTCCACACTTAATCTGTATTGGCTGTGATGTGATATTATTTGAATTTGTTTGGATAGTAATTGTGGTTTTCCAAGTTTTCATTACTATGTATGGGAACTGTATGAATTTAGGATCTACTTTGTATATTTCCAATATGTGTAGTAACCATGAGTGGGGTGTCACTAGTACACTATAAAAGCTTTTTGGTAATCAACGTATGCGTAGTGTAGCGACCTTTGTTTAGTTTTAGCTTGATATGTCACCTCTGCATCTACTATCAGTTGCTCTTTACATCCTCGTGCTCCTTTGCAGCAGCCTTTTTGTTCTTCATTTATAATTTTGTTCTCTGTTGTATGTGTCATTAATTTCTGTGTAATGACTGAAGTTAATATTTTGTATATTGTTGGTATGCATGTTATGGGGCGGTATTTAGCTGGGTTTGCTGTGTCTGCTTGATCTTTAGGTTTCATATAAGTTATTCCATGTGTAAGTGTATCAGGGAATGTGTATGGATCTGCAATGCAATTTTAAAGTAATTTAGTTACATGTGAATGTGTTGATGTGAACTTCTTTAGCCATAAATTTTCTATTTTATCTTTTCCAGGGGCTTTCCAATTGTGTGTAGAATTAATTGCTCAGGTGATTTCATGTTGCAAAATTATCACTTCAGGCATTTGTGGTATCATCTTGTATGTGTCTGTTTCTGCTTCTGTCCACTGTGCATGTCTGTTATGTTGTACTGGGTTTGAACATATGTTGCTCCAGAAGTTATGTTTGGTGGATTGTCTATTTTAATGTGTGTGTTATCTATTGTCTGATAAAATTTCTTTTGGTTTGTGCTGAACGTTTGGTTTTGTTTCCTTCTATCTTCTCTTTTTTGTATCTTCTAAATCGTTTGGCCAATGTTTGTAATTTCTGCTTCTTTTCATCTAATTGCTCTATCGCTTCTTGTTGTGAGATTTTACCTAACCTTTTTCATTTTTTGTCTGATATTTCATTTCTTATAAATTGTGTTAGCTGTCCGATGTCTTTTCTCAGTTTTTCTCTTCTGATCTGTAGCTTGTCTTGCCATGCTGTTTTTGTGGGTTTCTTCTGTGTGTTGGTTGGTTCTGATCTCAGCCTATTGTGTAGTGAGTGCTCCTATATAGACCAGTAGTTGTAACTCTTCCATAGTTGTATTTTGATTTATTTTGTTGTGTACGATTGTGTTGATAGTTGTTATTGTTGTTTAGACTTGTGGGTTATTTAGGGGTCTACGCAAGAATGTTCTAATGTCTGTATTTGTGACTTTGTATTCTATATATGTCAGCTGAAATTTTTCTTCTACATCTAACATGTGTGTCACTTCGTGTTCTATTTGTGCTTGTTCTGGTGGCTGTCTTAAGATTTCGTTTTCCTCTGATTGTTTAATTGATGCGTGTTGTTCTTTGTTTGTATGCTGTGCGATGTTCGAGTCCATTACTGTATTTTCTTCTTCTTCTGATTGCACATTATTTTGTTCCAGTATTTGTTGTTTGATGTTTTATAATTCTGACTGGGGTATCCTGTTATTTTTTATTATTAGACGGATCTGATCAGCTAGTCGTTGTTCTGTTAAAAATTTTAATTCTGGGTATCTGGTAATAAATGTTGTGTATACTTGTGATCTGTATCCAGTTGTGTTGGTTCCTAAGTTTGTTGCTTGGTAATAACAGAACATGAGGTGTCTGTTAACTTCATCTGACCATCTCCTCATCTGTCTTTGTTTTCCTTCTAGAGTGTTTTGAGGAAGTATATCCTGTAAAACACCTCTATTTGGATTTAAATCATTTTCCGTGTGGCTAGCAGTGTCGTTACCATTGTGGACGGCCATAGAGTTCAAGGGTCGTCCCCTACCTTGTCCGAGGCTTCATTAGTTCTGTCCTGAACCAACTAATCACACTAAAAGGGGGGTTAGTCCTATTAGTAGTTTGTTCTTTTCGTCGCCTTTTACGACTGCCAGAACATACCGGAGACCTATTCTTTTCCCGGGCGTCCAAGGTTTTATTATTATTATTATTACTACCAAAATTATTATTTCTGATAATGTTCTGTGACATAACTTCGTAATCAGTCAAGAAAAAACACGTAACGCTTTCAAAAAACATTAGAAACAGTATCTGTTATGTAAATGTAGAGGGTTTTAGGTTAGAGAATTCCCTCCCCAGGCCCGACAAGACGCCTCCTGAGACGCGGCAAGGTAGGAGTAGGAAAAATGCAACAGGGAATAACAATATTAATCTGCTAATAGTAAACTGCAGGAGCATCTATAGAAAGATCCCAGAAGTCCTCTAATTAATAAACGGTCACAATGACCACATAGTACTAGGGCAGAAAATTGGCTGAAAACAGATGTAAACAGTAATGAAATTCTAAACTCAGATTGGAATGTATACCGCAGAGACAAGCTGGACAGTGAAGGGGGAGGCATGTTTATAGCGATAAGAAGTGCAATAGTATCGAAGGAAATTGACGGAGATCCGAAATGTGAAATAATTTGGGTGAAGGTCACGGTTAAAGCAGGCTCAGACGTGGTAATTGGATGTCTCTATAGGCCCCGTGGCTCAGCAGCTGTTGTGGCTGAGCACCTGAAGGATAATTTGGAAAATATTTCGAGTAGATTTCCCGACTATGTTATAGTTCTGGGTGGAGATTTTAATTTGCCGGATGTAGACTGGGAGACTCAAACGTTCATAACGGGTGGCAGGGACAAAGAATACAGTGAAATTTTTTTAAGTGCTTTATCTGAAAACTATCTTGAGCAGTTAAACAGAGAACCGACTGGTGGCGATAAAATATTAGACCTTCTGGTGACAAACAGACCCGAACTATTTGAAACAGTTAACGCCGAACAGGGAATCAGTGATCATAAATCGGTTACTGCATCGATGATTTCAGCCGTAAATAGAACTATTAAAAAAGACAGGAAGATTTTTCTGTTTAGCAGAAGTGACAAAAAGCAGATTTCAGAGTACCTGATGGCTCAACACAAAAGTTTTGTCTCAAGTACAGATAGTCTTGAGGATCAGTGAACAAAGTTCAGAACCATTGTAGAATATGCATTAGATGAGTATGTGCCAAGCAAGATCGTAAGAGATGGAAAAGAGCCACCGCGGTACAACAACCGAGTTAGAAACCTGATGCGGAGAAAGCAAAGGGAACTTCACTTTAAACATAAACATAGCCAAAACCTTGCAGACAAACAGAAATTACGCGAAGCGAAATGTAGTGTGAGTAGGGCTATGCGAGAGGCGTTCAATGAATCCGAAACTGAAGTTCTGTCTACTGACTTGTCAGATAATCCTAAGAAATTTTGGTCTTATGTCAAAGCGGTAGCTGGATCAAAACAAAATGTCCAGACACTCTGTGACCAAAATGGTACTGAAACAGAGGACTAAAGGCCGAAATACTAAATGACTTTTTGCAAAGCTGTTTCACAGAGGAAGATTGCACTGTATTTCCTTCTCTAGATTTTCGTACAGATGACAAAATGGTAGATATCGAAATATACGACAGAGGGATACAGAACCAATTAAAATCGCTCAAAAGAGGAAAGGCCGCTGGACCTGATGGAATACCAGTTCGATTTTACACAGTGTACGTGAAGGAACTTGCCCCCCTTCTTGCAGCGGTGTACCGTAGGTCTCTAGAAGAGCGTAGCGTTCCAAAGGATTGGAAAAGGGCACAGGTCATCCCCGTTTCCAAGAAGGGACGTCGAACAGATGTGCAGAACTATAGACCTATATCTCTAACGTCTATCAGCTGTAGAATTTTGGAACACGTATTATGTTCGAGTATAATGACTTTTCTGGAGACTAGAAATCTACTCTGTAGGAATCAGCATGGGTTTCGAAAAAGACGGTCGTGTGAAACCCAGCTCGCGATATTCGTCCACGAGACTCAGAGGGCCATAGACACGGGTTCACAGGTAGATGCCGTGTTTCTTGACTTCCGCAAGGCGTTCGATACAGTTCCCCACAGTCGTTTAATGAACAGCTTAAGAGCATATGGACTGTCAGACAAATTGTGTGATTGGATTGAAGAGTTCCTAGATAACAGAACGCAGCATGTCATTCTCAATGGAGAGAAGTCTTCCGAAGTAAGAGTGATTTCAGGTGTGCCGCAGGGGAGTGTCGTAGGATCGTTGCTATTCACAATATACATAAATGACCTTGTAGATGACATCGGAAGTTCACTGAGGCTTTTGCGTTGATGATGTGGTATATGAGAGGTTGTAACAATGGAAAATTGTACTGAAATGCCGGAGAATCTGCAGCGAATTGACGCATGGTGCAGGGAATGGCAATTGAATCTCAATGTAGAGAAGTGCAATGTGTTGCGAATACATAGAAAGAATGATCGCTTATCACTTAGCTACAATATAGCAGGTCAGCAACTGGAAGCAGTTAATTTCATAAATTATCTGGGATTACCCATTAGGAGTGATTTAAAATGGAATGATCATATAAAGTTGATCGTCGGTAAAGCAGATGCCAGACTGAGATTCATTGGAAGAATCCAAAGGAAATGTAATCCGGAAACAAGGGAAGGAGGTTACAGCACGCTTGTTCGCCCACTGCTTGAATACTGCTCAGCAGTGTGGTATCCGTACCAGATAGAAGGTCCAACGGAGAGCAGCGCGCTTCGCTACAGGATCATTTAGTAATCGCGAAAGCGTTACGGAAATGATAGATAAACTCCAGTGGATGGCTCTGCAGGAGGGACGCTCAGTAGCTCGATACGGGCTTTTGTTAAAGTTTTGAGGACATACCTTCACCTAGGAGTCAAGCAGTATATTTCTCTCTCCTGCGTATATCTCGCGAAGAGACCATGAGGATAAAATCAGAGAGATTAGAGCTCACACAGAAGCACACCGACAATCCTTCTTTCCACGGACAATAGGAGACTGGAATAGAAGGGAGAACCGATAGAAGTACTGAAGGTACCCGTAGATGTGGATGTAGATGTAGATGTAGAATAGGCCTAACTGAAGAGAGGTAATACATAGATAAAGAAATAAGTGTGTTGAGCTCCAAATACCGGTTTGTGGATTTTAACGTACAGTTACTATAATAAACGACAAGACAGATTTAATCTTTCCTATCTTAGGTGTTTTTCAAGGTCTTTAGTCGAGACGGGATTCCTTTTCTATGCCTGCTCTCCTAGAGTTTGTTTCTCCATACTGCAATTAATGCCGCAACGTAATCATGAGCAAGTATAGTGTAGCTACCGAGATCCTGTTCCTTTTCTAACTGTACCTCTCATTGAGAGGCTTTACAAGTGCGGGATATAGCGTTACGGAAATTGCTTTGTTCTTAAAACAATATATATTCCATTTGCGGTACACGTGATTCACCTGTCGACTTTACGTAAGATATCGGCTTACACATAACGTAAAAGCATGATATAAAATGTCCCTGACGCTGAGGAAGTGTTAATACACGGTGCAGCCATGACGTTGAGCGACTGGGAGAAATAAAATAAAGGGACATCGGTGATCGATGGTTGTTAACACGTTGCAAGTGACACTCCTTCAATATGACAAAACTTACAGAAAGCAAAAATACTGTTTTTCTGTGATGTTTCACGTTCCTTGTTGTTAAAGTAGTACCTAAGAAAATTTTGCTCATAACCAGTAAATTATTGTTCACCTGCCCATATTGTGCATTTTCCTCGAAAAGTTATAAAGCAGACATAAACAGGGAAACCGTCTTAGAAATTAACGAAGAGTAAGCGATGCGTTTTGTTCTGTTTTAACAGCAGAAAGATCGGATGTAGAGAACGCCGTATCCGGAGTTCACATATTTGATGCAGTGATCAGCACATGCTCAGTTCAGCTTGCAACACCATAACATGCGGTACGTCTGAAACTAAACTCGGTGGGAGCGACGATGCGCCTGTATCAGGGGATAGACAGGTACTCATCTTTCGAGATAAATGATTAATGAAGCAGGAAGAAGCAAATCCGCGTCAGGGACGACTGGTAGGGAGGAAGTAGCTTGTTCAGCTCAAAGAGAATAGAAATGAGCCTTTACCTGGCTCTCTAATGGAATATTGATCGTTGACGTAGCGAGCACGAGTGGCTGAAATGGTTCGCCGAGTTACTGAGTCTTATACAAGGTAATTCTGACGCACAAAGACAGGATGCCCTCTCGCTACTTCGAAAAGTTCTCCTTAATGGCCGTTGGCAGTGATATTATACACCCTTTCATATCGAACAGCCCGCTGTGTAGCTTCAGTAGCTCGGTGGATTACGGTTAACGTTTCTTTAAACCTGCTGTTGTTCTGAGGTCAATACTACAGGACAATAAATTTGTCTTACGACTATTAATTTAAATGTAATGTCTGGTGTTTGTGGATTTATGTATTAGATAGTCTTCATAACTACTTTCCATTAAAACTTGAACTGTTAAAATATGTTATTGTGTTCTAGTTGTAATTGGTACACTTGGGTCATAATGACACAATTGCTTTTAATACACGTTTCTATACTATTTCACTGAGTTTCACGATCCAGTGTATCCATGCGCATACCAATATACACAACAGTGGAGATCACTATTTGCTCTGTAACAATAGACACTACATTGTTGAACATGTGGATGCTGGAGAGTAAGTAATCAGTTATGTCAGGTTAACTGTAGAAGGAAGATCTATTGCCTGCTCTTGCAGTAAATGGTGGTGTATTATTATAATGGAAAAATATCACCTAACTGAATGTGAATTAGGAACAATAGATAACACATCCGATAGCGGAGAGGATGTTTCAGAAGTAGGAAATAATCCTAGTGAAGACAGCATGCGCCCTACGTAGAATCGCAAGATTGTGCTTCGGATAATTAAGTTAGGAATAGATGTACTTCGATTCAAAGACAAGAACATTAGCTAGAGTTTGTTACCCTGGAAGGGCATCCAGTACAAACATAATGAAAGAAACGTCAGATCCAACCAGATAATGCTACAGCGTCATTAAAGACGTTTTTCGCATCTCCCGAGTGTTACATTTTGAGGACAGGTCTGATCGACGGGTGCGAAGGGCAAACGACGCTCTAGCACCTATGAGGGACTTATGGGTGCAGATACTACCAAAATTATATAACCTTGGATCCATTGTAACTGCTGATGGGAAACTCCTGGCTTTCAGATGTCGCTATCCATTCAAACAATAATATATCCTAAGCCAATACGCCGAGTATGGGATAAAGATGACGCACACTGTGCAACAGTTCTAGTTCGTTTGTTGTGAAAACCCAAATCTACACAGGGAAACCACATGAGAAAAACCAGTTTTGCATGTTGTCATAGATCTGATATACGAGCTAAGAGGACAGAATGCTACAAGTGATAATTTTTTTCCATCCTGTACAAAGAGTTAAGCACTCCTCAAAAGAAGGGTTATAAAAACGAAACAAGACAGAACTGTTTAAGTTAGCATGCAAAGACGTCTATACTTCAGAATTATATTTCACGAAAGATACCACAATAGTATCCAGAATACAAAGAAAAATAATAAAGTTTTACTGATAAGCACAACGCATAATAGGAAAATAAACAGAGCAGACAAAAAGCCAAAAATGATATCAGACTGCAGTGCCACGAAAGGTGCAGTTGACACACTCGACCAGCTTATTGCCACATACACGTGCAAGAGAAAAAATAGTTGGCCTGTAATTGTATTTTAAAATATACTTCACGCTACAGTCTATAAAGCTTTTGGGCTGTGGAAAGAAAGCAATCCAGAGTGCAAAGAAAAGTTCTTCACAAAAGAGGAATATTCCTCGAAGTAGGCACACATCTTGTTACTCCCTACATTGGAGCCAGGGAACGGTTGCCACAAAATTCAACGCTGCTGTTCTGCAAATGCAAAACTGCTATTGTATGAAAGATGCAAATACTGTAGCAGTCTATATCAGGCTCTATACCAAGTTGTAGGAGCTACAAGAAAAGCTGCAGACGTGCCAGATGAATATTTTGTACTTCTGGTTGTGACAATAAGACTCGTATTATGTGTTAGAAATGTGAGAAACATGTTTGCTAAGCTCGTACTGCATATTACTGGTCAGACTACAAGAAGTAATGCGTTATCAGCGTTCCGTGTCCAGAAGTAGCACTTCTACTATTATTTACTTGTTTCTTTATGAACAATTTGCTATATATATATATATATATATATATATATATATATATATTTGTCTTTTGATGAACAATTATATATATATATATATATATATATATATATATATATATATATATATATATATGTCTTTTGATGAACAATTTGCTCACACAGGTTTTGTACAGGTGCTATGAACCACGTGAACACAGCAAACTTCTCTTGTGCAAATCGTTGATCGTTATTTCAACAAATGGTTCAAACTATAATAAAATAAAAGTGGTTAAATTTATCTTGCAAATAAATGCAATGTATTTATTTTCTTTGATTGTAAGACACTCATCAAAATTTAAATAAGTAACAGTATGCAAGCTTCTTTTAAACATGAAACATTGAACAATATACAAGGGAGTGATAACAGACTCATACAACACTTTGCAGAATACACACACATATATATATGATATATCAAATTTTTCATATATATATATGTGTGTGTGTGTGTGTGTGTGTGTGTGTATTCTGAAAAGTGTTGTATTAAAATTACATGTCTGTTATCATTTCTTGTATAAAATATATATATATATATATATATATATATATATATATATATATATATATATGTGTGTGTGTGTGTGTGTGTGTGTGTATTCTGAAAAGTGTTTATTAAAAAATTACGTGTCTGTTAGCACTTCCTTGTATATTGTTCAATGTTTCGTGTGAGGGAACCAAACGACAGGTGTAGACATCATGCCAGAAATAAATTTTGAACCACGCTATAAAGAAAAATACACTAATATTTGCTTGCATTTATACGGAATAATCTATTTTCTTTAAAAGAGGGGTATCTACGTTTAGATGCTACAATTTTGATCGGTATTAATATTACATTATATACTCATGGTTAGCTAGGCCATACAAGAATTAAATTGCGTTTCATTTCGCATAATAATATTTTCTTAATGCGTTCTCCTACAGTTTGGCCCATTGGGTCATTATGAAGCGAAGCACCAAGAGCGTATAGCAGACGTAACAGAAGGGCAGGGTCGAATCGTGGCTTCCTGCATACTGACACTGGTTGTGGAGCACAAGTGGTCTACATCGATTCATGTGAAGTGCTGCGGTAGAGGTGTACGTACCAAAGTTGTCGACATCTGTAAGTGCAGTATGAGACAAGGAAATCTATACCCAACGAAATTACACTACTGGCCAATAAAATTGTTAGACTACGTAGATGACGTGTTATAGACGCGACATTTAACCGACAGATGCTGTGATATGCAAATGATTTGCTTGTCAGAGCATTCACACGAGGTTGGCGCAGGTGGCGACACATACAACGTGCTGATATGAGGAAAGTTTCCAACCGATTTCTCATACACAAACAGCAGCTGACCGGCGTTGTCTGGTAAAACGTTGTTGTGATGCCTCGTGTATGGAGGAGAAATGCGAACCATCAAGTTTCCGACTTTGATAAAGGTCGGATTGTAGCCTATCGCGATTGCGGTTTATCGTATCGCGACATTGCTGCTCGCGTTGGTCGAAATACAATGACTGTTGGCAGAAAATGCAATCGGTAGGTTCAGGAGGGTAATAAGAAACGCCATTCTGGATCCCAACGGCCTCGTATCACTAGCAGTCGAGATGACAGGCATCTTATCCGCATGGTTGTAACGGATCGTGCACCCACGTCTCGATCCCTGAGTCAACAGACGGGGACGTTTGCAAGACAACTACCACGTGCTCGAACAGTTCGACGATTTTCGCAGCAGCAGGAACTATCAGCTCGGAGACCATGGCTGCGGTTACCGTTGACGCTGCATCACAGACAGGAGCACCTGCGATGGTGTACTCGACGACGAACCTGGGTGCACGAATGGCAAAACGTCATTTTTTCGGAAGAATCCAGGTTCTGTTTACGGCATCATGATGGTCTCATCCGTGTTTGGCGACATCGCGGTGAACGCGCATTGGAAGAATGTATTCGTCATCGCCATACTGGCGTATCACCCGGCGTGATAGTATGGGGTGCCATTGGTTACACGTCTCGGTCACCTATTGTTCGCATTGACGGCAGTTTGAGCAGCAGACGTTACATTTCAGATGTGTTACGGCCCATGGCTCTACCCTTCATTAGATTCCTGCGAAACCCTACATTTCAGCGGGATAATGCACGACCGCATGTTGCAGATCTCTCACCAACTGAAAACGTCTGGTCAATGGTGGCGAGCAACTGGCTCGTCACAATACGCCAGTCACTACTCTTGATGAACTGTGGTATCGTATTGAAGCTGCATGGGCAGCTGTACCTGTACGCGCCATCCAAGCTCTGTTTGACTCAATGCCCAGGAGTATCAAGGCCGTTATTACGTTCAGAGGTGGTTGTTCTGGGTACTTATTTCTCAGGATCTATTCACTCAAATTGCGTAAAAATGTAATCACATCTCATTTCTAGTATAATATATTTGTCCAGTGCATACCCGTTTATCATCTACGTTTTTTCTTGGTGTAGCAATTTTAAAGGCCAGTAGTGTGTAATTCTGTTTTATACCGTGATTCTAACTGTTGTGCCGATATATTTTACCTTTACAGTGTATCTATCAAGCGATTTTAATTCAATTACCATGGAATTGGAGATGTCTTTCTACAATTTGTTAATGTATTGGTTAGAAGTAACAAACATGGGTTTTTAGGACACTGCGTGCACCGTAAGCCCGCCCTTATTTAACGTCTATTGTAAGAGACAGTCTAATGAAGACTGTAGAGATGGAAAAAAGTAAGTCTGCTGTTTATTATTTCAAGATTAATCGTCCTAACCGTAGGTTCATTCATCTCACTGTGGGACAAGACGGTCAGTGCCTTGGCAGAAAAATGTTTGCGGTAGTCTAAGGCACCGCGATTGTACCGAAGCCTGAATCTCTTCGTCCGAAGTAAATCGATGGCCACAAATATCTTTCTCCAGAGCTCCAAAGTATGGAAATCACGTGGTGACAGATCAGGACTGTATGGAGGATATTTAAAGGCTTCCCTGCGAAACGTCTCCAGCACAGCCGAAACAACCTTGCCAACATGCGGTGTAAATACGTTAACAATTACCGTCATTACTTTTCAAATAATGAACAGTATACTTACTTTTCTTCCAACTTCCTCGTTTTCATTTAACTGTCCATGCCATAATCTTTCTCTCATAACGGCGTACCGTAAACTTGAATTTGTGGGCCAATGTATTTTCGTTCGCTGACGATCGAAGTATTCAACAATAATTAATGTGCAAATCATCAAATTGAGAAAACTTTGCAAGAGAAAACGCCAGAAACAACAAAGGAAAAGGGAGATGAAAGGTATGTGCAAAGGCTATTAGAACAAGGATGACGACTGTAGGTAATTTTCTCATTACCCATTGCAAAATGATCCAAGGCTAAAAATCGTAACTGAGCACCCCTATAACTTCAGTATAAAGTTCTAAATTATTGAGCCATTCCTTTTTGCACCAAAAACGAGTTAAAACTCTTCAGTGATGTTTATTTAACTATATACAGGCTGTATATATCTTCAATTCTCCTTTTAATATAAAGCTAAAATGTATTTCTTGAAATATTCTACCTTCGTCATATTAATACATCTTAGTATTATTTTTCAATCATACATAAACGACGACGTGAGTCAGGCTCAGCTATTCAGTCGTTTGTCGCAATATATACAAAGCCTTTCCCATAACATCATAATATCAGAACAAAATCTATACATTATAGCAAGTAATCAGATACAGTGTCAATAACTTACATGGAGCAAACGGTAATGCAGTGCGTCATGAAAATCGTCGCACAGTCTCCGGCGTTCACACGTCGCATCAAAACGGAAAGAATACAACCTTTTACACTAACAGAAAATTTGTTCCTGAAGACTTTGACAGATCTTATTAAACTGTCCCTGTACATGCTTTGGACTGGCAATTACAGTCAGTGAGTGTCACTAATAAAGTTGCGACACTACCCCGTGCACATTTTAGCGTAACTGCAACAGCAACGTACGGTAGTGGAATATTGTACATGAGACCAATACAATGTATGTACAGCCACTAAATCACGGTTGAAAAATAATTCAAAATTAGAGAAGCTTTTCACAACTATACCTCGAAATTAATAATAGGCCCTAAGTATCACTAAATCACTTCCACATACATCTGAACTGTCTTTAATTACAAAACTTCCATCATTGAATTAAGAGTGATGACCAAAGCTGAAGTTCAGTTAATTGAAATGATAACCGTACGTATTATCTGTGTATATTTGTTTATTCACCTGCTTTGGATTGTTCAAGTGCTAAATCAGGAGCTCAAATGTAGTAAATCTCCAGTGTGAAGGGAGTCATGCACACCCCTCAATGTTACCGTGGCGTAGAGGAGCAAACAATGGAGCTCATTATTCCTGAGTGCCCAACAAAAAGGTTTTCAGGAAGCTGTAAGACCCCATAACGACCTCACCAATGATTGCTGCGTGCTTGCACTCCTTGTAAATAGAAATGTAATGGAACTGCCAATTAATAACATTTCTATGTGTTCGTTTGTTATAATTTTATACTAGATCGTTAATATTTTCGTCTGTTCGTTTTATATCTTATGTTTACGTTTTACATGTGTCTCAATTTTCTTTAGTTTCGCTTACGGCAAATAAATAAATAGCCTCCTTATTACCCAGACGGAAAGGTCCCATTTCGACGAGTTTGATTCGATATAGTTCCTGTTATGGTACGTACTCAGAATGTGTATGATAGTCAACAGATTCTCTCCTACCATTTACAATTTACTGCCTTGGTCGGCGGTAGATAATACATTGATTTCTTTCAAATAGAGAGTGACCATTTTCAAACTTACTAGAGATAGCGTTCATATGCTTCCTTGACAAAACCATTCTCCTGACGCATCTCCTTGCTTCTGCAGTACGTTTTTTTTCTACTTTAACACCTACTAATTGTGGAACGAAGGCCGGATCACACTTACCACAGTTCTTTGCATGAATAGTGTATGCAACACTTCGTGAATGTGGAACAATAAGGAAGGAACTCGGTAGATATGTTTTTGGATTGTATCGGTTTGTGTCAGGTTTAAAATCAGTATAATGTTACCCCTTCTCCGAACGTCTATTGTCCTGCTATTGTCCTGCGACACAAATGTTGAGCAGCTCTAATAATCAGTTTATGATCGGGACAAGGCATTAATAAGCTCAATTCGCAATTACTCAGACCGGGTGTCTTGAATATCTCAAATACTCTCCACAGCCACTTCCAGTTCATATTACGTCAAGGTTGGGAAAAATCTAGATTACAATGATTACTTTTAACTTCAAAATAGTTACCTTCTACGTCAGGTTCACTATCTAAATACCTTCAAAAATCTCAGGAATTAATGCAAACGCCGCTTCATGTCAGATTCTACTCACAACTTTATCCAGTACTCCACGAGATTCTCAGAACAAATGAGCTTAAGCGATATTTGATTCTGTCACTTATGTGCCTGTACTCAACAAGGATTTTAGTGATTCCATTAGTTAATGTAAGGATCCGAAAGCCAGAACTTGACTGTTACATCCCAAAATCATTCATTTTGGAAACAAGGTCAAATGGAATAAATCTAAAATTTTATCTTTACCAGACAATTTTGCTAAAGTTTGAGACTGTAAAACCATAGTAGAGAAGTTAATAACTCTTTTAGAGAGAACCCCTAACATATTGTATTCAAGAATTACGCTGTACAAAGTAAATTCAACATAACTGCACCATTAGACGTCAAAATAAAACTGAACTGAATATGCTAAAGTTATTGTGTATTAGTAAAATCATATAAGAAATGATTAAGAAAATTGGTAGTAGATACTTTAGCAGAAAAGAAACACAATAAGTTACACAGGAACATCTATACAATGAAATGTAGTTGTGGAAATAAAGAAATAAGCCAGTATATTAGTGTAGTGAAATGTGAGTTCTTTACATACATTAGAATTCTTATTTTCAGTTACTAACTTGAATAAACTATATACACTTCAAAGGAGGTTAGCGGGAAATGTTACGAGTGAGTTACAGTAATGAAAATGAAAGAAATACGAGAAGCAATAAATGAACAAACCAAATTATATGGAAATATCGGAAGTAATGTCAAGTGTGGTTTTTTCTTCATCTTTATACTAGGATTCAGGACCAATTAACCAAAAAAATATTAACAGTAGTTTGGATTACAGAAATTAAAAATATATAAAAAAAATTATTACAATAATTAGTAGTTAAAACGTTTTCATTATATATTCTACATCTACACCTACATCTACATTATACTCCGCAAGCCACCCAACGGTGTGTGGCGGAGGGCACTTTACGGGGCACTGTCATTACCTCCCTTCCCTGTTCGAGTCGCAAATGGTCCGCGGGAAGATCGACTGCCGGAAAGCCTCCGTGCCCGCTCGTATCTCACTAATTTTACATTCGTGGTCTTCTCGGGAGGTATGAGTAGGGGGAAGCAATATATTCGTTACCGCATCCAGAAACGCATCCTCTCGAAACCTGGACAGCAAGCTACACCACGATGCAGAGCGCCTCTTTTGCAGAGTCTGCCACTAGAGTTTGCTAAACATCTCCGTAACGCTATCACGCTTACCAAATAACCCTGGGACGAAACGCGCCGCTCTTCTTTGGACCTTCTCTATCTCCTCTGTCAACCCGACCTAGTACGGATCCCACACTGATAAGCAATACTCAAGTATAGGTCGAACGAGTGTTTTGTAAGCCACCTCTTTTGTTGATGGACTAAATTTTCTAAGGACTCTCCCAATGAATCTCAACCTGGCACCCGCCTTACCAACAATTAATTTTATATGATCAATCTACTTCAAATCGATCCATACGCACACTCCCAGATACTTTATGGAAGTAACTGCTATCAGTGTTTGTTCCGCTATCATATAATCATACAATAAATTATCCTTCTTTCTATGTATTCGCAATACATTACATTTGTCTATGTTAAGGGCAGTTGCCACTCCCTGCACCAAGTGCCTAATCGCTGCAGATCTTCCTGCATTTCGCTGCAATTTTCTAATGCTGCAACTTCTCTGTATACTACAGCATCATCCGCGAAAGCCGCATGGAACTTCCGACACTATCTACTAGGTCATTTATATATATTGTGAAAAGCAACGGTTCCATAACACTCCCCTGTGGCACGTCAGAGGTTACTTTAACGTCTGCAGACGTCTCTCCATTGAGAACAACATGGTGTGTTCTGTTTGCTAAAAATTCTTCATTCCAGGCACCCAGCTGGTCTGATTTTCCGTAGGCTCTTACTTTGCTTATCAGGCGACGCTACGGAACTGTATCGAACGCCTTCCGGAAGTCAAGGAAAATGGCATCTACCTGGGAGCCTGCGTCTAATATTTTCTGTGTCTCATGAACAAATAAAGCGAGTTGGGTCTCATACAATCACTGTTTCCGGAATCCATGTTGATTCCTAGAGAGTAGATTCTGGGTTTCCAGAAATGACATGATACGCGAGCAAGAAACATGTTCTAAAATTTTACAACAGATCGATGTCAGAGATATAGGTCTATAGTTTGGGCACCTGGTCGACGGTGTCCTGACATTTGCCACGGCTTTACCTGCTCCGAATGGTTCGGTCGCTTGGGTCCCCCCCCCCCCCCTCCTCCTCCTCCTCCTCCTCCTCCTCCTCACCCGCCCGCCCAGTTTGCTTCCGAAGTTCCGAACTTGACCATCAGTATGGAAGTTATTACAACGAACAAGGGCAGGCCTCCTGCTCATTAGAGAGGTTACGCGTATCTTAAACAGAGGGAATCTAAAGAAGGTGTTGTTACATGGATGTGCTTACACCGAAAAGCGGATCATTGGAAGGGAAAGCTGCTTTGGAGGAACGGAGAATTGTTGAGCGTATTAGAACATCTCTGTGGACTACCTGACGATGCAGCTCTAAAAGTGAGAAACTTTTTAAGAGCGAAGAGAAGGTCTCGAGCAGAAACTACACAGTTATCGGAGATGTACGCGGCTGAAATGGGAAATCTACATAATAAAGTTTATGACTTTGTTACAGTGATGCCTAATTCAGAATCTATGGAGAGCACCATGCATCGTTGATGGAGTCAAGAGTGGGGGGAACCAACATGAGCCTACGAACTCTTATGAAATTGATCTTCATGAAGATCAATTAAAAATGGGAGTGGCAGTAGTTTTCTTCTGGAAGATGATAGATTAGAGGTGAGAATAATGATTTTTAGTGGAAGCAAAGGAAAAGAAAGTTTAAAAACATGTTCCCATTTTTTTAATGAGTAGAACATTTAAGATATGCAGCAAGCAGTTTGCACAGGACCACACCATACACGTGGACTTAGGAGGCCCGATTAAAGAAACAAACATTCTTCTTACTGTATTTGCACTGCTCCCTAATATGAAGAAAGACACATATGTTCGTCTGTTTCGTCTGATAAAACAGGCAGTCTCTGAGTGCTGCCCTAAACTTGCAACTTTCAGGCAGCTGCGATATCGGCCATTCGTCAAGTTTTTCCCACAACTGAAATAAATGGATTCAATTTCCTTATGAAGAAGAGATTGTGGAGAAGAATTCGGGTTCTCAGTCTAACTGAGGAGTACCGCTAGATCGAGGATTTAAGACTTCACGTCAGGATGTGTGCAGCGTTGGCAGTTGTAAAGCCGGAGGAAGTAAGCAATGGATGGATTGAGATTCATGCAGAAGCTCCTGATAACTGAAGATTCTCTCAATTTTGTTACTACTTTGTGGATAACTGGCTACAGAATGAGGATATCGCCATAGAAATGTGAGACTTACGGAAAAAAGCACCGAACGACGAATGCAGTTGAAAGGGTGGCACAGCAAAATAAATAGTATTATTGGAAACCCTCACCCTAAAGTCAACTATTTGGTGGAGCGCTTGAAAAAGGAAGCAGAGCTCAGAGACTGCATGTACATGAAATTGGAAATGAATCTTGAAGGTAAGAAGAGGAAGAAGAAGTACTTGAACCTGGGCGACAGGATAGAGAGAATCGTAAAGAATTACGAAGAGGCTGGCAACATTAGGCCTGGCTTGAAAGCCATTGCCCGTATTCAGAAACTGGAATAAATACGTTAAAAATAATGTATTAAAAACTATGAAGACCACAGAGTCCTCACAGGTTACTAAGATAAAATTATTAAAACATTCAAGCAGCATTATCGGAGCTAATATTAAGTTGTAACTGTAAATAGAGTGCACATTAGTTCACCATGTTTAGGCTGATTTTACACACGCCAGAATGGTAGATGGTCATTTATCATTTTGACGGTCCAAAGCCTGTGCAAAGTGTAATGCGAATCAGCCTTTAATGTAAAAATTAAAAAGTGTTTCAAGCCTCACAGAAGTATCCCTATTGTCACGTTAAGAAAACTTTTTTCTACCTTCCAATATTATAGCCATACTATTAAATAATTGTGAGTTCTAAAATACCTTACTGAAGCTTCAGAATCGCAACTATCACCTAATATATCATGGTTCGTTAAACTGATAGTATGCCCTCTGGTAAAACAAAATGGGAACTGAACCTTTGAATTACACCTAAAATTGACATCCCAAAACATCTGATCCTAAGGTTGACAATTTTGGCACCTCAAATATTTTTATGTAAGTTTAGCTGCAAGCATTTATAGTAGATGTAAATCTACTTAAATACATGTAGATATAGACCCTTAAAAATTAAAATTTATTACTAAATTGTTGATTATCTTTAAACAGATCAGTAAAAGCAAGAAGCTTAATACTGAAAATTAATTGTTACTAAAGAACATCAGAAACAAATGTATTAGATCTACTTTTCTTATACATTAGAGACTTTTTGAAAAGACATTTGATCATTTCCACTGTCACTGAAAGTGTAATTTCAGTTGCTTTTCAACACCAGGGATATCTACTTCTAAATTATGTTTGCAGCTGTTTTTATTTCGAATTATGGAATATTTAGTTCGTCTTCTTTGTTGGAGAAATTTCGGAAAATGCATTTACTTACTCCACTTTAGTGGCACTGGCGTCAGTAACATTACCGTCGCTGACGCCCAGTAAAGGTACTTAGTGAGACTTTCCGCTGGTTTACTTAACATGGGACCAGTATCTCTTTGGATTTTCAGCCACATTTCTAGAGCGAGTTTCGTTGTTGGAACTATTAAATGCATATTGCATTGAAATCCGCACCAAATTTCGAGCCTCAGTAAAACTTCACCAATCTTGGAGATTTTGCGTTCGTGTAAATTACACGTGCCTTTTGCGATGCACCTGCAACTCCTTTCTGTCGTATTTTGTGTACCATGGGGGATCAGTTCCGTCTCTTATTAATTTATTTGGCATGAATATCTCGAGTGCTGTTGATACTATTTCTTTGAACTTAAGCTGCATATGGTCTTCATTTACATAGTTTGGAAGGATTGGAGACTATCTCTTAGAAAGACGTCACCCGAATTTCTAGCTGTTTTTATAAATAGATATATTTCGCGTTTAGTTTTGGTGAATTTCTTTGTTACGGAAGTGGGCCTCTCTACGACTGCGTGTTCACTAATCCCTGTATCCGTCGTGATGCTCAGGATTATTTGTGGCTGAGAGGTCAAGTGTGTTTTCGTAACCATTTACAATTTGAATGGCTTCGTCAACTAATTGTTAAAAGTAATTTAAAAAAAACATTTAGAACAATTACGGAAGTTGTTTTCCGTTTACAATAGGGTATGAAAATGTATTTTTGTCAACATGCGAAAGGTGGATTGGAGTAACTGCCAACTATAATTGTATAAGTAGGGTATCTATTTGTGATGAGACTCAAGTTTTCTTTTCTTTGAACTGTTCAGCAACTGTTTCATCTGAGACAGGGGGTCGCTACAAGGAGCCAGTTATTAATTTATTCCGGTTGTCGAATATAACCTCTGCCCATACTAAGTCACTGGAACTATCTGCTTCAAAATCGATTGTAAGCTTACATTATTTTTTCTTAAGTTGTCTTTGTTTCTGCTGTAGTGCAGATAATTACAATTACGGCTTTTCCCTCGAGAACCTAAGATGCTTTCTCTGTGGCCCTGTAAATACCAGAACTAAACAATGTAAAACTACACGTACGTTACAATCGTAGCATTCTGTATTACTTCATTTCCTTATTTCTAACATTTTAAAATTGTAAGTCGACTTTAGATGACATGTCAATCAAATATATTCTTATCTCTATTTAGTGAACGTGTTTTCGGTTATGTTTTGAACATTGTCCCGCTACACTTTATTAACTAATGGTTTTAGAGAGTAAATTAATATTGAGTATGTCGTTCTTCTTTTCAAACATTGACAAACCCATTTATTCTTTCCCTTTTGTCTTTTGGGTATGTAGTTGTAGTAATGAAAGTAGGCACAAATGCAGTGATAAAAAAGAAATGATTAGCGTACATTTGCATTCTCGTTTCATCGTTCCTTTCTTGTTGCTCCCATGCCGATGGACTGTTTCTATCGCAATCAGTAAGCGTGAAAGGAAGCTACCGTACAGACAGAGGAATCTATATTTATACTTGGCAGAACTGATTACATACTGACATAATCGTCGGTATTGCTTTCGTTTCCAAAAAGTTACAAATATTTCGATTTCGGAAAAGAAGCTCTGAATTTGGCCAAGATGTCGAAGAAGAAGGTCCCTTACGTACTGGTTGTATCGGGTAAGATGTGGAGACGGCGGATTGCAAGCGGACAGGGGTAGTGCGGGGAAGGGCGTCCCTTACCTGAGGGATCGCTACTGAAGCTACCTGGCGAAGGGGCATGTGTGGCAAATGTCCGGCGTGGCAAATGTCCGGCATTGCTGCTCGAATCCTGTCAGGACCATTGGACTACCTCTGTTCAGTGATTTCAGTTGCTTTTCTATTCCATGGACTCTTATTTCGATGTCAGCCATTTTTTAGTTTGTGGGATGATTTAGAGAAGGAACTGCAGTGCGGTCTTCCTCTGTGAAACAGCTTTGGAAAAAGGTGTTTAGTATTTCAGCTTTAAGCGTATCATCCTCTGTTTCAATGCCATCATCATTCCAGAGTGCCTGGATACGTTGTTTCGAGCCACTTACTGATTTAACGTAAGACCATAACTTTCTAGGATTTTCTGTCAAGTCGGTACATTGAATTTTACTTTCGAATTTACTGAACGCTTCACACATAGCCATCCTTACGCTAACTTTGACTTCGTTTAGATTCTATTTGTCTGAGAGGTTTTGGCTGCGTTTAAACTTGCAGTAAAGCTCTCTTTGCTTTCGCAGTAGTTCCCTAAATGTGTTGTTGAACCACGGTGGGTATTTCCTGTCCCTCACAGTTTTACTCAGCACGTACCTGTCTAAAACGCATTTTTCGATTTCCTTGAAATTTTCCATAAACACTTAAGATTGTCAGTGTCGGAAAAGAAATTTTCGTTTTGATCTGTTAGGTAGTCTGAAATCTGCTCTATTACTCTTGCTAAACAGATAAACCTTCCTCCCTTTCTTTATATCCTTATTTACTTCCATATTCAGGGATGCTGCAACGGCCCTATAATCACTGATTCCCTGTTCTGCGCGTACAGAGTCGAAATGTTCGGGTCTGTTTGTTATCAGTAGGTCCAAGATGTTATCTCCAGGAGTCGGTTCTCTGTTTAATTGCTCGAGACAATTTTCGGATAGTGCACTCAGTATAATGTCACTCGATGCTCTGTCTCTACCACCCGTCCTAAACATCTGAGTGTCCCAGTCTATATCTGGTAAATTGAAACCTCCACCTAAGACTATAACATGCAGAGAAAATTTATGTGAAATGTATTCCACATTTTCTCTCAGTTGTTCTGCCACTAATGTTACTGAGTCGGAAAGTTGGTAAAAGGAGCCAATAATTAACATAGCTCCGTTGCTGAGTGTAACCTCCACACATAATAATTAACAGGAACTATCAACTTCTACTTCACTACAGGATACACTACTACTAATAGCGACAAACACGCCACCACCGGTTGCATGCAATCTATCCTTCATAAACTCCCTGTGTGCCTTTGTAAAAATTTCGGCAGAATTTATCTCCGGCTTCAGCCAGCTTTCCATACCCATAAGACTTCAGCTTCAGCGCCTTCTATCAGCGCTTGAAGTTCCGGTACTTTACCAACGCAGCTTCGACGATGTACAATTACAATACCGATTGCTGCTAGGTCCCCGCATGTCCTGACTTTGCCCTGCACCCTTTGAGGCTGTTGCCCTTTTTGTGTTTGCCCGAGGCCATCTAACCTAAAAAACCGCCCAGTCCACGCCACACAACCCCGGCTACCCGTGTAGCCGCCTGCTGTGTGTAGTGGACTCCTGACCTATCCAGTGGAACCCGAAACCCCACCACCCTATGGCGCAAGTCGAGGAATCTGCAGCCCACATGGTCGCAGAACCGTCTCAGCCTCTGATTCAGACCTTCCGCACGGCTCTGTACCAAAGGTCCGCAGTCAGTCCTGTCGACGATGCTGCAGATAGTGAGCTCTGCTTTCATCCCGCTAGCGAGACTGGCAGTCTTCACCAAATCGGATACCCGCAAGAAGCCAGAGGATTTCCTTCGATCTATAGCGACGCACATAATTGGTAACGACATGAGCGACCACCTACAGATCGATGCACCCTGTCTGTACCCTTCATGGAATCCGGAAGGTCCCTTTCCACATCTGGAATGACTCTCCCCGGTATGCACACGGAGTGCACATGGGTTTATTCCACTCTCTTGATGCCATAACCCTAAGGGGCCCTATTACGCGCCTGACGTTGGAGCTCCCAACTACCATTAAGCCCACCCTCTGCGACCGTCCGGATCTTGCAGACTGAGGTGCGACCTCTGGAACAGGACAAGCAGCCATGTCACGCCGAAGATCAATATCAGCCGGAGACAGAGCCTGAAACCAGTTCGTCAGACAAACTGGAGAGGCCTTCCGTTCAGCCCTTCGGAATGTCTTTCGCCCCCTGCTACACCTCGAGACGACCTCTCACTCTACCACAGGTGAGGGGTCAGCCTCAATGTGGGCAGTATCCCGGGCAGCCACAGTCGTAGTCCGATAGGGGGATGCGTGGGACGAGCTGGCCGTCCCCGACAACCCCCATCCGGACTACATCTACATCTACATGACTACTCTGCAATTCACATTTAAGTGCTTGGCAGAGGGTTCATCGAACCACAATCATACTATCTCTCTACTATTCCACTCCCGAACAGCGAGCGGGAAAAACGAACACCAAAACCTTTCTGTTCGAGCTCTGATTTCTCTTATTTTATTTTGATGATCATTCCTACCTATGTAGGTTGGGCTCAACAAAATATTTTTGCATTCGGAAGAGAAAGTTGGTGACTGAAATTTCGTAAAAAGGTTTCGCCGCGACGAAAAACGTCTATGCTGTAATGACTTCCATCCCAACTCGTGTATCATATCTGCCACACTCTCACCCCTATAACGTGATAATACAAAACGAGCTGCCCTTTTTTGCACCCTTTCGATGTCCTCCGCCAATCCCACCTGGTAAGGATCCCACACCGCGCAGCAATATTCTAACAGAGGACGAACGAGTGTAGTGTAAGCTGTCTCTTTAGTGGACTTGTTGCATCTTCTAAGTGTCCTGCCAATGAAACGCAACCTTTGGCTCGCCTTCCCGACAATATTATCTATGTGGTCCTTCCAACTGAAGTTGTTCGTAATTTTAACACCCAGGTACTTAGTTGAATTGACAGCCTTGAGAATTGTACTATTTATCGAGTAATCGAATTCCAACGGATTTCTTTTGAAACTCATGTGGATCATCTCACACTTTTCGTTATTTAGCGTCAACTGCCACCTGACACACCATACAGCAATCTTTTCTAAATCGCTTTGCAACTGATACTGGTCTTCGGATGACCTTACTAGACGGTAAATTACAGCATCATCTGCGAACAATCTAAGAGAACTGCTCAGATTGTCACCCAGGTCATTTAAATAGATCAGGAACAGCAGAGGTCCCAGGACGCTTCCCTGGGGAACATCTGATATCACTTCAGTTTTACTCGATGATTTGCCGTCTATTACTACGAACTGCGATCTTCCTGACAGGAAATCACGAATCCAGTCGCACAACTGAGACGATACCCTATAGCTCCGCAGCTTGATTAGAAGTCGCTTGTGAGGAACGGTGTCAAAAGCTTTCCAGAAATCTAGAAATACGGAATGAACTTCAGATCCCCTGTCGATAGCGGCCATTACTTCGTGCGAATAAAGAGCTAGCTGCGTTGCACAAGAGCGATGTTTTCTGAAGCCATGCTGATTACGTGTCAATAGATCGTTCCCTTCGAGGTGATTCATAATGTTTGAATACAGTATATGCTCCAAAACCCTACTGCAAACCGACGTCAATGATATAGGTCTGTAGTTAAATGGATTACTCCTACTACCCTTCTTAAACACTGGTGCGACCTGCGCCATTTTCCAATCTGTAGGTACAGACCTATCGGTGAGCGAGCGGTTGTATATGAGTGCTAAGTAGGAAGCTATAGTATCAGCGTAATCTGAAAGGAACCTAATCGGTATACAATCTGGACCTGAAGACTTGCCCGTATCAAGCGATTTGAGTTGCTTCGCAACCCCTAAGGTATCTACTTCTAAGAAACTCATGCTAGCAGATGTTCGTGTTTCAAATTCTGGAATATTCCATTCGTCTTCCCTGGTGAAGGAATTTCGGAAAACTGCGTTCAATAACTCCGCTTTAGCGGCACAGTCGTCGATAACAGTACCATCGGCACTGCGCAGCGAAGGTATTGACTGCGTCTTGCCGCTTGTGTACTTTACATACGACCAGAATTTCTTCGGATTTTCTACCAAATTTCGAGACAATGTTTCGTTGTGGAACCTATCAAAGGCATCTCGCATCGAAGTACGTGCCAAATTTCGCGCGTCTGTAAGTTTTAGCCCATCTTCGGGACTTCGCCTTCTTCTGAACTTCGCATGCTTTTTCCGTTGCCTCTGCAACAGCGTTCGGACCTTTTTTGTGTACCACGGGGGATCCGTTCCATCTCTTACCAATTTATGAGGTATGAATATCTCAATTGCTGTTGCTACTATATCTTTGATTTTGAGCCACATCTCGTCTACATTCGCATAGTCAGTTCGGAAGGAATGGAAATTGTCTTTTAGGAAGGCTTCTAGTGACACTTTATCTGCTTTTTTAAATAAAATTATTTTGCGTTTGTTTCTGATGGATTTGGAAGAAATGGTATTGAGCCTAGCTACAACGACCTTGTGATCACTAATCCCTGTATCAGTCATGATGCTCTCTATCAGCTCTGGATTGGTTGTGGCTAAGAGGTCAAGTGTGTTTTCTCAACCATTTACAATTCGCGTGGGTTCGTGGACTAACTGTTTGAAATAATTTGCGGAGAAAGCATTTAGGACAATCTCGGAAGACGTTTTCTGCCTACCACCGGTTTTGAACAAGTATTTTTGCCAACATACCGAGTGTAGGTTGAAGTCCCCACCAACTATAACCGTATGAGTGGGGTATTTATTTGTTACGAGACTCCCACACTGATGCCCATTGGAAACACCCTCAAGCTGTGTGACCGAAGCCAACACTGCCTGAAGCTGGGAGCGAAGGTATGTCAACTCAGTCTGCATACGAACACAGCAGTTGCAGTCCCTAACCATGCTAAATACTGTTGTGTAAAGAACGTCTGAACTAATCTACAGAGAGCACAAACAATTCGACACAAAATTTAAACGGTTATTAAAATACAAGATTGCCTAGTAAATGCAGTAATGCTGCTACTTGCGCACTGCTGACACACTGCTCGGCGGCGGAAGGAGACTACGCGATTTTACACTATTCAGGTACTAAAACGCGATGCTACAACTCTCAAATACTATAATGCGCCCGAAATTTATGAATTAAACAATGCAAGTACCCAAGAACACGCAAAGGAATTAAGAATTAAACTATGTAACAAATAAGTGGGCTAAGAGTATACGACTTGCTGCTGGCAGCTGCTTATCCAACGGCGGCAGGGAGCACACTGGCTGTGACCAACCGACACTGGCCGTTCAAAACAAATACAGAAGACAGACGACTACGCGAATTTACACTATTCAGGTACTAAAACGCGATGCTGCAACTGTCAAATACTGCAATACGCGCTAAATTTATGAATTAAAAAATGCAAGTACCCAAGAACACGCAAAGAAATTAAGAATTAAACTACGTAACAAATAAGTATGCTAAGAGTATACGACTTGCTGCTGTCAGCTGCTTATCTAGCAGCGGCAGGGAGCACACTGAATAAAGGTACACGCTGATGTTTGCTTGCTACAGTTTCCCCAATTCTTAAAAGAAGCTTCTTTTTGATGCCTTACCATTCGTAAAATCCTCATGTCTCTTCTTCTAGCCAATGTTTTCCGTGTAGTTCCACACCCTTTCAATCTGTTTAAATCTTCTTCACTTCTTATTTTATTGCACGATTTTATATTATGGATTATTCATTGACAAACGCAAGAAAGCCTTCTGGTTTCTTTAATATTTGGACAACCATTTCATTCCCTACCAAGAAATGAGTAACTTACAATGGTAAACTCGTTTGGTGGCCTTAAAGAAGCGATGAAACAAGTTCTGTTATAACGATTCCGGTTGCAGGCACTCTATCGGTAATTTCCATCGCTCGTAATGACAAAAGCGTTCACACATGCACACGTAAAAACACATATGCCAGAATAACGTATGATGAGAAGAAGGAATATATAATCAAAGAACAGATACGGGTTGATAGGGAATTTTCAGATCATTGTAGCGACCGGCCAGAAACTTCAGAAGGAGAGAATGTCCCCGGATCCACTGGTGTTTAATTAATGAATTGTTTCGCCCTTGAAACACAACGTACTCGATTGAGTAACGGACTTTTCCATTCACCGCTCAATAATTCACTGACGAGGAAGATGAAATTCGGTTTAATAATTCTTAGTGAGTGTACTTCATTAGTCTCAAGCATCGGAAAACGTAATTATTAAAATTTCAGTGGGGGAGGCGGTGAAAGCGAGATAGGCATTTGAGGACGGGATCGGAAGGACAAGGCGGGGTTGGGGTGGGGAGGGGCAAGAGGAGACAGGATATGTTTTTTTTTGCCTGGATGTTGTTCCCTTAGTGGTCTTTAAGACGAGAGACAGTATACATAACACGAAATGTGGCCTGTATCGCATTCTACTGCGTTCGCTATACATAAAATGTCATACAAATAAAACGTTATCCTTGAAATATTGCCTTAGTTTGACAACGTCAGAGTTATGCTTAAACGACACAAATTTTTATGTTTTTCGATACAGAGGATAAGGTTGCATATTATAAATCGTCTGGTATAAATCCGAAAAATTTACGAGATGTACCACACAGTAAATTTCTCTTCGTATTTCCAATCAGCGTCCGTTCCGCACTATGGAATAAATCATATGGAAATCTGCATCTGTACGAGTCTCGTAAAAACATAAGTGGTGATTGATGTTCAGTCGTGAATGGCATTTTAACTAAAAACTTGTCCCGTGTGAAAGCGTACTACAATAAATCAGCTTCTTATATCACCTACTACTTACCAGCGATCTTCAGTAATGAGAACGATATAAAGAAACACATTAGTTTCAGTTCACGGCAGAGAAAGTCATTAATTATTTTTAGTTTTACATTTTCAATAACCGTAACAGAAATTTATAACTAAGTTCTGTAACTACGAGGTAATAATCGCAGACCATCGTCTGAGTATGATCGTAATTGAGCTGATGGGACTGTGCAATTGTATTTACGCAACCGGGTTTCCTCTTCTGTTAGTCGTATCAGCAAAGATAAAGATAAATATTGAGAGTTTTCCCATTAATTTTTACTTTGAGTTCGTAAGAAACGTGAGCCCGGTTTTTAATGTCCCCACACGTTTCCAGTTTACATAAAATGTATGAATGAACCCAATTCAATCTTGTTTTCAAGTTACGTAGTGCCAAAAACTTTCGGATTGCGCAACGGAATACTGAAAGGTGGTTTTAACAAGAGTTAAAGCTAGACAAAAATAAAACCAAAATCCTTACAACAGAGCTCGTAAAGCTGCTCACTATAAATGTGTATGAAACACACCTTAGAGATGAAATTCATGGCCGGCCGGAGTGGCTGTTCGGTTCTAGGCGCTACAGTCTGGAACCGAGCGACCGGTACGGTCGTAGGTTCGAATCCTGCCTCAGGCATGGATATGTGTGATGTCCTTAGGTTAGTTCGGTTTAATTAGTTCTAAGTTCTAGGCGACTGATGACCTCAGAAGTTGAGTCGCATAGTGCTCAGAGCCATTTGAGCCATTTGAAATTCATGTGATGCAAATGATTTTGCGTAATTTTTACTTGTGATTTTATAAGTAATCATGACCACGGTTTTTAATGATCTCACTCATTACAAATTTACGTAATATGTAAATCATGTGTGAATAAACGCAATCTAACCTTGTTTTCACGTTTTGTAGCGGCAAGAAGTTTCAGATAGCGTAACGGAATAACGGAACGTGGTTTTAACGAGAGTTAAGGCTAGAAAAAACTGAAAACAAAATCCTTACAACAGAGCTCGTACAACTACTCACTATATATGTGTATGAATGGCACCTCAGAGATGAAATTCATGAGAAGCGAGGTAGAGCAGTGTTTCTCGCTGAAAAACGGTTCAGATCCACGACCGGTAATTCAGATTTAGGTTTTTCGTGATTTCCCCATATCGGTTAAGGCAAATGCCGGGATGATTCCCTTGAAAGGCACATCCAATACCGTTACTAGTCCTTGTTTAATCCGAGCTTGTGCTCCCTCTCTAATAACCTTGATATCAACGGGACGTTACTCATATTCGTTCCTCCCTTCCTTCAAATCACTTTGCAGTCTGTATTCTACAGCATTATAAAATCGAAATCATGTGGGGTAGTGTGATAGAGTTTTATCTCTAATCCAGTCTCCACAAGAATTAATTTTAAATTCCAGAACAAAACGAAATTACCTGAGTAACTGAAAATTTCTTTCAAAATATGTATGTCAGCACTGTTAAAGAAGCTTATTCTCTTTCTGCTTTAAAAGCAGATAAAGCGAACTTAGAACATCCAAGAACGTAGGTCTTAAAGTGACGTATAGAAACATATGGAATACATGGAAGCTAAACTTGAACTAAGGTCAGCCGGCCGCGGTGGTCTAGCGGTTCTAGGCGCTCAGTCCGGAACCGCGCAACTGCTACGGTCGCATGTTCAAATCATGCCTCGGGCATGGATGTGTGTGATGTCCTTAGGTTAGTTGTGTTGAAGTAGTTCTATGTTCTAGGGGACTGATGACCACAGATGTTAAGTCCCATAGTGCTCAGCGCCATTTGAACCATTTTTTTTTAACTGAGGTCAGAGGGAGTAAAAAACAATTTCGTATGAATCCCAAATTATATTCAGTCTAATAAATTATTCAATACATGAGTAAAAAAAAATCTAATGTTTCATACGCAAATCCCAGTCGACGAAACACGTGTCTTTAATTGACCATCCACTTAAAATGGACGAAACTAATGTAATATCCACGATACTGTGTTCTAGCCACAAGATGTTAAGCTAAGTGTACAAACTTAAAAAAGAAAAAAAATCGATACTACGTATAAAAAGATTGTATCGTGTAAAAAGGACTATAATTATTTCACTAATTCTGTAATAATTTAATTTCTGTGTGAATTACAACTATTATCAGAGAACTACATTCATGGACAACGACAATTATAGTCTTTTTTTTCATCCCATGTAGGCTTTCACGGCCGGCGTCTTCATTAGTAAACACTTCCGGGCTAACTTGCCGTGGTCTATCTGTAGAACGTCTTCTCCCTGACGTTTCGTTCTCAACTACGGAGAACATCTTCCGAGGTGAGTCGACGACTGGCTCTTAGGAGCTGGGGCCGCAGCTTATATGGAGATCCTAGATGGCGCCACCGCAAGGCACGTGGCGTCGATATGTAGCTATCTCTGGCTATCGTCTGTTCTCTTGATAGCACGCAATCTATTGTCACGTGATTGATGCAACGTCGACCGCCATATTTTGTTCAATTTTAATCCTTCTTCTTTACGATTAAAATTGTATTGATGTTTGTGGATTTCAATTGTCTCTCTATACATACGTGTATAATAATGCGACGTTCTCGCTAGCAAGCTTGTCTCACCGAATTTTATTTCGTGATTTCCATCCTTAAAAACATGTTCCGCTACTGCCGATTTGTCGATATGTCCCAAGCGACAGTTTCTTTTGTGCTCCGTCAAACGTATATTGATGCTTCTTTTTGTAGTTCCTATGTAAACCCTGCCACGGAATTTTATATACCCCTGGGGTGGCTAGGGGATGACGAGCATCCTTTGTTGATCTTAGGCACTCACTAATTTTCTTAGTAGGTCTGAAAATAGTCTCCACCTGAAACTTGGCTAGTACTTTTCCAATGCGATCCGTGATGTTATGGATGAAGGGAAGAAGTACTTTTCCAGCTGATGGTTGTTGCTGTCTCCTATTTTTAGACTTTTTTTACTTGGGTGAAGTGCTCGGTTAATCTCATTTTTCGCAAAAGCCATTCGTAAATAGATAAAAGGCTCAAAGAGTTTTATCTAAATATATTAACTTCATATAAAATAAATCCAGTATAACAACAGACAAATTGACTATCGTCTGTCTGCCGCCATCTTATCAAAAATATCTCCGCGGCAGTTTTTAATCGAGAATTTCAACAAACATAAATGTTGTTAGATATAAATGAATGGAAATAAATGTGCACCGGTGGTCCCGAATCTGCTTTAAAAGTTAGAATGCAACTCAGCTTGAATCTTTAAAAATAGTGTTCACAGCACGTTAAGTAATATCAATTTCTTATTTGCTGATGCATGAAGCCTAATTATTTCTGAAGATTTGCATGAAATAATTTATAGGAGGAATACGTCAGTGTTTTGCGTGGATAGTATTTAGTGACTAAATGTTCCTTTTCCCAGAGAAAGGTGATTCCATGTTAAGTAACAGTGGTGTAAAACCTGATAAATGATATGCAAATTAGTGCCACTCACATGGCTTTACAGACAACATTTCTACACAACTTCGAGTGGAGATTTCTTTATCAGAGTGACAAATATTAGCTGAGCCGGGATAATCATTTTGAGATCAAACTAATTGTTACGCAGACAATAGGTAACGAGTTTTATATTTTTTGATGTACCTGAAATATCATTTACAAGTAATTGAAGTCACGAAATACTATAAACCGGTTCCGGCACACTGAGTCTCCACGATCATGTTCGTTCTCATATGGGGAGTTGTGGGAACACGTATTGTAACGACAGACATTGTCGAAAATGTTCGTTTTGAAGGTTCAGGTTTCATTGTGCGGGAAAGCATAATGTGAGGTGGATGTACTGACATCCCAGTCTTTGTACACGCGTCGCTCAGCGTAATTGTGATACTGTACTCCTTCCCCAAGCGTTTATTTTCAGGGGTGCATTTCGCCTTGATTTGATTTTTATGCATAAAAATGCACTACTGTCTTGAACAGTACAGGTGGAGGAGCTCTTGGAACGAGGCGACATTCGGCGAATGGACTGTCCTGTCTGTTCCCTCGACTTAAGCCCCATCTGGCACCTACGGGATGCTTTGGGGAGACGTACTGCAATACGGGCACGTACCAACCATTATCCAGTAGTTGCCACCCGCAGTGATGGAGGAATCGAACTCCCTACCACAAGAACATTTTATCTCCCGCTTGCCCAACACGAGAACACATTGCACTCCACGCATCGCAGTCAGCGGCGACCATGCACCCTATTAAGAAACAATGTCCCGTTTTTTAATGTCTAGGGGGCCATCACTAATCACAATGGCATTAATGTATAATTGCCTCTGAATAAAAATATTGCGTTTCTTGAGTTACATTCTGTACTATACTGTACTAGCTCATTCTATGTGACGTCCAAGTTTCATGCATGGAGCTACATTTCTGAGCAGTGACACACCATGTGGAAGTTCATTTCGACCACAAGTGTTGCATACCAGTGAATGTTGCTACATTCTAATCGCAGTTGGCCTTTTGTATATGTCCATACTAGTTCTCGTTCCGGTTGTTGGTATCTGTAAATGAAATGGCTAATAAGTTGTCGTACTTGTTCTGGTAAGGATGTTTCACCATTCCTTCATCAATACCTTTCCCTCCACGGTTCTATGTACAAACGTTTCCAGCAGTTACTCGTGTCATAACACAATTCCCATTCTGCTACCTCTTCCATTCGTTGTGTACTGTACCATCCTTTGTTTTCATTGACTCGTAGCAGAACGTCTTCATTTGTTACCGAAACAATGTGTCTCACATTCAACGGTGTACTGTAACTCCACATTTCGAAAGCTTCCAGTGATTTCAATGTGTCATCCACATTCTCGGCGTTTTGCACCCATTGAGGACTTGCTCCAAACAAAGCCTTTTATGAAACTTTTTCTCGCGTCAGAGTTCATGTTTGTGGCTGTTAGTGACTGTTTCTCCTTACACAAAACCTTTTACGCTTCTGCAGTCCTTACACCTGTAACGCCGCGAACCAAGTCGCCATAAGTAAGTGACCTACCGTAATACGAGCAACATTCCGAATATAAATGCCTGAAGTATAGCTACGAGGACTGTTCGTACTTAGGTAACTCAGTCGGTAAGGCACTTGCCCGTGAAAGGCAAACATCCCGTGTTAGAGTTTCGGTAAGGCACACAGTCTTAATCCGGCAAGAAGTTTCAGTCCGAAAGTACGTTCGGCAACTTCTTACAACGAGAAGATGATACGCCAGGTGCCTCAAACAAACGATGTATTAACCCACACTCGTTGCTGGTTGAACGGCGGAAGGGGCATCCGCAGGGGAGGAATGACGCATGCGCAGTGAGCTCTACAGTATAGAGTGGCGTAAGACCGGCATGCCCGAGATTCTTCAAGTACACCACACGATGGCAGACGGACTTGCACTGTCAACGTGGTCGCCAATGGAAGTGGGTGCTGTTATTCGGTATGAATGGACACGTGGGAACTTTGTGTCCGTCATTCATGAACGTCTTTGGTGAAGAGGTCATGTCTTGTCAAACGGCTGGTCGCTGTTGTTATATGTTCAGGGAAGGAATCTTCCCTGCGTTAAAGCCCCACTGTCGGGACATCACTTCCAAACCAACGCTAAGCTTGAGAAGGCGGTGCGACAATTTCTTGCATCGCAGGGCTCCGAGTTCTACCACAGTGGCTCTTTTTCGAACTGATTGCATGCTGCAACTAATGTGTTGATGCGCCTGCCAATTATTTCAAAAACTTTGCATGGAGTAAAAGATCATGATGCCATGGTGCATTTTGTTTTTCGGTAATAAATTTCCCATGCGAAAAACAATGAAACTGTGTACTGAAGAGCCAAAGAAACTGGTACACCTGCCTAATATTGTGTAGGGACCCTGCAAGCACGCAGAAATGCCGCAACACGACGTGGCATGGACTCGACTAATGTCTCAAGTAGTGCTGGAGGAAACCCGCACCATGAATCCTGCTGGGCTGTCCATAAATCCTTAAGAGTACAGGGGGGGGGGAGAGAGATATCTTCCGAACAGCATGTTAGCACGTTGCAAAACATCCCAGATATGCTCAGTAGTGTTCATGTATTCATGTCTGGGAACTTTGGTAGCCAGCGGAAGTGTTTAAACTTAGAAGACTGTTCCTGGGGCGAATCTGAAGCAATTCTTCACGCACAGCTTCCACCAGCTTGAACAGTCCCCTCCTGACATGCGGGGGCCATAGATGCATTAGATTCTCTCCATACATGTACAAGTCCATCCGCTCGATACAATTGAAACGAGATTCATCCCACTAGACAATTTGTTTCCAGTCATCAGTGGTCCCATGTCGGTATTGACGGGCCCAGGTGAGGCGTAAATCGTTGCGTCGTGCAGTCATCAAAGCTAAAAGAGTGGATCTTTGGCTCCGAAAGTCCCTATCGATGAAGTTTCGTTGAATGGTTCGCCCGCTGACAGGGCAGCACTGAAATCTGCAGCAATCTGAGAAAGAGTTGCACTTCTGTCACGTTGAACGGTTGTCTTTCGTCGTCGTTGGTCCCGTTCTTGCAGGATCTTTCTCCGGGGACATCGGTTGTTTTACCGGACTCCAGATATTCACGGTACACTCGTGCTGTGTCTCATCGCTCGTGTGCCGACTATAACACCACGTTCAAACCCACTTCAGTCTTTATAACCTGCCATTGTAGCAGCAGTAACCGCACTAACAACTGCACCAGACACGTGTCTTATATAGGCGTTGCCGATCGCAGCACCGTACTGTGCCTGTTTACACGTATCTGTATTTGAGTACGCATGCCTATACCAGTTTCATTGCTACTTCAGTATACTGCAGCAGGACAGTTCGTCTGGACGCCCCACAGGCACCGCAACCCGCCTGCCAGTCGGTGAGCAGCGAGTTTCCAAATAATAGAGTCTTCGGCAATCGATGTTCGTCGTATCTGCAGCGTCCACACAACAACAAACCCTCTTTGGTACGTATGAACACCGTCCGTCTGGCCAGGCTGGTCATTCAGTCGGCGACTCATGGGGTTCGTGTACCGTTTGGATTTCTGTTGCGAGGTTTGCCACCAGCCAACCATAATCCTGACAAAAGCCCCTTATTTTCTCCGTCATCTGTCTACATATGAGTGGCATTCAATGCGTAATGTAACACACCTTTTTTCTGAAAGCAGGTTGGTTTTATTCAGGAATCCAGTAAACCATATTATTCCCCACTCTTTTGGCTACAATTTCCCAACATCATGTCACCTCAATGCTACGGCCATAGGCCACCTTACTGGCAAACCCTCTTTGCCCGCATGCTACCACTCTACTGGTCACGTCGGCGCGAACGTCTTGGTGAATCAATAACCTCATCTCCCATCCCTTCCAGTCATTGACGTACTGCCATGAGGTGCATCCACTATTCAGATAAAAACAGTTGGAAGTCGGGAATTGTAGCTTCCTGGTTGTAGGGTGGATGTGGAAAATCTGTCTAATGAAGTTTTGTGAGCTCCTCTGTGAGACCCTGCGTTGTCATGGAGAAGGAGAAGTTCGTCTGCATTTCTGTGGCGATGAACACACTGAAGTTGTTTCTTCAGTTTATTGATGGTATATGTTGTATTCTCCAACAGTTTATTGAACGTAACTTCTTCTAAAATACAATAGCTGGCTGTACAATAGATGTAGACGTCCGTCGATCTAGCCGGAGGTGTGGTTCCTCTCGGTCGGCTGGTACTTCGATCGGCGGTGCAGCACAGCGGCTTCGCTGATATCTTCTCGGAGACTCTGCTATAGCGGTTGCCATTAACAGAGGGCGAAGACTGGTTTGCCTTCGACCGGCCGGGCCTATATAGTGAGCTGGAGCCAATAGAAACCCGGCGCAGGAATCCGTGTCCGGATATGTCGCTGTGACCTCTGCAAGGAAAGGTTCCTATTAATCGACTGGAATCTTCAGCGTGTTTACCTGATGTCTTCGCCTCTTTTGCTGTTGGTTTGTTTCCCTCATAGCGTGGCTGTTATGCGGTGCTGCCTGCCATTTAGGGGAACCGATGGCAGACAGTACAGTATATCAGTACACTTCAAAAATAATGGATCCACCGTGAGTGGAGGACGTTCAACAGAGTAACACCTTCCGAGACACAGAACACTGTCTCCGGGACTTTACCGTCTGAGAGTGCGGCTCTGAACATTTTTCCTCGCCGAAAAGGTGGTGTGACACACTCCGAGGATTGTTGTTTTGTCTCCGGCTCGAGTGTGTGTTGAACCCATTTTTCATCGCCCGTGACGGTGTCTGACAAAAAAATTGTAACGATCGGCTTCATGACGTGCAGCCATTACTATTATACTTCATTGCCTCTTATGGTCTTCTGTAAGGCGGCGAGGAACCCAGTGGGCACAAACCGTTGAGTACCTCAGCTGGTGGACGAGTGTGCCAGTACTACCACCAGAGACATCGAGTTGCGCAGTAATTGTGATCCGTCGATCAGCTCGAATGAGAGTGTCTCAGCAAGAATCACAGCTGCATGCGGCTGACCAGCAAAGGCGGGAGATCGGACACGTCTGAGCAGACTTGTTGAGATGATGACGGACGTCTCACTCAGCAACTCATAGTGCTTTTGTTCACTGCGAGAATTCCATAGACCGTCTGAAGGACTATATGAACATCTGCGATGCTCTGGTTTCAGCAAAAAAAAAGAAAAAAATGATATATATATAAAAATCTGATTTCTGATTTTAACGCACCTCTGTTCCAGCCGCCACTTTAAAGGCCACATATAGCGTCGCTCCCCTATCGGAACTTCATGAAGCTACAGGGGTTGAAGTTGTTACATTCCGCGATGTCCTGCAAGAACATGTACATTTTTTAAACTGATACTGGCCGTCGACAAAAAATGTGTTCCATTACATATTGATCGTACCTCGTTTTTCTTAGCATCCTGTACTACCACTGTCAACCAGTTCCACTCTCCTTCTCTTCGGTTTTATCACACTCAACAAATTTTTACCAAGCAGTACACTGCTGCTAACGCACAACAGTTTCTTTAATATCTTCTTGAGATGCTATAAAATTTTTGATAATGGTATCAAATAAAGTCAAAATCTCTGCCGGAAAGATCAAGGTAAAGCTTTCCATCGGGTGGTCTCCGATATAATGCTAGCAAATCCCCTAAAAATTGTCATTTGCTGTTTAAAAGTTGGTTCTTCCTGGTTTAGGATCCGGACCCCTACAAGGAAAAAAATACTGACGCAGATAATATTTAAATATTGTAAACGTGTGTGGCGCTTTCAAAGATTACCAGCAACGAATCTACATTGGGACCGATAAGGAAGAATATACGCATGCTCTCAATGTTGCTATACCTGGGAGGTAGACTGGGTGAATAATGAATACACAAGAAAGAAGATTTTGTTACAACCCGAATAGAAAGGAGAAAGAAGAAATGATACAGAAGAAAGAGTGTAGTGTAACAGTAGTGAGGGTTCTCTGTTGGTGGCTTAGCTTCAATGGATAACATTGAAGGACATCACACACATCCATGCCCGAGGCAAGATTCGAACCTGCGCCGTAGCAGCTGCGTGGTTCCGAACTGAAGCGCCCAGAACTGCTCGGCCACAGCGGCCGGCCAGACGGCCAGATATGAGCTGACAGAGGCATCTGGGTGGCAGCAGCTGGTGTTGGTGCGCAACCAGCAGGTTGGTGGCTGGGAGAGACACAGTTACACCCTCAGCTCACCAATGCTACACCTTCGACCACAGCCGAGTGGCAGCACCCACACAACAGTAGCCCATACCATGGATTAGTGACCGGACTGGGAAAATGGCCACCATTATAAGCGGCAAAGTGCGTTTTTCGTGTTGCTGCCGCCTCAGATGTAATATATATTGTGTGTCAAAGCATACCTGGTTTTTATGACTCACTGGTCAGCGTCTATCGGGTGGATTATGGCGCACAGGCGGCCGACGTGGTGCAGTGCGTGCCAGAATATTACAGCAAGTGTCCTCCTTACAGCGGCGAGATCCCTTGCCTTGGGCTGGTGCCATTACAGCAGCAAATACTGCGCAAGGCAAACAGGCTTTCTATAACGACCAACAGTAACTACCACTGGCGTAAAACTTAAGAAGAAAGATTCATAAAAGGTTGCGTTCCACTCACAGCTGTATCATTGTGAACTGCAGACAACTTGGAAGACAATAATGAATTGACGGAAGATTTGAAATATGGAAATGAACCAGAGTGCTGGAGGTGAGCTAGATTGATTGAGTAACGAATGAAGATGTCGTACAACAAGCCAGTGAGAAAATAGTGTCCGTTGAAGAACATCATGGAAACAGATCGTACGATGGTGAAAATGTAACGACTTGGGTTATTGCTGAAAAGTGTAGTTGATGTAATGGTAGCTGATGTGGCAGTGCTAGACATGAGTACCTGATGCAGATGGTCAAAGATTTGGAGCTGCAGCAGCTATACAGAAAAGAAGGGGTTTGCAGGCAGATGGCAGGAACACTGACATGTTGCAGCATGAGTTTAACTTTAGATGACATTTATATTGCATTTATATTGCCGACCCCGCCCCCCCCCCCCCTGCTCGCTTCTCTCTGGCTTGACCCGCTGACGATGAAAAAAGCCCACTGAGTATTATTGGCTCATTTAACCTGCCATCTGCTCGCCCAACTGCTCCCTACGACCCTCGCCAGGCGATTGATTCAAGCTGGTTTATACTTCATCCCTTGACCACTGGCGCATATCCTGAAACTTGAATCATGAATTGGAGCCTCAAGTTCACTCTAACATGTACCGAGTCTGTTTCTGCTTTCATTCTGTTACCAGTATGAACAGCTGCAGTGTAAGTGTGACAAGGTCCGCCCCGATATCTGAATGGTCAGCATGACGGACTGCCGTCCTAAGATGCCGAGGTTCGACTCCCGACTGAGTCGGGGATTTTCTCCGCTCAGGGACTGGGTGTTGTCTTCATCATCATCATTTCATCTCCACCTCCATGTGGCGTCGAATGTAATAAGTCCTGCACCACGGCGGCCGGACCTGCCCCGTAAGGGGCCTCCCGGCCAATGATTCCAAACGCTCATTTCCATTTTCCAATGTGACAAGGTTCCTGGTGAGCAGTGAGGCGTGATGTGGCAGTGGGGGCAGCGACTTATCAGCTGCGGGTAAAGGGCTGCCAGCAGTGGGGCGGCAGCTTAGATATACCCATATGATTGCACTCGATAACAACTGCAGAGATCATAAACCTGGAACGATATTTAACAGTACAGAATGGTGCAGTTGTTGACAGAGCCATACTGAAGTGACTCTGTAACCATGGCAAAACCTCGTTCCCTCTGCCTTCTGTAAAACTACCTCTCTTCTAATTTTTGTGTAGAGGCTTAGCAGATCCTAAGACCTCAACGGAAATAAAACATTGTTAAAAGTAACACTTACATCATCTGTATTAAAATAAAAAATAGCTCCTAACAAATTTAATTGCATTATGCAAATAACAAATTATAAAAACCTTATAAAAATTTAGGAAATAAAAACAAAATCAGTATCTATTAGTTTTCACACGATGTACAACAGAGAATGATTACATTTCTTCATAATAAACTAGAGATAATTTATAAATTACTAATTAGAAATACAAGAAAGAGAGTTATAATTAAGAGTTCAGTTAATATCTCTTTACTGGAACTTTTTTACTGCAACATTGCACTGCATTTCCATTCTTTGAGCGATGCAGACTCATTGACTATGTAGCTAAAATCAAGTTTAGCAGCTGCGTGGTGTTCTATTAACAAAGCAGCTAAACTGAACTGCATTTACCCACACTCCAATTTAAGTAGTTTTTTTTTTAATTTGATAGAAACTTCAGTCTCAAAACACTGCAGACATTGGCATTGAATTAAATATGCTGAAAGCTATTTCACTGTTTGGGTAATGCTCTCTTAACCCACACTTTGAAGACGGTCTTCATTGTATCCAAACGGAAAGCTGTTTCTACGCTCTTCATCATCTTCTTCAAGTGGAATTGGGAAGCAGCTACTCCGTTAGTGCCGCTGTGTCAATATATTGTCTGTGGCGCGAAAATCAGCTGCCCCTTTTCCTTAGCAATATAAAAATCCTTCTTTTAAGACGTTTCCTGACGTGGAATTAAAGATTAAATATTGCGATACATGTCAGATCTGTTTTCCGTTCAAGATATTATCTTTTTCAGTACTTTGAAGCACTGGTTCCCTAGAGCCCACAGTCAGCAGTAACCGGAAAAAATCGGAAACCTTCAGTCAAATGGCATATTTGCTTTAACACTTGTTCACCGACTTTTAGATCTCACAATGCTGCAACGAAGTAGCAGTTAGAATGCTGTTATTGAACATGAGAATTGCGTTGGTTGCAGCAGTATGAACCAAACGCACTGTTACCATATAAAGCACCTTAGGGACAGCGGAAATCTCTTAATGACGCTACACGGACGAAACGACACTGTAAAAATGAATGACACAGTGGTGCATTGGGTTCAGGGAAAAGTTTCTTCTCGCAGGCACAAGAGATGAACACAACATGTGGGATAAATCATCTATAAAGGGGTCTGTCTCAGTCACCTTTCATGAGATAACTAGGATACCCGGCTTCGCTCAGGGAGGTGATATGAGATTGTGTGGTAGTTGGAATAAAAGGATAAACTGTAAAGAATAAGAGATAAGAAAATTATTGAAAACATATTCCAACTATTTTTAATACTTTTTGAAGCATAAGAGGTAAAATGTTTTTAGTGGAAACACGTTCTAACTATTTACAATACTTGCTTATAAACAAAATTTTTCATTTTGTTATCAGGGCTATATATATGCACAAATCTTTCGAATTTCCTACATGTAGTTGACAGTGAGAGAACCAGGAGTCTTTGAGCTTGATGCCGCAATGTTTTAAAGTTTGCCCTTGCGCTTTGTTAATTGTAGACATGTAGGCTAAATTGATTCGAAATTGCAGTCTTTTAAACTAGAATGGCGGTTTAGGCGAGATCAAAAGTATTCTGGGGAAAAATAGTGTGTATCCTTTGCACTTTCCAGTCGTAAGTTCGGCTTCGATGATGTTTGACGATCATGTTTGTTCCATTACACAGTTTTGGTGAGGTGTCAGTAGCATATGGCCTTCGCTTATTTGTAAAAGATAATTCTTGTTAGTCTAAGTATTTGTATGTGTGGCCAGAGATGTAATTTTTTAAGCAAGCACTGATCTCGTCTGCTGGTGTTGACTTGGAGATAACTGAAGAGGAAACATGTTAAAGCTGTGCAGTAAATTAAGAAACAGCTTCATAGATGCATATGTCAATATTGAATTCACCACAGACAATTAAAGTGGCTTTTTCAGTAATCATAATGTTCAGAACAGGCTTCAGTTTATTAGCGAATGTGTCTGTGTCCCACTAGATCGTCTATAAACTGCTATAATTACCTTATTACCCAGATACCAATGCAACTGAACACCAATAGCTTCAAACGACTTTTCGGCACTCAAACTTCCTGCCTCACACCTTTCTTTTATATTCCACATTAGATTTAAGGAAAGTACAATCTCTATCACTTTTGACATCCTTTCTACAAAACTGAATAGCCAACTTGTAATAATTGATTTTAACAAAACCTACTAATAGTTAATCCCTGCACCAGTGATCCATGATACACAGTCAGTAAATATCGGCATCCTTAGCACCACTTTCAGGTTCAAAAGATTCATTGCTCACTCTTTGGATATTGTAGTTTAAATTACGCAGACCTTTAGAGCAGAGATTGGTGACAGTTGTATTTACACTTTGCTGATTCAAAACTGATGCTGTATAGAGGCGAGGCACCAAAAATGTTTGAGAACTGTGCGCCACCAGGTCTTCCTTTGGGCTGCGTAGAAGTGGTGGTGCTGGATCAATAGCTGTCAGAGAAGAGACTCCTACTACCATTGCTGCCCGCTCTCGAAGTGCTGGAGCAAGGACGTCTGCTGCCCGTCAAGGTACCCTCACCGCTAATGATGTCTTCCCTGTCACCACTGAGGTGTTCTCTGGTGCTAGTGGGATGTCCTCCGCATGCAATCTAGGCCCCTCCACCGCCCCTGCAACGTACAACAACAGCTCGCTTAGAGCAATTAATAAGGAAGTTCACCAAATAAAACACGCTTACGTCAATTCGCTATGCATACTCAGAACGACCAAAATGGTTCAAATGGCTCTGAGCACTATGGGGCTTAACATCTGTGGTCATCAGTCCCCTAGCACTTAGAACTACTTAAACGTAACCAACCTATGGACATCACACACATCCATGCCCGAGGCAGGATTCGAACCTGCCACCGTCACAGTCGCGCGGTTCCGAACTGAGTGCCCATAACCGCGAGACCACGGCGGCCGGCTCAAAACGACCACAAACAGCCCAACATTACTAACTGTCGAGGGCAACGTCGCCCAGCTTTATGCAGGGTATAGTTACACTTCCAAGGTGCGACATAACAAGAATGGCGTTGCGTCAGAGACACTTGCTTAACAAGTTCAAATCGCTGCCCACTGACTGAGGTAGATGCCCACCATAAATATTCCAACAGATTTGCCATCAGAAGAAATTCCAGGCCAATTACCATCTGTCAAGTGGCTGAGGTGCTAGTGATTGTAATACAGAAAGTGTTCTCAGCACCAGTATTCCACCGGCCAGGATGCCGCTTCTGCCACACCGATCAGCCCGCTGGGCAGGAAAACACGTTTGTAACAACAGCAAACCCCGAATGGTTTACTACGCATCCAATAAATCAACTCGCAACAGCAAGCCGGGTTTGCATGCGCCAATCAGTGCACTATAGCCGCCAACTTGCAGAAGCGCTTCCACCAGTTACGCACAGACTATGCAAAGATATTCTTGTAAGGCGGCTGCTCCAGGTATCGCATATGTGTGACTCGAATTTGGCTCGCGTGTGGCTCACTCACGAATGACCCATATCCACTTATATGGCTGGATCAATCTCCCAAAGCATTGCCCACGTCTTGGATCCCGATTTTGAAGAAGAATTTCATTTGTGGACATTTACAAGAAACTGCGAGAAACGCGGGAATGTGCTGTATGCAGTTCTGCATTTCTTCCGGTGTAGGAGTACCCACGACTGATAAAAGTGAGCATACTGATGAAGGTGTCTAGAGAGTCAAATTATAGTAATCTAATCCAGTACGAGCAAGCACTCGTGGTTTAGGGATACCGTCTTTGATTCGTAACCAAAACGCACTTGGTCCCGGGTTCGAACCCTGCCACTGCATAAATATTGAATAAAAATCGTCAGTATTGGCGGTCGAAGACTTCCCCACAAGCTTATTCAGCCAACGGCCTTGTCAAAGAGGACAGAGGAGCAGATAGAGCTTCAGGGCACTCTCTTGTCCTGCCCACAAAGGCGGAAGCATCAGTAATGACCAACGGCATTAGGATGCAGAGGACAATGGAAATCATTGCATTAAAGATACAATGCATTGTCAACAGGACTGTAGGGGGTTGGAATGTCAGATGTTTGAAAGCAGTAGGGAAGCTAGAAAATCTGTAAAGGGACATGCTAGGGCTCAGTCTAGATATAGTGAGGGGGAGGGGGGAAGTGAAGCGAAATGAAGAGAAGGAAAAGATTTCTGGTCCGATAAATATGGTGTAATATCAGCAGCTGCAGAAATTGGTATAATGGTAGTAGGATTCGTTATGAATAGGAAGCTAGGGCAGAGAGTGAGTTACTTTGAACAGTTCAGTGACAGGATTATTCTCGTCAGAATCGACAGCAAACCAACACTGACATCATTAGTTCACGTATACATGCCGAAGTCGCAAGCAGAAGATGAGGAGATTGGGAAAGTATATGAGTGCATTGAACGGGTAATTCAATAAGTGAAGGGAGATGAAGATCTTATAGTCATGGGGTATCAGAATGTGGTTATAAGATAGGGAATAGAAGAAAGTGCTACGGGACAGAAGAAAGACTAACTGAGTACTGCAATAAATAACAGTTATTAATAGCGAATACTCTGTACAAGAATCACAGAAGGAGGATGTAGACTTGGAAACGGGTGGGAGATGTGGAAAGATACAGTTAGATTACATCATGTTCAAGCAGAAATTCAGAATTCACCTACTGGACTGTAAGTACCCAGGAGCGGATATAGACTCAGATCAAAATTTAGTAGTAATGAACAGTAGTCGGAAGTCTACGAGACTAGTGAGAAAAACAAACGCACAAAGAAGTGTGATACGAAAGGTCTAAGGAATGAAGAGGTATATCTGAAGTTCTGTGAGGCTACAGACACTACGATTACGAATAGCTCAATAGGCAATACAGTTGACAAGGGATGGACATCTCTAGAGAGGTCACGCACAGTATCATAGGTACAAGGAAGAAAACTTTGAAGAAACCAGATGAAACGCTTCAGCTGATCGACGAAAGGAGGAAGTAGAAAATTTTCAGGGAAAAATAGGAATACAGGAATACAAGTCGTTTAGAAGCGAAATAAGTAGGAAGTGCAAGAAAGGTAAGGAAAAGTCGCTGCATGAAAAAAATTTGAAGACATCGAAAAGTAAATCATTGTCGGAAGAACACATTCAGGATACAGGAAAGTCAAAGCAACTTTCGGTTATGGTAATCTTAAGGGTTCAGTGGAAATCCCGCTGTTAAATGCAGAGGGGAGAACGGATAGGTTTAAGGAGTACAACGAATGCCACTATGGGGAGGGGGGGGGGGGGAGATCTTATCTGACGACTTTATAGAAGAAGAAACTGTGGTCCATAGGGATGAGTTAGGGAATCCAGAATTACAATGAGAATTCGAAAGAGCATTGGAAGACTTAAGAACAAATAATATAGAAGGAAAAGGTAAGACTTCATAGGAATTTCTGAAACCGTTGACGGAAGTGGCAACAAAACGACGATTCAGGTTGGTGCATCGAATGTATGAGACTGGTGATATACCATCAGAATTTCGGAGAAACGTCGTCCTCACAGTTCCGAAGGTAGCAACAACCGAAAAGTGCGAGAATTATCACACATCCAAGTTGCAGACAGGAATAATATACGGAAGAATGGAAAAGAAACTCAAGCATCTATTACATGACTATCAGTTTGGCCTTAGGAAAGATATCGTTATCAGAAAGGCATTCTGTGGTTGATAATGGAAGCAAGACTGAAGAAAACTTGAAGAAAACTTGTGTCTGTCGACCCGGAAAAAGCGTTCGACAACTTAAAGTGGTGCAAGATGTTCGAAATGACAGTGATGTCATCAACAAATTTTGTCATTGATATCCCCTCACACTGCATTTTAACCCCAGTCTTGAAGCTATTTTTATTTCCCTCATTACATTTTCGATGTATAGACTGAACAGTACGGACGAAAGACTGCATTCGTCTTATACCATTTTTAATTCGAGTAATTCGTTCTTGGTCTTCCAGTTTTATTGTTCGCTCTTGGTTCTGATACATATTGTATATTAACCGCCTTTCCCTATCGCTTACACCTACATTTTTCAGAATAGGGAAAGGCGGTTAATATACAATATGTATCAGAACCAAGAGCGAACAATAAAACTGGAAGACCAAGAACAAATTACTCGAATTAAAAATGGTATAAGACGAATGTAGTCTTTCGTCCGTACTGTTCAGTCGAAAATGTAATGAGGGAAATAAAAATAGCTTCCTGACTGGGGTTAAAATGCAGTGTGAGGGGATATCAATGACAAAATTTGTTGATGACATCACTGTCCTCAGTGATAGTGAAGAAGATATGCAGTATACGTTGAATGGAATGAACAGTCGAATGAGTACAGAGTACAGATTCAGAGTAAATCGAAGAAAGACCAGAGTAATGAGAAGTAGCAGAAATGACAAAAGTGAGAAACTTTACGTTACAATTGGTGATCACGAAGTAGAAGAACTTAAGGAATTCTGCTACCTAGGCAGCAAAATAACGTTTGACGGACGTAGCAACGAGGACATATAAAGATAATTAGCTCTGACAAAAAAGGCATTCCTCGTGAAGAGACGTCTGCAAGTATGAAACATGGGTCTATACATGAGGAAGAAATTTTTAAGAATGTAGGTGTAGAGAACATCATTTTATGGTAGTGAGACATGGATCAGATAAGAATCGAAGCATTTGAGATGTGGTGCTGCAGAAGAATGTTGAAAATTAAATGGACTGATAAGATGATGAATGAGGAGGTTCTCCGTAGACTCAGTGAGGAAAGGAACATGCGGAAAACACTGACAAGAAAAAAAGGGCCAGGATGGTACGATATTTCTTAAGGCATCAGGCGGTTACTAACATGATACTAGAGGATGGCGTAGATGGTAAAAACTGTAGAGAACGACAGAGATTGGAATACATCCGTCAAGTACTGAGGACGTACGGTGCAAGTGCTATTCTGAGATGAAAAGTTTGGCACGGGACTGCAGGAGGGGAATTTGTGGACAGATGGGTTCAATTTCAAAGAAATTATAAAGCTAAAGTATTATTTTATTAATCTGCATTAGCCAGTAGAGCTAGTGAGAATATGTTTGGCCAAGGCGCCTCGTCGTCTCCATACTGAAGTAGTCAGCTGGGAGGTGTAAAAACAATGTAAAGGCAATCTAATGTTTCCTCAAAGAGACGAGCTGTGACCGTGGCATCGAGGTCTGAGCATCAGTCCACAAAGCTGAAACTATATCTGATTCGGATCATCATTCAGAGAAACGGAGATGTTGGCAACCTTGCTATGAATCGGACACGAGTGGTAACAGGTGTAACCGTGGTTCCAGTAGAGGCCGCAGGTCCGCGAGTCGCTCTTGCAACGGTGGGTGTGACTTTGAGTGATATGAGAGAGGAGAGGGACATTATGCACCACCGAAACTTGTAGCATTGTGGATGGTCGGTTCGAGAAATAATGGGCTGTGTGAGAATAAACCCAGAATGCAAGTAATTGGCAGGTTGAAGGCTGATTCGATAGCAGTGTAAGTAATGAACAGCTGCTTATGTCAATGTATGTTAATTTTAAAGTGTTAATGGCAGTACTAATAGGAGAGGAAAATGACAGGGGTTTTAAGTTTTCCTGTACTTAGAGAGAGGATTAGCAGTGGGGAAACTGAGTTTGATCTTGACACTGGCAGTCATGTCTCTGCGACAACTAATAGTGTTTATGAGAGCTGTCTACAGAAGCAAGTATGGCCTGAACTGCCGATGCAGAAGAAGACTTGCATGTATTATCACGCTCAACAAAGGAATACGGATATCTTCTAAGATATCCAGAGAGTAGTTAATGAAATGCTGCCTTGAGAAACAGGGAACGAACCCGTCTCAGTCTTGAAGAACAGTAGCCAGGTTTTAAGAGCATAGTAGTATCTAATTTTGCACCCACAGACAGAGACAGTCACTCTATAATAGTACAGATGGCAGTGAGAGAATACGAAGGGCAGCGGAGGGACAAAAAGCAAATCATAAAGGAGAACTTCATGATATACATTTGACTTCAGTGGCTAAGGTACTGAGTAAAGCTCATCATTTATCCAGGAAGCAAAATCATAATACAGTTTTTAATGTATGTAGTGGACCATTTTCAGTCAGAAAAGTGCCTCACACAAACGTGATGAAGTAGAGACGCTCTGCACGAAAAGGTTTCGTGGTGTACATCATGCATCAAGTATCAAAAAATTTCGGGAATAGTCTGATAAGACTGAATCTGAAAGGTAAATGACTAAGATAGGCATAAGATATACAGCCGATTCGACTGATGCGTTATCTCCTACAATGTGCTCTTGGAATCACTTTTTCAAAAACTATATGTACACTAATTTCTCTTCATGTGTTAGTCCCGTTATCGATAATGGAATACTCTTATGTGTTGTTTCATTTTTGTAATCGATTGATTGAGTCGCGAAGGGGATTATCTTTCTGAAGTCGTAAGAAGGATACACGAAGTGAAATTATGACTGTCAAGACGCGCAGAAAAGGTTTTCTCGATTTTTCGTTGCCAATAAAGAAATAAACAGGCAGCCTGGGTGGCTGACTAGAGGGATAAGAATATCTTGTAGAACAAAGTGGCAATTATATCAAAACGTTAGAAACAGTCACAATCTAAATGCAGCAGCCCATTACAAACAGTATTGTAAGGTGCTTAAAAAAGTTGTTAGGAAGGCAAAAAGTATGTGGTATGCAGATAGAATAGCTAAGTCTCAGGATAAAATTAAAACCATATGGTCAGTGCGAAGTGGGAATGTCCGTGTTACTGATAAGTCGCATATATGTACAGTATTTAATAATCACTTTCTGAATATAGCAGGTGAACTAAATAGAAACCTAGTCCAAACAGGGAATCGTATAGCGCTCGTAGAAAATAGTGTTCCGAGACTATTACCTGAAATGCTCCTCCACGATACTGACAAGAGGGAAATTGAGTTAATAATTAAATCACTAAAGAACAAGAACTCTTATGGATATGACGGGGTATCTAGCAACATACTGAAGTATTGTTCCATGTACGTTAGCCCAGTACTTAGCCATATCTGTAACTTTTCCTTTAGGAGTGGTCGGTTTCCTGACCGATTAAAGTACTCGGTAGTGAAGCCACTTTATAAAAAGGGAGACAGGGATAATATTGACAATTATAGACCTATTTCTATGCCATCGGTGTTTGCTAAAGTTATCGAGAAGGTTGTATATGCAAGGTTACTGGAGCATTTAAATTCACATAATTTGCTATCAAATGTACAGTTTGGTTTTAGAAATGGCTTAACAACTGAAAATGCTATATTCTCTTTTCTCTGTGAGGTTTTGGACGTATTAAATAAAAGGTTGCGAACATTATGTGTTTTCTTTGATCTAACGAAGTCTTTTGCCTGTGTTGCCCACAAAATATTACTGCAGAAGTTGAACCATTATGGAGTAAGGGGAGTAGCTTAGAATTGGTTCGCCTCTTACTTTAAGAACAGAAAGCAGAAGGTAATTCTCCGCAATATTGAGAGTGGTAGTGATGTTCAGTCCCAATGGGGCACTGTGAAGTGGGGCGTTCCCCAAGGGTCGGTGCTGGGGCCACTGCTGTTTCTTATTTATATAAATGATATGCCTTCCAGTATTACAGGTAATTCAAAAATATTTCTGTTTGCTGATGACACCAGCTTGGTAGTGAAGGATCAGTATTACAGGTAATTCAAAAATATTTCTGTTTGCTGATGACACCAGCTTGGTAGTGAAGGATCTTGTGTGTAATATTGAAACATTATCAAATAATGTTGTTCATGAAATACTTTCGTGGCTTGTGGAAAATAATGTGATGCTAAATCACAGTAAGACCCAGTTTTTACAGTTTCTAACTCAAAATTCAACAAGAACTGATATTTTAATCAGACAGAATTGGTATATTATAAGCGAGACGGAACAGTTCAAGTACCTAGGCGTTCAGATAGATAGTAAGCTGTTGTGGAAGCCCATGTTCAGGATCTTGTTCAGAAACTAATGCCGCTTTATTTACCATTGGAACAGTATCTGAAATAAGGGACATTTCAACATGAAAAGTAGTCTACTTCGCATATTTTCATACGCTTATTTCATATGGTATTATTTTTTGGGGTAATTCTTCTGATTCAAAAAGGGTATTCTTGGCTCAAAAACGGGCTGCTCGAGCTATATGTGGTGTAAGTTCGAAAACCTCTTGTCGACCCCTATTCAATAGTCTGCGAATTTTGACATTGCCCTCACAGTATATATTTTCTTTAATGTCGTTTGTTGTTAGCAATATTATCTTATTCCCAAGAGTTAGCAGCTTTCACTCAGTTAATACTAGGCACAAATCAAATCTGCATGTGGAATGCACTTCCTTGACTCTTGTGCAGAAAGGAGTGCAGTATTCTGCTGCATCCATTTCAATAAGCTACCACAAGAACTCAAAAATCTTAGCAGTAACCCAAACACTTTTAAGTCCAAACTAAAGAGTTTCCTCATGGCTCACTCCTTCTATTCTGTCGAGGAGCTCCTGGAAGATATAAAAAATTAAGCAAATTCCAGTGTTACATTCTTGATTTTCTTTATTTAAACTAACGTCTTGTCGCCTGAATATGTTTCTTATGTTTCATTTTATCTGTTTGTACAATCTACATCTGAATATGTTTCTTATATTTCATTTTATCTGTTTCTACAATCGTGTTATAATTTCATGTATTGACTCGTTCCATGACTATGGAGACTTCTCCTTAATGTGGTCCAACGGAACAATAAATAAATAAATAAATAAAATAAATAAAAGAGGGTAGGGCTGATTTTTAGCGTGAGTTCCTTCTTCTTGATACAGAGATGAATGTAATTGTGTTGATGTAGTGATGAAATTCCTCCTAGAGCAGAGGATAATTTTTCGAGCTCTGCACCCAATGACCATTTGTAATGGAACCGTGGAAATACAAACAGAATTGAGAGATGTAAGCCTACGTATCTAAGGCTATACAAACGAGAAAGTGTTGTGGATGGAAAAAGAAGAAACATAAAAAATAGCATGTTACAAACAACAGTAGGGCATTTCACCAATCAACAGATATGTGTTAACAGTGGTTACGTCACTATGGAATTTTATTACTGAATTTATCGTTTTGCGCTTTGTTTCATCGTGTATGCCGTTTGTTTGAGCCGTCACAAGTCCGGGAGTATAAACCAGGAAAGTTCACGACAACGAATACAGTTCCTTAAAGTGTTTCTTAATGGTTCTGTCAATAATTGCAGTTGTTTATGAGGCGACTAGATTGGAACCCTTAGAGGTTCATTTTTAAGCCTGATCCACTGAGGCTACACTGAGAGTGCCTGATCTTAATAATAAAAATTGAGTGGCAACGCATGCTCTATAAATTTTAGCAGGATGAATGCCACAATCCTCACTTGCCAGGCACCAAGTCAAAATCAAACTGAAAATGAACTGTAAGGGTTCGAAACTAGTCACCTAATAAATTACTGCAACTGTTGACAGAGTCATTAACAAACGCTTCAAGAAATTGAAAGTTGCTGGTCTCTGTCAATGAAATGTTGAAACTGATGAACTCAATACTATGTTTTCTTCTCGTTTGTGCGTGCGTGTGTTTACGTTTGTGTGTGTGTGTGTGTGTGTGTGTGTGTATGTGTGTATGTGTGTGTGTGTGTGTGTGTGTGTGTGTGTGTGTGTGTGTGTGTAACTGTTATTGATGTTCAGTGGTAATTAGCTGTGTCAGTATGTGTATCGTTGGATAGATCTGTTAAATATTTATTTGTATATGTAGTAGAGGGTACAGAAATAATAATACTAGTGACGAGAACGTAGGTATTACACAGTTGACAGTGTAGTCTAGATATCAGGTTAGTGTGAAAACTGCAAGGAAAAGCTGACCCAGATGACCAGAGGAAGTCAAGTGTGATGCAATCGTAGAGGCTGTAGGTAGTTTTGTTTTACTTATAAGAGTTACATGTTAGTACTACTACTACTACTTAAGTTCAGAATGAAACAGAACAGTTCACAGTATTGATATGAAACGGTAAACCTACTTCAAAGTTTAACCTAATTCTTCCAGTTAACTCTTAGATAGTTTCCTTTGCGTTTTCCGGTCATTTATTGCGCCCTATCCCGGTTTCGAATGAGCCTCTGGCGGACCCTATGTTGTAGCCACCTCGGTAGGACTTGCCCAGACTGTGCGACTTATTACGTCTTTCCTGTGTTCGGTTACTGCGCTCGATTCTTGAATGCTGCGCCAATCGTTACGTCCGTATTATAGGCCACATGTGGGTGTTTGTGTGTGTGTGAGCGCTCACACCGAAGTTTCGAGGTCTGCATCGAGAAGAATCCCGCACGACGGTGATGGGTGTGGGCCAACTCTGGCAAGGCCGCAATAAGACCGGCGGTCTCTGGCCGCCGGCCAAGTGGATTTACTGCCCTCGAGGTTTACGGTGGACGGGCCCCCGCCGTGTCCAAATTCAGGGGGCGTGCGCGATCAGCGCTACATCGTGCCGTAGCGGACGGAATACAGAGAATCCGCTGGCTACCCCACATGTTTGGTCTCGCACTAATCTCTTCCACCACAAACATTCTGACTCCCCAACGAAAACGGAAGAGCTTCAACTACTATCAAATCTACTCACTAAGTCTGATTCTGTGCACAAAAATGTCTCCAACGTACGAATATTCAGTACGTTACTGACGCTACCCTATGCAATAAGCTGTATGCGAATAAACCGATGCAGATGATCGGAAAGTAGGTAACATTAAAGATCGGTTGTGCGAGAAGATATCTGGTGAATCAGGATACCAGTTTTATAAGCTAGGTATACACGTGAGAAGTCTTCACCTTCAGACAGTCTTTGCTAGTAATACGTGCCGTGTAAAGAGCGCCGTGAATCAGCTCTGAGGCAGTGTATGAGAAAGTGTGGCAAGGTTACAGATAGATTTTGCTTCCGTAGGGATGCACACCCTCTAAGTGTTTAATGAAAGAGTACATTGTTCATTGCAGACTGTACTGTGCTTTATTAAAGTCTTGTTATTAGCTAATTCCTGCCCTGAGTCAATATCATGCAACCCATCGTAGAAGAGAGTCACATGTCTGCATATATCGGCATGCATAAATAAAGCATTCCGTTACTCAGATTAACGTTACCAGATTTGCAGTGCAATAACAGTACTTCCATTTACAACTGTGATGTATTACATATCGTACTCGTCACATACTTTCACCACGTACTCCATCTTAACGTACTCTAAGTGCTGCAGCCTGACAAGTGAGACAGCTGTTACGATGTTGTCAAAGATGCACTTACTGCCAGACACAGTAAACCTATCGAAAGCTATGTGCAATAACATTATATTTAGAGTTGGGCCGGCCGGGTTGGCCGAGCGGTTCTACGCGCAACAGTCTGGAACCGTGCGACCCCTACGGTCGCAGGTTCGAATCATGCCTCGGGCATGGATGTGTGTGCTGTCCTTAGGTAGGTTAAGTTTAAGTAGTTCTAAGTTGTATGGGACTGATAACCTCAGAAGTTAAGTCCCATAGTGCTCAGAGCCATTTTTTTACCGCTGGCGGGCCGGACTTACTTGAAGTATTGTGCACTCGATAATCGGTGACCAAAGTTCGCTTAAGAGCATACACATCATTTACTAGCTTACTGACATACTCTACAGGTGAATGATCGATAATTTGAAAAATGTTTTGAATTTATGTTATCAGTGATAAATCAGTGGGATCAGATGACAATTTATGACAAGAAAATCTGTGGCTAGAGGTCAGACGTTTATTACACGAAGATGGGTAGGAAGTGATAATGGGAACCAATAAAGATACAGGTCTATGAGTACAGTTAAAATTCACTACAACAGTACTGCAGACAAAATGAGGATACGTCCTTCTTAGAACCATGTATATGTATCTTACAGCAAGCAAAACAGGCAGCACAAAATCCCAGATAGTCGCCTTCCGCAGAATTAGACTTCTCGTTTGGACGGCATCCTCCACCTCTCGGGAGCTGCTCGTCGTTGCTCTAGTACAAGAAAAATTGTACCGGTATTAGCAAGAGCTAAGCGGCCATGTTGCGTATAGGAATTTGTGTCGTATTGTACAGTTTACGCGCTACCACAACTTGGTAAAATATTTTCCGTACTCGTGCACCTATTACATGAAAATACTCAAAATAATTGCGTGCTTAGAGTCGTAATTTGCGGCAGTGGCATGCTTCTGAGCGAATGAATCACCCGTTTTACCTCATACGTGAACATCACCAGCAGATAGCCTGTTACTCAAGTTCTAGACCTGAACAATGCACCGCAGCAAAGACCTAATAAAACATCACACATACATAACATATATAACTAATAAACGGAAAAAAAAATGTTTTCACCTAGGAGACTAGATCCCACTTTATATAAATAGAAGACTAACGCGCCATCCAGTGGTTCACGTAAACACGGCCATTAGGCTGTGTATAAACGCGTTAGCTGACACTGGTGCTGTGGTGGTATGAATGTCAGGGGATGTAACGGCAAATACTGATAAAGAAAGCTGCCATGAAGTGGACTTAGGATGCAGTCGTGCATTTAATTTGTTTATACGAGGAAAGGCAACCGTTGTGGAATGTGCAATTACCGGGCTACAGTAGCCGAGATAAGAAGGAAGGTTTGTTGGTTCCAATGGCTACAGTTTTTAACAGCTCCTCACAAGATATTTGCCAGAACATCCATAGTTTTCCAGGGGGATGGAAAGTTTTTCTTTATGTGTTAATGTTCTTAGGTGATTTTTAATGATTTCAGATGCGAGATTTATACAGAAAATATATACCCGTTTTCAAAATATACTTTGTACACTGGGGTTCATTCTATGAACTAAAATAACTAACCATGAAATATTCTCTATTGTAGTAAATAAATCATTCAATCGTTATGCCGGCCAGAGTGGCCGAGCGGTTCTAGGCGCTACGGTAACAGCTTCGAATCCTGCCTCGGGCCTGGATGAGTGTGATGTCCTTAGGTTAGTTAGGTTTAAGTAATTCTAGGGGAATGATGACCTCAGAAGCTAAGTCCCATAGTGCTCAGATCCATTTGAACCATTCAATAGTTACCATGAAAAATAGCAATTCAGTTAAACAGTGGAATATAGCGAAGCAACCACAACCGTGTATTCTGACGGTCATGGGCTGTTGTGCACTGCTGCATTGACTTGCTGATACTTTCATAGTGATGCCCAACAGTTGGCAGCACTTGTGCATGATGAAGCCGTGGAACAATCACAAATGTATACCTCAGGTTTTCATTGGAGAAAAATATTTCTGTTGCAGGTAAGACACAGTAAAAGTTAATGTAGACAATTGTAGTCAGTTGGTCTGTTAAGATTAAGGAATTAGGCAAAGTAGTTTTATACTACAGATTATTACTGTAGAGAAGCAAGCGACGTTATGTTTGAAGTGTCTGAAAGTAATCATTCTGGAACTCGGAAGACTGCTGCTTAACGTCAAGTAATACAGTTGCGTCTATAGTTCTTAATTACATAATATTTATTGATTGTATTGGGTGTTTAGCACACTTTCAGGAATTTACGAGTGGTTTCCTAAGTGAATATAAGCACATATGTTCAAAAAACATGGGTCCCACAAGCTTGGTTAATCAGATATGCACGCTATTTGGCTTCTGAACGAGTATGGTTATCAAGATGGAGAATAAACATGTCGGATGCTAGAAATCATAGTGTCACGAGCAGTCAATCTTCAACACTAATGTCTTTATACACAACAGCTGCTGTTGACAGCCTTGCGTCCAATTATAAGGAGTATTTCTGCCTTATTCGTTGCTGTCATTCTCGTAAAGTTTCGATATTGCTATGGATATTTCACCACGAGCCCTACAATCCGATTCTTGCACGTTCCTAAATCATCCCGCCGACTAATCCACTCTCTTAGCCAACACGAACACGTACGTATACTTTTTTGTTAATACCGCTACTGCTCACTGAAGCTCTTCCATCGTCTTTACCTTCACGCACGAAACTGCGACTGAAAAATCTCGAAGAGGGTGATCCCTCTGTCCTCGCACACCCTCTAACCCTTTTGTGTATAAACGCTTCCTACATCTGCTCTCGCGAGACTTTCAAGCACTTACATAAATTAACTGGTTGGGTTGTTCTGAGTGAAGAGATCAGCGACGAATTGGGGAATCATTCTAGTGGCGGTACGGACAGAAAATATACACTCCTGGAAATGGAAAAAAGAACACATTGACACCGGTGTGTCAGACCCACCATACTCGCTCCGGACACTGCGAGAGGGCTGTACAAGCAATGATCACACGCACGGCACAGCGGACACACCAGGAACCGCGGTGTTGGCCGTCGAATGGCGCTAGCTGCGCAGCATTTGTGCACCGCCGCCGTCAGTGTCAGCCAGTTTGCCGTGGCATACGGAGCTCCATCGCAGTCTTTAACACTGGTAGCATGCCGCGACAGCGTGGACGTGAACCGTATGTGCAGTTGACGGACTTTGAGCGAGGGCGTATAGTGGGCATGCGGGAGGCCGGGTGGACGTACCGCCGAATTGCTCAACACGTGGGGCGTGAAGTCCCCACAGTACATCGATGTTGTCTCCAGTGGTCGGCGGAAGGTGCACCTGCCCGTCGACGTGGGACCGGACCGCAGCGACGCACGGATGCACGCCAAGACCGTAGGATCCTACGCAGTGCCGTAGGGTATCGCACCGCCACTTCCCAGCAAATTGGGGACACTGTTGCTCCTGGGGTATCGGCGAGGACCATTCGCAACCGTCTCCATGAAGCTGGGCTACGGTCCCGCACACCGTTAGGCCGTCTTCCGCTCACGCCCCAACATCGTGCAGCCCGCCTCCAGTGGTGTCGCGACAGGCGTGAATGGAGGGACGAATGGAGACGTGTCGTCTTCAGCGATGATAGTCGCTTCTGCCTTGGTGCCAATGATGGTCGTATGCGTGTTTGTCGCCGTGCAGGTGAGCGCCACAATCAGGACTGCATACGACCGAGGCACACAGGGCCAACATCCGGCATCATGGTGTGGGGAGCGATCTCCTACACTGGCCGTACACCTCTGGTGATCGTCGAGGGGACACTGAATAGTGCACGGTACATCCAAACCGTCATCGAACCCATCGTTCTACCATTCCTAGACCGACAAGGGAACTTGCTGTTCCAACAGGACAATGCACGTCCGCATGTATCCCGTGCCACCCAACGTGCTCTAGAAGGTATAAGTCAACTACCCTGGCCAGCAAGATCTCCTGATCTGTCCACCATTGAGCATGTTTGGGACTGGATGAAGCGTCGTCTCACGCGGTCTGCACGTCCAGCACGAACGCTGGTCCAACTGAGGCGCCAGGTGGAAATGGCATGGCAAGCCGTTCCACAGGACTACATCCAGCATCTCTACGGTCGTCTCCATGGGAGAATAACAGCCTGCATTGCTGCGGAAGGTGGATATACACTGTACTAGTGCCGACATTGTGCATGCTCTGTTGCCTGTGTCTATGTGCCTGTGGTTCTGTCAGTGTGATCATGTGATGTATCTGACCCCAGGAATGTGTCAATAAAGTTTCCCCTTCCTGGGACAATGAATTCACGGTGTTCTTATTTCAATTTCCAGGAGTGTAGAATTCCACTGTCATACCCGTGTTTATCAAACACCTGGCCCAGCACCAGATCTGTGATTAGCCGAAGCCGAAGCTTCTCTACTGCTGTGAACAGCTATGGAAAGTGGTTGAAGGAAAAAGCAACCCTTTATACTTGACGTCTCCGTCAATGGCGACGACATCTTCCAGTAGGATCGCTTATCTGCCACAAGAACATAATCGGTCTACAGTGATTTGAGAAGCTTGATAGTGAACTTACGATGACGTCCTGGTCACCAAAATCACCTGCCACTGGGATGTTATCGCCGCAGAGATCGACTCTCGCAAACAACGAGCCCGCAGTTTATGGCAACAGCGGGAGCCGTGCACAGATGTCTGGTGCCACATACTTCCGGGAATCTACCGAGGACATACTGAATCCAAGCTACGCAGTGCTGCTGTATTTCATCCAAAGATATACCAAAACGCTATTAAGAACGTGGCTCATCATGCTATGTCGCAAATTGACGGCCGTCACTTGTATAATCACTCATCTGTTGTAGTAAGCCAGAACAGGCTACTGAAAGCCACAACTGGTTCTAGGAGCGTAAACGACGCAAGGAGAATCAGTCTACAGAATAATATGTTCATAAGAATGGAATTTATGTTGCAGACATTATGTAAACCATTCAAATTTTCGTCTGCACAACTTGTAATTTCGTCGTTTCATGAGCGAAGGGCGTCTTCACAGTCGCGAGAACCCAAAACAAAAACCAACTAGACAGTTTCGTCGTCTATTCGGCGGCTATCAGTTGAAAGAAGATACTTGGACCGCTGAGTTCCTTCCGTGGCCTTTACAGACAATAAGACTTTAGAATCTGTAATTTTGTAAAGTTCAGTTCCGTACACATGCTTGACGTCTTAATATCTATAGATGAAACGTGTCTTATGTACACGTATACGGTGTACATGTTATGTCAAAAAATTGTGATAAAAAGTGTTTATTTTAAATATGCCATTACCAGAATTTTGAAACTATCATATCGGAAAAAAATTGTCGCAAATGGAAATACAGTTCAAGCTTAATTTTGTGCGACTGAAAATGTGCAAGAAAATCTTTGGTTCTAGAATATTCCGCAGTCTAGTGAGCAAGTACTAAAGTTTTTCTGTGGGAACGTAAGTAAGTTTGTGGCAGACAACGTTAACGTTAAAAAGCGGACAGTGACGTGGAATTAACGATAAATAGTCTCTTAGGATGTGGATTTAATGTTAAATTTAAAATTACTCAAATAACATTTTGGATATGTGGTGCACAGGAGACAGAATTTAACGGCTATGAAATGATGATTATCGCTGGTGTGCTAGATTTTCGACACTTTTATTTATGGAGAAGTTTGAATGCTATAAAAAGACTGTGTTACCATTCGTTTTGTAATCGAGAAGAGCAAACACGTTTAAAGTTACCGTATGATGATAAGTTAAAGTGGATGTATAAAAGAAAAGCATAATTTAATTATTTTCTAAACTCTACCGAATGGACAGCATTGCTTCTCAGAGATAGAATTTTCAACGAAGCCATCAGGCTGTAACATCTTTGATGACATGAAATTAGGCCTGCGAGTGTGCCAGCTAGCTTTTAAGTGAATTTAACGGGCACGAATCACTTAATTTCGGAATGTGATGGATAAAATAGGATACTTAGACGTCGACCACTAACACATTGAAACTTGGCTGAGGAGAGGTCTCTGCTCGAAGACATGTCAATGATAATCAACGGAGTTCGAAGAATATTGGTATGGGACATTATTTTAACATATGTTATGCCCAAAATTACTTCGGAAACAGCAACAGTATGACTTCATACAAATGTAACTTGCAACTAACACGAAAAATAAGGAAGACAGAACAGCTACGAATTATCGTCAGACCACAGCAGTTAAGCTACGTGGTCAACAAATCGTAACCATGTGAACGCGGCGACCGTCAACGAGGACCAGTACTGCGGGAAAGAAAACTAAAGGGAATACCAGAATAAAGTAATAACGTAATCTCGAAAGAAAAATCCATCCAGAAGATATTTGGAAGAAACAAGGTGGCAATAAAGAAGTAGAATATCAAGAGATCTACGGAGACTCAAGGGAAGAACACGAGGAATTTGGCGGGAGAGAATTCTGTTTGTGCAGATGGAGATCGAGACGGCCATCAGCGGTCTGCGATGTGGGTGGGGTCTGGCGAAGTTGCCTGCGCAGCACTTAGAAGGCGTCGCAACGCCGCGAGTTCGTGGTAGCTGCATTTACACGCAGCCTCCCCACCACCTGGAGTTCGAGGTAGCGGACTCATCAAGCTGCCGTCGCCCACCTGTATCAACTCGCCGGCGCGGTCCTGTTACCTTCGGCCCTGACTACAATTGGCGAAGTATATTCAGAATGCTTTCTCTTCGTGGGTTCGTTCTTGTGGGCATTAGTGTTTTTTGTCTTTCTGCACAACGGACGGTATTGGGGAAACGGTAAATAGTATAAGTAACTGAAACTATAAAAACTGAATAGAATTATAGGAGTGACATACCACTAAGTTTGGAAAGAGGGATAGACGTTAAATAGGGATTCGCTAGCAATAATTATAGTGAATATTATAATACAAGTATTGAGCTGTGCAAGGCTCGTCTTTCCGCCATCATGTATTTTACACCCTGTTTTTTACATACTTCCACCTCACTGCGTTTAAACTACTACTGTCACTGAGTTGCTGCTTTGCCTGACCGTGACCGGCGCTAGCAGCACGTATCGATATGTCCCCTCTCGTAGTATCCTTGCTGAACTGCTATTACTTCCGGTCGTTGTCTGCCGTAAGGGAGTTCCCGTCGCGAGATCGGGCCTGCCAGTCAGTTGGAAACGCGTCTGGAGCGCAGTCACGACCTGCCAGTCGGGGAGCTGCATTGGGTCACTGGTGCAGTCGGGTTGGAGCAGCAGTGAGGTCTGCGTCGACATGGCTCGCCCGACCATTGCAGCCAAGCCTCACTTGAGGAGGGCCACGGGGGGATTGACTTTCGGTCGTCCTACCGGACGACGTGTTTTGGTTAGCCGATCGCTCATGAGTCGGCTATGTGTATGTGTGTGTGTGTGTGTGTATGTGTGTGTGTGTGTGCGTGCGTGCGTGCGCGCGCGCATCGCCTACCGATTTGTCTTCGTGCGTGTTTAGTTACTGTTGAGTGTCGTTCAAGTCTTCGTGCAAGTGTTTGTCAGGTTGTGTGGGTAGTTGGCGTTATTCCCACTGACGGATATTTTAGATATTGTCCGCATTCTGAGAGGAATCGGTCGGTTGCTGCGGACCAGGGAAGTTATCTCTGCGCACTGCAGTCGGCTGGGTCCGCTGGCGGTCCCTGCGCAGTGTCCCAGCGTGTGTGGAGCTGTCCGATCGCAACGAGCTTCGTGGTTCAGCCACCCAGGACGTCAAAATTGAGTAGTGGTTTCAACTACCCAAGCCACGTTCATTCATATTGTGTGAAGCGTTTCGATGGTTCACTGTTGGGGAGGTTTTCCTGTGAGCAACACCGAGTGTTTCTATTGCTGAAATTTAGAAGCCATGTAGTGCAATTAACTGTATAAGTTGACCACAGTTTTAAATGCACCAGTGGAATATAATCCCTTGTGGCCGTTAGTGTTCCGGTTACCTGCCACTGCCACTAACGTAATTTCAGGCAGCGTCCTCTCCTCACCTGTTGTCACTGTCCAACACAGTGTGTAGTTTTTGCAGCTAATACGTATTTCATTGTGGATAATCACGTTCGTAACTTTTGGTGTTTGAGTTCTCATGTACCGATTGGTGGCAAGTCGTTTGTCGGCCGGTTCGTGGCTGCCCCTTGGTTGGGTTCCGACGAATCAAGTGTAGTTGGGCTCACCACCTGTCTCGCCTAAGTAAACGACGGCGGACCGACCTCCCTGGTGGCTTCTGAGTCCCGTTTTCTTTATTGTCCACCTCGCCGGTGTTTGATTGTCTGTTTATAATCTATCATAGTCAATGATTTAAAAAATTCTTACCTTTACTGGCTTTTATGTATTCTGAATTTTGAAAAATCAACTGTGGGCCTTCAGCCACTTAAATAACTATTAAAATAATTATAAAATAAAGTTTAACAAAAAATTGCGTCCTTCTGCCTTTGAAAGGTCATGGTAATTTATTTTAAAATCTTGAAAATTTTGTCGTGTGCCTTCAGCTGTTTGTATTTGCATCTTGTTTGTTTGTCTATTCAGCCTTGCCCTGAGGCTCTCAGCCTCGCTATATATATATATATATATATATATATATATATATATATATATATATATATATATATGTTAATTACATTATTTGCAATTTTAACTGCCTGTTTTTTACCACTTGAGATTAATCTGGTTGTAAGGTTTCTTTTTTGGATGTCTTCAGCCATGAAATAATTGCTCTTTTGAAACTCGTAGTTCTAAAGGTTCGGCTATGTGCTGTTTCGGTTTAAATGTGTTATTAAAATACAACAAAAAAAATTTTAAGTGAACCCTTTCCACAATCCTAATCACCTGTTTTGTCCAGCGGGTTTAGCGGGCGTTTCAAGTAGAAGATTCAATCAAATTGTTATAATGGAGATTATAGGCTTAGTGCCAGATTATACTTGCAAGATGAAGAAATTTAGAGAAATGTTGGTCCCAATTAATGGTGGGTTACAAGAAATGCAGAGCAGTTCATAAGATATAGAAGGTGCAGTGGATAATAATTTTCTACGATTAAGCAGTAGCACACCTACTTGTAACACTAAGCATGAAACAATGAAGCGGAGATTACAAGAGATGGAGGGCAAACTAAATAGTAGTCCGCAAGAAATAAGTTAGAATTTAGCTTAGCCATAATTAACGGTATCTGTGAAAAATTGGACAACATAGTACGAGAAGTAAATCATGAAATAGAAACGCATATCAGTGAGACGATGTTAGAAGCGATTAGAGGTCAGTTAGCAAAAGTTTGAGAAGGAACACTCAGAGAAAAATATACTAACACTGCAAGGTTGAACGTACACATTCATGACTCTACAGTGTAAAAGGAGCTCATCAACCAGAAAACTGATAAGTTGCCAGAAGAACTGGAAAGGTATATACACAGGTAAAATATTATAATAAAATTTTATATTGAACTAGAGATGGTCAAATGTAGTATCGATTGTGTAGTAGCTGGTTCAAGATCTTATGGTTAATGTGTTAGAGTAACTTTAGACAGAGAGATGCATGGAGGAATCTCAAGTGTGAGGACTTGTATCTGCTACAGGCAGTAATGATTTTTTTCGGGCAAGAAAACATAGTGGAAATAATTAAGGTAAAGAAAGTTGTTTCGTTATCAATGCAATGCGCGTATTCGTTAGTGATGATTGAGACAATGTATAGCACTCATATCCAATGATTTTTGTAAAGCTAATTGTTAATGTATAATCAATTTATTGTGAGTATTATTAATTTTCAAAGAGTAAGTATACAAGTTTTCAAGTCAGTGACTTATTGTTGGTTCCCATAAGTCAGTGCCAGTTCCCACATCCATATCGTTTTGATTAACTACTTTGCTCATGAAGTTATTATCTCAGTTACATTTGATTTAATTAAAATGTATATTGCGCAGTTAAAGAAATTTTATTATTTCAGGGATAGCATTGACTCAGCACAGGGACCATTATTTTCAAATTGATGAGGATTTGTTTCATTAGCAGGGTCAATGTCATATCAACAGTGATGCATCAAATTCAGTTTTTGTGTTACGTGAATTCATGCAGTTTTGGTTTGGTTTAAAGTTATTGACAGTTTACATTCTCGCAGTCAGAAAAGTTAAGTACAGGGCAAAGCGCACAAGCAACGAGATAAAATACACGTTCGCTTGCCATTCCCATTCTAGCAGTTGGGTTTCAGGGTACCCTCAGTTACGTTATTCAAACTAGATAGTGTTAAGATTTCTTCTGAGGAAAATATAACAGAAAAACTTAATGAATTATAACGGTCAGTACATGGTAGGGTTCAAGATCTGATGGAAGGAATCCAGGCGGTTACAGACAATGTGAAAGTCAAATGTACTCATGAACAACAATCCAACATGGAGAAAATACTAACAGTTTCAATCAGTTACATGGAGAAGATGAAGATTTAAAATTGCAAAGGCAAAGTGATAGACTTGAGTTTAAAGCCACGCAAAGTGAAGTGAAGAGTATGTATTCCTCGCAAGCACAAGGAGAAGCTCTTAGACAACAAAAGGGTTATAATACAAAATAAAGTAGGTTACAAGAGAGGGAAAAATTGAATGTAGAGAGTACAACGCGAGAAACTTATGATTGTACGTCTCACGACATGTTTGTCGAAAATGGAACAATAGTTGAGAAACAATAGCTCTTATGCTCAATAAAAGATTTCTTACAAGAATGGAGGTTTGAAAGTGGGATCGGTTGGCCTAAAAGAATAGTAGCCTACAAACCAGCTAACGGGGTTCATCTTGTCCTGTTTTTAAAATATTTTGTTGCAGGTGTGCCTTCGTAATGGAATGATCATAAGAAATCGATTTCGCTGCAGGTAAGTTGAAGGAAGAGGCACAGGAATGTGGAATTCTTAGCATGAAAGAGACTGTAAATTAGTAAGAGTTTTGTAGAGTATTTAAGGAAGAAGCAGACGACCAGTAGAAACTGTGAATTGGATCCGAAACTGTATGGTTGGAGATGGGACGCCTAGGAAAAATATTTTAAATGTGTTTTAGACCGAGCGAAGTTTTTGGATAAGCCAGTAGATGAAGAGCATTTAGAGTTTTGACCAGTCGCCTACCTATTTCCGTGCAGGCAAAATTGTTGTCTAAAGAATGTAGAAAAATTAGTTGGTTATAATATTATTTAGGACAGCAAAAGGAATAGGAGGAATGGCCCCCTTAGGAATAAAAATGAGGTTCGAGATAATAAATAAAATTATAAGAGAGGACTGGAAATAGTTAATTGTCAGTTCTTTGAGACCAAAATAAGTAGATTCCAGAATAAGAACAATGGGGATAAGAATCTTGAGCAATGGCAAGATTAAGATAGGTGAAGACCTCCAGTAATCAGCTGCAAGTCGTTAGAGCGATCACTGAACATGTGGGAAATGAGGAAGGTACTATGTAGGGGCCTTCTCATAGGATCAAGAAATGTAAAATACAGTCTTATGAGACTAGCTAGTCTTGTTAGAAGAAGAAGAAGGCTGTCCAGTGCAGGAATATACAAATATGACTTTTGGTCAGCTAGGGGGGGGGGGGGGGGGCATAAAGCAAGGATAGCCGGCCCGGTTCTAGGCGCTACTGTCTGGAGCCACGCGACTGCTGCGGTCGCAGGTTCGAATCCTGTCTCGGGCATGGATGTGTGTGATGTCCTTAGATTGGTTAGGTTTAAGTAGTTCTAAGTTCTAGGGGACTGATGACCACAGATGTTAAGTCCCATAGTGCTCTTAGCCATTTGAGCCAAGGAAGGACAATACTGGATTATGGAAGTGACGTTAGTATAGTAATTCAAGAGTCTTACGAAAGATTAAAGAAGGACATAAAATATCCTGCATGCCATGTAAAGGAAGTGTAGTTGGTATTATGGGATTAAAGACATGCATCTTAGGGAGAAAGTTCTGTTGCCTGTGGTAATCAAATCGTGGGAATATACCGTGTTAGATTTTTGCAACCATCGATTAATTATATCTTAGCAAAACCGAGTACTAACAGTTGTTTTCCTACTGAATGAAACAGAGGAGAAGGGCAGTCGAAACCAATGAGAAGTTCTTTTCAATTCATGCTTGTGGACACAGTGAGACGCCAGTAACCAAGTTAACGAGTCAGTGGAGAAGGAAATGGAACAGCAGTTACAGCTACAAAGTTGCTGATTGCCAAGTCACTGAGAAAAGGGAGAATTATTGGAACTCCTTTTGAAGTATAAGGAGGTATTTCCCAGTCAGCCTGGTGCTATTCAGTATTACGAGTTAAAGTTAAAAGAAGTGAAACCATTTTTTGCGAAACCTTATCCTATCCGATACGCTCTTAAGGAACCCGGAAGTGGAGAAATTAAGGAAATGGTAAAACAAGGACTAACTGAACGATCATTAATTCCTTGTAATAATAACCTCATCAGTGGAAATAACGGCATGTGATCGCGTGTGATAAGTCTTCTATGCCAACACTCCGAATCGATATATAGACGTAGAGAGTCCAATCTGTTCACACTGAAGAAATTTTAGAAAAGTAAGAAGAAGTGTAGCATACCAGTAGTATCGATCTCACCACTGGCAGGTGGTGTTGCATCCCTCGTCAAGACCATGCACTGTCTTTTTATATGATGATATATTCTATCAGTATATGGTTTTGCGTTTGTTTTGAAATGAGGAACCCAAGCCTTATAATCATAATTAGTACGAAAACAATTAATATATGTTAATGATGTAACGACATAATAAGACTTGAGATAAACGAAACGAATTAATGTCAGGGGTGTTCGATGTTTAGAGAAAGGTACTACTATCAAACTGAACAAATCATGCTTTGAAGTGCAGCAGGTGAAATACTTGGGGCATGTCGTTTGTTGGACATGTACAGAGCTAGATCCAAAGAGACCTGAAGCGATTGCAAACTACCTTCCTCTCACTTCTGGGAAAGAGTTGAAGTATCCCCTAGGATTTATAGAATCCTGTAGGCGATATCTATTAGATCTTGATGCTGTTTAGCATGACATAGTAAACGAAGACCAAAAATGGAAATGTGAACATAGTGAAAAAGAAATATTTGAGAAAGTAAAAAGGTGGATGGTTCAACTAGAATTTTACATCACCCAAAATTTGGAAAAGTCTTTAATATGGCAACTACGCATCATATTATGGGATAACTTGTGAAATCTTCCAGGGACAGTTTGAGGTTTCAGAAAGCTATCTGAGAATTGCTTTGACAAGACATATTCTGAATGAACATGCAATGAGTTATAGTGTACCCGAGAAATGAGTTTTTTGGAGTTTCAGGCGTTCCCATTATCGCCTCTCTGGACAAAAGATGTTTATTTATTCAGACCATAAAGCTTTGTTGCTGTTAGCTAAGAGTATTGTTGCAGGAGAGATTAAAAATATTGTTACTATTCGTCGAGGAACTCGAGTTTTTCCTGATCTAGTATATAGTAGTTAAACAAAATATAGTTTTGAATACTCTTTTACATTTACCAGTAGGTATGGACAGGGATTTGGATAATGACAATGTGAACAAAATATTTCACATCTGTATTATGAAGGAACTAATTAAATGTGTGAACTAATGTACGCTAGCGCGAAAGATAATGACGCAACATAGAAAGGATCAATATTTGTTAGAATTATTACAAGGCATGTAGTTGGGTAGATGGCCACAAGAGAAATACCATTGTTTGGTAATAGCTCAGGGCGTGTAGTTTTGGGAGATAGTGTTCAAACCAAATGACGAAAAATCTGTACGTCTCGGCACATAACAGACCAGGTGATCTATATTCGCCAGAGTTATGGCCACTTTGGCATATAAATTGAGCGTGAGTCACATGAATAAATATTACCATTGTAAACCCTTAGGAATTTTAATTAGGCAGAAAGTTAGTGTATCATATGTCAGAGCCGTGGAAGTAAAAAAAATAAATAAAATAAAACCATTTTCCCGTATTATCGAAGGGACTAAGGACTGGTGTTGCATTAAATTTTTTCGCATATTTGCCAAGAGGAAAAGGTGGCGCTGAGAACGTGCTACTGGAAACAGAGTGCTGGTCAAAGATAGCTTATATTATGCACTGAAAAGAGCTACTGTAGCGATTGTAACACGATGTCTGCACAACTACTACTGTAAGAACAATAACGTCACCATCACTTGTTTTCGGATGGAAATAAGTTTACAGGAGAGAAATCACCGACTTCTTGAAATCATTGGGGATAACCCACACAAAAATATCACAAAGAAGTATGATTGAATGAGTAATAAAGTTAAAAATGCTGGCAGATTGTGTAGGACCTACTGTGCAAACAAACACAGTAGTATAAAAGCAAATCGGTTCCGCGTTAACATCTTACCGTATCTACTAAGTTTCGCTGCCATACGACAAATATAGATCACACTTGACCTCCATGAGTAGCTGCGCTTCAATTATAACCATCCAGTATCAGTTTGAGATTAAGAGCACTGCAATATAACCGTCGAACTGGAAAGGTGCGAAACCAAATGTGTTGCCGGATAACTCTACCAGGGGTATGTAAGAACCTGCGAGTCGTTGTTTGCGCGATGTAAAGTAAAAATATTTACCTTTTATACCGTTGTTATAATTATAAATTAGGTACAGTAGAACGGGAACAGCAGCTGGACACCTATAATTCACAGTAAGTGCGTACGCCAGCTATTACTTACTGCTCGCGTGTCATCTGACGTCGAGTAGAGGTTACTGCTGTGGCTGTCTTGCATGAGTGACCCTCACTTTCCTTTGCATATTCATGTTCTTTTCTTGTGGCAAACTTTTTCTCCAGAGTCGGAGCTCACAGCAGTCGCTACATCCGAGTTCATTTTACTGAGAATACTGTCTCCACAATAGTGAAAAATCATCAACAAAGCTGTACAGTTAACTTGTAGTTGGACGTAGTCTGCGAGCTTCCTCCCCTCACAAGTACGTCTGTGAACACAAGGTTTTTGACCCAGTTCCCAGCTTAATGGCAGATGGTTTGGTTTGTGTGGGTTAAAGGGACCAGACTGCTACGGTCATCGGTCCAATGGCAGATGTGCCACATGATCTTCGTACAGGAACACCGTTCAATGTATTGCTGCCCAAGCTAGGCTGTGCACCTCTTGTCTGTGAACACTAAGGTATGACTTTTCATAAAAAGTGGATGGGACGATCTGTTTCGTGACCCACTTGCTCAGTTGATCTAATTCAATTTGACTTTCGTTTCTGGGCTCTTAAAAGATGTTCTGCGTGCGGGACATACATATACGTTGCAGAGAAATTTGTGACAATAATTCTCGCTGCCTGTTGTTCAGAGAAACCAAGGCTGTTAGAATCATTAGACATGTTCCAGTGTCAGGGCAACAAGGTAGCTCCAGGCGCTAATGTAGACAACTACTGGGAATAATACATACTGTGCAAGTTTTTAAGATACATTAAATAATGACGAGTTTCTGTCTGGTAAGCTTTTATCAACGTCAGCAGAACGACTTTGAGTTTTGTGATTGTCAGGTTACGTGTACTTTCGTATTCCTGATTAAAAAATTAGCTTCATGTATAAACTAGGAAAATACTTATTTTAGATCGTTGCTGAGTGATGGGAGAAGACTGACAACTCAGGAACAAATCCTTTTCTTAATGACCTTTCGAAAAATCTGTTACATACAGTATACAAAGAATATTCTAGCAGCTCCCCAGTTTCGAGTTCCACGAATCCACTAGCTGCAAGTCTGACGTGTCTACCGTGGAAGCACAAAAGAATGTTCCAAATGACATGCGGTTTACAGACCCCTGTGGATGTGTGGAAATGAGACAGTCATATTACTGAACTTATCGGCCTTTGCCTTGTAACTGTTCTGGACTGAAGTGTCAGTAGTCGTGCCGGGCTAGGATTTTTGCGGTGAGCACTCGTATTTTAAATATCTCTAAGGAATTTCTTACTACAATGCGCCATGCCCTTAACGTTATTGAAAGAATACGTGATTTATAGCTATTTCAGCAGTCAGTCATTTCCTTTACAAAAAGAAATACTCTTCAGAACAGAATTGAAGATCACTTTTCCGAAACCTGTAACTGTCACACACAATCCAAACCATAAGCTTTAATTTGGCTCAAAGGTGACCACAACTTTCACCTGTTAATGATGCAAAACCGAGGCACCCTCGTACGTCATGGTCGCGCTCGACAACACTTCAAACAGCGACGTGTCGACACATGAGGGAAAATGGTTAGAGCTAAAAAAATCATGGGACGTGTAATATGGGTTAATTATATCACCTTGTACCTACGACGTTTGCCCAGAAAGTAATGCACCCAATTCTTTTCCTTCAAAATTCTTTATTGAACATAATGCGAATTACGCACACAACGAAATGGCGTTCTATCCACACACACGATTTTTCCACGCAATCTCCATCACGTTCTATGGCCTTCCTCCAGCGCGAAACAAGGGCGTGTGTGCCCTGCCGGTACCAATCCTTTTTCTCGGTTGGGACGCAGTGATTCACTGTGCGAATCTCCTCCTCATTGTCCTCAAAATGTCTTGCACGAATGTCGGGAACCGCTCTGCTGATGCGGTCGCAGGTTCGAATCCTGCCTCGGGCATGTATGTGTATGATGTCCTTAGGTTAGTTAGGTTTAAGTAGTTCTAAGTTCTACGGGACTGGTAACATCAGATGTTAAGTCCCATAGTGCTTAGAGCCATTTGACCCATTTCTTCCACGAATGACATCCTTTAATGGCCCAAAGAAGTGGAAGTCTGAGGAATCTAGGTCAGATCTGTCAGATGTAACAGGCGTGGATGGTCATCCCAACCGCTGCAATCGTGGAGCTCCGCCGAACCGCCTTCTTACGGCCATACCCTTCGTGCGCAGCGACCAAATACTTCTGTCGACTTCAGATGCTCCATAGAGTGTGCATAAGCGTTTCTGAATATTCCCCACAGTTTCTTTCTCTGCAGTGAGAAATTCAGTGACGGTACGTTCCTTGTAACGTATTATGCATCACCTACAGACGCCATTTTGAAACTGTCCTGCAGCTTCCCTACCTGACGGAAGTGACGGAAACTTGTCGCGCTCTCTCAGGAGGTTTCAAATAATGCAACGCAACGTTTCGCAGTCGTAGCATTGTTTTCGGCTGAGAAAAAAAATGCTGTGCACTCTGGGCAATGATCGTAATTTCATCACAATTGTGCCCACCGCCACGTGGACGTGTCAAACCCAAGTGGCCCACCATTACCTTCTCTCGACGCCTCTGCAATGGGGGTCACATATGCGACTCCCAGCGTTGAATTTATTGTGGATGGCCGATGAAAATACATCATAAATATCTCTACTCGGAATAGACACAGAAAGGCCCCAGAAGGTGGCATAGAGCCCGTCTATGAAGCTACAGATTTCCTTGGGACGTTGATTTGCACATATCTTTTGATCGAAAACGACAGTTCACAATGTGCTGAGCAGAACGAAGACGTTCTTGAAAACCTTCGGCACTCTTGATACTTCTTGAGTACTTCAACCATTCTCGACGAACATCAGGGAGCTGCAATCATACTGAATGTAATACCGCCTCTCTGAAGTGCATTTAGACCGCAATTTTTGTTATTTTGTACGGGATGGATCCACTAAGCACCATTCAGAATTATTCGAAAACATCTGGTCGTGATCCAAAGCAAGAAAGGGTTCTCATGCTTTTTCAATACTCCTATTTCACATCTTCCTGTGGCGTGATTATGGAGGGATGTGACATTGACACACGTGTAAATAAAACGGTACAATGTCTCTTTAAGACCCCAAAGTTAGGCAAAACCCCCGATGGCACCTGCTCAGATTTCTTGAACAATTTACAGACGTGCCTTTAGAGAGAAAGCTTGCGAAATACTCCTAGATGCGAGCAGGCAGGCAATTGGGCCCAGAGATGTGTCATGTGCTGGTTTACTTGCCGGCACCTAGGACTACTTTGCAGGCTTTCTCTGTAAAGCTACATTTTTTAAATGCTTGATAAACGTGGCCGGGTGTCACTGAGTGTTATGCCAAAACGGAGAATCTTAGAGGCACCCTTATCAGTTTTATTCTCCTATGTGTCAATATCGATTTCGAAATGTGTGGGACTCCACGTCACAAGAAAAGGCGTGGTTTCAATGAGGCCCTTTATGGCAACCTCTCAGGCGTTTCCGTTCCTATTGTGAGCGGCGGTTTTTCTCGGCCAAAGAAAGTGGCCTGCTTCCATCGCGCCGGCCTTGGCGGCCGAGCGGTTCTAGCGCTTCAGTCTGGAACTGCGCGATTGCTACGGTCGCAGGTTCGAATCCTGCCTCGAGCGTGGATGTGTGTTATGTTAGGGTTAAGTAGCTCTAAGTTCTAGGGGACTTATGACCTAAGATGTTGAGTCCCATAGTGCTCAGTGCCGTTTGAACCATTTTTTTCTTCCATTAGGAGCGACGTGTTGAGTTCTGTCTGTCTGGAATCCAATCACAAGTCTGCTCCGATACTCCGTAAGCTAGGATTTTTTTCATTAAACGACATGGGGACGGTGTCAAATGCCTTACTGAAATCAAGGAACACGGCATCAATCTGAGCGCTGTTGTCCACTGCGATGTGGATCTCATCGAGGAAGAAAGCGAGCTGGCTCTCGCAGGATCCCTGTTTGCGAAATCCATATTGATTTTTATTGAGTATAAAACATGTTCCATGCTACTTAAAAAGACTGACGTCAACGATATAGGTCTATAACTGTGTGGATCTGTCTTAAGGCCTTTCTTAAAAACGGGAATGACCTGTGCTTTTTTCAAGTGGTTAGCTATCTTTCGTTGCTCAAGTTGTCTACGATAAATTGCTGCTAGAAGGGAATCAAGTTGTTTCTCATAATCTTTGTACAGTCTTATAGGGTATCTCATCTGTCCCTGGTTCCTTTCCACAACCATGCGTTTGAAGCTGCTTTTCACTTCCGCGATCGGTTATCTCAATATCTGCCATTTGAACGTTCGTACAACGAGTGCTAGGATCTACCACACTGAAACGATTTCGGAAGACCGAATTCAGTATTTCGGTCTTCTCTCTGTTATCTTCAGTTTCGGTGCCGTTGTGGTCGCTGAGAGAAATAATAGATGATTTTGACCCACTTACTGATTTTACATACGACCAAGATATCTTGGGTTGTTTACTTTCAAAATCATTGAATGCCCCTCTCGTTGTTCTCCTTACTCTCATTTTCGCTTGGTTCAGCTTTTGTTTTCAGCTAGGTTTTTACTTGTCTTGAATCTGAGATGAAGTGCTCTTTGTTTACGTAGCGCTTTGCTAACACGGCTGTTAAACTATGGTGGATCTTTCCCGTCCCTCAAAACATTACTTGGAACATACCTGTCTATGGCATATTGAACGAAGCCTTTGAATTTTTTTCCGTTTGTTCTCCATGTTTTCATCCTCATCACCATTTGATGCTGACTGCTGAGATATTCTGAAATTTGTATCCTGTCACCCTTGCTGAGCAAATATATCATATCACCTTTCTTAACATTTCAAACTTATACATTGGAGTGGAAGACAATTACGGTTGTTTCGAAAAAGCTCTCCTTCAAATCTGATGTTTAGTGTAATTTGAAAGTGAGAACATTTTATTTTCAATCAATTTGCACTGTGATGCTTTTCTTTTAAATTACTGTGTGCAACTGAGGCAGTTATTTATTCCTCATTTCATCATTTAGAACTATTTGGTGGTGGTCGGTACCCGTACTCTTAACACCGGACAGGAGTGAATTCTTGAGCGCCCATTATGCATTTTGCAATGATAGATTAATTTTTCATGCCATATTTTTTCTAGTCTTCATCATTGTGGGGGTTCACCAAGGGTAAGCTACAATGCACAACGCAATTAAAGAGTTACTTTTTGGAAACACCATACTTGTCTCCCACTGCGACACGGAAGCTTGAAATTCAGCACAACAGGCACAAAAGTGCCTACAACGTTCACCTATGTGTGAATTATATTGAATGGGAAGACCGCCCCCCCCCCCCCCCCGCCCCTTACCAACGGAGTTCTTCAACACCTTTCCTGGACGCTTTATAATACCCATGTACCGAGACAGCCATTCACTGATTCCTAGGAGCCGGCGTGGCAGGCATACTTTCCAACACCCATTAAACTTCGCATACGGCCAGCGACAGCTAGCTCCCCTGAGGTGTTCCGAAATGTTTGCCTGTCACACTGGCATCTACCAATTGGCGAATGGCAGTCTTTGTAAAGGGATGTTTTTAATTTGCCCAATAAACTTGCGCTGGTACGTCTGAGAGTGTTGCCACTCTTTGCCGTTCTATTAATGCGTGTGTCAGTGCCGCACACTCCCATCTCCTTTCCCGCTACCTCTCCACGACAACGCCCCAAGAGGGTCCGATACAGCAGGGCTTAAAAATCATAAACACACGTTGCTGCTTCCGAACACGCTCAACTTTCATGAGTCTTTTTGAAAGGCTCCTAATCGTTCCAACATGTACACCAGAGTAAAAATTGCTGTCGCACTACACTCCAAACGGTTCATCCACAACAGTCTGAGAGTTCATCTCACATCCAATGGTGTTGCAGCTCCATGTCGTCCTTACGCAAGGACTAAATCTTCAGGGGGTTATCATCATGTCAAAGGTTGGCAAGAATGTCGCCCTATTGCTCATCGCACTGCGATGTATGGCATCAACACACGAAGGGAAGAGGTGGTTTCACTGACGCCTTTTATGAGATCTTTTGGTCTCAATTCTGAATGGAGGTGTCTCTGAAACTTAGTCCTCGGCCGCCAACAAAAAATTCAATGATGAGCTCCGCGATTCTGACATCCATGGGAGAGGCGCCGAGAGGTGTGAAATATGGATGAGATGAGATGTATTACAGAATGGAATAATACACTAGCGGCTTCCTCATAAAGCAACTCTAACTGTAATACGTTTATTAGCAACCATCAGGCACGAAATCCAGATACATCCTAGACAAAAGATGCTTTACACCTTACTGATAAATATTGGGCACATTACAAGTTCCCTCTTATTTTGTTCATTTTACTAAGTGAGGCGACTGGTTTCCTCTTGCATTTTATCCTTCAATATGGCACACACTTTTAAGGATAGAGTAACCTTTCGGTACTCTACGTGAGACTTCTATATCATGCAGACCACTACACGAGGTGTGTTTAAAAAAAGAGGGGAATTTCTTCTTTTTTTGTAAAGAGTTATTATTTAATAATATACATCAATATTATTCTTTTCAAAATAGTCACCATTAGATACTGTACGATTAAGTCAGAACTTTTTCCAGTACTAGAAACGCTTCTGATACACCATATTTGTGATAACTTTTATCTCTCTCAACAATACGTTTCTGTTCTCATGTATGCTTCCAAAATTATGGCTCTTTTATATTTTCTGTATTTCTGAGTGCAGAAAAAAAATAACATGGCACCATTTCTGCCGCTTATAGAAGCTGAGGTAAAATTACACAATTGTTTTTGGTCAGCAATTCACCGACAATTGTATCATCATGGTGCTAATGCAGGCGTTTCACTTTGTACCTCGCTTGACCCAACCGATATCGAGCTTATAAAGTTCTACTCGTCAACGTTCGACCTTTTTTTCAACAGCTAATGTTGCACAATGCCGTTAAAACTGAAAAATACATTGAGCATATCTTTCACTTGTGATACTTTTTTTCGGTCTTTTTTCGATCAGGGATGTTTCCACTGGGACGACTTAGCCTTAATTTCTACGTTACATCCGTAAACCCCTGAGACACCATCTGCCATTTATGGCACACTAGTTCTGTAGCGTGGTTTACCTTAACCTGTGACTCCTGAGGAATTAACATTCGCAGCTGTTTTTATTTGTAATTCAAGAATGTAATTACAAATTTTACTGTCACATACTTCATACACAAAAATCGGAAAAATTCAAAATATAATTCAACATCTGGAGACACTTCTCTGATTGTGATTTATCGGCCTTTCATAACCATAACTTATATTTTCTTCTCTGTTCCGGCGTAAAGTCAAGCGCCGGCACCCCAGTCGGAAACGAGAGAGCAGAGAGGGCTGCGAAGAAGACGGCAGCCAATTACAGACTGACCGACCTCTCTCCAGGATGACAATGCAACGGCACCGCTCTCTATGTGGACAGGACATAAGAGCCGCGCCGGCTGGTCGCGGCGCAGATGTACAGAAGCATCGAGATTAGATACTTCAACAACTTTTGAATTGTATATACTGAACAGATTTCTTATTTGTCTGTTGTCCTTTGCTTGCGACACATCCATGTAAATACGAAGTTAAGTATTGTAATCTTTTCCTTTTGTAATAAAACTCATTAATACGATTTGTTTGAATGTTGTCTAGTGATGCGAGAAAGCAGGTTACCTAGACACCCCATATTCGACGATCAGGCAGGACTCAACATTCTGAAATTTAGTGGATGATGATGTGCTGAGGTGCGTGGGCCGCCCTTCATTTCCGTTGTCTTCATGGCCGTCTTCCTAGCGCCTTTGACAATTTTCTGACATGTGTAGCAGAACAACAATCGAACATGCCTCGTATACAGGTGGATTTCCGACCATTTTCGTTCGCCTAAACAACTTTTCTATTCTGCTTACAATTATCTGATGCAACTGCACCGATTTCTCTTTGCGGGGGATTTGATTTACTAGCAGGTGAGTTGAAAGTAAGGAATAGCAAATCCTTAGCTTCTAGCTTGCTTTAATACGTATTCGAGGAAGATTCTAATAATTGTATTGAAACAGAATGCTGCTATACTTGATGTTGTTTTATTGCTGCAGATCATGCAGCCGCAATAGACCTATTTCGTCTCTGTGGCCATCTTCAGGTTATAGCCATATCGCATCTTGGCGCTGTCGCTGTCTTATAATCTTATTGCTACATAAGGAACATCACTTCGAGCTAACTTTAATCATTAATTATAATTGCTTTTATTGGAAACCGTCAGCTTATGTCTTTTATCAATGTTATATACTGCTGTAGTTTTGACAGTTATGTTTCACAGCAAAACCAGCTATGCTGTATGGTTACAAAATTAAAACAGTATTCTACAAGCTGCGACGTGGTCGCGAATTGAACTGTGACCCGAATATAGAATAAATATCCTTTACTTCACGTCAGTGGTCACAAATCTTTTTGTCATCAGACTTCCGGTTTCTGTCTATAATGACTATCCTCAGATCTGTTTTACAAAAAGTTTGCCCTAATATACTAGAACCGTAGTGGCCTCGTGAATTTCTAACGACAAAATCAGCGCCAGCATGGTCAAATATATAAGTGAGCCATATATATATATTTGACGCTGCTAGCGCTGATTTCGAGTTCAGTATTTGACGATAACGCTATGGCTCCAGTATATTAGGACACGTTTTTATAAAACAGATCTGAAGAGGGTCATTATAGACCGAAACCGGTAGTCTCATGCAAAAGAATTTGTGACCACAGGCGTGAAGTAAACAAAATTTATGTAACGTTATTTCCCAATAACAGCAAGCATAAGTCAAGTTAATGATTACCGAATAAAATGAGGCTGCATTTGAAGTTCCTTATGTAGCAATAAAAGTATAAGACAACGGCAACGCCACGATGCAATATGGATATAGCCTGAAGATGGCCATACAGCTGAAATAAGCAATAAGGCATCAATTATAGCAGCAATCTGGTTCGTACATTACAAGACATCTAACACGCTGCCGGCCAGAGAGAAACTAAATATACAATGAGAGTTTTCCATAAAAGTTGCTTTTAGTGCCCCATTTAGCGAATTATATTGATACGCTAGCAAAATTTATGCTCTGCGAGTAACTCAGATGACCATTTTCGAGGTCGCCATCGCTTTTAATGACCTCTCCTTTGACAGGCCGCCAACCTTAATCTTCCTTTGATCCCTTCGAGCACAATATTGCTCTTTTCATGCTCGATGGCGACTGTGTTGACTCTGACAGAGCAGTACGGCAGTGTGGTACAGCACAGGCTCTGGCAAATAAACCTGACCTGCAGGGGAGGAGCCCGGTGTAATTTTACGTCTGTTTACTTTGTCGGCCCGGAAGCGCTCCCCTCCGTTCCTCCCCATACGCGCCCTCGGAATGATAGCATTCACGCGAGGGCTCTTAGGATCAGAAGCACCTGCTGCCTCGTCACGGCATGTTTTCCAGTCTGCTGTTCCTGTGAGCTAAGAACAGTGCGGCAGTTCCAGATGAGTAAGGGGCGACGGTCACCTCAAAGCGGCTGGGATTGTTTTTCTGCTGATCGCGTAGACTCCTCCGAAGCAAGCTGCTTTCACTGTATCTCTGAGTTGAACGAAGAGGTTCGTTTAAAACGAAACCCAAAGTGGCGTAATGAATGCGCTTGAAAAACAGCTGTGTCATTTCTATTAAAATTTAAATTCCTTTGCTAACCAGGCACAGCACGATTAAGATTATTACATTGTAGCTGACGAAAAACTTATACTGAGTAGTCATTATTAGTAAGAAATAACTGGAAAAGTACGATTAGAACTCAAGCCCTTGAGGGTTCCGTACAAACTTAACTGTGTACACGGAGGGTTCATGTTTATATTTTGATGAGTGAGTTTGCGAGTATGGAAATATGTGACATACTCCGCCACGTATTTTGACTACATTGACTTAGAAGATTAAATTTTACACTAAACCGATGGAGCGTAGACCTCAGTACATTCTAAGAAAATAATAATAAAAATAATAAAACTCTTTAATATCATTCTTGAAAAAATTGTCAGGACATGGGAAAAAGAAGTCAAAGGAATCCAAATTGGCATTAGAAAAGATAATAGATTCAATGTGAAGTATTTAGCTTTTCTAGATGACCTTACAATCCTCACAAATAATAGAAGAGAAGTCACTAACGTCATAGAGAAGTTACACGAAATTGCTCAAAGAACTGGCCTGCAAATCTCATATGAGAAAACCCAATACATAGAAAGAGTGCCACAAGATAAATTACCTATTGTGACAACCCATGGGAAAATCGTACAAGTACCACATTTTAAGTACCTGGGATAAATAGCCATCAGGGATCAACCTAAAGGCCAATGAGGAAAGAATAAAAAAACTACAGAAAGCATATAAACTCACGTGGAACTATCATAACAAAAAGTCCATATCCATTAACGCAAAATTGAGGCACTGCAACACTGTCGTAGGTCCGGAGGCACTGTATGCATCTGAAACAACACAAATAGGTGGGCAAACTAAAATCAAAGAAATAGAGAAACAAGAAAGGAAAATTCTCAAGAAAATTTTTGGACCTATACAAGAGCAGCTATCTGGAAGAATAGACAAACATCAGAATTATATAAATACACAGGCAAGATTACGGATACAATAAGGAAAAGAAGAATGCAGTTCTACGGACATATCCACAGCTTGAATTAAAACAGAATTTCAAAGCGAATTCTTAATGTCATCAACTCAGGCAGGGGAAAAACAAAATGGATAAAAGAAGTTGAAGAGGACTTCAGATAAGCACACATAATAGTAAACAATGCAGAAAATAGAACTGAATTAAGGAACACCATCAAAAAACATAAATTTGACACCACAACACAGAAGACACCAGGATTCAAATGGACAGCGGAGCGAAAGAAACAACACAGTGAACACATGAAGAAAATTTTCCGCTCAGAAGAAACATAAACAATCATCATAAAGGAATTCAAGTTCAAACGCTCTCTTAAATGGGAATAATCTAAAATAAAAATAATAACAATAACTTCATCGCAACAGAGTAAGAGATACCCCACGTTACAACCAGAACACAAGAACGAACATTCACTACCGCCAATGCAAGAAAAAATTTATAGCCTTATTAAAAAGCTCAAAAATAGAAAGCAATCGGGAGACGATGGAATTGCAGCTGAACTACTGAAGAACCTTGGTCCAAATTCCGTAAAAGAGATCACGCAAACCGAGAGTCGCATATGCAAATGTCACATTCTTATTGATTCGAAACCAAATTTACAAGGAATTAAGAAAGTTGAGAGACATGTTATTAGAAAATTTCTGGAATCACGATACACACAAGATGGATAAAGACTGCAGACCATCGAGACAACAGAAAAAATATCAAACATCAAAACTGACATCAGAAAGAGATGAATGATGTTCTTTGGGTACCTAGACACATTAACTGGAAACAGACTCACTAAACGTCCATTGTGCTATGTGACAGCACTTAAAGCATCAACACCCTGGGTAGCTGGAGTTAAGAAAGATCTGACAAAAGCAAAAATTGACATAACGGACACATCAGACAGGCATACATTCGAAGCAAAACTGGTGTGTGGAAGTTTACTTCAGAGACTGAACCAAAATCATACCGACCAAAGTGGGTAGAAGAAAGAAGGAAAGCCATCGGGGAAAAACGAAGAAATATTGACAATATTACAAGAACCCTAAGAAAGATTGAAAGTCACGGGGTTATCTTCCTCCAAGGGGGACATTTGCTAGTAATAATAGTAACACTGATGCTCCACAAAGGAATTAAGGGAACGGGACGGAAATCGGTAGATGTGACGTACTTGTACAGATGAACAAATGATTACAATTTGAGAAAGTTGGATGATTTATTCAAGGGACAGAGGTTCACAAATTCAGCAAGTCAAAAACATGCTGGTGCACCTATTGCCCTTATGTAAGCAGTTATTCTACTCCGCATTGATTGATGCAGTTGCTGGATGTCGACCTGAGGGTTATCGTGCCAAATCCTGTTCAATTCGCTTGCTAGATCTTCAAAATCAGAAGTTGGTTAGAGGGTCCTGCCCTTAATGCTGCGAACATTCTCGTTGGGGAGAGATCCGCCGACGTTGCCTGCCAAGGTAGGGTTTGACAAGCACGAAGACAAGCAGTAGAAACTGTCGAACTGTGCTGCCGTGGGCACTATCTTGCTCGTGTGTAAGCCCAAGGCGGATTTCCATGAATGGAAACGAAACGGGGCGTAAAATATGGTGGAAGTATCGCCGGTTGTGATCCGCTGCACAGCGGTACGTCGACGATAACCATGCCCCGTTTTGTTGCTATCCGTGGTAAGCTATCCTGGGCTTACATTTCAGTAAGATAATGCCCGCGAGCACACGACAAGATTTCCTGCTGCTTGTCATCGTGTCTGCCAAAGCCTTGGCCACCACAGTCACCGGATGTCTGCCGTACTGGGAACGTTAGAAGCATTATGGGCAGCGATCTCCAAACAGCTCGAGATTTTGACTATGTAACGACCCATTTGGACAGCATTTGGCACGATATTCCTCAGGAGGACACACAACAAGTCTATCAATCGATACCAAGCCAAATAACTGCTTTCATAAGGGCCGGAGGTGGACCAATTGGTTACTGACTTGCTCTTTTTATTGAATTAATTATCAGTTTTCTTCTGAAATTGTAATCAATAGTTTGTCTGTATATGTACATCACATCTACCGAATAGGGCGTCCATTATGAACGGTCCGCCCGGTCACTGAAATGTTTGTTCTCTTTCTGTAGTCTTGGCAGTTGTCATACTATACATTGGCTATTGAGTCATGCCATAAAGATACGTCCCCGTCGAAAGTAAATGTGATGAATAGTGCGAGCAGGTAAGATATGACGTAGAGAAACGAAAACAACAAACAAACGGGTGTGAACTATGTTACAACAAAGGAATTCAACTGTCAAGCCTTCCAAAACAGAACGCAACTTCAAAAAGTAGAAAACATATGTTTCGACAGAGCACAGAGAAATTGTGTGATCGTGAAACTGTTGCGTTCATTTGTTGCAGCTTTTGTGGCAAACTGCTACGGTTTCATCATTTCCTTGGGAGTGATCACATTCATAAGAACACCTAAATCGGGAAATGTGGCATATCTTACCAGGGGTACAAATTAGGTGCATCGATAAGAGACTCCTAACATACGACACACGTATTGTCACTAATGTCGTGAATCACACACGAGACCTGTTTTTCAGGTGGAGGATTCTGTTTAATTGTCGCCTTGTCATCAATCGTTGGCCGTTCCCGTTCGAAAGCCACTTCCTTTCGACTGCTAATAGAGTAGTTGTGCAGTATCAACTGTTGTTATAGGTCGGTACCATATACCTCGCTGTTGCAATCGGGCGTTACGCCACTGCGAACAACGAAAAACAAAAAAACAAAAAACAAAAAATGGCGGTATGGAGGTTTGAAGATAGGGCGCCCGCTTGGTAGTTCAACACAGTGACCACTTAACCACGGCGCAACAGTTGCTACAGACTCCACTATGTTGTACTTCTTATGCTTGGACCGTTCACTGCTTCTATTTTGCTTTTGTTACCCACAGTTGATCACAAATTCTTCTTGTTTTCATGTTTGATCTGTGTTCAGCCTTTGACGGGCTGTCCACTGGGCCCTCTTACCATTAAATCTGAAGGGAGCTCGATGGAAAGCTTCCCTAGTCAGGAGAACACCCAATATGTCTTTCAATCAATGGCAAGCCAAATAACTCGTTATCGACTAGCTCAGTTTCTGAAACTCTTTCTCTTGAACAAATTACCCATTTTTTTCTGAAACTGTAATAATCTGTTTCTCTCTAAATGTACATCACATCCACCGATTAGAGTGTACATGCTCTTACCATTTAACTGCAATGACTTACAAGCTCAGATTTTTCAAACTTGGAATGATACCATAGTATTTAGTCTTTGACGTAAATTTCAGCTTGTTAGCTCTGTCCGTTCCTGAAAAAAGTGGGCATAACAGTCAGACGGGCAGACAAATGGAGAATGGAATGATGCTACAAGAATGTCAAATCAAACACCTTTCAGCCACCTGATTTCCAAATTGTTATTTTTTTTTGGGGCTACAGGTTTCGGTGATTCATTTCGCTATCTTCAGGCCCCCTGAACGACGTGGAGTCCCGCAACTATCTCCGACGGTATAAATTACGTGTCTGTTTGGAAGTCAGATCTGGAACCTGGAGAGATCTGGAGAGATTGAATAACAGTGTCGGACCGTTCTATGCACCAACCTGTCATGTTCTAAAGTTGTGTCTCCAGCACGGAATACACCTCGTCGGTCGTGGGATCTTTTTCGGCGGAAGATGTTACGCTGTCAGTTCGAACTTGTAATTGTTCTTTTGCATGATGCCACTTGCTCAGGTTTGTCTCTGTATCTACAGAGGGCAAGATGTGTTCAAATTGTTCACATGGCTCTGAGCACTATGGAACTTAACATCTGTGGTCATCAGTCCCCTAGAACTTAGAACTACTTAAACCTAACTACCTTAAGGACATCACACACATCCATGCCCGAGGCAGGATTCAAACCTGCGACCGTAACGGTCACGCAGTTCCAGACTGAAGCGCCTAGAACCGCGTTGTCACACTGGCCAAGATCTGTAATACTGACAATTGTGGGAGGTGACACTTACCATTAATAAATGCTGTTTGGATATCATTCAAATATTCACAAATTTACACCGTTATTTACAGTACCCGACATAGCTTTCTTAATTATATGGTAACTTTTCCATCCAGCTTTTGAAATATGATACACATGTCCGGCTCTGCGGTACGCACTGGACAGAGTGAGTATTACATATTCACAAGTAAGTTGTGCCCAGTATAGAGTACGACATGTCCGGCTATGAAGAACACCCGAAACAGAGTGACGGTTCCATATTCACATCCAAGTAACGAACGGTACTGAGACACGTGCCTGACCCTCCAGAACGCCGGAAACTCAATGACTAGTACAACCGAAGTACTTCGTCCCTCAAGTGTGCCAAAGCGGCCTGAAGGTGTCCGAAGCACTTAGGTTGCAATTTCGTTTCTCTTATGTTTCTCAATATTAGTGAAATTTAATTAACAAACACGTTAGAAACTTCCTGGCAGATTAAAACTGTGTGCCGGCCCGAGACCCGAACTCAGGGCCTTTGCCTTTCACGGGCAAGTGCTCTCCAACTAAGCTACCCAAGCACGACTCACGCCCCGTTCTCACAGCTTTACTTCTGCCAGTACCACGTCTCCTACCTTCCAAACTGCAGGAGAGCTTCTGTTACATTTGGAAGGTAGGAGACGACGTACTGGCAGAAGTAATGCTGTGAGGACGGAGCGTAAGTCATGCTTGGGTTGCTCAGTTGGTAAAGCACTTGCCCGCGATGGGCAAAGTTCCCGAGTTCGAGTCTCGGTCCGGCACACAGTTTTAATGTGCCAGGAAGTCTCGTATCAGCGCACACTCCGCTGCAGAGTGAAAGTTTAATTCTGGAAACACGTTACACTCACAGGGTATGAGATTGTCATACAAAAAACTGGGTTACATTCAATGAAAATTATATAAATAATTAATAAGAGAAGTTACGTTTGCTAGCACCCGAACATTCCGACAAATCAGAAGCATGTTCAGTACAATCGGCGGACTCTGGTGCCTGCTGTACCATCTGACGCTTGTACTTCACTCCACTTTGTACCATATGCTACTTCACATGTATCAAGCTGAGTCAAAGCTTCTAGAAAAATAAAATACTGGCGGCCACAGCCAGGAATATCACATTAGACATACAGATATTTCATGCTGTATGTGTTCCGTTTATACCGAATGAGCTACGGAATCCTGAGAAAGATAGCACACTGGTCGTATATGTGTCAACTACGTTTCTGACCACTGAGGTGGACGGGAAGTGGGGAGCTCGGATGGTGTCGCGCGACGCCACGCGGCCCAGCCGGCGGTTCCCAGAGAGCAGCCGGACGTCCGCCACGTCGCACACTGTTTGCCGGCAGCGACGCCGCCGGCCGCGGACGCGGGATCTGGCAGGTTAATCAGATTTTGCGGAGCTCGTACACCTAAGCCGGCCGCCCTAACAGGATTACGGCGCGCAGAGCAGCGCAGCGTGGGCGCTGCCGGACGCTGACACTGCCAGACCGACCGCGCCACGGCTCCATGGCGGCGGCGAGTACGAAGTACGCTAGTCGGGGGACACCGCCGGCGCGCCAAGCACGGGATCTGCGGCTCGGCGCCCCTGACATACTCGCCGATACCTGCCCGCTGCGCACCGCCGACGCATTGACGCGAAAAGGTCGCCCGCTGCCCAGTTGTTGATTGAGCGGTCATAAATACCGGGCTCGCGTATTCTTAAAAACGGGGAAACGACGCGATGTCGTCCTCTCTAAAGAGCAGCTTTCTAAGCACAATAAAATAAGTAAGTAAATAAACAGGAAAAATGCTGAAAATAATTAAAAATGAATACACGCAAATATTGTGTCTATTGACACACAGTCAACATCGATTTGTAAAATGCAGCTACCTCTTTACTCGCGTTAAGTGTTGAGTGCTATTGACAGGGAATTTCAGATTGATTCGGTATTTCTAGATTTTTGGAAGGGTTTTGACACTGTACCACAGAAGCGGCTTGTAGTGAAATTGCGTGCTTATGGGATATCGTCTCCGTTATGTGACTCGATTCGTGTTTTCCTGTCAGAGAGGTCACAGTTCCTAGTAATGGACGGAAAGTCATCCCGTAGAACAGATGTGATTTCTGGCGTTCCCCATTGTAGTGTTATAGGCCCTTTGCTGTTCCTTATCTATATAAACGATGGGAGGACAGTCTGAGAAGCCGTCTTAGGTTATTTGTAGGGGATGCTGTCGTTTATTGACTAATAAAGCCATCAGAAAATAAAAAGAAATTGCAAAACGATTTAGAAAAGATATCTGAATGGTGCGAAAACATGCAGTTGACGCTAAATAACGAAAAGTGTCAGATCATCCACATGAATCTGTTAAACATAGGTTACACGATAAATCAGTCAAATCTAAAGGCTGTAAATTCAGCTAAATATCTAGGAATTACAATTACGAACAACTGAAATTCGGAGGATCACGTAGGAAATGTTGGGGGAAGGCCAACCAAAGACTGTTTTATCGGCAGGACACTTAGAAAATGTAGGGGAGAGAGTGTCACTGAAACGATACAGGATTTGGGGTGGACGTCATTAAAACAGAGGCATATTTCGTTGCGGCGGAGTCCTCTCTCGAAATTTCAGTCACCAACTTTCTGCTCCGAATGCTAAAATATTTTGTTGACACCGACCTACGTAGGAAGAAACGATCACCGTGATAAAATAGGGGAAATCAGGGCTCGTACAGAAAGATATAGGTGTTCGTTCTTTCCGCACGCTACGCTAATAGCAATAATATAGATTTGTCAAGGTGATTAGATGAAACTTCTGCCAGGCGCTTAAATGCGGTCTGTAGAGTATCCATGTAGACATAGATGTAGACGTAGATAATAGTTTCAGAGAACTCTTACCTTAGTGAAGGCTGTCAGAGTACACAACGAAGGTCATTCTGACATTTTACTACCAGTGAAAAATGATTTGTACAGTGAAAATCGAGGCTTACGAAAAAGAGAGCCAGCGGCCTGAGCTCGCTTGCTCAACCCAGCAGGCAAACTGCGTTTCTACACCTGTTAACTTGTAACTAGGTGTATACATACAAAAGAGAACTGCATCTTCTAGTAGAATCCGCTTTTATGGAGTCTTACTGTTATTAGTCCTAACTCCATAGGCCTACTAATATTTTTTTACGGTTGTCTGGGGAACAATAAAATTAAAATCATGCCAAAATAATTATCAGTTGCACTTCTTATATATAATGAGGACTATCAAGCAGAAGAGAGTAAATGCTACAACCAAGCCGTTTATATCGAGTATAGATCTTAAATTGAATTTTGTTGTAGTATTGTTAATCAGTAAGACTTGGTAATAGCAGATTCCAGAACAAGGTGCAATTCTCGTTAGTGCGTACACGCTCAGCAGCGAGTTAACAGGTTTAGAAATCCAATTTGTCTGCTGCGCTGAGTGAGCGAGCAAGCGAGTGCAGGCTTACCATAGTGACGTATGCGTCGCGTCCTGTCTGTCTTTCTCGTGGGCCTCGCTTCGACTTCGCATAACGTCACAAGTCCATATGAAATCACTGCAGTTCTTCTACGGTGAATTCATCTTCAATAACTGTTTCTTCCCCAGACAGCCTTTTAACAATTAGACGCAGTATTTTGTAACCGGAATTTTTCTCTATCACCCGATTCCGTTTCATAAACATAAGTGTTGCTACCTTATGTGTTTCTGACGTCAACGTTAGTAAATAAACAATGTGAATGTTTCACGGAATTATTTCGAGCTTATAAATGATTCAAAATATCAGGCAATATGGAGAAATGATTGCAAATGTACTGTTTTTGTTCTTGGATGCTGTTTTTAGGAAAAAATTCTTGGGCTGTAGCAAAATTGACCGCGTCTCCTACATTTAGGGAATTCAAAACATTTGTCACTTCCATGTAGTAGGACACAGCCTGTAACCACGTTCCGCACCGTGTTAAAACTGGCTGATGAGGTGACGCCAAATTTGGAAGATATTCACGGAATTCTTCAGCTTGGTAACATGACAAATACTTCTTTCACACAAAAAACAGGAAAATCCATATCGTTATACTGACTTCTGACAGTTTCAGCGACAGGATGTAAGCGGTGAGCAAGGCACGTCAGGTGAACTTAATTTGGTGGAACGAACTTTCAGTCCAATTCTCGTTTTAACGATGTATGGAGCAACATCACTCAGAAATAACTATTCACTGTCTTACCGTACCCCTCCTGGCCACAAGAAAGCTAACGAGTCACTGAAAAATTTGGCATTAGTGTAATGATTTACTCGGTTGAGCAGTTTTACATTAAGAAGAAATGATTTGCTCCCTGCTTTCGTAGTACCAACTACATACACATATTCCAAATATTGCAAATTAGTTCTTGAATGCACTGTGGTATATAGTTTTACGCAATTTAGATTCGTCTGATACCCTTTTTGTTTGACTATTTTTTCTAAAAATACACGAAGACACGTATTATTCAGTTTCTACAACGAAATGTCGGAACCCAGTAATGCTAAGCACAAGTCTTTGAAAAACGTTCCACTACAACTCCATTATTCGCCAGTATTGCTTTTAATCCGTTGCTGGTAGGTTTATTCTTCAACCTCTCCTTACGCCGTGTATTACTAATGTGATACCCACTGCAATATTTTTTCTTCGCAGAAACACTCTTTCCTCAGACTAAATAAAATAATATTCTGCTGTCTTCGGTGAAAATATGTCCTCGAAACTTGTTTACGCATTTGCGTAAGATTACTGATTGAGAGGTTGTTGTGGGGGGCATTCGCTAATTACAACAGCGAGCAGTCACGCACACGAGCGCTGCACAATACACTGCAGCTTGGCACTCCGGGATTCACAGTCCATGCCAGTGACATGATTCCGACGCGATTCCACAATATCCTGGGTATACCTCGGCATTGCTTTCTTAAGCATTCGACCGAAGTTAATTTTTGCAGGAAGAAAGTCGCTAATTGAGAAATGACGGACAGGAGCGAAATACGCACTTTAAAATCTAAGTTTTCTTTAAAATATAGTGCTTTATTTAAAAATGATAAAATAAGTAAGGGAGAATGTTTTCCAGGAAAATAAGCATAAAGAAGTACAAACAAGTGTTGGTAAAACTGCTTATACAGGTAGGTCTTACGATGTATAATATTTCTTCTTGTCTCTAAAAGTATAGACAAAAGTATCAATTTTGGTTAGAAAGGCAGGCTTTAGTCATCACTATTTAGCACTCAAAGGATATAGTGTCTAATAAGGGACTGGACGCATGAGATGCCTTCAAAAAGTAATGCAAGTTTGTAGTTACTATTATGTGTTAATCCGATTGGCATGATTTTTTGTTTTGTGAGAATACTTCTTATGTATAATATACCTAGTTGTGCTTTGCATTTGTAATATCCCATACCAATCATTGAGCAAACGGATCTAAAACTCATACAAAGTGAGTGCATTTTAGGTATAAAAATTCACCCCTCTCCTACAACAACTACGCTTGTACGTAAAACTTAAGCACGAAAGTAACTTTCGTATATGTGTCACTGCCAAATGCCATCGCTCGATTAAACTTGGGAGGTAGACTGAAATAACAGCTACAGTATACTGCAGAGTTGTGAGAGAGACACGCAGTGAGACGAACGGTAAAGACACTTCCAGTGCAAGAAAGTAATTACAATGATCTATGATGCTCCTCTCGACATTACACAAGGTGGCACGTGATGCTTCATTATGTGTATGTTCACCACAGGTTCCAGTGTATGTTCTGCAACGTTCTCCCAAGAGCTTCTCAACCTGCACTCTTCAATGCGGTCGCACTTCATCATGTATAGAAATGAACTAAAGGCCGAATGCAACCCGGAAAAGACCCACATGGGGAAGGAAGTACAGAGTCACATCGGTGAGCGTACAGTCTCATAGATTTGCTGGTTAGTATGGAGATGCTAGTGTAAAGCTCCCCACACCATAACACACGGACCAACAAAACTATCATCTTCAACAGTGTTACTGAGTGCATTACATGTTCCCACCTCTCACCATGTGAGGGCACGCCCAAAATTACATTTGTGTAACAGGAAAAAAGACACTCATGTCAAACTGCAGCTGCGACCACATTGAACAGAACAGCAAGGTACGCAACCTCATCCTCTACAGGAGAATGGCGATATCATGGGGGTGGATTCTTTGCCCAACGACCGTTGACATCCGCACATAGGCGGCCTTCTTTTGCAATGAAGTCAGGAGCGTCGGGACTTCACCAACAAGTTATGGTAATGGGGTCGACCTGTTCTTTGATGAGAGCAGATTCAACCTGAGGGTGATTCTCCTCGTGCCCTCAAATGTCGAGAGTTGAGAACACGTTATCCGCCCAGGAACATTTTCGAATATGATCGTTTTGGTGGGCCAGGTTTTACGTTGCGGAGAGGCATAATGTTGCATTGGTATACTGATGTCTAGCTCTTTGAACATGGTACATTCACCGGTCAACGGTGGTGTGGCACTCTAGAATCAAAGTCACGCTATTTCCGACACACGCATACATACACGTAAGTCATTGTAGGTCGCCATTGCTTGTACCTGAGGCAACTGTGAAGGAGTTCGGTGATTTAATAACATATGAGGTATTTGCAAGAAGTAACGGCAGTTTTGTAGTTTCGGTTATTTCGTTAGTGCAATTCGCGTGATTTTTTCATGGTTGTGGTCCTAAAATTGTCTGAAATAGTATGCGTACAATATTGGCGCGAATCGGACATGTAGCCTCTTGCCAGATGTCAGATGTCAAAAATGTTACTTGTGCTTTGGCGGCATCGCCGATTGCTCAGTCTGTGTAAAAACGGATCACAGATTTTATATTGAGTGCAGCAAACTTTTAGAAACGTTAAATATTCCCTTTGGTGGATCTCCAATAAGTAAAACATGGGTTTACGAGCGATTTAGACAGCGCTGGACGTCGCCTCGCAGAGAAAATCCTGTCCTTATGCAGCACTTTGCCAGAGCATCCCCCCCTCCCCAGCACTCGCACACCAGATACTCCACTCAACTTCGTAGATACGATTCCTTAATGAATCGAACTACCACGCATATAACAGCTCCAAACTTTTGATTGCTTTACAGATGAGTTAATGTTTCATAGATACTCGATGTTAAGCATTTAACGTCTCTATGGTTGAAGAAATACTCCATAATTATGTTGGTTTTTGTGTTTCGGGTATTTTACCCATTAATTAGTTACAAACTATTAGTAGCGTATTATCTTTGGTACACGTATCAACAGTATCTCACATTTCTGTTCAAAGTACCGAGTCAATTATAATGATATTCACGTTGAAACTTAATTCAGCGACTGTATGGCGTGTGTGGTAGAGTCCTATAAGAACTAAAACCCAGCTGTCATCATCAACAATCGAATCCAACACAAGTAGTACAGACAAATTACAAACCGTCTAGCCTGAGAAGAATAAGTAGCTGTAAAATGGAGAGACAGAAACTGTTACTAATGTACATAGCCTGATTTTAAATTGACTAATTCCAAAAAAGAATGTATAAATAAAAATGCATCGGGAACGCCTGCATGGCTTAAACTAAGACCGGAAGATTGAACTTGTATTTACTCTGATTGCAAAGTAGATTACACAAGCGCCTCATTTAGTATTCATAAATTATTGACAGGGCTCAGAGCTAATAGACAGGAATAACAGTGAGATAAATAACTCTGCCAATGAAAGAAAGCGGTACCGTCAACTCGCCCAGCATTTGTTTTCTTAGTCAGCCGAAAACAATGCTACGAATGCAAAACATTTCAGATGTGAAACTTGGTGGCAGATTAAAACTCTGTGCCGGACCGAGACTCGCGTGCAAGTGCTCTACCACTTTTTCTTTTTGCCATTTTGCTCGTTGTTGATCGTTGTGTTTGGTCGTTGCGGACGTCACGTGACATCCGTTAAAAGTTCGTTTGTTGATCCTTACACTCAGTTTTTTATTAGAGAGGCCAACCAGCTCTCTTACCGAACACGCTGAGCTATCGTGCCAGCTGCAAATGAGCTACCCAAGCACGACTCACGACCTGTCCTGACAGCTGCAATTCTGCCAGTACCTCGTCTCCTTCATATGTATTACTTGAAGGCTCCTGAGTGAACGCGCCCTGTTTCCATCATTTCCGACGTATAGCGTGGCTGCAGGACAGTTTCGAAATGGCGTCTGTAGGTGATGTACGTTATAAACAGCTTGCCGTCATTGAATTCCTCTCTGCAGACAAAGAAACTATGGGAAATATTCACAAACGCTTGTACAAAGTCTAAGGAGCATTTGCCGTCGACAAAAATACAGTTATTCGCTGGGCACGGAGGGTGAGGTCATCAGGAGGCAGTTCGGCGGAGCTGCACGATTTGCAGCGGTCGGGGAGGCCATCCACGGCTGTCAGACTTGACGCACCTGACCCAGCCCCCACGGCCTTCCACTTGACGCACCTGACCTAGCCCCCACGGCCTTCCACTTGACGCACCTGACCCAGCCCCCACGGCCTTCCACTTGACGCACCTGACCCAGCCCCCACGGCCTTCCACTTGACGCACCTGACCCAGCCCCCACGGCCTTCCACTTGACGCACCTGACCCAGCCCCCACGGCCTTCCACTTGATGCACCTGACCCAGCCCCCAGGGCCTTCCACTTGACGCACCTGACCCAGCCCCCACGGCCTTCCACTTGACGCACCTGACCTAGCCCCCACGGCCTTCCACTTGACGCACCTGACCCAGCCCCCACGGCCTTCCACTTGACGCACCTGACCCAGCCCCCACGGCCTTCCACTTGACGCACCTGACCCAGCCCCCACGGCCTTCCACTTGACGCACCTGACCCAGCCCCCATGGCCTTCCACTTGACGCACCTGACCCAGCCCCCACGGCCTTCCACTTGACGCACCTGACCCAGCCCCCACGGCCTTCTACTTGACGCGCCTGACCCAGCCCCCACGGCCTTCTACTTGACGCACCTGACCCAGCCCCCACGGCCTTCCACTTGTTTGGACCACTGAAGGATGCCATTCGTGGAAGACATGTTTAGAATGATGAGGAGCTAATTCACACAACGAAGTACTGGCTCCGCCACCAGGACAAGTATTGGTACCGACAGGGCATTCACGGCCTTGTTTAGCGCAAGAGGAAAGCAACAGAAAGGGATGAAGATTACGGGGAAAAACAGGGTGTGTGGATAAAACACGTTTCTTTCGCTTATGTAATTTTCGTTATGTTCAATAACGAACTGGTGAGGGGAGAAATGAAACCCTAGTAACATTTCTCGTGATAATAATAAAGTCCTCATCAGAAACAGCACTCATAGCAGTTCACAGGCGACCTATACGGGGAGTTACACGTAAAATGGTCTATAGCTCTGACTTGTAATCACCATAAGTTAATTTCTCGCCAGAAAATCGGAAAATAATTAAATCTACGCGTAAGCGGTCCAGGATAGTGTACAGTTCTTGCGAGTTCACTTCCTACATTCACCGAAAACACTTTAAGTAGGTGCCTGGCTCTAACCTCATTCGAGGCACAGCGTTTGCTGGCGTTTGACTGACTGATATCTCGGTGAGAGCTGTCCCTTCTCAACTACCTCTTTAGCCATATTTATATATGGACACAGCGGAGCACTGAATGGAACATCTGCTATCAACTGCATAGGTACAGGTAGCAGCATCTAAGTTGCCTCTTTCTTGGACATGTATTAACTAATATCTTGACGCTTAATACGTTATAATCTTCATAATTCTTATATGAATGGAGTTCAGTTTACTTTAGTAAGCGAAAAAGTTTTAGCTCGACAGCATTTAAACTCTACGAGCTATAATTTTTAGAACGAACCGACAGTAGAACATGGTCTCTGAACTGCCTCTTTAAGATTCCTTGTAATGATTGTTATTTAGAGAAAATTTTTTACTTTCCATCGATGTAATCGAGTGCTGTAATTAGAACTTCATATAAGAAATGTAGATGGTGCTTAATTTATTATGGATAACGATGTTTTCATTCCAAATTTACTTTTTGGTAACAGCTTGAAAAGCATTAGAGAGACTTAACGGAGTCACGCAGTTAAAGCTTCTATATAAAATATGAGACAACATACAAGTTTTCATCTTTCTGAGCATAATACTTAACGCCCTCAAATTTAATAGTCACAGGGGACTGGAATTCGATAGCAGGAAAAGGAAGAGAAGGAAAAGTTGTAGGTGAATATGGACTAGGGGTAAGGAATGAAAGATGAAGCCGCCTGGCAGAATTTTGCACAGAGCATAACTTAATCACAGCCAACACTGGGGTTAAGAATTATGAAAGAAGTTTGTACACGTGGGACAGACTCGGAGACACTGGAAGGTTTAAGATAGAGTATATAATGGTAAGACAAAGAGTAAGGAGCCAGATTTTAAATTTTAATACATTTGCAGAGGTAGATGTGGACTTCGAGCACAATCTATTGGTTGTGAACTGTAGATTAACACTGAAGAAACTGCAAAAAGGTAAGAATTTAAGGAGGTGGGACCTCGACAAACTGAAAGGACCAGAGGCTGCAGAGAGTTTCAGAGAGAGTATTGGGGAACAATTGACAAGAACAGGGGAGAGACATACAGTAGAAGAGGAATGTATAGCTTCGAGAGATGAAATAGTGAAGTTACCAGAGGATCAAGTAGTTAAAAAGACGAGGACTAGTAGAAATCCTTGGATAACAGAAGAGATCTTGAATTCAATTGATGAAAGGAGAAAATATTCAGTAAAGGAAGCAGGCAAAAAGGAATACAAACTCTCAAAAATGAGACTGACGTTAAGTGCAAAATGGCTAAGCAGGGATGGCTAGAGGACAAACGTAAGGATGTCTAAGCATGTGTTACTGGGGTAAGATAGATACTGCCGACAGGAAAATTAAAGAGACCTATGGAGAAAAGAGAACCATCTGTATGAATATCAAGAGCTCAGATGGAAAACCAATTCTAAGAAAAGAAGGGAAAGCAGAAAGATGGGAGGAGTATATAGAAGGTCTATACAGGGGCGATGTACTTGAATGCAATATTGTGAAAATGGAAGATAACTTAGATGAAGATAAAATGGGAGATATGATACTATGTGAAGAATATCACTAAGCACTGAAAGACCTAAGTCGAAACAAGGTTCCGGGAGTTGACAAAATTATACTAGAACTACTGATAGCCTTGTGAGACCCAGCCATGACAAAACTGTTCCATCTGGTGAGAAAGATACATGAGACTGGCGAAATACCTTCAGACTTCATTGTCCACGCTTTTTTTTTCTTCAAATCACTACATAGTTGCACAGTGCCGCCTCTGCTTCAATTTTCTGTGTTAAGTTTCATTTAGCAAGCCACATGTTTTTTTTTTTTTTTTTTTTTTTTTTTTTTTCTCAGAGTGAGGAATATGAGCATAAAGTGTAGTTTTGAAACTGACAACACTGTTGAGGAACAAAACGTCTATTGCATGTTTTCATAATTACTATACGTCCGTTCATTTGCTTGAGGTTCTGAAAACATACTACGTATGTGCTTGTGGAATGCTTAGAAGGGAAAGAAATAATATGCCTCAAATGACAGACGGTAAAAAATTGAGAAGAGGTGACTCCGAAACTAAGATTTGTAATTTGGATTCGTCTGCGTTCATGTGCAAGGACAATCGAACTGCGATACTTGCTTCCAAATACTGCCGAAATGAAACAGCGAATGTTAGTGGACAGCAAAAGACTGGTACAGAGGTACATATTCCTTGCCCCACGTTAGTTAGGGATTACAACAAACAAATGGGATCAATTCATGTCTCTGCACACTGCTGATTGTAGGTCGCCAAAATGGTGGTGTAGAATGTTCTGGACCGTTACTAACATAGTATTTACCAACAAATATGCAGTTTATTTAAATTTGTACGAAATAATTCGCGCGTTACAATTAAAAAGACAGGTTGCACAGAGGTTGATGGCAAAGAAAGTCTTTGGAAGTGGAGAAAGAGAAGAGAAAAGAAGTTGAAGCACATAAGCAAAGCCGGCCGGAGTGGCCGAGCGGTTCTAGGCGCTACAGTCTGGAACCGCGCGACCGCTACAGTCGCAGGTTCGAATCCTGCCTCGGGCATGAATGTGTGTGATGTCCTTAGGTTAGTTAGGTTAAAGTAGTTCTAAGTTCTAGGGGACTGATGACCTCAGAAGTTAAGTCCCATAGCGCTCAGAGTCATTTTTGAACATCAACAAGAGACGGTCCTAGATTTACGAGCCAAACAATGAACAGGGATGTTCTTTGCCTAAGGATGTTGGTGTAAATATCGGAGGAGTGCACTGGCCAGTGTTGGTGAAAAACGGAAGACGTTGTGATGTGTGTGCAGCTAACAATATTGAACCACGACTTCTCGGAAAATGTGAAACGTGTTAGGTTTTTCTGCCCTTGGACGAGAAAAAATCGTGTTTCTTTGTGTACCATGAAACTTCACCATAGTAACAATGAACTATTTAAGTTTCTGACACCATTTCCGTAAGTGCTAATAAATAGATCAACCCAATGAGATACGTTGACTGTATCGCGATGGGAATAAGAAGTCCCATTACGTTTTGTACATAAATTAAACAACATACATTCTAAGTCGAAAAAAGAACGCACCACGAGGGAACTGAAGACTTTCGCCTAATAGATCGCAAATCGGTAGATGTGATGTACATTTACAGAAAAACAAAAGATTAAAAATTTCAGAAAAGTGGAGTGATTCGTTCAAGAGAAACAGATTAAGGAATTGAGCAAGGCGGCATCGCATTGGTTCACCTCTGGCCTTTATACAAACAATTATTCCACTTGATAGAGCTGTTTGACGTCTTCCTGAGGGAAATCAAGATAAATTCTGCCCAACTGGGGCGTTATACCATCAAAATCTTCAGCTGGTTGATTTTGTAATAATGCTGAAAACGTCCGTGTGCGGGCTTGCATTATCTTGCTGAAATTTAAGCTCAGGACAGCTTGCAATGAAGAGCAACAAAACAGAGCGCAGTACATCGGTGACTTACCACCGTGTTGTAATGTTGCCGCGGATGACAGCCGAAGGTTCCTGGTATGAAATAAAATGACCCAGACCACCATTCCTGGTTGTCAAGCACGTCGTGACTGGTCATCGCAGGCCAATTCGAATCGGCAATTGTCACGGAAAGCAATTCTACTCTAGTCAATGAGAATCCAGGCCGAATGTGTCCAACATCACTGTAAACTGGCTTTTTGGTGAATAGAGGGCAGAGGTAGTCGGTGCGAGCAGCACCATGATCTCAGACCCCGTACTGTGAACTGCCTATTAACGGTCCTTGTGGTCACTGAAGCGCCAGTTGCACTGCAGATAACGGATCCGAGGCTCTGAGTACCTGAGTGACGAGAGCACGGTGATCTCGTTCTGTCGTCTGTCTTGATCGACTTCTTCCTTCTAGACGCTGTGATTGGTTATGGTTAACCCATTCCTGTCGAATAATGGAATCGCCCCTATTCAAATGTCGAGTGATCTGTCTATTACTCCAACTGGCTTCTTTGAGTCCTTTACACACCCTGTCTTAAATTCTCAGAGCTGTGTATATTTACGCATGCCTGTCTGTGAAGCGTAGTTACATATGCTCTGTTTACAATCCTTACCAGCTGCTCTGTGATATTGAACTGCAGCGTCACACATTCATCCGTCGGCCGAAGAAGTTTACGATTTAGTGTTTCCTGTGGATACCTACATGAAGATCACTTTGTGACCAATTTGGACAACTCCTTAATGGTGCGTCGTTTGCCTTGTCTTAGGGAGTATATGTATTATAATGAAGAACTTCGCTTAAGTCGTTATGGTAATGTTCTCCTCATATATTGGTAGGAAAAGATTAAGTCGATGCGATGGGGAGAGAGCCTGCCCCTCGTGAGGCGCGAAAGAGGTGGTTGCTTAATTGTGGGCAAAGATGTTATAACGCTCTTTCGATTACGTATCGACAAAGCGCTCGGGTCAGATCACCTCCTGCTAGTTTTCAGCCCATACACGCATTTCGTACCTTCTCAGCAATGGCATTATGGCATGCAGAGTTATTATCCGTTTCCATAGGTTGCCCGTAAATCCATCTTTTGTGGTTCGTGGCGCAAATGAGAAGGTCACCATGACTACTTCTCCAGGGGTGAACATACTGTTACTAGCACGCTGCAGAAGCCCATTGAGGTCAACGCGAACAGGATCACCGTTACTTGGAACAGCTGGATGTGTGTGTCGAGTGCCTCAAAGTGACATACCTTTAGAGGGTCGTGATAATTGTTAAAGTTGTTCACCATTGCAACTGCAAATAACATTTTTGTAGCAGAACAAACAAACGCCGATATTCCACAAGAAAATGCGTAAATGAAATAAACAGTGCATGAAACGGCTAAATTGCGAAAAATAGGGCTTTGGCTAAGTAAACCTTATGTTCAAATGTGTGTGAAATTTTATGGACGTTAGCTGCTAAAGTCATCAGTTGCTAAGCTTACACACTACTTAACCTAAATTATCTTAATTACAAACTCACACACCCGTGCCCGCGGGAGGACTCGAATCTGCGCCAGGACAGTAAACCTTAGCTCCATGTCCGTGAGAGATACGGTTTTCCTCCTTTGGATATATTGATTTATTCTATAAGGACTGCAGTGGCTGGCTAATATACATTTCCAAAATATTTGTTTCAGTTCACTTATTAGGAGAATTTTGGAAAATAGTGTTTCACCTGTAAAGGAGACCGCTTGTAGGACGCTGGTACGACCTATTCTTGATTACTGCTGGAGTGTTTGGGATCCGTATCAGATCGAATTGAAGGAAGACATCGAAGCAATTTGGAGGGGGGCTGCTAGATCTGTTATCGGTAGATTCGAACAAAACGTAAGTGTTATGGATATGCTTCGGGAACTCAACTGGGAAATCCTGGAAGGAAGCCGATGTTCTTTTCGAGGGACACTAATGAAAAAAATTTAGAGAACCGGCATTTGAAGCTGACTGCCGAACGATTCTATTGCCACCGACATACATTGGTCGTAAATACCACGAAGAACGAAAAATTAGGTGTCATACGGAGGCATACAGACAGTCATTTTTCATTCGCTCTCTTTGCGAGTGGAATAGGAAAGGAAATGACAAGTAGTGGTACAGAGCACCCTCCGCCACGTACCGTACGGAGACTTGCCGAGTATCGACGTACGTGTGGAACTAGGCTCATGAAATCAGTCATGGTCGTACCCCTCACAGTGAGTGAAAAAATTATCATCACGGAAGAGGAGGGTCCTACCTGGTTTGTTTTTTTTGCAGAGACGCCAGTGATCAGCCTGTATCCAATACTGGCAATTTTTGATACCAGAAAATTCGTATCGCTTCAGCCCCATGGTCATGAAACCAATCTGGAAAACCTTCTGTTAACGTTACTATCCTTGAGGAGGGTAGTCCTAACCTGAAACAAAAATAAATTGGTCATCTTAAGTTCTTTCATGAAAGATCATTCTATGTTGTCGAAGAGTGTTTCGAAACGCAACAACTTCGCTGCGCAAAAAATTAAAAATACTCTTCCCTCCTTCACACTTAGGACAGAGCCGCCGGCATTTCATTCTTCCTGCTCGTACAAACATATCGCGCGCTTGAGATAAGACTCCAAGGTTCTTCCACCAACGTTACTTATCTCTCTTGATCGGTACCAGAAGCCTGCTCCCTGGCCCCACTGGAGTCTTTTATTATTTGCGAGCTACTTCTTTATATTGTTTACGTTTGAGCCCTACTAACTTTAACTGAGCAGTTAAGATGAAAATGTCATTCTAATTAGAGATGTCCGCAGGTCGTGGTCTCGCGGTAGCGTTCTCGCTTCCCGAGCACGGGGTCCCGGGTTCGATTCTCGGGGAGTTCACGGTATTTCACCTGCCCCGACATCATTATTCATCCACATTACGGTCAGAGGAAGGCACCGGCAAACTACGCCCATTAGGACCTTGCCTAGTACGGCGGTGGGGGTTTCCCGCATCGTGTCCCTACGCTCTGTCAAGAAACATGGGACTTCATCTCCGTTGTTAGAGGTAACAGATTGAAACGGGACTCCCACGCAACTTTGACGACTGATGTCTCTATAAGCTCTAAATGCTCGGAAGAATCAATATTTTCTGACAAAGACGATGGAGGACTTCGTAGCCAGGCCTATATTTTAGCAATATTTGAAGCGACAAGTAAACGCACAACGATTTATACCTATTTAACGCGTTTGAAGCCGTCATTTTTACATAATAGTGAGTGAAACACCAAATCAATGCTTCATTGAAACATTATAAACAATAGAAAACATTACTTAAAACCAGTGGTATTATCTCCATTAACTTATGTTTAAAATACCGCTGAGTGCAACTCACATTTTCATTGAACATCAGTAGCAAAATTCTGAAGGTAGCGGCGCAACCAGACATTCCCATGTTCGGACAGAATCAAGAAAGCGACTTTTCCCTCCACGACTCCACAAGCCGGTGGTAAGAGCACCATAAAGTCTTTATCTTTGGACCACAGTAAAGTTGACCAATCAAATGATGCTGTTCGCCTACCCCGAGATTCTTACATTTATTTAATAAACGAGTCACAAACCTAATGAAACTGAGGCTATTATCTTAAAATAAAGTTCATGACATGCATAATTTCTTATTTATGTCATTCTGGTTCCATATTTATACCGTTAACAGTAGAACATCGGTTTCCGTCAACTAAGCAGATGGATGCCGCCGACTAGTACTGTAATTCAACAAACTCTCTATACGTGCTAGAGGTAATTTCACCACCAACTAGAAATCTAAACGCGCTTCTAACAATGACCTTAGCACGGACAGTGTTTTCATTCCTTGAACAAACTAATATCGGAATGCAGCAAACTTTACTCAACCCTGTACGTAACTACACTGATCAGCCAGAATACACTACTGGCCATTAAAATTGCTACGCCAAGAAGAACAGCAGATGATGAACGGCTATTCATTGGACAAATATACACTCCTGGAAATTGAAATAAGAACACCGTGAATTCATTGTCCCAGGAAGGGGAAACTTTATTGACACATTCCTGGGGTCAGATACATTACATGATCACACTGACAGAACCACAGGCACATAGACACAGGCAACAGAGCATGCACAATGTCGGCACTAGTACAGTGTATATCCACCTTTCGCAGCAATGCAGGCTGCTATTCTCCCATGGAGACGATCGTAGAGATGCTGGATGTAGTCCTGTGGAACGGCTTGCCATGCCATTTCCACCTGGCGCCTCAGTTGGACCAGAGTTCGTGCTGGACGTGCAGACCGCGTGAGACGACGCTTCATCCAGTCCCAAACATGCTCAATGGGGGACAGATTCGGAGATCTTGCTGGCCAGAGTAGTTGACTTACACCTTCTAGAGCACGTTGGGTGGCACGGGATACATGCGGACATGCATTGTCCTGTTGGAACAGCAAGTTCCCTTGCTTGTCTAGGAATGGTAGAACGATGGGTTCGATGACGGTTTGGATGTACCGTGCACTATTCAGTGTCCCCTCGACGATCACCGGAGGTGTACAGCCAGTGTAGGAGATCGCTCCCCACACCATGATGCCGGGTGTTGGCCCTGTGTGCCTCGGTCGTATGCAGTCCTGATTGTGGCGCTCACCTACACGGCGCCAAACACGCATACGACCATCATTGGCACCAAGGCAGAAGCGACTCTCATCGCTGAAGACGACACGTCTCCATTCGTCCCTCCATTCACGCGTGTCGCGACACCACTGGAGGCGGGCTGCACGATGTTGGGGCGTGAGCGGAAGACGGCCTAACGGTGTGCGGGACCGTAGCCCAGCTTCATGGAGACGGTTGCGAATGGTCCTCGCCGATACCGCAGGAGCAACAGTGTCCCTAATTTGCTGGGAAGTGGCGGTGCGGTCCCCTACGGCACTGCGTAGGATCCTACGGTGTAGTCGTTCATCCGTGCGTCGCTGCGGTCCGGTCCCAGGTCGACGGGCACGTGCACCTTCCGCCGACCACTGGCGACAACATAGATGTACTGTCGAGACCTCACGCCCCACGTGTTGAGCAATTCGGCGGTACGTCCACCCGGCCTCCCGCATGCCCACTATACGCCCTCGCTCAAAGTCTGTCAACTGCACATACGGTTCACGTCCACGCTGTCGCGGCATGCTACCAGTGTTAAAGACTGCGATGGAGCTCCGTATGCTACGGCAAACTGGCTGACACTGACGGCGGCGGTGCACAATTGCTGCGCAGCTAGCGCCATTCGACGGCCAACACCGCGGTTCCTGGTGTGTCCGCTGTGCCGAGCGTGTGATCATTGCTTGTACAGCCCTCTCGCAGTGTCCGGAGCAAGTATGGTGGGTCTGACACACCGGTGTCAATGTGTTCTTTTTTCCATTTCCAGGAGTGTATTATACTAAAACTGACATGTGAATACATTTTCAAGTAATTTGGGTGCATAGATACTGAGAAATCAGTACCCAGAACAACTACCTCTAGCCGTGATAACGGCCTTGATACGCCTGGGCATTGAGTCAAACAGAGCTTGGATGATGTGTACACGTAGAGCTGCCTATGCAGCTTCAACACGATAACACAGTTCATCAAGAGTAGTAACTGGCGTATTTTGACGAGCCAGTTGCTCGGCCACCATTGACCAGACGTTTTCAATTGGTGAGAGATCTGGAGAATGTGCTGGCCAGGGCAGCAGTTGAAGATTTTCTGTATCCAAAAAGGACGGTACAGGACCTGCAACAGGCGGTCGTGCATTATTCTTCTGAAATGTATGGTTTCGCAGGGATCGAATGAAGGGTAGAGCCACGGGTCGTAAGACATCTGAAATGTAACGTCCACTGTTCAAAGTGCCGTCAATGCGAACAAGAGGTGACCGAGACGTGTAACCCATGGCACCCCATACCATCACGCCGGGTGATACACCAGTATGTGCGTTCACCGAGATGTCGCCAAACACGGATGCGACCATCATGATGCTGTAAACAGAACCTGGATTCATCCGAAAAAATGAAATTTCGCCATTCGTGCACCCAGGTTAGTCGTTGAGTACACCATCGCAGGCCCTCCTGTCTGTGATGCAGCGTCAAGGGTAACCGCAGCCGCAGTCTCCGAGCTGATTCCATGCTGCTACAGATGGTTGTTGTCTCGCAAACGTCGCTATCTGTTGACTCAGGGATCGAGACGTGGCTGCACGATCCGTTACATCCATGCGGATAAGATGCCTGTCATCTCCACTGCTAGTGACACGAGGCCGTTGGGATCCAGCACGGCGTTCCGTATTACCCTCCTGAACCCACCGATTCCATATTCTGCTAACAGTCATTGGATCTCGACCAACGCGAGCAGCAGTGTCGCGATACGATAAACCGCAATCCCGATAGGCTACAATCCGATCTTTATCAAAGTCGGAAACGAGATGGTACTCAATTCTCGTCCTTACACGAGACATCACAACAACGTTTTACCAGACAACGCCGGTCAACTGCTGTTTGTGTATGAGAAATCGGTTGGAAACTTTCCTCCTGTCAGCACGTTGTAGGTGTCGCCACCGGCGCCAACCTTCTGTGAATGCTCTGGAAAGCTAACAATTTGCATATCACAGCGTCTTCTTCCTGTCGGTTAAATTTCGCGTCTGTAGCACGTCATCTTCGTGGTGTAGCAGTTTTAATGGCCAGTGGTGTATTATGACCACCGAGCTATTATGGATATAAATCAGTCGAGCAGCATCACTCGACGAGGAATCACTGCTAGTCGCACACACAGGCGGTACTCGCAGTATCAGTGAGTGTGCTGTTCGGGTATAGAATGGGGATGGTGCGCGATCTATGAGTTTGACCGCCAGCAGATTGTGATGGCATGGGGGTCAGCACGAGCACTTCGGATCCTGCACAACTTGTCGGATGTTGGAGGGGCGTTGTTCTGAGTATCTTGAAGACGTGGCGAAGCCAGGGTGAAATCATGTGCAGACGTCGTGGGGTTTGACGGACACAGTAGGTTGGGCAAACTAGTAAAAGAGAACAAGCCGTGAAGTATAGCGGAACGAACATTAGACTTAATTGCTGGCAGAGTACAAGCGTGTCTGAACAAGCAGTGCACCAAACATTGCTAGTGACGGGCCTCCGCAGCCGGCGTCCCACGCATGTGCCCATGTTAACGCCACGACATCGGTAACTGCGACTGAAATTGGCAGCTGACCATTGGGACTGGACGTTGGCGCAGTGGCAGAGCGCGGCGTGGCCTCATGGATCCCGACACCTTCTTCATCATGCCGATGGGAGGGCGCGAATCCGTCGTCTTCGAGAGGAACAGCTTGAAACTTCTTTATGTAAATGAGTGGGCCTGTACTTAAATTTCAGAATCACTGAGTCCCACAATATGCAACGCAATCTCACTGCTAAAAAAATTACAACCTGACTCCAAATAATTAATTCAAAAGAATGACTGTGACTAAAAAGAAATCTTAAGCATAACCTAAAAATTTCATTAAGCACTTACCACACAAAAATCTTCATTGGTTTTGTATTAGCACGAAGGAAGTGAGTGACACCAATAGATAAGCAACTTGGAGTGGCTACCACTAAAGAAAAAGCGTTCTCGTAGCGACGACATCTTTTCACGAAATTTTAAACTTACTCGTTCGAATGAGATAGTAGTTTGTTGACTATCGCCTCAAGGGAGAATAGACCACTAAAATAAAATAACAGTAATCAGATTTCGCACGGAGAGTTGGGTATTCATTTCTCCCATGATCTGTCCGAGAATGGATGCGTCGAGAAATAGTCTGAAGGTACTCCTATGAAACCACTGCTCAATCACTAGTTTGAATTGTAGACAATCATGTAGATACAGATAAAGTGCTTACGATTCACAGACGTCATTTTCTAAAATTTGTGGGAACAAAAATGACATGTAGCCACGATATAACGGAAAGCACATCAGTGGGTGGGCGTCCTTCGTTGGTAAATACAGTGAAACAAACGACAAAGATAAAGAGAAAGAAACGAAGAGAAAATTTTAATGTCTCGATAATGTCGAGGTCTTTACATGTGCCAGTTCGCCTGATATAGATGGGGCAGTAAATTTTTCGTTATCTTTACCGGGGAATGATTCAGGCATTCAGCTTACAGAACTGAAGGAAAACGCACAGTTGTTCAAAATGGTTCAAATGGCTCTGAGTATTATGGGACTTAACATCTATGGTCATCAGTCCCCTAGAACTTAAAACTACTTAAACCTAAGTACCCTAAGAACATCACACAAAATCCAGTCACCACGAGGCAGAGAAAATCCCTGACCCCATCGGGAATCGAACCAGCGAACCCGGGCGCGGGAAGCGAGAACGCTACCACACGACCATGAGCTGTGGACGCACAGTTGTAAATCAGGATGGTCGGAATCTGATATGAATCCCCTCTCCGTCTATATGCAGGACCTGTGCCTTAATCACTGTAGCTAGGTTAGTCGGAAACGTTGTTTGAAAACGAACAATTAAAATAAATGGTTCAAATGGCTCTGAGCACTATGGGACTCAACATCTTAGGTCATAAGTCCCCTAGAATTTAGAACTACTTAAACCTAACTAACCTAAGGACATCACACACATCCATGCCCCAGGCAGTATTCGAACCTGCGACCGTAGCAGCCTCGCGGCTCCGGACTGCAGCGCCAGAACCGCACAGCCACCGCGGCCGGCTACGAACAATTATTTCACATGTGTGACGAAGGGATGCCGTGTCGTACAGACGACAAGCCACCCATAAAAATTCAACAAAGGTCTGATGAAGCCGGAAAATATTACTACCAGTCTTCTGGAATGAAAGTTATTTCTGTAGTCTGTTGAGACATACGTGTACCTCAGTTGGTAAGTCAGTGTTCCATTTCACTTTATCACTTCCTTAAAATTAGACTTAGTAGGATACGTGGATTCGCTGTAGTCCGTCTCTGTCAGCCACACAGCTGTGGAGAGCCAGCTAGACTCGTGAAGAAATAACACAACGCCAGCACGCTCTGGCCTTTACGTGCGTGACCTGTCCCGCGAGAAATTGTCTGGCCGTTCCACCAGACACGGCAGCTCAAGTCTGCGGTACAATTTCGTTCCGTCTGCAAAAACGTGACGTCAAGATCCAAGTCTCTGCAGTGCTCTGTGCAGAAAAAGATCGTGGTAGATACAATGTTACTTTGGTAGATACTATGTTACTACCGTGCCATTGTTTATTCTGCTCAATATTTCCCTGTGATTTCCTTCTATGCCTTCAGCCGGAAAACAACCCTTCGTCGGAGGCATGTCTGCTAATATCGATGTCCACTTTTGCCTTTATACCAGCGTCTTTAGCCGACCAGTAACATTACGGTCCGCAGACGTAAGGCGCGCTGCTCTGTTATACCGAATTCCGGGCGTGGTATTGTACTGTCCGTGACGCATGATAAGGACGTCTGTAACGTATGCTTTCTGTTCTTTTTCCAGTGTGACAGCCAGGCACACAAAGAGCTGTCAGTTTGCTATTATTTGCCTACAGTACTAGACAGACGATTAGCAATCACATGGCTTACCTTTCTTTTTTTATAAACAAAATTTTTTTCATTGATTTAAGCATACTGATGGTGTTTGACCTCAATAGCTCTGGAATAAACGACTTGCAGAAACACGGCAAGAAGAATTTTTTTTATACCTTTGTCTTAAGAAAGGTGACGATTTAGACGTTCACCTATTTTCAGCATGTTTAATACATTTACATTTCATTACTATAACGTTTTTCTTGACTGTATTTTGAATGGAGCAGCTGCCTTTTTTCTGTAATTGGAGGCACCTTTTTCGCTTTTATATCCACACTACAAAAATCGCAGGCCAAGAGAACCATTGTACTGGTGCTAATCATAACGTATTACGCAAACTGATAATTGGCCATGGCTCTAAACGCGCTGATGCATAAATAAGAGTTTTACAAAATAGTTATTTGCTGTTGTATTTCTTCAAGTGTAAACTTTCTTAATCAACCATACGCGGAGTATGGGTTCAAATGGCTCTGAGCACTATGGCACTCAACATCTGAGGTCACCAGTCCCCTAGAACTTAGAACGACTTAAACCTAACTAACCTAAGGACAGCACACACATCCATGCCCGAGGCAGGATTCGAACCTGCGACTGTAGCGGTCGCGCGGTTCCAGGGTCTAGAACCGCTCGGCCACTCCGGCCGGCACGGAGTATGGGATATCACTTATTTAACCATGGTTATTTTCGTGGTGGATAATCACTTGTGGCGTCGTGATTACCATCCATTTAAAACTGACAGCTGTGTTGCTATGGATAATTGCTCACGACTTTAATTTTATCAGGCATATCCCTGTAATATCTCCGCATAAAAACAGAATACAAATTTTCGAAATAAAATGCTTCTGATAAACAAGATAAGCACACCAAGCGCTATGAAAAGTAAGGTTTTAGGATGCCCTATCACACAATTGTATATTTTGTAAGAAAGCAATTAGACCTAGATTTAATCTACTCCAGATGCAGCAACAGGAAACAACTCCTGGAAGATTTACTCCTGACCTGAGGGGAGCTCGTAAAGCAGGACATTACGATGTTACAACGTCACTGCAATGATGTATCTTGAAAGTCAACTGCATCCAAGACAGAGAAGAGAGAAGAATCCTCTTTCTCATCCACCTTCGTAGTTACGACTGGATGTCATATTAGGACTAAGTAAGCCGAACGAACGCACTTCATTCACCAATGTTTAAAAAGACTGATGAAATCTCGCTGCTACCCGTATATTGTATGTCAAGTACTGAATTGGCTGGGAACTGTCGTAGCAGTGAACGTCACTGAGACATTGGAAGGAGTGAAAGTAGTGTTAGCTCTCTGAACTCTGGAAATATTTCAGAAATTCCAGAAGATCCGAGAAAATAGGAAAAGCAGGGAAAGCATAAGCTGTAGAAAGACAGAGAGATCAGTATTTATCCAAGCGATTTACAGTAACAAAGTAGCCTATTACTCGCTCTACGTCTCCAAGTCTATGCTTTATATCTGAAAGGATACCTGGTGGAAGAATTGGACATGGTAATGTTTAAATACATTGATTAGCAGAGTATTTGTCTCAACAACGCAGGCGGAAAAACCAATGCAGGTGTCACAATGCCTCATAGATCAATAACTGCTAAGTTTGTACCAGTGATCAAAATGTGTTAGACTCTGACACTTTCTACTGATCTCGAGTGTATGATACAATATCGGGTCTATGGTAACATTTCATGTACACTGAAGAGCCAAAGAAACTAGTTCATACACCTAGTATCGTGTAGGGCCCTGGCAAGCACGCATAAATGTCGCAACACGACGTGGCATGCACTCGACTGATGCCTGAAGTAGTGCTGGAGGGAACTGACACCATGAATCCTGTAGGGCTGTCCCTAAATCCGTAAGAGTACGAGATATGTTCAATAATTTTCATGCCTGGTGAGTTTTGTGGCCAGCACAGATGTTTAACCTCAGAAGAGTGTTTCTGGAGCCTATCTGTAGCAATTATGGACGTATGGGGTGTCACATTGTCCTGTTGGAATTGCTCAAGTCCGTCGGAATGCACAATAGACATGCATGGATGCTAGTGAACGGACAGAATGTTTACGTACGTGTCACCTGTCAGAGTCGTATCTAGACACATTAAAGGTTCAATATCACTCCAACTGCACACGCCCGCATTATTACAGAGCCTCCACCAGCTTGAATAATCACCTGCTGACATGCAGGTCCACGGATTCATGAGGTTGTCTCCATAGTCGTACATGCCCATCCGCTCGATATAATCTGAAACGAGACTCGTCCGACCAGGCAACATGTATCCAGTCATCAACAGTCCAATGTTGGTACTGACGGGCCTAGGCGGGGCATAAAGCTTTACGTCGTGAAGTCATCAAGGGCCTTCGACTCCGAAAGCCGATATCGATGGTTCGCATGCTAGCACTTGTTGATGGCCCAGCATTGAAATCTGCAGCAATTTGCGGAAAGGTTGCACTTCCGTCACTCTGATCGATGCTCTTCAGTGGTCGTTGGTCCCGTTCTTGCAGGATCTTTTTCCGGCCGCAGGTATGTCGGAGATTTGATGTTTTACTGGAGTCCTGACGTTCACGGTGTACTCGTGAAATGGTCGTACAAAAAATCCACACTTCATCACTACCTCGGGGACGCTGTTTCCCAACGCTCGTGCACCGACTATAACACCACGTTCAAACTCACTTCAATCTTGATAACTTATCATTGTAGCTGCAGTAACCGATGTAACAACTGCGTCACACTTGTTACATAGGCGTGCCGACACCAGTGCCGTATTACTGTCTGTTTATATATTTCTGTATTTGCATACACGTGGCGATACAAGTTTCTTCGACGATTGTATGTATAAAAACCGCAATCTGACGTTCTACTGCTTAAGTAGAGATGGTGTATCTTATTGTCGTTTGAAAGAATCATTTTCTAACAGTAAAGCTTCCAAAAACCTATCCACTAAAAAAAAGAAGATCACACTTTCAAAAATATTGTATGATTTATTCAATAGAAAGAGGTTCACAAATTGAGCAAAACAATAACGGCCCTTACGCAGGCAATTATTCAGCTTGGCATTGTTTCAGTTGTTGGATGTACTCCTGACGGAAATCGTATCACATTCCGTCCAATTGGCGCGTAGCATGGTAAAAATCCCGAGCTGGTTGGAAAGCCCTGCTCATAATTGTCCAAACATTCTCGAATGGGGAGAGATCCGGTGAAACTGCTTGCAAGTGTAGGGCTTGGCAAGGACGAAGACAAGGAGTCACCGCAACTGGGAACCTTTGGAGCATTATGGATAGGGCCGTCCCGCCAGGTTGGGACTTTGTCGATCTTCAGCTAAACGGAATTCTTGCGCTGTACCTCAGGAAGACATCCAACTACTCTAAAAATCAGAGCCAAACGGAATAACTGCTTCGCATAAGCCCCTTAGGTGGTCCAACCTGTTACTTATTTGCAAAATTTATGAAGCTCTTTCTCTTGAAAAAAATAATTAATTTTTTCTGAAATTGTAGTCATTTCTTTGTCTGTACCTGCACATCACATCTGCCGATTTCCGTCCCATTCAGGAAATTGTTTTGTGGTGCGTCAGGTGCTTTTTTCCGAGTGTACGGAATCAGTACAAGATGGCATGGAATGTAAAGCTTTATAGCATGGTAAATGAATCAGAACAGGCGAAATACCCTCAGACTTCAAGAAGAATATAGTAATTCCAATCCCAAAGAAAGCAGGTGTTGACAGATGTGAAAATTACCGAACAATCAGTTTAATAAGCCACAGCTGCAAAATACTAACTCGAATTCTTTACAGACTAATGGAAAAACTAGTAGAAGCCGACCTCGGGGAAGATCAGTCTGGATTCCGTAGAAATACTGGAAGACGTGAAGCAATACTGACCTTACGACTTATCTTAGAAGAAAGATTAAGGAAAGGCAAACCTACGTTTCTACCATTTGTAGACTTAGAGAAAGCTTTTGACAATGTTGACTGGGATACTCTCTTTCAAATTCTAAAGGTGGCAGGGGTAAAACACAGGGAGCGAAAGGCTACTTACAATTTGTACAGAAACCAGATGGCAGTTATAAGAGTCGAGGGACACGAAAGGGAAGCAGTGGTTGGGAAGGGAGTAAGACAGGGTTCCAGCCTCTCCCCGATGTTATTCAATCTGTATATTGAGCAAGCAGTAAAGGAAACAAAAGAAAAATTCGGAGTAGGTATTAAAATCCATGGAGAAGAAATAAAAACTTTGAGGTTCGCCGATGACATTGTAATTCTGTCAGAGACAGAATTCCACACGTACTCCGCTACCTGTGTAGACCTATACAGGGGGACCCTACATTTCTCCACTCGATAGCGGAGGTCGAGAAATTTGCACCCCAGATCTCTGCAGAATCGTCTGAGCTTCTGGTTTAAGCCTTCCACTCGTCTCCAAAACAGAGGACCGCGATCGGTTCTGGGAACGATACTGCAAATAGTTAGCTCAGATTTCACCCCACGGTGGAGGCTTTCCGCCTTCACTAACTTAAAGTTAAATTGAAATTCTTTCTGCAACTTTAATTTCCTACTTCTGCTTGTTGAAGAAATATCAGTTCATGTCCATCATTATAAACAATTTTTCCATACTTGACATATAATTCTTAAAGTTTCCATGTAGCAGCCGTTACCATGTACTCCGGGAGCTGTTCAACACAGTACTTATCATTAGCAGTTGACACAAGGGAATTTCCAGTACAGAAGAGGCAAGAAACCAAAGCAGATTCTATCTGGAGTTGCTGCTGTGTCTGCAAACTAACTCCCTGATTCAATAGACCAATCGCTGAATCGGCAATGATATAACTTTTAAAACAGAAGACACCTGTTTGAAGAGACATGATGACATGACATTGATGTTTGCTCCTGTATCAACAATGGTTGTGACAGGAAAGTTGGCAATAGAAATCTTAATCGAAGCCTGAACCTTTTCAGCATAAATGTCATTAATGTCTAGAGCTTCTTTGCCAGGTGCAAGGTCATCTCGTAAGTCAGTCTCATGGTCGTACGGAATCGCATTAACATACTCATGTCAGACGATTCCTTAGTGCCCCCACTCAAACCCGCAGCGACCTCTAGGAGCCTGAAAGGCGCTGCCTCTAATTTTCGCAGGAGGTTTAGTCTTTTTATCATTCATGGCCTTAAGTGTTTGTTCCGTTTCATATTAATGTTGGTTATGTGGTACAAATGCCGGTGTAAAGCGGTCAAATTCACTAGGTGCATTCACTTCTGAATAGAATACTTGAGACGGCTGCTGTCGCCTCATCTTTTGGTTGCCGGCAAAAGCATTTTCTTGTTAAGGAAAGTTCGCATTGGATGCCGTTTGAAAATTGTTCCGCTGTCCTCTGTCCTGTGAAAAGTTGTTCTGATGTTGTGCTGGGTGGCCTCCGCCTTGCCCACGAAACTTGCTATTTATCGACCTATAACTTTGATTGTTCACTGGCCCATATGAAAAATTACCACCCGTTTGTGGAGAATTTCCATACTGCTCACACGCAGAATTAGATGGCCGGTTTCCATTCGGATGTTGTACCTGGTGGTTTTGAATTGGGTGGTATCTCTGCTGATTACTATAATTGGTTTTCTGCTTCAGTTTAAAGCTATTGCCGTTTGTGTTTTTATAACGGCTGGAAGGTTGGTACCAGCGATCGCAGTAGCGCGTTCTCTCCTTCGGCGGATTGCTGTCCGCGTGCGATGCATTCTGCTGGCTGCCAGGGAAGAATTTGCCGCTCCCAACCTTGAAGCGCACGTCCTCGCTAATTAAATCTAAGGAATCCAGCACAGAAAGGAATGCATCCGTGTCTTCTTAGGACACATTCACTAGTTTCTCTCTGATAGACACAGGGAGTTTGCTTTTGAGAATCATAACTATGTCCTTGGAAGTAATAGGAGAATCCCAGAATTTAATTTTTGCTTCACAAAGTATCGCCGGAAACTTCCATGCTTCTCGTTGAAAATTTCCGGGCAATACACCTCCTTCCTTAATCTCTGCTGTACCCCATTACTCCAAAACAATTCCTACGCGTGTGTCCCATTACCGTTCTCCATAATACTGCATCACCGGAAGTAAATCCAGTGACGAATTGAATACGCTGTCTGTCTGTCCAGCTCCTGGGAAATATGCCGGAAAAATTCTTTAGGAACCCGATCGTGTGTATTTCTCGCTTCTGCGGATGAGAAACAGTAAAAGTGCGTTGCATAATCAAACTTTCTTCTTGCATTAACTCACAATTGTGGGCGGATCATTTATTTTCCCCACTCGGGGCCCAACAAGACTCTTGTTTTGCATGCAATCAGGCGGTCAACAGTTGACTGACATTCGTCACCGTCTGAAGACTTGTTCCCTACAGTAGGCGTATGCGTGTGCGCATTTTGTACCCAGTTTCTCAGCATTCTGACCTTGTCCACTACTTGCTGCTTCCACGCAGGAACATCCCATGTAAGTGTCCTCCGAATCTGTCCCAATTCAGACACCACTGTGTCTGTCGACTTACCAGGAGAAGCTAAGATTTCATATTTTACATCCTTGACAATCTCCCTAAGCTCCTCCATGACCTTATTTTCGATAAAAATATCTTTACCCTTCATCCATTCACCGTAGTGTTCCGACAATGCCTCCGCGTGTGCTTCCACGGTGTTCTTAACCGGTTCTTCGATATTGATTGCTTCTATCTGCCTCGACAGATCCTCTACTACACCTATAATGTCAGTTACCGCTTTTCTAACTGAGTTTATTTCTGTGGTAGCTCCATGAATTTCTGTCGTTAATGTTCCGGATACTTCTGCAATTTCCCCTTTCACCTGTTTCTGCATTTTCGGAATTTGATCGCTGATCTTAGTTTTCACCTCATGCAACTGGGTATTTAAGTCAGCCGTAATACCTTTATGCCGATCTGTTTTGATTGTGCCTAGCTGTGTTTTTACTAATTCGCTTACAGCATCTAATCGGACGCTAACCGTCTCATTTTGTGCTTTTATAGTCTCATTTACTGCGTCAAACTGTTGTTTTAGCATTTCCATTAACGCACCGAAGTCGTTTATAGCTGCAGCGGCAAGAGTTTGGACTTTAGGGTCATTTTCCCCTGTTACAGACAGAGTTAGTTGAGTTTTCACACGGGAACCTACCGTTCGCGATAGTAAAGGATATGAAATACTCTTAACGTCTTTACTCCCGTCTCCTGTTGTCACCTGTCTCTGTTTACTATCCGCCATTTTGGTCAGTAAGTCACGTGTTACAGATCCACTACGCAAGGCTTTCGTCGTTGTCAGTGACGTGGTGCACTGATCGCTGTGAATCCGCTACGAGCACCGCTCTCGCGTAGGCAACAAATGAAATTCTATATGGCGAGAGGACAAGATGGAACCTAAACGTTTCAGACAAATGAATGAAGGTGCTCTTCACTGCAAATTGAACACAATATCCACCATATTGAAAATGTAATATAGCTATTCTAACAATGGAGGAAAAATTCGTATTATCAGACTACAAAGAACTTTACTTTGGAAGATAAAATACAGCCGATTTTCTATAGCGGGAAGGAGACAGGAAGGATGTGGTTCGACTTGGAAAAGCGAAGTCGCTACTGAAGCACTACACTGCGTCTGCAAAATTTTCACTTACTTTTTGATGGCTTGATCACCGCTTTGTGCTCTCAGCAAATTCACGTTTTCTTTTCCTTCCTCTCGGTAATGAAACTGCGCTATCGACCAGCATATTTTCCAACTTTCTCTCGTAGGAGTGATGTGTATATGAAAAGACAGAACACTTTTTAAAACAAATACATAGAAAATTTTAAAGTATTTGAACTAATTTTTGGTCAAGTCCCTGTCCGGGCGCCAAGTGTGATGTTATGAAATAAAAGTGATGTTATTCAATGGAAGAGTTGGAATTTGAGATTTCGTTTACTGTTTTAGCAATCACAATTGGCGTGACAATCATGGCTTCACCAGTGTCACAAGATATTACATTATGAAATGTGAATAGTCTTTACTTGCAGTTTCGCGTGGCTTGAGGCAGTCACACCTAGTGTGCTTTTGATTAAGAAATTGCATTATCGTCTTTGTAATTACTTGATGATCGTAGATACGCTCATACCCGGTTGTGAAGTTATTATTATGACAAAACAATTTCTTAAGGGACCAGAAAGTTCTTAAGGGCGCAAAAAACGACTGTAACATCACACAAAAGGGGAATTCAATATTAAAGCTGATGCAAGAAGACGATAAAACAGTTTTTTTAATGCAACACGCGCATGGGACTGCTGATCTTGGTGTCTGTGATCTTAGCAAAATGCACACTTAAAATGAAAGTAATACTGAGGAGATGATAGGAATAAGCACTGCTAAATGATTCAATATTTCCAGAACAAATATTTATTATAACTAAAACATATATCGTACCTTATGCTTACTACAACAATGACGGTAGATTTTTGTCTGTTTCATATCCATCGAGCGCTCTGTTACATAGTCATTGTCGACTTGAGTCGCCTTTGCGTCATCACGATAAGCTATAACAGTTCTTCTTTTAACTCTTTACTCAAACTTGGACGAAACACGTTTTTATACATTTAGTAAAAATTAGATCAGACCGCCACAAATCTGCGTCCATCTTACTTAAGAAAAACAGTACAAGTGTTCAGAGCTCAAGGCTTCATTTGTTCTCCAGCGCACAAATTAGTGAAGGATCGCATATCGATCCGTATTCTTACAGTTTATATTGCCGCTCAAAGACGACGAAATACATTATTTAGGAAGTTCCACCGTCGCTATGCGACGCCTTCTTATACGTTAATCATTCTTTGTAAACAAGTACTCGCCTTCTGGCTGAAAGTGTTTGTTATTTTCTGTTTTAATGAAGCCAAAATAGCGAATATCACACCACATGACCCTGTATCTCCGCATCCAGTGACGCCTGCTGGATGAGGATGACACGGCTGCCGGTCGGTACAACAGGGCCTTCCAAGGTCTGTTCGGCCGGAGTTTAGTTTAATATTATTCAATAGAATCATGATCGAAACATAACTTTTGCAGCAAATGCAGCAGGTTATCTTGGTTCAACTGGACACTTTTGTAAGAACTCCAAGCACCCATGGTCATGCTTGTTTTCCGACAAGCAGACGATACTAGGTCCGAACGCTGGAGAGACTCTGAGGGGGGGGGGGAGGGGGAGGAGTGTCTTCTAAGTGAGCTTCTTCCAAGGGACGAAGCAGAAGACGACGCAGAACAACATCTGCGATTCTCGCAATATATGTCGCAGAACTCAGGACAGCTCCAGTGCCATAGCATTTCCTGTCAGTGAAGTAGCGTTATCTCTTCCTACCGCTCCAGGTCCGAACAATATTCCTACCTAGCAGTCACGCAGAGAAGCGTTGCTCATCGAGATCTTCCGACGTCCACATTTAAAAAGTCATTCAAACTAGGAAATGGTACTGGATAAAGGGGGTAAGGGTAGGGCTTTAATGATTAAAAATTGTATAAATTCGCAACTGACAATTTACAGAATACTCTGAGGTCCAGGAGACACTCCTACGAAATCGGATACAGACACATGGCTAGCTCTTAACACTTGAACGAAGAAGGTTTTCGGTACAGTAAATCTGCTGTGATCAACTGGGACTTAAAACTAAAGATTAGATTATTACAAATATGCAGGTGGTAGTTATGATGAGCATCGCAGGCAGCTTCGATAACCAATGATGATTTGTGATCTGCGATGTTGTCACGTCTTGAAGATTCCTGGCGCCATCATCCGCTGAATGACTCGTTGGGTAGTGTAAGGAGATGAAAAAAGGAAAACAACACACCTGAGCCTTTCCTATTCAATAAGGGGACCTGCCTCGTGGGACCTAACGGTAGTTCTCCTCTTATAAAGATTAGGTGGGCGAATCCAATGGATGGAGCAGTTGCCTAAGCTGCTGGACTCCTCGTTTTTCTGAGTTTCGGCTCCATAGCAAAGCGGGAAGAGAGAGCGAATATAGCATATGCTGAAATGGTGTACCGTATAGCTACTGTACGCTTGCACGGGCTTCCACTGAACGTAAATTTCTGCAAGTATCTAAGTGCACCCCTTAACAAGAGCGAACTTTACCACACAAATGGACACAGTCTCTCAGACGACAGCCAAAATTATTCACAGGGTAGCCTATGCTAGAAGTGTAGTTTATGAAATACCGATACACGCTATTAGTTTGTATCATACCGCTATCCTTGCTAGAAGGATGAGCCGTGTGTCGGCTCTCAACATATATCGCACAGTAAAGATTGTTCTGAGTCCTTCCATTCCATCGTTAATTGATTCTTTCATGTTTATCGTTATGCTGCGTACGATTCTGTTGAGATTCCCCTCTGGCAGCGTGTCTGATCTTATCGATGTTCGAGTCGTTGCTTCCTGTTAGCCATGTGTAAGGGAATAAGATCTTTGGGGGGATGGCCGGTTGGTTGCCTAGCGGTGACCAGTCGGTCGGTAGGATTTTAAAATCGGGAATGAGAGAATGTCGTACGAGGAGACCGCCGCGTGGCGCCGCGGTAGTGAGTTGGCTGTTGTTCCGAGAAGCCGCGTGGTCTGTCCTGGCGGTGCGAGATGAGTGGCACGAGCTGACGGTACAAGGCTGTGAGCTCTTGCTGTGAGCACCCGGGGGCCACGGCTGTGGTTCCGAGTCACTACACAGTGGGAGCGGCAATGGATGCATTTAACTTTTCCGTCTAGAGGCGGGATCGATGGACTAGTAACTCGCCTAACCTGAGGAGTGGTATTTCACCGCCGTGGGTGCAGAAAAGACAAGGGCTCCGGTGACAGAGCGCGTGGCTGCGTGACTGTGCCCAGTTGGGTACGTTGGCGACGTGTACACGGTCTGGTGTGAGGAAACTTTGCATCGGAGTTCACCTGCTGTTTCTCTGATAAACTGCAAGTTGGTTACAGGTTTAGATGTTAATTGAAGAATATTGGTTTGTGCAACCAGCGTCTTTTCTGCCTTGCGGCCTCCTGCATTCTGGTTTCCTGTCCCTGTCGCCGGTGTAATTATAGACAGTGCTCTTTTGACTTCTTATTAGTACTGACTGGGAGTAAGTGCATTTTTGGGCAGGGATGATGGTTCCTGATTTGATTCCTCCTCCTCCCCTGGCCTCGCGTGAGGCCGATGTGATAGCCGAATGTGATGCGCTGTGGGTCTGTTAGTCCGCCTCTAGCCTGAGCATACTTCGGGAGACAATTGTGGACTCCCTTACACGCGGTTGGTTAATTATTTCTATCCCAGGACATTTTGGTGGCAGGACATGGTATTAAAGTTTTTAGTTATTGTAAAATGTTAAATGGTTAGATTTTACTCTGTTTTTTAGCTATTGTTTAAAAAGATTAAGTTTGCCTTTCATTGGTGGTTTTTAAAACTGCGTGGCTTTATAATTGTTTGCTATTGTAAAAGTTGAATGACTGTATCTTTATTTCTATTGCTTTAATGTACTTAGCATCCTTTGAAAATGCTAGTTCTGCTTCTCTGTTAGCGAGCCCTTGTAGTTTAATATCTTGTTGTGCCAAAGTTTAAAAGCAGTTGGCTTCCTACATGTTCAGTAGCGAAATTGTAAGCAAATTGATGGTTTTTTTGTTTCATTACTTGGAAAATTTTAATTTTGTTATTAAATACTTTATCAAAGTCTGTTTTAAGTAAAATGGCTTTGCCATTAACTGAAAAGTAAATTCTTTGAAAAGGCACTCATGCCTACTAGCCTTCTGGATCTGTTCCTGGTCAAGTGATACATAAATGACTTTCATTGGTTGAAATAATCAATAAAGAAATTGAAAAGTGCAACTCGACTGTAACCAACTAATTTAGGCCCCGTTTTCCAACTGCGGGTTTTGATTGAGTAATCGTAACACGTTTCTTGCCTAGTTTCTGTGATAACAGTGGGTTATACGTGTTGGGAATGCACGAGGACGCCGTAGATTCTCGTGAATCGGAAAGATTCCCAACAGTTGGAAATAAAATGTTTATTAAATACGAATAAATACCCAACTTAAATGGTAATTGAGCCGTGTTTGACTCATGATTGTGACCCGTCCTTCCTGCATTTCTGAAACGGCGAGAATATTTTTTTTAGTTTTGTGTTAAAGTCTTCTGGTGCCACTATCACTGCTCACCTTACCTGTCCGTGAGTGGCAGCACCAGCGTTATCAATAGTAGGTTCGTGTTACTATCTGTGGAGAGACCGCGTGTATTGACGGCTCCCGCTCTGACAGGTACGGGGGGAGTCGGTGGAGTGAGTCGGCAGAGACACTCGGGAGACACAGTCGCATGTTACTCAGTCAGCTCTAAGTATCAGTCGGTCATTTTTGGGTTGTGGACTGAGTTGGGTTCGTCTTTACTCGGCTGTTGGACGAGTTGGCAGTCAGTAGCAGGCATTTCCGCACGGTGCAAGTACGCGCCGGGACCGTGGCCGACGCAGACGGAAAGTCGTTGGTCGGTCGGTCGGCTGGTCGTCGGATGGCGCCATGTGGTCTGCTGAGCACTGACAACAGTATCAGTCGGGAAGAGTTGGCAGCCAGCAACGATCGGGTCCGTATGGTGTTAGTATGCGCCGGGACCGCTGTCGGCGAAACCGGGCTGCCGCTGGTCGTTTTCTCGGCCGGTCGTCTAACTCGACGTCTTGGATTCTCAGGACAAACACCATTTTCCTAGTCTGGATGTGGTTGGACCTTGTTGGTTCGTTGGAACTGAGCAGCGATGTATTCTCCACAGCGCGAAGCCAGGCCGGGGTTTTGGCGGCGGGCATGCACAGCGCTAGCTGTGTGAGCGACTTTTCGCTTTCCTCCGGAGCAGGATCTTCAAGTTGAGTAATTAGCCACTTGTTCTTAAAACACCACTGTTACGATTTGTTCTTTATTTCTGGATTGTTGTTTCCTCAGCCATTGACGCGCGTGATAACTAGTGGTGTTTGTTGTAGCCTAGAACCCGCAGCCTTCTTCCGTAGTGATTTGACAGTTGTGACTTCTACTTCCTTTTTTCATTTAAGCTTGTCTTGAGTGGTGTTTGATGCCTTGAGCTTGGTGAGGCCGTGTCCGAAGTTACAGGTATATTGGTTTACTCTTCATCGGCCGATAATTTCTAATATTTGTGCAGTTGGATATGACGGTCGTAAATGGGTCAGATTGCCGGTCGGTCGTGTACCGTCCCTATGTTGTGCTGCCTCCTCTTATCTGACCTTAAGCCTTGGCTACCTGTCTCATTTCACTACACCCTTAAGGGTGTAAGAATGACACTTCACCATACTCGGACGATTTTCTATATTTTTCCATCAGTAGTCCAATCACTCGAAACCAGCATAAAATAAATGAGGGCGAGGTCTAGGAACCAATTGTGTGATTGGATTGACGAGTTCCTAGATAACAGAACGCAGCATGTCGTTCTCAATGGAGAGAAGTCTTCCGAAGTAAGAGTATTTCAGGTGTGCCGCAAGGGAGTGTCATAGGACCATTGCTATTCACAATATACATAAATGACCTGGTGGATGACATTGGAAGTTCACTGAGACTTTTGCGGATGATGCTGTGGTGTATCGAGAGGTTGTAACAATGGAAAATTGTACTGAAATGCAGGAGGATGTGCAGCGTATTGACCCATGGTGCAGGGAATGGCAATTGAATCTCAATGTAGACAAGTGTAATGTGCGACGAATACATAGAAAGATAGATCCCTTATCATTTAGCTACAAAATAGCAGGTCATCAACTGGAAGCAGTTACTTCCATAAATTATCTGGGAGTGCGGATTAGGAGTGATTTAACATGGAATGATCATATAAAGTTGGTCGTCGGTAAAGCAGATGCCAGACTGAGATTCATTGGAAGAATCCTAAGAAAAGGCAATCCGAAAACAAAGGAAGTAGGTTATAGTACGCTTATTCGCCCACTGCTTGAATACTGCGCAGCAGTGTAGGATCCGTACCAGATAGGGTTGATAGAAGAGATAGAGAAGATCCAACGGAGAGCAGCGCGCTTCTTTACTGGATCATTTAGTAATCGCCAAACCGTTACGGAGATGATAAACTCCAGTGGAAGACTCTGCAGGAGAGACGCTCAGTAGCTCGGTACGGGCTTTTGTTAAAGTTTCCAGAACATACCTTCACCGAAGAGTCAAGCAGTATATTGCTCCCTCCTACGTATATCTCGCGAAGAGACCACGAGGATAAAATCAGAGAGATTAGAGTCCACACAGAAGCATACCGACAATCCTTCTTTCCACGAACAATACGAGACTGGAATAGAAGGGAGAACCGATAGAGGTACTCAGGGTACTCTCCGCCACACAACGTCAGGTGGCTTGCGGAGTATGGATGTAGATGTAGATGTAGAATTGACAGCAGCGTGCTGAACGTTGCAACTGGTCCTGAAAAGCCGACCACCGAGGTGCTTATTAAACAGTACAAAGAGATGAAAATCGCTTGGGCTGGACGGAGGGTGTTACACTACAGTCAGTCGGAAATGTCAGACCAAGTCACGTGTAACCCAGGCCGCTTTCCAACGTACTCTTGGTCGTTTTGTCAGAACGGCCTTCTGCAACAGCACCTCCGTGGCACTATGATACGCAGCATTCGCCGTCCCTCCATAAGATATGACATCAAACAATGGCACACCGTAAACGCAGAAATGACTGTGGTCATACCTTCTGCGCGGATACCGTTGTTGTAAACTTATTTCAAGTGGTGGGAGTGAAGAATTGCGGGGTGAAGGGCGATGAGGGATATCTCAATGACAGTGACGTTCCTTCCTCCAGGTGTCACTTGAGGCACCTTCGTTTCGTCCATTGTGACGATCAGGTTAAGGAATCGAATACCCTCTGCCTCATACGAAGTTAAGTTCTGAAGATAAAGCTCATTCGCTTAGTTTTATTCGCCTGGTAGTTACCGCAATACCCAGAGATTGGCCCAGCTTTCATAGTAGGAAGTGGACGTTCGCGGGATGGTTTCCGTCTGTCTGTCATCACGAGCTGTGTTCTCTGATGGGTCATACGAGTACCTCCGAAGCAAATTCCTTTCTAGATAGTCTTCAGTTTCCTAATATTCCATCAAGAACCGAAGTCTACCACCGGCTTTACCTTACTGCTGACCTTTCTCGTCATCCCATTTCGTATCACTGTTACTGAAAAAGTAAGATGATTGGTAAATCCTAGAATTAACTGGTGAAACCTATAACTGGCCATCACGGTGTGGTAAAAGTTCTAAACTTATTATTATATACGTAGATTTCGAACTTTTACCAAGAGACGCTGGTAAATCCTAGGATGAACCCAAAACAATTGGTAAAACCGTGTTCATTAAAAAAAATCAGCTTAGCAAGTCATTGAAATAGTTGGTATTTATTGTAAATCCATTTATTTTAAGCATTCTTGCATTCCAGTCTGATTATATTGAACAATATTCCGTAGTAGTGAAAAATTTGAAAATTTTAGCTTGTGAAACTTAATTTTTGTTACAACAAGGCTGACTTACGTGGTATTTCGAATTACATGATGGGGGCGACGATTACACAAGCATTTTTTAGTTGAAATTTTTTTAACCAATTGCGCTTTTGTCCTCCAACAAAAGATTGCGTTCAACCACTACCCGTAGACTAATTTCTTCTCTTGCTACTTCTTCGACGTTGGTAAAATTTTTCTTGCACAGTGTAAATTGGTTCCTAGTGTACAATGACTCCAGTTTGCCAGCTTCGGAACCAAGGTGATAAAATTCGTCATCCTGAATATTTATCACTACTGTTATTATAAATGTTTCATTAATGTTTGTCCTGTCTACATCCGGTACTTAAATATTCACATTCTGTCCAACTGAAGGTTTTGGAATTTTGTTACATTAGAGGCTACATTCATTTTCTTTGCCTGCAATTCAAGACCTTCTTTGGCAGCCTCTCGGATCCGTTTCACTTTATTAACACTGTTGGGAGCTGTCGGCGTCCTGTCACAACCATCAGCTGGTGCCGGTGTCTCGTTGTTAACTGTCGTTAAATCCCGCGTCTCTTGTGCTTCCTCACCTGCTGCAGTCGCAGCTTTCTACCCCCGTTCCTTTTGTTCCAGTACTTGATTCACGGACAGCAGTTCCTTGGCCGTCATTTCCAATTTACTGTGAGTCGGTGGAAGGGTGTTTAACATTATTCCATCTCTTCTTCAGTGTTTATATTTTTTATTAAATCACGTGAAATAATTGAAGTCGCAATGCCCATTTTCATTGGAACCTCAAACATGGGTTCTTATGGTGAACATCTGTTCCCTTCGCGATGAGCCGTGTAGTTCATTGCTTGCGCAAATCTCAGCCCTTCAGACCATTTTGAAGTTTCATTTGTTTTCATCCAAGCTGATAACATATCTACGATATCTTAACTTGTTCTTTCGACTGATCCCTGAGATTGACTGTGCCTCGGCTTCCCGTGGACTATCTTTAATCACTCCACAACACACACACAAACTCTGTATGACTTCGTTACAAAACTCTCTTCCATTATCGTAAAGAAAGATACTTGGAGCGCCAATTGTGGTAAAAATGCCTAAAAGATAATATGCTACTTCATCAGCCCTTTTAGAAGTTAGTGCGAGGAGGATAACATATTTCGTCAAATGATCATGGTATATAAGTGTGGACTTAGGCTTATTGCCCGGGTTTGCCTGCATGTCGGTTATGTCAATTTGGCATCGTGAATTCATTTCACTGTTTATGATAGGTTTCATTGCAACACCCCTTTTCAGTGTTTTTTTTTTAACTTTTATGTTATGGTTCACATGATCTCAAATAAGTAACGATTGATTCAACAGTCACATTCTAATACTTACGATTCACTTCCACAATCATCCGTGTTCGGCCGCCATGGCCTGTAGCAATGTGAGTCTCATGTAGTACGATAAAAAGTTCATCAAAACGAACGTAATAGCGAATTTCTTCTTTTCCAGCAGACACCAATGCTATGAGCTTCTCTTCACCTCGGATGCTGAGAACATCACATCGCTTCAATCGTCTGTCGAGAACAGATTTTTTTTTGAAACGATTTTTGCATTTCTCACTTCACTTAACTGAATATTATATTACTCAGCAGTTACAGAAAGATTGTTGTCCTTCTTCTCATTCACTGATTCAATTAAAAGTTCGTAAAATCTGTTACGAATAACATCACTCATTCTGATGCAAAGCTGTAGAAGAAACGCCACTAAAACGAGTCGCAAAGATGACGGTACGCACGATGGTAGACAGTGACGGAAACCATGCAGCGCTGAGCGGACTGAGAACTCATAATATCCAACAAAGAAACTTATCTGAACTCAAAATTGGCACCTATGGAACTTGTCTGAACCTGAACTTCCGAGGCGGAAGTCTTCTATCCAGGTTTCAAGAGCCTGCATTGGTAAATTCTAAGATTTACCAATGTCTCTTGGTAAAAGTTCGAAATCCATGCATGTAATGAGAAATTTCAGACTTTTACAACACCGTGACGGTAAATCTTAGGTTCCACCGGCCAATTCTACGATTTACTATTTATCTTACTTTTACACTTACATCACCACAATGAATTTATAGGAGTTGATTAAGTGCTGTCAAGTTACTGCCTTAGGGTACAATATTTACGTTCGGTGACGTGCACAGTTTAAAATTTTTAAACGTTTAATTCGACGTACCAATCTTATCAAGGTCTGACTGGATATTTGTACACGTTTTTCACGCAGTATTTCAGCACAGATTAGTGCATTACCAGGAGAGATCATTAATATACATCTTGCTTAGTAAAAGATCATAACACACTTCCATTGCGCACGCCATAAGTTACCCCTCTCTGCCATGAAATCCTCAAATCCTTAGACCAGTCGCAAATCTCTCTCTCTCTCTCTCTCTCTCTCTCTCTCTGTCTCTCTCTCTCTCTCTCTCTCTCTTTCTTTCTTTTCCTTTCTCTTCGTTCATCATTCTTCTGACTGGTTTGATATTTGATACCAAATATGGCCATACTTTTGTCAGTAACCGTTGACGTGTTAGTCACAAGGAAAGCAAACACTTGGGAGTCCACGAATTTGCTCTCCTTCCGCGAAACTGTAAAATATACATTCACTTTTAACAAACTTTTATGTAGCACAAAGTTGTTATTGAGAGCAGTTCCAATCAAGATAATGATCTCATCTCAAGGTCACTGCAATGGCGTCCAGTTTCAGATTACAACTCAGACAGCTAGGCGAGTTATATTCACATTCACGAAGGGCAATGGCAGTCCTATCCACGCACTTTTATGTGATACATTCAAAATAACCCTTAACTCACGATGTGACTTTTTTGTAATATATACTAAAAGGTGGGTTCTCTGGGACCTTGGAGTTAAGCCCGAGATTTAAGGCGCAAATCATCTGAAATTTTTTAATTTAAGTTATGTAATAATTATTTTTTACAGTTATTTAAGTCTCCTTTAAATCATTGTTGTTGATTTAATTGCACTAAATAATGCCTGCAACATTTCACTTTTCTCACACAAAATCAATAACTTTTGTGAGTTTTTTTAATTAGTTCGTATAAACAGTCTGTTAGACAATTGAGTTCTACCCTCTGAAAAATTGTAGTACATCTGTAGCAAGTAAATGTTCACATAAAACTAAATCGCAGGGTTTAAACTTGCACATAAACATTATACTCGATGTGTGTGAAAAGAAACTGCAAAACTGGCATTCGGTGCTGTGATTTACATTTTTCTTTATCTCCACTCAGGATATGTTTGATTTTAATTACCAGCCTAACAACTTTATTGAAGAAACAGAAAGATATCAACCACAGTTGTTCTTAAGTTCGTCCTTCGAGAGAACGTCTCGTTCTCTACGAGAACTGTGATCACTGGCTATTGTAAAATCTTCACCTTTTTCGTCTGTTTGATGATCTACTGACTTCTCCATTCATCCACTGAATAACATGTCATCAAACTTAGGACTGTTAAAACTGACATGTTACTGCAACACATTCTATAGTACACTGAAGAAACCACGTACGTAGTTCACAAGGTGCGGTCTGAGAGACCCCGTCACGTGCCAGCAACACGTGTCAACAACAAACAAAGAAGGCAATAATCCAACTAACAGCAAAACATCACAGGATTGTTGATTTAAGGAAGGTAGGGGAGGTTTAGAAACATTCCGCTCTAACTCAACTTGCGGTAGGAGATCGAAAACTTTCGCGTGGTTGGAGAGACTACACGTTGTGAGTTAAGGGCTAACCCGCAAAATCCTCCTCCCAGTCGACCAGTATCCTGCCCATCCACCAGAAGCACTGACGGGGGGGGGGGGCGGTAACAAACGGGTTATTACTTGTTCAACCCAAGAATAAGACTTCTGGGAACGGTGGCAGGACTCCTGCATGTGGTACTTTCAAGGTCACCCACCCAACCTCTGGACCAAAAACAATTAAGCTCCTCGTGTTCATCCTATGTAATTAGAAGAAGTGTGTGGGATGCGTCATTCGATTTTTCTGAACCCTGGGGAGAGGATCAGGACTTTTTGGGGATCAAGGTGAGCGTAACTGTTATAAATAATAATAATGACAAATTAATTTTATTGTTCATCATATGACTAGAGATTCATCCCACTACTCTCAAAGTCATGTCAACATCATATCACCTCAGTTTCAAGTCACGTCAACTTTGTGTCACATAAGTAACACTGCATGTCAATGTCGCATCACCTCATACCCACATTACGTCGACGTCACGATGCGCTCTACCAATTACAATGCTGCCTGTGCTCAAACGATGTGATTTACTTATCAACCATACTCTGTTGCTCTCCATTCGAAGGATCAGTGAGTGGGTCATTGTTATAACCAACAAATTAATTCTGTTGTTACTCCAATTACTCGATTTTCATCGCTCGAGGCAGCAGCAAGATTATTCTACTTAAATAAAATGGTACAGATATTACGAGGTAAGACACTTCGACATTACAGTATATGTGTCAATTGAAGACATCACGTCATATTGTGTAAAATTGAGATAAATATTAACGTAAGAGGTGGTGACGTCATAAATTAAAGAGCCAACACGCCAATGATTCGCAATTGCTAAATATACATGGGAATTAGACATACAAAATAACTCCTTCCCCTCCTCTCAGCGTATCCCCTCCTCCTTTTCTTCTCTATCTCGATTTCGTCCTCTCTCCAAGCTTGAACCTTGCTTGTTGATACTGCAAATAGATGGGTAAAAGTGTTGGGATCAATGGTATACGGGGTGTGAGGGAACCATTTGGAGTTGCTGGTTCTCTGAGGACAGTAATTCAATGATAATACGAGGTGCATCCGGAAAGTAAGTCCCGGTCGCGTCCAGAGATGGCGTGAGTAGTCGGACAGGAATGCCCGAGCGCAGAAGTAAAGAGGGGATGTTTGGGAATACACTATGTGATCGAAAGAATCCGGCACCCCCAAAAACAAACGTTTTTCATATTAGGTGCATTGTGATGTCGTCCACCGCCAGGTACTCCATATCAGCGACCTCAGTAGTCATTAGACATCGTGAGAGAGGAGAATGGGGCGCTCCGCGGAACTTACAGACATCGAACGTGGTCAGGTGATTGGGTGTCACTTGTGTCATAAGTCTGTATGCAAGATTTCGACACTCCTAAACATCCCTAGGTCCACTGTCTCCGATGTCGTAGTGAAGTGGAAACGCGAAGGGACACGTACAGACCGACCTCGTCTGTTGACTGACAGAGACCGTCGACAGTTGAAGAGGGACGTCATGTGTAATAGGCAGACATCTATTCAAACCACCACACAGGAATACCAAGCTGCATCAGGGTCCACTGCAAGTACCATGACAGTTAGGCGGGAAATGAGAAAACTTAGATTTCCTGGTCGAGCGGCTGCTCATAAGCCACATATCACACCGGTAAATGTCAAACGACGAATCTCTTGCTGTAAGGAGCGTAAACATTGGAAGTTTGAACAGTGGAAAAACGTTGTGTGGGGTGCCAAATCACGGTAGGCAGAGTGTGGGTATGGCGAATGCCCAGTGAACGTCATCTCCCAGCGTGTGTAGTGCCAACAATAAAATTCGGAGGCGGTGGTGTTACGGTGTGGTCATGTTTTTCATGGAGGGGGCTTGCTCCCCTTGTTGCACTGTCGCAGCACAAGCCTACATTGATGTTTTAAGAGAGAGTGAAAGCTGTCATCAAAGCTAAGGGTAGGCTAACACCATATAGATTTCCACCATTACCGATGGACGGTGCCACGAACTTGTAAGACATTTTCAGCCATATGTCCGGATACTTTTGATCACATAGTGCAATTGCTGCGCATTATCAGTCTTGTGGCTGCAGTGGTTGCCGCAATGTGCTATAAAAACAGGCTGCTCTGGTATTGCCTCTCACCGCCTGTGAGAGTTATTCGAGTTTTGAAGACTCAGAAATATTACCAAGCAGAGATCCATCACCAATTGCACACCTGTATGGACAAGCTACTGTGAGCAGCAGTGCGACCAGACGGCTGAGCAGGTAATTGGGTGAAGGACGAAGTACGGGGACATTTGGGACCGATCGTCCCTTGAGACACCAGGAATCATGGAAAGTGTGTGGCAAGCAATACACTGGCCCTTCACAATATTGGAAGTGTCTAATCAACTCCCCGCTCGATGGTGCAATAGGTTTTCTCCCGGTGGCTTGGTTTTATAAAGTATGAACAAGGTGGGTGCCAGTGCACCTGAAAGATGAACACAAAACCAAGCAGATCACCGCAGCATTGACATGCCTACAGCGATATGCTGAGAAATATGACGAGTTTCTCTAAGATGTTGTCACAAGGGATGAAACATGGGTGTCACATGCCATTCAAGAACCAACACAACAATCAACGCTTTTGCGATATAGTGGTTCACCTGTGAAGACAAAATTCAAGCAGACAAGCTCTGTCGCAAAATTTATGCAGACTGTCTTCTGGGATCGACATGGTGTCCCCGCGTAGGAGATTTTACCACGAGGGGAAACCGTAAATGCTAATCGGTATCGTGAAACTGAAAAACCTGAGAAGGGCAATGTAGAGCAAGAGACGTGGAATGTTTACAAAAGGCGTTACGTTTTACATGACAATTCAAGACCTCATACCGTCGTTGCCACACGAAATGTGCTGAATCAGTTTGGATGGGAGATTTTTGAGCATCCACCCTACAGCCTTGGACCTCGTCGCAAGTACCCTTCATCTCTTCCTTCTCGTGATGCGTTTTGTGGCAGGAAAACGTTTGCACAACGACGCTGAGGTACGGACGTATGTGAAATACTCCTTAGAACTGATTGTGCATTGTTACAAGTGATCGCTTGCTGTATCAAAAATATATGTCCAAATGGTTCAAATGGCTCTGAGCACTATGGGACTTAACTTCCGAGGTTATCAGTCCCCTAGAACTTAGAACTACTTAAACCCAAGTAACCTAACGACATCACACACATCCATGCCCAAGGCAGGATTCGAACCTGCGACCGTAGCGGTCGCGCGGTTCCGCACTGTAGCGCCTAGAACCGCTCGGCCACTCCGGCGGCTAAATGTGTGTCCAAGTGATGCTACATGTTATTACCTTCACTTACAGAAAAGTAGTGTGTCGTCTACAATCCTCAGATGGTGAGATATACCCTATAACGATATGTTTACGTAATGTGTATACATAAACATGCGTTATAAACGTCCCCTTTCGTAGTCGATAGTTATAACAATATGTTTCTTTTATGCTGCAAAATATAGCTATAATCATCGGTGGAAATATATTTGCGAACGCCGACCCTGTGCGGCTGTCTTTGTTGGATCGTCTGATCAGTCGGAAGTTGCATTGCAGAGGAGAGTAAATACCTATTCAAAATATAATTATTTTTGGATAGCTCAACATGAATTTCCTAAGGGACCGTTGTTTATCATGCATTTACCAGGAGAATGTGGCGCGGAGAAAATATTTCGCCGCATACAACTTCCGTCCGATTTCGACGAAAGAATTCGTGACTGTGAACTTTCTATTTGGCAGAAACATAAAGAAAATTAAATAACTTCATGAAGGAGTGAGACATAGATTCTACACTAAATAAATAGTCCATACACCAATTCCATTTAAATCTGAATTTATGGCAATTAATAGAAGAACTTACACTGCAATGAAAAATTTAACATGGATGCCGTTTTGACTGGCAGTTCTCTTCTGGTAATGACAATAATTCCTTTGACGTTTTCACATATACGTCGCACAATAAATTTACTTCTATGCAGTATTGCACTTTTACTTTACACTAAAATAATATTATTTTTAACGATAATAATAATACGGCGCCAATACATGCGCATCCGACACAAGTTACAAGAGACAAGAGAAGAATGAGTAACTGTTCATCGAGAATATCTAGTACATAAAAAAAAGAAATGTGTAAAAGTGTTCTTCTTCTGTCCGTTTTTCGCGCCGCGGTTTTCAAAGGCAGTAACTCACTGCATCTCTGACGGCCCTCCGACAATAAACAAGTTACGTCACAGGTCGTTCACCTTTTACATTCTCGCAACATTATTTGCTAACTGTAGCTGTTGCCGAGCGACTGCTCGATTAGTGAATGATTTAAAATGATAAGGCAATCATATAATGTTACAACCCTTAATTTTTAGACACGAAATTAGTGAATTTACTGATGGCACTTTTGTTGCTTTTGTCTGCTGTCATTGGTAACTAATATTAATCATCAAATTAACTAATTTAGTACGATTACATTCTGAACTTCTGGTGTATTCATGTATCACCATAATGAAGTAAAAACAGTGAATGGCTGGGGGAGTATGAACGAGAACTTTGGCGCATTTAAGTTTACAAGAATAATGACAAGTTTTTATATATCCTTTTGTACTACAATCGAGCTAATAAATATTCCAGAAATATGACAAACATAAATCAGGAAAGTAATGGTGCTAGACTGTAAAAGCATTCCTTGTGATGGAAATTACACACGTTCTCGCTGAATTATTCCATTTTACAACTCAATCACACCTCGTTTACATGAATTCCGTTCAAATGGAATCAACTACGACTAGGTACACCACAAATTATGGTTCACAGAGAACAGGGAGCTGTGAATATCATTCAACAATCCTATGCTGTGCAGCAATACTTCACCCTTTCACCTTGATTCAGGTGGCAGCATGAAACGGCACGCTGTGGGCGAGGGGCAGAGTGCGAGGGCAGCTGTTATGTTCTGACACATCCACGAAAACTACGCGGACTGGCGTTGTGATTATTAGAACGCAGGAAACTTCCCTGTGAGAGCCCTGGACCCCGTCAGAGGTGCACCCATTCTCTCGTCTGGCCAACCAATTTGACTCACAGGCACGACGGCACGTTCTGGAATTGTGAGGCATCGGACAGCTGACGCAGGACGAATGAGTTCACGCTCGTGACATACGATATGTCCGCGATGATATGCAGTTCTACTGTCAGTACAGTTGGATACTGCCACTGGCTCTTAGTCCACCACGTGTTGTGTACCGCAAGTCTCACCCACTAGGAAAATACCTGAAGCTCTCCGCCAGGGGAGTATGAGAAGACGAAGGATGGCACAGAATCACCAACACTTCCCACCAAGCCTCATACAGGAGCCGAATCAGCAGAAAAATTCTGCCTCCACGTTGTACAAACCAATCGAACTATCTATCCTCCAGTCACTGGATATCCCCTCTTATTGCACTGCTGGCCTGGTAACCAATCTACACACAGCACCAGGGTTCCCACGCTGGGGGAGCAAGCCCCTGCTTTACTATATCCTGAGCAGAGCCAATCAGAGACATAAAATCTCTCTTACGTGAAAGAAGAAGATTTTAGACTAGAGAGGCGTTGTTCTCACTGTAAGCATAGCCATGTTTCGGCAAGAAACGTCTACCTAGACGAGACCACAGTGCTAAATTTAGAAAGAGATCTTATCTTCCCAAGCCGATCATTTCCAGTTAATAAAAGAACGTTGTTAAGCTTCGCAGACAATCGTGCCTGTGAAATATATGTCTTTTTCCTGTTGCTAAAAGAACCTGCTGACTCTCTGCCTCCACCAAACACAAGCGGCACACGCTCCGATCGTATCGTCCCAGCTTCTAACATGAGGATGCTTATGACCATCCCATCATTTGCACTAAAGGTCAGATTACAACAGTCTCTCTTAAGTCGCTTCCTACACCCACTTTCCGCCAACTGGCCTCCTTGCTGACGGACTGTTGCCTGGCCCAGCTCCAACCCTAAGTGGGAAGAGTGAAATGTCAAAGCCCGAGGTGCCTCTGCAAGTACAATTCACAGAACACTGCTTCCCTGAATTACTCGCACAGCCAGGTCACTGCACGCAACATCTATGGCCCACAGTCCATCTTTCCCCCGGTTCTCGATCGAATCCATTACAGCCTCTCAGGCAACCCCTCTACAGACTACACATGCAGCTGTGAGAACATTCTGCACACAATTTCCTGATGTACAAATGTCACAGGCCATACATACCAAATTTAATATACGGGAACGTGTAGACCATGTTATCAAATATGAATATTAATCTGATAAACAGAGTGGTTAAAGTGAGAGAGTGGCTTGCCAACTTTCATCGTTATGGTAAATGCTTCCACAGTGTTGGTGACAATGCTGGGAAGAAGCCAGTGAATCTACGTAAATATTCCAATAAATATTTCCTACTTAATGGTATTTTTCATTTCGTCACTAACCATCGTAATTAAATTTGTCGATGCACCTAATACATTTACATTGCTTTAATTTGTGAATGAGTTGGATTACAAAGTTTTTGATGATTGAGACTCCATAATAGTATTATATTCATAATCCCATAATCTACTAATACAACATTGCAGCTTGAAAATGTATATACAGCGTAAGCATGTGTGAAGCTTTATTAGTCTATTGTGTAAAAATCTTATATAAATCGGTAACATATTTACAATATATATTGTGATAAGTTTCCCATACATATACCAGCATTGTTCAATAACTAGTGCCCCACATTCTTTTTCTCATAACATATTTATTCTTAAGAATCAGAATTTGGTGACAAATATCTTGTCCATGTCCTATTTATCTACGTAGTCTCCGTCACATTCCATGGCCGTACGCGAACGTTGGGAAAGAGCATGCATGCCCTGCTGGTGAAAGCTCTTGTCCAGTAGGCGTAGACACGTTTTCACTGCATGACTGACACTCTCGTCACCTCCAAAGTGTGTTCCCTGTAGAGAACCCTTAAGCGGCCCAAAGAGATGGAACTCCGAGGGTGCCAGGTCTGGCATTTAGGAAGGATGACTCGGGAATGTCCCACCCAATTTGGCGACGTGTTCCCGGGTTCTCAGACTTGTGTGTTAGAACAAAATTTCTGTTGAATTCTTGTCCAATCGAACACGCGCAGAAACGGTTGTTGGGTTCATTCAGAGTCTTCGCGTACAGCTATGAATTGATGATCGACCTTCTTGCCGTCACAATCCCAGAAGACTGTCACCATGACTTTTCCGGCATAGGGGTTGTCTTTAATCTCTTCATTTGAGGTGAATGAGGATGATGTCACTCCATGCACTGCCTTTTTGGTTCTGGCCCAAAGTGGTGCACCCAGCTTTCGTCCCCCGCAACGATCCGTGACAGAAAGGCCTCTCCGTCAGTCCCAAACGCACTAACAATTCAGATGAAATTGACTTTTTTTGAGTCTTGTGATCCGCTGTGAGCATTCGTGGAACCCATCGCGAGCACCTCTTTGAATATCATTGAAAACGCATTTCCAGTGTCGAGTTATAATGCTTCGGTCGGCACAAACAACGGCATCCGCACGATTCTGCATGTCTAGAGCAGAGGCTGTGACAGGACGTCCCGAGCGTGGCGGATCATTGAGTTCTGTTCCTACATTTCCTGAGGCTGCAACTTTCTTTACCCGTCTCCCAAGTGTACTCCTATCAATTGCAGCATCGCCATACACTGCACACAAACGTTTATGGATGTTCTGCATCTACATCTACATACATGCTCCGCAATCCACAATACGGTGCGTGGCGGAGGGTACCTCGTACCACAACTTGCATGTTCTCTCCCTGTTCCATTCCCAAACAGAACGAGGGAAAAATTACTGCCTCAATGCCTCTGTACGAGCCCTAATCTCTCTTATCTTTGTGGTCTTTCCGCGAAATGTAAGTTGGCAACATTAAAACTGTACTGCAGTCAGCCTCAAATGCTGGTTCTCTAAATTTCCTCAGTAGCGATTTACGAAAAGAACGCCTCCTTCCCTCCAGAGACACCCACCTGAGTTCCTGAAGCATTTCCGTAACACTCGCGTGATGATCAAACCTACCAGTAACAAATCTAGGAGCCCACTTCTCAATTGCTTATATGTCCTCCCTCAGTCAGACCTGATAGAGATCCCACCACAGTTTCTTTTTCTGCACATAGGAATTCCATAACAGTACGCTGCTTGTAACGTGCACTGCGGCGCTGCCATGTGCCAGAACTGTCCGAAACTTCGACGGCGGACAGAGAAAACATCAAATGTGAAGCACCAACAAGAACATTTGTCTATGCAAATTAATGGTTTAAAAAAAAGTAAGGCATTTCCTGTTGAACGATCCTCGTACATAAAGATTGGTAGATGTGACGTACATATACAGAATCCACTTACTTGTCGACTTGTTGACAGTCCTCCTGAGGGATATTGTGCCACGTTGTGTCCAACTGTCGCATTCTATCGACAAAAACCTGAGCGGGTTGGATGGTCTTGCCGATTGTGCTCCAAACGTTCTCAGATGGTAAGAAATCATGCAGATTTGCTGGTCGTGATAGGGTTCACAAGCAGGACGAAAAGCAGTAGAAACTCCCATTGAGCGATCATGCATTATTTTGCTGAAATGTAAGGCCTGGAATGTTTGCCACGAAGGGCAAAAGAACGGGACGTAGAACATTGTCACCATACTGCTGTGTGGTGCACATGGCAACCAAAGGCTTCCTGCTATGAAATGAAATACCATCCCAGAGCATCACTCGTGGACATAATGACATGTGTCTTGTTACATTCAGGTTTGTATCCCATCTCTGTCTTGGGCTTGTCCAGACACGTCTTCACTGGTCACTGTGGTTCAGTTTGAAATGGGACTTATCACTGAAGAGAGTTCTACTCCAGCCAAGAGATTCCAGAGCAAAGTCGTATCTGGAGACGCCCCTGACAGTGGTGGGGTGTGAACCTGAATGATGCCCATCACACGGTCCGTGGGAGAGGAGCATTGTCTTTCACGGCACCCTTAGAACACAACAGTACGTCGACGATGTCTACTTCCCGCTTGGTTGTGCATAATGGCAAGCCACCTCCGCTTGCATTTCAGCAAGATAATGCCCGCCTGCTCGCTCATCTGCGTGGATTGCGAAGCCCTGCCTTGGCGAGCAAGGTCGTCGGATCTCTCCCCAAGTGAGAACGGTTGGAATTACGTGGGCAGGCCTTAGAGCCATCACAGGATTTTTCGATCTTACTCTCCAGCTGGGCAAAATCTGACATGATATCCATCAGCAGTACATCCAGCAACGCTGTCCACCAATGCCACAATCTAACGCGCCACTGGAAAAGGATCTGTCACGATATACCTCGGAAGAACAACCAACGACTCTGTCAGTCAGTTCCAAGTTGAATAACAGCTTGCATAAGGATCAGAGGTGGATCAACGCGCTCCTGACTTGGTCAGTTTGTGAAGCTCGTTCTCTTGAAAAATTACTTCAGTTTTTTCTGAAACTGTAAACATTTCTTTGTCTGTACATGTAAACCACATATACCTATCTCCGTCTTATTCGGATAATTCCTTCGTGATGCGTTGTTTTTAATTTTTCTTTTCTTGGTCATCAGTTGTGTACAGCCTGTGTCAGTCCGAAGATGGTATAAAGATATCCAGCAAATCGGTCACTAACGTTTCGAGATTTTTGGTAATAATGTTTGCTCTTTAAATATTTTGTGTGTATTTGTGTGCTACATAAACCAAAAAAGGATGTAGCCTATGTTTCCGTTTATTCATAAATCACGTAAATGTTCCGAATAATTCGGTTGCGACTTTTTCGGGATAAACAACATTTCCCCTTTATGTATTACACATTTGCTTATATGTTATATTCATTCAGAAATATATAGCCCAAGCCGATCCCAAATTCCGTTAAGGTATTTTGTAAAAAATTTTAAGTAAATCAATCAAGAAAACTTCAAGCCTTTTGCTAACAACATTATTTTTATGCAAGGTTTAAGTGCCGATTATTTATTGGTGACTGAGGACAGTGTACTGAACAACATTAGGTCAGTATTTACTTCATTTGCGGACTGATACATACATGTATTAGGAGTCGTAGAGATTACATTACATTAGATTAGTACTTGTTCCATTGATCATGAATACTACACTTCGTAATTATGTGGAACGTGTCAGGTTATTAAAACGTGTCTATACAAGATATTACATTACATAAAATATTACATGACACTTAATATTTTTTTGGGGCGGGAGTTGGGGAAATTACCCACTTACTTTATTCAAAAATTCATCTAATGAGTAGAAGAAGTTGCCATTCAGAAATTCTTTTAATTCCCTTTTGAATCCTATATTGCTATCTCTCAGACTTCTGATGCTACTAGGTAAGTGACCAAAGACTTTTGAGGCAGCGTAATTTATCTCCATCTGAGCCGAAGTTATATTTAACCTTGAGTAGTGTGGATCATCCTTTTGAATTCGTTCGGACTGTTAATGACAAATTTCATAAGTGAATATATATATTGTGAGGTTACAGTGAAGATCTCTAGCACATAAGTGTCTGTAGGATGATCTAGGACGATCTCCAGCACTTATTCTGATTACACGCTTTTGTACAATGAACACTCTTTTACTCAGTGATGAGTTACCCCAGAATATGATGCCATACGAAAGCAGAGAACGAAAATAGGCGTGGTAAGCTAATTTACTGTGATGTAGATAGCCAAAATTTGCAATGACCCTAATAGCATGTTTTAGGTTGGCTTGTTCCTCCAGGTTCATGTGAGAAGAAACCATGAACGTGAATTTCCCCTGGGCAGCAGGGCAGGTGCTGAAGTGTGGACGTACAGACGGAAAACGCTTAGTCTATACTGACAGGAGTAGTCCACTTATTGGCTCACTCTGCGGAAAACATCAGATAGTAAATTATGTGACACATTTGTGCGAATACTGTGAAATGCAGAGAACGGACAACTAATGCACTGAAGTGTATATATATTAAGGTGTCAATGAACACAGTATCCGCACTTATTACATATATATTGTCAGCGCCCGATAGCTGAGTGGTGCCGGCATGGTAGCTCAGCGTGTTCCGTCAGAAGGCTGCGTGCTCTCATTAATAAAAAATACTGAGTCAAGGAAACAACGATCAATTTGAACGGATGTCTTGTAACGGCCGCCCAGACCAAACAAAACGAACCGTATAAAAAGCCGTCACGGTAGCTCAGCGTGTTCGGTCAGAGGGTTAGCTTCTCTCAGTAATAAAAAAAAAAAAAACTTAGTAAACGGATCAACGAACCACCTGAACGAGTGTCATCGGACGTCCGCCACGAACAATATAGAACAAAATGCGATTTTTTTAAAAAAAGTGGTCAGCGCGACAGACTGCTAATCCTAAGGGCTAAGGGGCCGGTTTCGATTCCCGGCTGGGTCGGAGATTTTCTCCGCTCAGGGACTGGGTGTTGTATTGTCCCAATCGACGCGCAAGTCGCCGAAATGGCGTCAAATCGAAAGACTTGCTCCAGGCGAGCGGTCTACCCAACGGGAGGCCCTAGTCACACGCTTTCTTTCCCATAAAGATTTATGTGTTATACGTATTTAAAAATATATAGCATGTGTCCATCAGAATGTTCATTAGAATGTTGTCTATCCAAATGTCTATTTGAGTAACGTGTAAAATTTTGAACTAAATTTTGGTAACAACGTTAAACAATACCTTGTTTTTGTACAACAGTGCAGCTGACGCCATGGTACATTATACAAAATGGCGGTAAATATTAACGTAATTAATGATGTAAGGCACTTTGACTGTGGCATGGCTGAGTTACATAACGTAATGACGTCATGACATAATCTACAAAATGGTTGAAAATTTTGAAAAATTGTCAAGTAATGTGGAAGACGCAAATTTATTAATTACAAATCATGACTAAAACTAATCTAGACTCCATCCGAACAGACCTCGGAAGACCCACGATGCTGACCGAACGCCGTGTCACCCTCCGCCTGGAGGCGCCACTGGATGGGGATACTGAGGGCGGGAGGTCGGCAGACCGCTCTTCTGGCCGTTGTCAGTCTCCGTGGCCAGAGGCGCCACTTCTCAGTCAAGTCGCCCCTCAGTTTGCCCAACAAGGTCTGAATGCGCCTCACTTGCCTACAGTACTCTGTAGACCGGATGGTCACCCACCCAAGTGCTAGTCAAGCCCGTCACTCTTCGGTGATCTGACAGGAAGTGGTGTTACCCCTGCAGCAAGGTCATTAGCTGCAACTCATGCACTATTTCCAAATTTCATTCTCGCGAGTTACATGTTTTGCAAAAACGATGGCAAATATTAGTGATACCTCACAACAAAATTCGGGATGATTTTAAGGATAAACACATGGAAGATGAAGCCACATTTATTTTCATTTGTCATTTTACAGAATACACTTTATTGGTTAACAATAATTATTATGATTACAAATTAACAACATTGTCGAAAATGAGTAACAACGCTGACAATAATTTAATGACCATGAACGGAATCATTTCATTAATACAAAGACTTTGACAATATATATATATATATATATATATATATATATATATATATATATAAACGGCGCTTAAAACCATGGATGTACATAAGCCCTCAAATACAAGTAAGAAGTCACACTAACTAGATGTGGCTACAAGCTGGTTCAACAAGCTGAGTCCTGTAAGTAAAATGAATTTCAAACGACTGTCACTACAAGTACTAACAATTCCCAAGTATGGATGAAACTTCAAGCAAAAGACAGTGCCCACCCATAATACAGAAAGGATAAAGTCACGCCACTGGTTGTGGCTCTGGAAAGCCCCTAACAGTTAATAAAGTGTAATAAAATTCTTTAAGCAATAAATTACACAATCCCCTAACATACAAAATAATCTGGGAAGGTATACAGTTTGAACGTGACTCGCAGCTGCTACACACCAACCAATGCACTAATAATGACCCTTAAATGATAAAGAATCCCTCAAAATACAAGAAAGTTTACAAACTACAGCAACCAGTTACCACAGCAAACGGGCAGCTACCACGCAAGTTTGGCAATGAGAGGAGTTAGCTAATGTCTGTGGATAAAACAAACGCAACATTAAAAGACTTTAATATTTAACTCATCCCAGAACTAGCAAAATAGGGTCTGCAAGATTTAAACAAGTTGTTAAAGTCCAAATATAGTAACAAGGAAGTTCGGACTTGCAGAACATACCTTGAGGCTTGTGTGCTCGCTCAGTATTTAAGTAGATCAAGGGCTCTGGAATTAACTGCACTACACTCCGCCATGTCACATACAAAAACGATCGCATTTACTTAACATGAGCTAACACGAGACAGCTGACAGAGACGCCTGGCTGCGGGCATAGCTGGACGTCATGCGATGATGGAAGCAGGAAGAAAACACATCTCTGCTCTGGACCCAGGAAACAGGACTGTGTCGTCCGCTGCCAGAACTACCCTGCCACCATGCATCTGAAAAGAAAGAGTAATCTGCTCAAATAAGGCTACTAACTACATTATCTGATACGAAGGAAATATTAACTTATTGCGGAAATGGCTATACATACAGGTCACAAACTTAACGCTCCTTACTTATCATAAACCCAAATACAAGAGCACATCCTCTTTTAACAGTCCATTGCCTTCGACAAAGACAAATGTCCCAATTACATAAGCTCAATTAAATATAGAAAGTATTCATAAACTTGCAATGAATATGATCTGGAACAAACAGATTAAAATCAATTGCACTGACCGGTGAACATCCACACAATCTACGATAGTGATCGAAGCAGACGAAATGAATTAACATTTGCGCTGCAGCCGGGACCCAAACCCAGGTCTTCTTGCTTGCTACGCAGAAATGCTACCATTACACCACCACAGCACGATGGTCAACATTGGTGCACGAACTACCTTAGCTGATTGCCCTCCCAACACAAACTTCAATTTATTTTTTCCTTACATATTGTCACTACTCTCAGAGCTCTCCGATATTGGCAAGCACACCAGCATGGGACGTTATGGGACGTCCTACTATTGATGATGTTATAGATCTTATAATTAAATGTTTCCCTGACGTCCAATGCTGGGGTGCTTGCCAATATCGGAGAGCCCTAGCAGTAGTGACAATATGTAAGGGAAAAATGAAGTTCATGTTGGGGAGGGCATTCAGCTTAGGTAGTTCGTGCAGCAATGTTGACGATCGGGCTATGGTTGTGTGATGGTAGCATTTCTGAATAGCAAGCAGGAAGAACCGGGTTAGAGTCCCGGCCACATTACGAATTTTAATTCATTTGGTCTGCTTCGATCATTATCGTAGATAATAAAAAGAGACTTAAAAGTCTCAGGGAAACATTTAATAATAAGATCCACAAAATCACTCGGAGGCTTAATGAACTTGATGAGTCTAATTCAGTATTAACACAGACATAGACTTACGATAACAAGTACCAATAAAACATCAACTCTTACCTCCATTCAGGTGTGAGGGAGCCCTGACCTCCAGGATTCCAAGCAGGGGTGTTACTTCTTCCAATCCACGCAGGTGATCTACAGGTGACGTAATATTTAAGCCTCCAGAGTTCGGCCGGTCATTGCTGACCAAGTTGCACACGGCGTCAGCTGCCCTGCCCTTCCCGCACCTCGCCGCTATCAATACTTAATACAGCCGGAAAACTTTGGTTGCGACCAACTTCACGACTCTCGGCTTCACGAGCTCCACGCCAAGCCAGCAGGTGCGCCGCAAAAAACCAACGCGTCAGCCACATGGCCGCCAGCTAACTGAGGGTACCACGGCCAGCCAAACGCGACAACACACTCCTCCACCAAAGACCCTAGTCCTGGCATATGGCCAGGATCGATATCGGCTGTAAAAGTAGTTAGAGCCGCCAATAGAGTGGCATACTCTCCAAAATTAAAGCCGCCATGGGTCAGTCTATACATTCCTCAAGGCGAACAGTGTGCTTCCTGAAACATGCGTGGTGCAATGCGATTCTGGAAACAAAACTGTCACATTCCTGTGCACTTGGACCACACCTTAGAAGCAATCGGCACAATTTAATGACAGATACATCACGGGTTGTACCTTTCACAAGCTTCCTGACCAATGATCGCATTCGTTCATTTCTGTTTGCTTATGCCTTGGCTCGCTAATGAGAGCTACCACGAAATGAAATCCTATGTGAGGTCCCTACCGCCAAAATCCACTTTCTCACTTGACTAATAAGAATCTAGTTCCCCATATCTCCCCCCCCCCCCCTCCCTTTCCACCAGTCTCACTTTCATTACTAGAGCAAATGTGTGGACGACGTGATTCCATGCCACCAATGCTCCCAGACAATAAAAAGGGAAAAAAGCCGTGTAATTTCAGCTAAGGTACCACAATATGATATTAAAACAAATGAAGTGATGTTGCACTCCTCGTTCAATAATTCGTGACTTCACTGTAAGACACGTAAATAACTGCAGAAAAATCCGAGTTGTACACTTTTGACACTCTACTATAAACAATTAGTGTAGGTCATTATTTTCACAAAATAAGTTGACACCCTCCTTTAAATTATTTCGACAATGGATTGTTTAGTAAAAAAGACATTACTGGTTGCACCTTCGGGAAAGTGCACTGGCGATGTTCACGTTCAAGTTGCAAATTTTCTCGTCTAGGAAGCCAGAAACACTTGTCTCCTCAATGTTTATTTTTCGCTAATGCTGACTGATAGTAACATTGCTAATTTAAATCTTATATTATTTTGCGTTGTGTAATGTTGCTGGCATCAGTCTGCAAAGTGCAATTCGGAAACTACTTTGTAGAAATACGTATTTTGTTGTTTGAGGAAATCTAAAATTGCTGTATCACAAACCTTAGATACTGATGGCTAACTTTGTGCAACGCTTTATCTAAATCGGTTACGTAATGCTACGTCACATAGATACGTTATCGGTAGGTTCAGTTAATACGCCAGTGTTGTGGAGATGCTTCTTTTCGTGACAACAACGCCAGCGTACATTCCGCATAAGGACGACAAAAATAACAGAAAATGAAAACTCGTGCAATTTCATGTGGACACTCCTGATTTTCTCTCGCTCTATTTGTGATTCGCATAAGGTTTCCAGCAACATGCACCATACAGTGACTTATGAAGTGTGTATTTTTAGACGTGGTCTGAAAAGTTTGGAGCTATAACTGGAAGATGATCAAGTTACCAACTTACGTGGATAAATTTACCTAGAGATTCCTGTAGAATTACATATACTAACTGTGGCACAAAAGAAAATCACAAAGAATTTGCTACATGTGGGTAGGATATGTGAACACCTGCCTCTTTCGTAGTTCAGTCCGATAGCTCTGACATACGCATATCTAGACCCTGGAACAGTTTTCCACTTCCACAACAAAGATATGCTTCCGTGGAAGCGATATAACCTGCTTCTCTTGAATCCTTACGGAATATACTTTTGAGGATAATAACACACAATTTCCAGGAGAGCAATGGAAAAGTATTGCCTCGGAAATTTTTAGCGGAAGCTCTAAAAACTTCTTAAATAAAATAAACGTCATTAACATGCTACATGTTGCTTCTTCGGGTCTACATATTTGCAGTCTTCTGCCAATAGACGGTTCCGAATTCTAGCATGTAACATAGCGGAGTGTAATGTGATTACGTCGGTGCGTGTGAAGCACCGTACTTTAATGAAGTATCGAACTTGACGATTTTACTTTTTTGTGGAGCCACAGTTGTATAAAACTTTTTGAAAGATATATCTATCATTTATTCTACAACAGGTTTTCTTCCATTATCTAGATTTCGGCCTTAGGCCATTTACAAGTGTTACAATTGCAACAGAATAAACCACGATAAAACTACAAGTGTCAGAAAAACTGGAGGGCAAACAGTTAAATTAATGTATGGGATGCTTCATTTGTTCTCTGAATTACATATCAAAAATGGTCAGACTTGAGTAGAACACAAATCATCGTCAAAATATGTATCTTCGGTTATATACACCAAGTTTGTCAAAAGTAAGGACAGCAGCATCTGTTAGTAGGCTAATTTACTGCCAATTAACATGACTTATTTACTTGATGTGGTTGTGGAATAAAATAGATAGTCACATCACAAGCTTAAATTTCGCTAAACTGTGTCTAAGCAGCACTGAAATGAGCATAAGTGAGACGATCGTCAAACACCATCATGAAGATATCCCAGTATACACCATGTGATCTGTGGTATGTCATGGGAGAAAATATTGGGATTCCTTTTTATACAAGCTGGTTACATTACCTCTGGAAGAGCAGAAGATGCTAATTTAGTTTACACGACGGAAAAAGCCAGCTTCTAATGTAAAAATGGGACTTACACCATCATCATTAAAGATACATGGAAGTACAACCTTGCAAGACAGTGAAATATTTTTTCCACGGTCAATTATAAAATAATTAGTTACACATTTTTATGGATTACAGTCATGTTTAAAAATGGTTGTTTATATAAAATAAAAAGTCACAAACGTCATTGGAATTCAAAACCCTTTATATAAAAGGGTCAATGAATGTTACAAAAAAACTAACGTGAAACGATACAAAAGTGGGGAAAATGTGAGGGAGGGATGGGGAGTGGATGGATGCATATTGAACGAGGGAATGGTGCATATCTGGATTAACAGGACTGGATCAGAGGTATTAAATAAATAAGTGGTAATAACGTAGGAGGGGAGGAAAGATGGACTAATTAGATTAAATAGATGAAATGAAAGGGGGGGAGGAATAAAAGGAGGAACAGCCAATGTGCACAATGTTTACAGTGATACCCATACATGCACATATACTCCACTTTTATTAACACAGATGTTTAAAATGAGCTGCAAGCCTTTTACTGTACGAAGGTTAACAGCTGTAGTAAGTGTACTGAATATTAAAAACGTAAACTCACCTGGATAATTCTTCATTATAAATATACAACTGTAGTCCATAACACCAATTATCCCATTATTTTAAATTACATCAAAGTGTAAAGACCAGTGTTCTCTTTGTGGGAAAAGTTTTATAGAGAAGTAATGTTCTATTTTTAAAAATACTGTGAACAGTAAACCAGATTTAATAATAGAAGGGGCATAGCATCTGAAAGAAACTTGTTGGCTGGTGTGGGAGTTGTAGCCTGGTTAAATACGTGAAGAATAAAAAAAGGGGGTGGGGGGAGTGATGGAGGGAAACTAATGTTAGCAATGTGCACAGTGTCCACCATATATACGCCTATACTGAAATATTATTTAGAAAACTATTTACAGAGAACAGTAACCCACATTGTATGAAGGTCAACAATCCTAGTAACTGTACTGAACATTAAAAAGCTATAATTCATAGGACAGTTTTCTGTTACTAATACAGTAATATACGACATAACACTAGTTGTTCCATTTTCAAAAAACAGTAAGGTGTAATGAAGAATTTCTATGTTTTAAGCAAAGTAAATAAGGTATGGGGGGGGGGTATTGTTGATGTGACAGAGGAAGAAAGGTCGACTAGTCTTATAATGTAGGTAAAGTTAATGAGGGGGCGCACCAACGTCCATAATATTTACATTGTTAACGATACATACAGTTATACTGCAATATTGCTTATACAGGTGTTTAGGAAGTATGGAAAGCCTTTCATTGTATCAGTGTTTACATTTGTATAACTTATGAAACAAGAAAAACAGCGCAACTTATATTTTAAGCAGCTTATATAATAAGCAAAAAACTGGACAGATTATTTAGAGACTCTATACTTATGAGATACTGTGTAAAGTCCATAATTCACAAATTTAGCATACGAAATGAAAGACCTCAGATTCCCAGATATTGGTTACCTTATTTCATTCGACATATCATGTGCATACAGTAATATTATAGAAACAGGAGCTATTGTAGTAAGCAAAATTCACTAAGGATAAAAAATTGAAGCTAGGTGACATGACCAAAATAATAGAGCTTCTAGAGTTAATAGCACCTAACAGCTACGTTTTCCTTTCAAGCAATTTATACCCAACAAAATGGACTAGGAATAGGCAGTTCTTTAGCGGGAACTCTTGCTGACATTTTTAGAAATAGCTTGGAACAAAAACCTTGTAAGGAATAAAAAAAGTCAGCTATTAAATTTGCTATTATAAAAGACATGTAGGTGACTGATTTCTCATATTTGATAGCACTATAAATGAAATAAACACCCTGCACAACCATCTAAATATCCTCCACCCTAAAATTTACTTTGCAAAGGAGCTTGAAGAACAAAAAACAGTACACTTCCTAGATTTGAAAATTTGATAACAACAACAAATATGTGTACAGTACCTACTGCAAACCAACAGCCATGGATTGCATAAGTAGTAATCATTCCAGTCATCCAACGAATCACAAAAAACTTAGTTTAATTGTATGGTGCATCGGCTAGGCAAATTCCCTTTGTAGAATAACGAGGTTGAGAAACAGCTACAAATCCTGCAACAAATTGCAGTCACAAATGGATGGAAGCAAGTCACAGCTGCAACAATATATGAAGGGAAAGATAGAACGATTAATGAACATAATGTGATGGAAATCATGTTACTAAAAGAATAAAACTGTGTAAAAAAGAACAGGTTAATTTCTGTCTCTTACAAAGGTGCTATCTCAGATAAAATTGCTAGAATATTTGATTGTACAGATACGTTTCCACACAAACAAGAATTTCGGTAACATCCTGAAGCATACCACACACAGAATTAACCCAGTGAGTAAATCAGGCATATATAAGATTGTGTGGTATTTGTGACCGTTGTTACACTGGGCAGATGGAAGATGCCATTGAACATAGGTAGAAGGAACATTCAAAGAGGACAGGAAGCAACATTTAGCAAGCACCTCAGAGACACTAATCAAGAATTAAAAGAAATTAATCCTACTTTAAAGATTCAACACACAGCACCAAAAAGTAAGAAAATGAATATAATGGAAGAAACTGAAATATACTCTGGAGTAATAATAGACCTCCAAAAGTTATTGAAGGGCCAACCTGAATTAAAAAATATTTTTTTAGGTAACTACAGATCAAAGTTGGTAGAAAATTACTTAATCATTTTTATTCTAGACCATGTATACTCCATTAACTACATTTACTACAGTTCTGAACCTCTTACAATAAGAGGCTTATCGTTCCTTCTACATACTCGTGTAAATAATGTTGCAGTAGAAGTTCATATACGAATAGGATGGTGAACACTGTGTGCAGTGATGTACTTCTTCACAGCTCTCCCTCTTTTTCTTCACCTACCTAATCATATTACCCCAGCTTCCCTCCATTCCTAAACTATTCAAAAAGCACTTCTATAGTTAAAGGAATTATGTTCCCAATCTTTTAAATGATAGCACAATTACTTCTCTATAAAACATACCTTAAATGTGAAGACTGTTCTTCTTGCTTTATTGACCTTTAAAGTAGTGGGTCAACTGGTCCCATGAATTACAGTACTATGTTTATAATGTAGAATTAATCTGCTAATGTTAATTACACTTACTACAGTTTTTAAAATTCATAAGGTGTTTCTAAACACCTGTATCAATAATATTGCAGCATAGAGTACACATGGATAACACTGTAAAAATTATGGCCTTTGGTGGCTCCCTCTCCTTTATCTGCTTAATCATATTACCCCAGCTTACCTCCCATCCCACATCATCAAAACTCTGTTGCCCCTTATCTACTTTACTTAAAAATAAAGGTCGTTCAATATGCTTCATTGTTTTTTGAAATATTGGAAAAACTGGTTTTATGTTGTACGTTATTACATTTATAATGAAAAACTGTCCTGCACATCTTATGATTTTAATGTTCAGTGCAGTTATTACATTTACGAATCCTTAATGCTCATTACAGTTACTACATTTACAAACCATCATACAATTTGGGTTACTGTTCTCTCTAAACAGTTATGTAAATAATATTTCAGTACAGATGTAAATATGGTGAACACTATGTACATTGTAAACATTAGTTTTTCCTCCTTCCCTTCTTCACAGTCTTTTTCAAAATAGAACATTACTTCCCCATAAAACTTTTCCTACAGAGAGAACACTAGTCTTTACAGTTTGATGGAATTTAAATTAATGGAACAATTGGTGTTGTGGACTACAGTTCCATATTTATAATGAAGAACTGTCCATAGAGTTTTCATTTTTAATATACAGTGCACTTACTGCAGCTGGTAACCTTCATACAATAAAAGGCTTGCAGCTCATTTTAAACATACACTCCTGGAAATTGAAATAAGAACACCGTGAATTCATTGTCCCAGGAAGGGGAAACTTTATTGACACATTCCTGGGGTCAGGTACATCACATGATCACACTGACACAACCACAGGCACATAGACACAGGCAACAGAGCATGCACAATGTCGGCACTAGTACAGTGTATATCCACCTTTCGCAGCAATGCAGGCTGCTATTCTCCCATGGAGACGATCGTAGAGATGCTGGATGTAGTCCTGTGAAACGGGTTGCCAAGCCATTTCCACCTGGCGCCTCAGTTGGACTAGCGTTCGTGCTGGACGTGCAGACCGCGTGAGACGACGCTTCATCCAGTCCCAAACATGCTCAATGGGGGACAGATCCGGAGATCTTGCTGGCCAGGGTAGTTGACTTACACCTTCTAGAGCACGTTGGGTGGCACGGGATACATGCGGACGTGCATTGTCCTGTTGGAACAGCAAGTTCCCTTGTCGGTCTAGGAATGGTAGAACGATGGGTTCGATGACGGTTTGGATGTACCGTGCACTATTCAGTGTCCCCTCGACGATCACCAGAGGTGTACGGTCAGTGTAGGAGATCGCTCCCCACACCACGATGCCGGGTGTTGCCCCTGTGTGCCTCAGTCGTATGCAGTCCTGATTGTGGCGCTCATCTGCACGGCGCCAAACACGCATACGACCATCATTGGCACCAAGGCAGAAGCGACTCTCATCGCTGAAGAAGACACGTCTCCATTCGTCCCTCCATTCACGCCTGTCGCGACACCACTGGTGGCGGGCTGCACGATGTTGGGGCGTAAGCGGAAGATGGCCTAACGGTGTGCGGGACCGTAGCCCAGCTTCATGGAGACGGTTGCGAATGGTCCTCGCCGATACCCCAGGAGCAACAGTGTCCCTAATTTGCTGGGAAGTGGCGGTGCGGTCCCCTACGGCACTGCGTAGGATCCTATGGTCTTGGCGTGCATCCGTGCGTCCCTGCGGTCCGGTCCCAGGTCGACGGGCACGTGCACCTTCCGCCGACCACTGGTGACAACATCGATGTACTGTGGAGACCTCACGCCCCACGTGTTGAGCAATTCGGCGGTACGTCCACCCAGCCTCCCACATGCCCACTATACGCCCTCGCTCAAAGTCCGTCAACTGCACATACGGTTCACGTCCACGCTGTCGCGGCATGCTACCAGTGTTAAAGACTGCGATGGAGCTCCGTATGCTACGGCAAACTGGCTGACACTGACGGCGGCGGTGCACAAATGCTGCGCAGCTAGCGCCATTCGACGGCCAACACCGCGGTTCCTGGTGTGTCCGCTGTGCCGTGCGTGTGATCATTGCTTGTACAGCCCTCTCGCAGTGTCCGGAGCAAGTATGGTGGGTCTGACACACCGGTGTCAATGTGTTCTTTTTTCCATTTCCAGGAGTGTATGTGTATATAAAATTGCAGTATAGGTGTATGTATGGGTAACAATGTAAACTTTGTGCACATTGGCTGTTCCTTCTTCTATTCCTCCCCCCTTTCATTTCATCTATCTAATTATCCCATCTTTCCTCCACTCCCACACCATTACCACTTCATCCTTTATTTATTTAATACCTCTGATCCAGTCCTGTTAATCCTAATGTGCACCATTCCCTCGTTCAATATGCATCTATCCCCCTCCCCACTACTCCCCCATTTTTGTATCATTGCACGTCTGTTCTTTTGTAACAATCATTGACACTTTTATGTAAAGGATTTTGAATTCCAATGACGTTTGTGACTTTTTATTTTATATAAACAACAATTTTTAAACGTGACTGTAATCCATAACAATGTGTAACTACTTATTTTATAATTGACAATGGATAAAATACTTCACTGTCTTGCAAGATTGTATTTCTGTGTATCTTCAATGACGGTGGTGTAAGTCGGCTTTTGACATGCATATAGAAGTTGGCTGTTTACGCCATCAAATGAAAACACTTGCGACTTCTGCCTACTTAAAAGATAATGTAAGCTTTTTATATAATACCACTATCTGTTACCTTGATAGGCCACAGATTTACTTTTGACAAGATTTGTATATTTAACGGAAAATATTTATTTTGACTATGATTTATGTTCTATTCAAGACTGATTTTTTTACACGAATTTGAATCCGCGCCAGGCGTCACGGACGTCGAAGGCCCATAGAGGTCTCTGCACCATCGCGCCGTAAGCTGTGGCTGCGGTCGCCTCCTGGCCCGCTTTTAGTTTGAGGGCGTCACAGTGGAATACATGGTTCCAGCGGTGCCCCCGAGAACGTACCTTAGCGCCTGCCTCTCGCTCAGCCAACCAGGCTAATTACGTGTACGTCGGTTGACACCTCGCCTCACGTTAGACAGTTTACTTCCTTGTTCTGTGTACGAGTGGACGTGTTTGTTTCCTTGTGACTCTGTTGTTCGGTCTTGTATTCGTTCTGCCCTTCGTTGGTCGTGTCCGTCCTCTCCCGTTGTGCTGTTGTTCGCGGGCCACTCGGCTGGTCCCGACGCGCTTTCCGTCATTGCTACCCCGCGACCGTCCAGGTCGCAGTTACAACAAATAATTTATCTGTTTGTTCTGCTTTTTTTTTGATACTTCTAGTTTTATTGTGCTTTATTCTGTTGTAATTCTAATATTTGAAAATCTAGATTGTGGAATAAAACCTGCTGAAGAGGTCGACCACAGATGTGATACCCCTATCTTTCTGCATGACAATGGCAGACCACACATGGGTACTTGACACGTACAACAATCGGACTACCTGGGTGCACTCTCACTGGTCATCCTCCATACATTCCCGACATGATCCCACCGGATTTACATCTGTTTCCAGAATTTAAGGAACACCTTCGACGAGTTCACTTTGATAGTTATGAAGCGGTGTAAGCAGAGGTGAGTTGTGTATCAATCAAAAAGGTGAAAGATTGTAATGTGGTGATATTACAAAACTGGTTTCTCATTTGAAGTAATCTCTTCGTCGCCAGGGTATGTCAAGAAATAAATATGTACACATGAAGAATTCAGATGTAAAATGTTAATAGCGTTTGATTCATTTAAAAATCTTTAAAATATTTGAGAGCTTGCAAATAAAAATTTAGTGGAATTACTTTCCACGTACCCATACTAACCCATCCTGGAAGGAAGTTGCAAATCTTGTAACCTAAAGTAATCGTTCACTTGGATAACATAACACAAAAATGCTTTTAAAATCTGAGTCATCTGCAGGATGGTGTTATGAAAATGGTAAATAATCATAGATTGCCTCAAACATGACGGGTAATTCTATACATTCGTTACATGATTAATATCATTAGCCGCAATATGTATCATAATTTTAGGAACAACGAACAAAAGTGGTGTCGTAATGAGGTGGCCAACTTATAAGCTTGTATTACTTCCCAGTACACAAACTGCAGAACTACATATACATGATTTCTGCTTGAAATCTTTAATAGGTAATGGCTTAGCTATGCTAGACAGATTGATGGCTTTAGGCACCAGCAAGACGAAATCCGTTCTGTATCTTTCACAGAAAGACGGCCAAGCCTCTCTTGTGTTACCAGAAATGTGTAGCTGTTCTTTGCATTTTCAGCTTATTGTCATGTGGTCTGTGACACTCGATTTATTTTTCTATGTTCTTAAGTATAGCTAAATCCTCTGGCAAAAGGAGTATCTGCGAGGCATTGTTGCAAGTCAATAATAGGAATAATAACATCCTGGGGGTCATAATCGTCCGTCTTGGTTCGGATGGTAACACAGCAAATATCAATCGATTTCCACATAGCTGATAAATCAGTACACACTCCCTTCTGCTGTCGTCATATGTTCAGTTAAAACTACATTCTTATCATTTATTTTAAAATGTAATTTTCTTGCACCAAATAGGCAGTCATCCAGCAGAGCAACGAGAACTGTCGTTATCGCAGTTTGTTAGTTTGTGTAATCGATTTCTATATTAAATAATTAAAACTGTAGCCACGCATAGCATATTTTTATAATCCATTGTTGTTCCTGATTCCTTGGAATGTTTGTACCTCTTCATCTGTCAACCATCAACTCTTATGTATTTACTCTGACTCTCTGGAAAGTACATCCCACATCCCACATCAGTCAACATTACTATCTGTAGCTGTTACATCTCTCAACTCCGTTAATGTTTCGATCGTATGCGTAGGGCAAGACCCCGCACAGTTCGCACGCCTGACATGGAGGAACGCCTGCTACGTTCAGTGGAGGAAACCCCTGGACTCAGTGTCCGACGTTTAGCAGAAGCACAAGGCGTCTCAATCTCTTACCTGTGATGGTAACTCGTGAACTACTGCTGTACTCATATCGTCTAAAGCCTGTTCAGACCCTAAGGCCACAGAACGATCATGGCGGAACGAGAAGTGTGCCGCAGCTTCACTGTTCACACCCAAGATTTTATTTATCGATGAGGCAGGGTTGACAAGAGATGGTGTTGTGGAATTCTATAACCAGTATGTATGGACACATGTAAAACCCCAAACAATACAGGAAAGAGGGCATCAACTCCGATTCACAATCAACGAATGGGCACACGATCACTGGGCGATAGATTAATAGTGCCAAACATGCTACCGCAAAGGCTAACCGTGGCACGTTATCTTCACTGCCTCGATAATGTATTGACTCTTCGCTTGAGGTTGAGCCATTGCAGCAACGAATAAAGATATGGTTCATGCTTGATGGCCCATCGGTGCACTTTTGTCACGATGTGAGCCAACCTCTGACGCGGACATTTCAGCACCGCAGGATTGGTCAAAGGGGCCCCACACCTTGGCGTGCTCATTCCCCAGGCGTCAGTCCCCTAGACTTCTGGTTACGTGAACACTAGAAGGAACTAATCTACGCCACGCCAATCAAGGATGTACGGGCAGGCAACATGTTTCTAGTCATCAAAAGTCAAAATCGGCCCTGGCGAGGCGTAAAGCTTTGTGTCGTACAGTCATCAAGTGTACACAAGTGCGCCTTCAGCTCCGAAAGCCCTCATCGATGATATTTTGTTGAGTTGTTCTCACGCTGACACTTATTCATGGCAAGGCATTGAAATATCCAGCAGTTTGTGAAAGGGTTGCACTTCCGTCGCATTGATCGATACTCTTAAGTCGTCGGTGGTCCGGCCGCAGCCGGAGATTTGATGTTTTATTGGATTCCTGATATTCACAAGTCACTTATTTTATATAGGCGTTGCCAACGGCAGCGCAGCATTCTGCCCGTCTACATATCTCAGTATTAGAGTACTCATGCCTATACCAGTTTCTTTGGCGCTTCAGTGTAATTACACAGGGCACTGGATTGTGTTCTTGATTTTTGATTGATGTACACCCTGAAATCATATCAAGAGGTATTAAGCAGCTCTGACAACAAGCACACATCTGTGGTGGTACTACAGTATTCTTATTAGCATTACCCTCAGCTTCGTATCTCTACAGTCCCATCTATACTGTAAATGTACATATTGTAATAAGTCGCACAGTCTGCTACATATGCTTTTTCAATGAATTTGGCAGTTTATAATGAGATATCCGACTTCTGTACTGACTTTGGAAACTTGTTTTCATTTACTTGTATTAAATTTACACGTTCAATATTGCTAAGAATAATGTATATCAACCTTCGTTCTGCGGGTATGTTCTGATACATTCTTATGTCCAGTAACAGACTGAAAATTTTAACGAAATAAGTACCGATTCTTTTCTTCTCTTTCCTTTTTTTTAAAAAAAGGCAATTCATCCTATAATTATTTCCTTCAAATATGTGACTATTTTGTAACGTTGTCTACGATCAGTAACTATAAACGTTGTTTCCGTCTCTTATGAATTATGAGACCAGTTCGTCAGGCACTTCTGAGCTGCACACTTTTCAAATGAAGTCCATACACGGCCTCCATAAAAATCAGGGTGGACAACATTTCTCCGCCTTATGCTTTCATATACATCCAACATGCGTTACTCTTTTCCCAATGCGAAGTATTTTAATATGATAAATGCTGACGTTAGTAACCATAGTTAAGGGTTAACACGAACATTGTCGAAAATTACTCAGAAAAAGAAACAGAGTGTGGTCTTTCTCCATAGGTTGCTCTACAGCCCCTCTAAGCATATTACACTGTTAGTTGAAGAGGCAACCGTTGTTCTTCGTGTCCCAAACAGAAGTCATATGGGAACCCATTAGAGCTGGTTCACAAAGCTCATTAAGATCCAGATGTTTTTTTTCACGTGTTCTATGACTAGTGTTACTGACTGTGCACAGAGCTCATTAAGATCTTCATGTTTATTTCACATGTTCTATGTCTAGTGTCAACGACAATGCACAGAGCTCATTAAGTTCCTCAAGTCTGTTTCACATGTTCTATGTCTAGTGTTACTGATTAAACTCAGAGCCCATTAAGAACCTCATGCTATTTCACATGTTCTATGACTAGTGTTACTGACTGGGCACAGAGCTCATTAAGATCCGCATGTTTGTTTCACATGTTCTATGTCTAGTGTTACTGATTAAACTCAGAGCCCATTAAGAACCTCATGCTATTTCACATGTTCTATGACTAGTGTTACTGACTGGGCACAGAGCTCATTAAGATCCGCATGTTTGTTTCACATGTTCTATGTCTAGTGTTAACGACTGTGCACAGAGCTCATTAACATCCTCATGTCTGTTTCACATGGTCTATGATTAGTGTTATTTCACATGTTCTATGACTAGTGTTACTGACTGAGCACAGAGCTCATTAAGATCCTCATGTCTGTTTCACATGTTCTATGACTAGTGTTACTGACTGACCACAGAGCTCATTGAAATCCACATGTTTGTTTCACATGTTTTATGTCTAGTGTTAACAACTGTGCACAGAGCTCATTAAGATCTTCATGTCTGTTTCACATGTTCTATGTCTAGTGTTACTGATTTAGGTCAGAGCTCATTAAGATCCTCATGTCTGTTTCACATGTTCTATGACTAATGTTAATGACTGAGCTCAGAGCTCATTAAGATCCTCATGTTTTTTCACATGTTGTATGACTATTGTTACTGACTGCGTACAGAGATAATTGAGATCCTCGTGTTAGTTTCAAGTGTTCTTTCACTAGTGTCACTCACTGAGCACAGAGCTCGTTACGATCCTCGTGTCTGTTTCCCATGTGCTATGACTAGTGTTACTCACTGCGCACACAGCTCATTTAGATCTTCATGTTTGTTTCATATGTTCTATGAATAGTGTTAGTGACTGTGACTGAGGGCATAGAGGGAAAACGGTAATGGAATCAATATGATCAAAACATATCGGAATGTATTAGTAAGTCAGCGTTCATATCGTCGATTAATATTTGTTTAGTTTTATCGCAAATAAATGAGAGAATAACACTTGAATTTGTGGAGAGGAACCACTTTATTTCCTGGACAGTCTGTACCCCTGACGGCAGTGGGGCCGCACTACAGCTTTGTCTGCCAGCCTCTCTGCCCAGCACCGCCTGCAGCCTCGAATGCGACGGGCTTTGGGCAGCGTCTTTCCCTCACTGGACGCCAAGGGTGATGACTGCACCACGGCGACTGTCTGCGTAAGCGTAGCGGCACCAACCTACACAGAAAAATTTTATTCAGTCACTGTAAAATGCTTAAAATTCAGATTAAAACTACAACTCTCTGAACGCCACAGTGTATAAATTTCAATTTGTAATGATGTGTAATACAAGCTTGGATATGCAAACGACAACACAAACGAGATAGTAGTAGTGCCGTCTACGTTCTGCCTCCAACGGAAGATCTAACCTCATTCCGATGTCGATGATGGAAATCAGTTAAGAATTATCGGAAAGTTTAATCATTACCTACTCGTCGTATGATGACATCCCACAGAATTTGATAAATGTAGAAGTAATGCTAAATGCTATTCTGCCCTTATACCCTTCTCTGTAACCATGACGCTGCCTCACCTCTCCACTGACGCGGCCCTCCATCTGTGAGTCCTCAACAGGAGCTGCCTGCAGCTGCGTGTTCTGGTGAGCGGCTCGCTGCCCCACTCTGACGCCAGCAGCGGCCACCGGCTTGATCTTCTCAAAGTAGGCTTCCCACTGCGCCACCAACTCCTCGTGGCGCTTAGCGCGAAGCTTCGCTTTCACGATGTGGAAGTTCTGTGGACGGAAAGTTTTCAGCATCACATTTTCGTTTACTGGAAAGCATCCTTTCTCCGTATCTATCGAATTTCTAACACTGTAGCAGCTCATTTATGCTTAAAGGAAAGTAATAATTGGAAGTCTACATCGATTCCACCAGACTGTTATTTTATGTCATTACATTATTTAGCACTACATATACCAGACACCTAATTTCATTCTCATTCTAAAATGTACAATAGTAGTAGATACAACATTCTAATTCCAAATAGGAAGATGATACGACCTTCTACAATTAGTCAATAAACACATCTCAACAGGTAATCACAATATGTACTAGCGAACTCGCCGTGGGAAGCAGTATATGACATATGACGTTTTATTGAACAAGGATGATGGATCGACAACTACAGTGCATTTGGTTATAAGAACTCATTCTCATCTGGTTAGGAGCTGGAATGACTAAAGGAACTGAAATAGTCTCGAATAAATTAAGTCTCACGTTAAATTAACATTGCACAGTGTATCAGTTAAGAAACTGATCTGGAACGCCTCCAGCACAAGTGATGACTGCCCTGTTCGTTAACCCTATGATATTTTCTGCAGAAGTACCAATCATCCGTCAGGCATGCTTGTCGTGCACTAACGTATGTTTCATTGTAGATGGGAAAGCTGAGATCATGGTCATGGCGAAATGAAAGGTAGTTCTGCCTTCCAGAAGCCAGAAATAAAACTGTAATCTGGGCGATGTTACTTCGTATTCAGGATACCGCCTACTGTGTGTGGAGGAGAAACAAAGAGACGTGTTGACGAGTCTCACACTCTTGTGTGGTTCCCAGAAGGTGGCGGTGGCTCGACCCAGCAGCTGCCAAACATTTGGATTCCTCCTGGACGTGGTGTGGCGGTCAGTGAAGGTCGTGACGAGCTCTAGCAAGCGCTAGCGAAAACGATTTCTAGGACAAGTATGCCGCACTATGTCGGAAGCGTTTGAAACTGAGAGTGAACAAAATATACAAAGCAAAAATACAGGAAGGATGCTAGGAACACAAATTCGGTCCATTGCAGTATTATGGGAAATGGAGAAGGAGAAAAGAGTTCGTATTGTGGAAAGGTGTTGATTTTACTGCCAACAGTTTCTCAATCAACCTGTAACATTTTAGGGAAACCATCAGAAATGAAACTCCTGTGTCCAGACAAACACCTGAACCACCGGTCAGCAAATATGAATTTTTGATGAAATAGAAACATTTTACAGTAACATTCACAGTGTTGTGCCGTCTAATGGCCATAGTATGTGGACCCTGAGTGCTCCTTAGTCTCTGTCTTAAGTTTTCCATACATTTCGGCGATGCTTACCTGAGGTATGAAGTACTCGTCCTCAGGATCCAGCTCACTGACGTTATCACGTTCGGCTTCACCCCCACAGGGGAGGCAAAACATGGCGAGAGCCCGCCGGAACATCTGCGGAAAGAAAGTAACAATGGAGTTCTCAACCTACAGACTAATCTAACAGAGTAGGAGCTTTTCAAATGGGGACTGCCAAGAAACCAGGATGTTTGAAATTGTTGTGTTGTGACTCGTTCTATCGAGGACTTCCTACTCTTATCTACTTACAGAAGACATCTCTACAGACAATCAATCTCCACCGTTGTGTGTCTTTCCTACGTATAAATATTAGCTCCGGAATATTGCTTTACAAATCCAGAACAAAGTAGTAGTTTTTAATAGGAAATTGATAAATATTTTTTGAGCATAAATTGTAATGGAAAATTATGATTCAATTTCTGTTTGGTTATGAACAACAGATTTGGAACACTGAAATTTTCGGATTATTATCACATGACATGAAGTGAAATCCGTTCAACTACGTGTTTTCAGATTTTCTGTCTTTCACGGTAGACATCCCTCTTGCTTCTCCAGTCTATTGTGTCTTTTCTTTCTTCAAACAAACTTGCCATTCTCCACGCCAACTCATACCACAGATACAACATATGGGCTGTACTAATGACTAATGGTCAACGAATATATGTCCCAGCTTCAGTTTCCATCATAATGGATGGGAGAAATGCAGCCACATGTAGCAATAATAATAATAAGGCAGCCTCAGGCTGCAGTAAGGATTTTTTAAGCTTTATTCCGTGATCGTTTTTGAGGCCTTAATGTCTCACCTCCAGGTGTACCTTTGCACACAGATCTACATTTTTCTGTATCGCATACACATATGTTTCTAAAACATAACAGTATTTCTTTTCAAGTACGTGTTACAAGCTACCTAATCCACCTGTGGCAAGATTAAGGAGGGGGTCTTCTGCTAAGATCACAGTACATAGGAGTTATAATTAATCGTAGTAAATGTCAATAGTGATTCAATAATATGTTCCGTCTTTACACATTTATTTCGTTACACGTTGTTATTACTCAGATTCCAAGTTACGGGAACCTAGCTAAGAGTATACAAGCACTCACTAATATAAAAATACAAGCTGGGATGCCCAGCTTCGCTCAAGAAGTTGATATGATACAGTGTGGTTGTTGGAATAAAAGAACAAACTTTAAAGTATAAGAGGTAAAAATATTTTATGAAAACATAACTATTTACAATATTTGTACATAAACAACATTTTTTATTTTGTTATCCGGGGTATATATGTACAATTTTTTCGAATTTCCTATTCGAGAGCAAGCTACATATGATTGGCCATGAGAGAAACAGAAGTCTTTGAGGCTGATGCCACAATGTTTTAAAGTTTCTTGTAAAACTGTAGGCTAATTTGATTGGAAATTGCAGCCGTTTAAACTGGAATGGCAATTCGGTAATCAGTGGTATTCTGGGTATAAACAGTGTGTGACCTTTGTACTTTTCAGGCATCATTTCGACATCGATGATATTATTCGATACCTGTTTGTCGATCATCCTTGTTGCATTCCACAGATTCGGTGAGTTGAGATTTTCGAGTAATATGGCCGGAGATAGAGTGTTTAGTCGAAGGCTGTGTAATGGCTTTCCCGCAAAGAGTTTATAAATTCTATGTGGAATACTATCTTTCGATAGTTCATCTCGCATTTTTTGTCGCAATCTTTGTATCTGTGGTCACAGACGTGATTTTTTTTTCAAGCAAGCACTGATCTCGTCTGCTAGTGTTGACTTGAGGATAGCTGCAAGTTTATGTCAAAAATTTCTTGAGAGTATGAGTGGAGCTCCTCCCATCACTTCAGAGTTTCCTAGTAAGTCTTGTAATGTTCTGTTCATGGCTTCGAGTAATTTCTTATGTGTCATTGTGCATTTGTCCCAGAAGATAATTTTTGCTTACTTCAGAAGTTCACCCCGTCCAGTTGGTCTTGAGGTTTTACATCAATGAATTGTTGTTCGGCTATATTCAACGGTAGTTGTAGGGCGGAATGGGCAGTTCGTCCTCCATCTTAAGTGTGGCTGGAATACCGGATGATGGCAGTGCAAGTGCGATGTGTATTTCTGCCAATGATCGATCTAATAGAAACGTTTTTCCCGGTTCCACCTGGGGCCTCCAAGTGCATAAACTATGTGATTAAATGTATTCGGACACCCCAAAAACATGAGTCTTCCACATTAAGTGCGTTGTGCTGCCACCTACTGCCAGGTACTCCACATCAGCGACCTCAATAGCAACTAGACATCGTGAGAGAGCAGAATGTGAAGCTCTGCGAAACTCACGGGCTTCGAACGTGGTCAGGTGATTGGGTGTGACTTGTGTTATATGTCTGTACGCGGATTTCCACACTCCTAAACATTCCTAGGTCCACTATTTCAGATGTGATAGTTAAGTGGGGACGAGAAGGGACACGTGCAGCACACAAGCGTACGGGCGGACCTCGTCTGCTGACTGACAGAGACCGCCAACAGTTGAAGAGGATCGTAATGTGCAATAGGCAAGCATCTATCCGGACCATCACACAGAAATTCCAAACTGCATTAGGATCCACTGCAATTACTACGGCAGTTATGCGGGAGGTTAGAAAACTTTGATTTCATGGTCGAGCGGCTGCTCTTAAGTCATACCTCACGCCGGTAAATGCCGAACGACGAATCGCTTGGTGTGAAGAGCGTAAACATTGGACTCTTGAACAGTGAAGAAACGTTGTTGTCGTTTTGCGTGGTACTATCACAGCACAGGCCTACATTGGTGTTTTAAACACCTATTTGCTTCCCACTGTTGAAGACCAATTCAGGGAGGCGAATGCATCTTTCAATGCGATCGAGCACCTGTTCATAATACACGGCCTGTAGCGGAGTGATTACACGTCAATAACATCCCTGTAATGGACCGGCCTGCACAGAGTCCTGACCTGAATACCCTTGGGATGTTTTGGAACGCCGACTTCGTCCCAGGCCTCACCGACCGACATCGATACCTCTCCTCAGCACAGCACTCAGTGAAGAATGGACTGCCTTTCCCCAAGAAATCTTCCAGCACCTGATTGGACGTATGCGTGCGAGAGTGGAGGCTGTCATCAAGGCTATCGGTGGGCCAACACCATACTGAATTTCAGCATTACCGATTGAAGTCGCCACGGACATGCAAGCGTTTTCAGTCGGGTGTCCGGATACTTTTGATCACATAGTGTACTCGCAGCTGTGCCACTGTTGTTGTAGATTCGCTCCATAACACTATAAATATAATTTTGATTGTCGGTTAGGAGTGGTTTGATGTGAGCAATGTACAGAAGTAGATCGTTGATATAGCAGCTTTTTTCATTTTAATTTCCACTTTTTGCACACTGATAGTATCTTTTCATGGTGCTTATGTAATAAGTTGTACTGTGGTCTGGTTTTTTATTGCTAAACATTTATCTTCTGGGCGAATGAGTGTTTCATTGGAGATTTCGCCGTTGAGTTCGACTACCAATTTAGAATGAACTTTTCGTATCTGGTACAGTACATCACTCATAGTCTCTTTGAAGCAATCCCATAGCTGTTTTGGATTCGATGGATTACATGTTGTTAGAATTATGGCTCATAAGTCTCTCATTAGTTGAGCGGAGGCCGTTAGTTTAGCTGTTGTAATTCCCAGTGTTTCTCTTTTTCCTGTAATCCTAAACGTTTGCATGCTTCCATGTACGTCTTGAGATCTATGAAACTTGTTGGCCGCCGTATTTCTTGTAGCAGCTTCCGGAGGCAAAATCATTCGGCGTTGTTCATATGTACGGCGTAGACTCGGCTAGTGCGCAAGTTTTCATGATTATTGTATTATCTTCTACTGGAATTAGTTGTTTTTGTAGCTGAAAATATTTTCTTGCTGTGTTCCGCGTGCAATAGGTAGGAACGACACCTACAGCTATGTTTTCGCGAATGACTCCTCCTGGCACAGATAGTAAAATACTGTTAATCTTGTATTCCGAGGTGATTGGCTTGCAATTTTTTTTTTTTTAGCAGTGCCCTTTGTGAAGTAAACTCTTTGCCCATTCTGCTAAATGGTTTGCACTTAGTTCATTCTCGTGGGTGGGAAAACCGAAAAGCCGCCACACTGCTTCGTTACTGTCGCTGTGTCTTCCCATTTGTTACTTGACTGTGTCGTCGTATGTGTTTTGTTGTTTGCTGTCTTCGGCTGTTTAAAACACTGCCACGTCACTGCCTTTGTTCACATACTTACATACTTATTGGATTTCACTGAATTGCAGTATTCTACGTTTATGTGTGACTGGAACATTTTGGAAAGTAGTGTGATGTACGGTACTACTCATTAGTTTTATGTTTCCAGTCCGTCGCTGCCTCGGATTCAAATTTTCGCTGCGAGCCGCAATTTTTGGGTTATTGTATTGTCTGCTGTATTTGTAACAACCATCAGCTCCGGTTTGTGTGTCATCATACATCACTCACACATGACGAATTGGGGCTCAATGGTCCGCATCGTCCGTGAATCATGTTTATCACTGCTATGTCGTACATTTGCGGATCTTTTTGTGGATAGGGATATTGAGCTTGGATGAGACTGTGGATATCCGGGGGAGGAGAATTCCTTTTCCCAACAAAATACTCTTTTGGTTTATTTTGGAATACGGTCGACCTGTTTTTAAATGACTTTTCAGACGCAGAGACCGCAATGAGTTGTTGTCGAGGACATTACAAAACACAACATGCTGTGGATGCCGGACATCGTCTTTTTCAATAAATGTGAATCCATCGATAATTCATTCTTCTCCTAGTGGACTTTTCGCTCAAAGCACAAAACCAATAAAAACACTAGTTATTTCTATAGAGCACAATAGGCATAATACAGAGTTAAGAACGAAGAAAGCAGACGCAAAAATGTGCTGGCAGTAACAAGTTGGTGACTAGAGACGCAAAGATGATGCTTCCAACCCTACATAAATGCACTCGCTCGCTGTAATTAGAACATTAGACTTCTGAATTGTCTGATCGAATGTTTCTGCCATTCTCTGAGATGTCCGTGCGCTCTGCCACCTATAAAGCTGCCACGCCCGACCCCACCCCCCAGTAGCGGAGGAGGGGGGGGGGGGGGGGGGTGTCGCGCCGCCTAAATTGGGAACCGCTGGTCTGTATAGATAACACACCCTAATCCTAGATGATAAAATAGAAATGATGACGGAAATTTGTTGGGTAGGCGTCTTATGACTCCTCAATCATCTTCCAAATTGCCACATCGATCTATCTATAGCCTAACAGAATGAAAATACGTCATATCTTCTGTCAACAATTTTTTCATGGAGGAATGCATAATCAAATTATAATGCTGCTCATGAAACGCCTACGTTTGGTGTCACAGAACGTTTTTCAAATTGCTTGTTAGAACAATTTTATCCGTCAAATAAGTTGTGTATTAACGTTACGCATTGTCTCTGAAACTGCCATCTCGTTCAGTATATAACTCTTGATTTGTTAATCCTGGGAACTTGGGATAATTACGATAGCATCAAAATCTGAGACACATACAAGCTCTGAGACCATCCTAGTCTCAGGGAGTGCGGCGTTTCTTTTCGAACAGCAAAGGAACCTCTGGCTGTTTCCCGCTAAGTTTTGTCAGTAGGCAGTGACCCAATAATTCTGTAGTGGCATCGAGACAGCATACGGGACTGAGATTTTCACTCTGCAGCGGAGTGTGCACTGATCCCCCAGGCTCTGGCTAAACCATGTCTCCACAATATCCTTTCTTTCAGGAGTGCTAGTCCTGCAGGGTTCGCACGAGAGCTTCTCTATAGGTTGGAAGGTAGAAGACGAGGTACTGGCAGAAGAAAAGTTGTGAGGACGGGCCATGAGTCGTGCTTGGGTAGCTCAGTTGGTAGAGCACTTGCCCACGAAAGGCAAAGGTCCCGAGTTCGAGTCTCGGTCCGGCACACAGTTTTAATCTGCCAGGAAGTTTCTTATCTAATTTCCATACTCCTCTTGCGATCGACGCACCGACTCGGAAGATGTTCTGAGGAAGTCCTCATCGTCAATGAGGTATCAACACAAGAATATACAGCAGTAAAACCTTTGAACGTACAGTAAGCTGATTCAGTTTTAAGAATCAAGCAACAAAGTCTTAAACTGCGAGAAATGTCAAAAACGTATTTTGGCGTGATACTCTAATCGAGGTATATTCCTTTTCCAGACAACGCTCTCAGTAGCTGCGAGGACACTTCGGTGTTTTATCAGACCCCAGACAAAGTTTGGTTAACAACACAACATTGCTGACCGCATGATTCTCTCTTCAAATATTCAAATACTATAAAAATAATAAAATTTCTTCTTCACACAGTCACGTAGCACAAACAACTGTATTATAAACAGCAACTGCCTAAGTTTCAGAGGAAAATAACATTTATTACACACTTTTCGGCTAAAGTACGCTTACGTTCTCGACAGATTTTCGTTGTGTGTTGTTGGGGGTTCGTTATCAGTGGTCGTAGCCGATTAGATGATAGTACACGACAGCTAATGAGACTCACTCAACGCTGTAGTTGTCATTATCACAAACGTTTTCCTGTTTTCCTGCGTATATTTCAAAATTTCCCAGGATGTTGTTAGATTGGGACCTAAGGATAGGTTGGTACCTACGAGCATAGCTTAAATCAGAATTTTAAGTCTTGGCTGTCACAAATATTTGACTATTGTTCCGAAACGTGTTGCAGTTTTAGAGGTTGTCGTTAGGCAGTGGCCTAAGCGTGCAGCTTAAATAGCTACGAGTGGAAGAAAGTATCATCTAATTTCATTTACGGATCATGGGAAATTAAGAATGAAAGTCTTTTTGGCTATCCATATTTGTATTTGTGTCATGATTCTCCATTATAATTCTCGCGAACCGATTACAACGACAGGACGAAATGGAAAACCTCCGCTTGCACTTAAGGCGCCCTTTTGCTCACATGTCTGTACAGCTGCTGCACCATGTAGCACGAAAAAAGCTACTTGCCTTTCAAGAAAATGTTTAGCTATATCCCTAATAAGTAGAGCGATACCTCTTTGCCACTTGTATATGAAATTAAACATCGTGTCTAGCTGTACAGAACACGAGGAGGTATATACAGCTTGCTGTATCAAAACGTCATATCTCTTTCCAATATCACATATTGCTACCAGATAGTATAGATACGACAACGTGCACGTACATTAACTCGTATAACTGGAAGTAACCAGAGGTTACAACAAAATGTAGCTGGTACGACTAAACGTGTGAACATAGCGATACACTTCTTACATGCATTGCTTAACCCAGGTAACAGCGGCAAGCAGTAGTAGCTAACAGTGTATTACGAAGGCAGATGGCCTTTGTGTAATCATGCTACTACTGAGAAAAAATGGCGACTGGTCACTTACCCCTGTTCCTCAGCTGCGCCTGGCGTGAAACTGTCTTCCTGTGTCTGTATCTGAAACTCTGAAGAGATCTAACAAACTCAGAAAGTTCGTATCCTCTGTTACAACTCTCTTAATATCACAAGGCACCAACGAAATAGCACGAGACGCTTCAACACGAGATCGATCGTTACGAAGCAGTATCGCAATGTTGCTGGGAAACGACCCGCTGACGTAGGTCGATATCCCATTGTTGAGAGCGTGACGTGGGACAAAGTTCATAGAGCGGCGATCGCTTCTGGCTGCACCACAATGCTCTACTGACAATACGTGACACGTCATTTAATTGTTATCTACGTGATTCTTCAGAATAATAACTAAAGCGTAAAATAGAAAGTATCAGTAAAAATGGAATTAATTTGTTCGGACACTATGAAAGCTAGTCTCTCATTTAGAAGTTCTCCCACAGATACATCTGTTTCCTTGCTTGTAACAGAAAGAAAACTACTGGTTTTGCATGTTTGTCTAGAGATAAGTTATGTGCTGTTGTAAATTCTTAGGCGGCCACGGTGGCCGAGCGGTTCTAGGCGCTTCAGTCCGGAACCGCACGACTGCTACCGTCGCAGGTTCGAATCCTTCCTCGGACATGTATGTTTGTGATGTTCTTAGGTTAGTTAGGTTTAAGTACACTCCTGGAAATTGAAATAAGAACACCGTGAATTCATTGTCCCAGGAAGGGGAAACTTTATTGACACATTCCTGGGGTCAGATACATCACATGATCACACTGACAGAACCACAGGCACATAGACACAGGCAACAGAGCATGCACAATGTCGGCACTAGTATAGTGTATATCCACCTTTCGCAGCAATGCAGGCTGCTATTCTCCCATGGAGACGATCGTAGAGATGCTGGATGTAGTCCTGTGGAACGGCTTGCCATGCCATTTCCACCTGGCGCCTCAGTTGGACCAGCGTTCGTGCTGGACGTGCAGACCGCGTGAGACGACGCTTCATCCAGTCCCAAACATGCTCAATGGGGGACAGATCCGGAGATCTTGCTGGCCAGGGTAGTTGACTTACACCTTCTAGAGTACGTTGGGTGGCACGGGATACATGCGGACTTGCATTGTACTGTTGGAACAGCAAGTTCACTTGCCGGTCTAGGAATGGTAGAACGACGGGTTCGATGACGGTTTGGATGTACCGTGCACTATTCAGTGTCCCCTCGACGATCACCAGAGGTGTACGGCCAGTGTAGGAGATCGCTCCCCACACCATGATGCCGGATGTTGGCCCTGTGTGCCTCGGTCGTATGCAGTCCTGATTGTGGCGCTCACCTGCACGGCGCCAAACACGCATACGACCATCATTGGCACCAGGGCAGAAGCGACTCTCATCGCTGAAGACGACACGTCTCCATTCGTCCCTCCATTCACGCCTGTCGCGACACCACTGGAGGCGGGCTGCACGATGTTGGGGCGTGAGCGGAAGACGGCCTAACGGTGTGCGGGACCGTAGCCCAGCTTCATGGAGACGGTTGCGAATGGTCCTCGCCGATACCCCAGGAGCAACAGTGTCCCTAATTTGCTGGGAAGTGGCGGTGCGGTCCCCTACGGCACTGCGGAGGATCCTACGGTCTTGGCGTGCATCCGTGCGTCGCTGCGGTCCGGTCCCAGGTCGACGGGCACGTGCACCTTCCGCCGACCACTGGCGACAACATCGATGTACTGTGGAGACCTCACGCCCCACGTGTTGAGCAATTCGGCGGTACGTCCACCCGGCCTCCCGCATGCCCACTACACGCCCTCGCTCAAAGTCCGTCAACTGCACATACGGTTCACGTCCACGCTGTCGTGGCATGCTACCAGTGTTAAAGACTGCGATGGAGCTCCGTATGCCACGGCAAACTGTCTGACACTGACGGCGGCGGTGCACAAATGCTGCGCAGCTAGCGCCATTCGACGGCCAACACCGCGGTTCCTGGTGTGTCCGCTGTGCCGTGCGTGTGATCATTGCTTGTACAGCCCTCTCGCAGTGTCCGGAGCAAGTATGGTGTTAATGTGTTCTTTTTACCATTTCCAGGAGTGTAGTTCTAAGATCTAGGGCACTGATGATCTCAGATATTAAGTCCCATAGTTCTCAGGGCCACTTGAACCATTTTTGTAAGTTAATACATTGGAGAAAAACTACATGCCTATATATGAATGTTTAAGTAATAACTACGAAGCTAGCAACTTCTATATCACTAAAATATTTCCAGTAATACTGGGAGAATAGCTCAGAGCAGTTTAATTGCTGCTGTCTAATAAGTGACCTACAGCGTACCCTTACTTTTCGAAGAGTACAGCACGTTGTTTTAGCTGTACTTCACTCTGCGAAGACATACATTTCAATTTAGCACTAGAATAGTATGGTAATTTGTACACCTTAAGCGTATTCATGAAGCCTACTTTATTGCATGTTGTAATTACAAACCAGTAGTGGCGCCCATGAAAGTATCAGCACGCTGTCTTCAGAAGATTTGAACACCAGGCGTCGAATATAGCACTGAAGATAGTGCTCAGACTGAACACGTTAAGGACTTTAATCAGTAAGTTGTACAGTTTGTAAGTAGAACATGTAAAGAAGTCGGCTTCATGAAGACGTTCAAGGTGTGCAAATTACCTTATTACTCTAGTGAACGGAAAACTTGGTTAATTGCCTTATTCAAAATCAGAAGGAGAATATAAAACCGAAAATAGTTAAAAATAGAAGTAAAATATTCACCGCCCCATATTGTAGAAAAATTTCAGACAACTAAACGAAAATATAGTTTAAAAATTTCGATCAGTACCTCGGTATGTTTACCAAAATAAGATAGGGTGAATTTTAACTTTTTCCTTTTTTCTTGTGAATAACTCAGAATTCAAAATGAAAACATTTAGTAAAATATAATTTCAAACCTTTATGCGAGAAACAAGAAGATTAAATCAGAAAAAGCAAGAGCACATTATGTATGGTGAACACAGTGCTACACGAGGTATATCTTACAAATTGGGAAAACATTCAAAATGTATAGTGCCCGCAAAAGGAAAGGGAAGCACTTCGAAGTGGAGCAGGAAACAAAAAGAAATTTCTCGAGTTGAGAGGGTACGAATCAGTGATTACAAAATCGAATCAAATTTGCAAAAGACATTTCAGTACTAACCCATTTAGGAGTGTGACGTTCCACCACCTCTTACCTGAATGCCTGCACTTATTCGGCTGGGACTTTAAGGAGACTGCAGTGGCAGTGAGAATCTGAATCAGGGAGGGAGGTCTGCCGGTGCAGCCCACGCAGTTGTGTCAAATGATGTGGCTGACGCAGCTGCCTAGTATGCGGGATACCTGTGTTCGATTCCCCGCCATGTTACAAATTTTCACTCGCCGCTTCAGTCTGTATAAATGTAATTGTTATTATTCACAATATGCACCTTTTCTACATTGGCATAAAATTACTAAGTCGATCTGTTGACTGCTCAGCGGTGATATGTTTTATATATACACACACATCATCACACAATGATCCAACTTTTCTACAATATCATCAGGATAAATATTTCCTTTACGTTTTGAAATCTGCCTTAATTGTATTTAAGGCCACAGATGCAATAACATAAATATGTATTTCTTCAGTAAGATCTGCCTCCATAGATTTTATGCTGTGAGCGTCAACACATTCTGTGATACCGACTGAATATGTGAACTGATGTACTCTTCTAATTTCATTATATTTAAGCTATTCACACGTAAATATGCCATAAAGTCATGGGATGCCTATCCACCGCAGTTGCTAGTGCACAGTTTTAATCATACAAATTCCGAATGCTTTAGATAAATGAATGTATGCCCTGAAGTTAACTGAAACTAAGCTTCACCATACATATGAAATATCGAAAGCTTACGCCTAAACATATGAACATCAAAACGAGTGTAAGATGTCTTATAATCCATCACCATTTTCTTCTGCGTATACTGCCTGATTCTACCAAAGTGGTCCCATTCATGCCATGAATACTTCACTGAAGCACCAACATGTTGAACGTTTTCTACGTCTACAGCTACCCCAAAGTCACTGTCTGATGCTATATCCACATTCATCCCACTAGCCATTTCATGCTGTGAGATGAAGGAATGTAGAACATGCCTCAACGAACTGAGGTAGCTCCTTGCTGGTACAAAATAACTAAATGGTAACAGATCTGATATATCTAGAAGGTTGTCTGCAGACCCCTGCTGCTGAGCCAGCATGGATGATGGTATAGTGACCACATCAGTCAACATTGCTATTTGTAACTGTTACTTCTCTCAATTTCGTTAATGTTTAGTTTGTATGTGTGCAGGGCGAAGACTGTAATGCGTTTTTCACAGCACTATGATGAGAATGTCTACCAACAGCAAATGTTTATTGTATTGACGTTACCTCACATTTGTAGCAAAAGCCTCTGGGTAAAGAACACGATGTAAACACTTTTGCTCGCAAAGTCTTGTGGCCATAACTTCTAAATTTTGTCTTACTTGCAGTCCACTTGGAAGCTCTTTCAAAGTATACTATTTGGTGTGTTCTGTGTTACAGATCCCAATGGCCATGGGTAGACTGTGAAAGTGAATCTAGCAACGACATGCAACACACAAGTGTTTTACTTGTGTTTACTCTACACACCAAAACGCATGTTATGGAAGGAAGTTTAGAGCACTATGTTTGTTAAATTATCAGCTCCAACGGCTTTAAAACACGAGACGTCACTCCCATGATGAAGTACAGAAATAAAAAAATGGTAATATTAACTTTGTAACTTATCCTAGCGTGAGGGGTCACCATAATGTATGGATGACTTTGGTATGGTTTTAAGGAGAAATAAGACGCGTGTTTTTACAAAATAATATGAGAAGTATAGACTTTGGTAGATACATACATACACAACTGTGCAGTAAAATCATTCATCTGCTGCAAGAAGTGATAGCATAACCTATATAACAGTGTTTTGCCTTACACGTTAAATAACTGAAACTATAGACAGAGAGATAACACACCTAGGGAAAAAACAATACAACGAAAAATAATTGATGTAGAGTAATGTTTAAGTGATTAACACTGAAATATCACAAGTTAATGTTGGTACTTTGTAACCAGTGTAGAAGCCAGAATGTTGATTGCAAGCATTCAAACATAAATACAGTGTGTTGTACAGGTGCCAGATGTCAATTTGTGGAATGTTGTTCCATGCCTGTTGCACATGGTCGGTCAGTACAAGGATGACTAATGATGTTTGTGGATGACGATGGAGTTGTCATCCAATAATGTCCCATATGTCGCCGATTGGAGGCAGATCTGGTGATCGAGCAGCTCAAGGTAACTTATTGGCACTTTGTAGAGCATATTGGTTTACAACGGCTGTATGTGAGAGAGCGTCATCCTGCTGGAAAGTACCGCCTGAAATACTGTTCATGAATGACAGCAAAACAGGTAGAATCACTAGAATGATTTACAAAGCAGTAGTCAGGACGCATGGAATAACCGTGAGAGTGCTGTCGTACTAAATCTCAATCCAGACCATAACTCAGGTGTAGGTCACGCGTATCCAGGCTGCAGACAGGTTATTTGTACTCTCCAACTTCTAACCAACACACGGCCATCACCTGCACCGAGGCCGAACACGTTTTCATCAACTATCACAACAGACCTTCCTTCCCCCTCCCAGCCCTCTGATGAGTTCTCGCTTCACTCCACTAAACCGAAAGTGGCGGTGGTTATGGGTCAGTGAAATGCACGCTATATGTCGTCTGGCTTGCAGCTGGCCATGAAGTAACGGATTTTTTCTGTTTATTTGTGTCAGTACGATGTCCGCTGCTGCTCATATAACTGCTGCAGATGCAGTACGATGCGCCAGGGCGCACGCCAAACACCATGGGCTTCCATCTCGGTAGTGCCACGTGGCCGTCTGGAGCGCAGTCTTGTTACGACCGCACATTTTAGTGACCGTCGCTGCCAGCAGACATGTACAATAGCTACATTCCTATCAAGTCTTTCTGGAGTGTCGCAGAAGGAACATCCAGCTTCATGTAGCCCTGTTACACTACCATGTTCTAACTCAGTGAGTTGTTGATAATGGCTTCTTTGTCGCCTTAAATGTATTCTTGATTAACATCAACTCACCACATGCAATCCCAAAGGTAATTAACGCTCACGACCCATACAGCGTGTATTTAAAGCAAAACTGATTTGCATGTTCATAGTGGCGCCACTAGCGGCATTCTTACGCGGCTGGAGTGAAGTCTGAACAGGCATCATATTTCAAGTCTAGAAACACGCCTACCAATTTTGGTTGTCGCACAACTCCTTCTTCGTGTTGCGATTCTTTTCTGTCGGTGTATATACACTCCTGGAAATGGAAAAAAGAACACATTGACACCGGTGTGTCAGACCCACCATACTTGCTCCAGACACTGCGAGAGGGCTGTACAAGCAATGATCACACGCACGGCACAGCGGACACACCAGGAACCGCGGTGTTGGCCGTCGAATGGCGCTAGCTGCGCAGCATTTGTGCACCGCCGCCGTCAGTGTCAACCAGATTGCCGTGGCATACGGAGCTCCATCGCAGTCTTTAATACTGGTAGCATGCCGCGACAGCGTGGACGTGAACCGTATGTGCAGTTGACGGACTTTGAGCGAGGGCGTATAGTGGGCATGCGGGAGGCCGGGTGGACGTACCGCCGAATTGCTCAACACGTGGGGCGTGAGGTCTCCACAGTACATCGATGTTGTCGCCAATGGTTGGCGGAAGGTGCACGTGCCAGTCGACCTGGGACCGGACCGCAGCGACGCACGGATGCACGCCAAGACCGTAGGATCCTACGCAGTGCCGTAGGGGACCGCACCGCCACTTCCCAGCAAATTAGGGACACTGTTGCTCCTGGGGTATGGGCGAGGACCATTCGCAACCGTCTCCATGAAGCTGGGCTACGGTCCCGCACACCGTTAGGCCGTCTTCCGCTCACGCCCCAACATTGTGCAGCCCGCCTCCAGTGGTGTCGCGACAGGCGTGAATGGAGGGACGAATGCAGACGTGTCGTCTTTAGCGATGAGAGTCGCTTCTGCCTTGGTGCCAATGATGGTCGTATGCGTGTTTGGCGCCGTGCAAGTGAGCGCCACAATCAGGACTGCATAAGACCGAGGCACACAGGGCCAACACCCGGCATCATGGTGTGGGGAGCGATCTCCTACACTGGCCGTATACCTCTGGTGATCGTCGAGGGGACACTGAATAGTGCACGGTACATTCAAACCGTCTTCGAACCCATCGTTCTACCATTCCTAGACCGGCAAGGGAACTTGCTGTTCCAACAGGACAATGCAAGTCCGCATGTATCCCGTGCCACCCAACGTGCTCTAGAAGGTGTAAGTCAACTACGCTGGCAGCGAGATCTCCGGATCTGTCCCCCATTGAGCATGTTTAGGACTAGATGAAGCGTCGTCTCACGCGGTCTGCACGTCCAGCACGAACGCTGGTCCAACTGAGGCGCCAGGTGGAAATGGCATGGCTAGCCGTTCCACAGGACTACGTCCAGCATCTCTGCGATCGTCTCCATGGGAGAATAGCAGCCTGCATTGCTGCGAAAGATGGATATACACTGTACTAGTGCCGACATTGTGCATGCTCTGTTGCCTGTGTCTATGTGCCTGTGGTTGTGTCAGTGTGATCATGTGATGTATCTGACCCCAGGAATGTGTCAATAAAGTTTCCCCTTCCTGGGACAATGAATTCACGGTGTTCTTATTTCAATTTCCAGGAGTGTATTTATATACCACACACACTTAAAAAAATGTGTAGCCTGTGTCCATCTGAACCTTTATCAGAGTATTGAGTAAAAATCTGAAGTTAATTGGTTAACTACTTTCCGAGATTTTTGGAAATAACGTTATGAAAGATTTGACTTTACATAGCAGTGTAAATGACATCACAGTATACCATGCAAATTGACGCTATGATGTAAGGCAGTTTGAAAATTTACTGTGTTACTGTGGCATGCATGAGTTACGTAAAGTATGGTGTACTTTGCAAAATTCTGAAAAAATTGTCCATTAATGTGGAATACACAACGATATGCATTACAAAGCATGACTATGTTTCTAAACGGGATTCTTACGAGTTATTAGATGTTTTTGCAAATATGATGGAAAATGTTAGTCTATCCAACCCTCTAGGCGAAATGTGTACTTATATCACCTCGGTAAGAGTAGCCTGGAGGGAACACCCAGTAGTTTCCTTTGAACATCGGCAGGCGTGGTGCAGTGCGATTCCAGAGGCGAAACCGTCACGTTCCCACACACGTGAACCATGCCTTATCAGCAGTGGTCATATCTCGATTTCGCCTGTTTCCATCACTGGCGGCGGGGTATGTCTACTGCGCTAGAGGGCGGTTACGGCACCTTCTCGCGCACGCGCTGTTGGTCTTCTGCGGCCTATATAGGGGCCCCCGCTTGCGCTGGGAAGTCAGTTCCGGCGAGATCGAGCACCAGCACTCTCACCTGAAGATGGCAGCCAGTTGGACCGCGGAAATATTGTGTCATGAAGACGTTATGATCCGGCTGCATACCCGAGAAGAATATTATCAATTATTACGCCGAGCAAGCCTTCGTAGTCACGTCTTTCACCTTGCTTTAGTGTGAGGACTCCCCCAAAGTAGGTCTAAGTATCTGTGGCGGGCTTCAATAGACATTGGCAGAGCCTTGCAGAAGGAAAAATAAGAAGACAAGGTCTAGATCAAACAGAGCCGCCCGCATCTCGTGGTCGTGCGGTAGCGTTCTCGCTACCCAGGCCCGGGTTCCCGGGTTCGATTCCCGGCGGGGTCAGGGATTTTTCTCTGCCTCGTGATGGCTGGGTGTTGTGTGATCTCCTTAGGTTAGTTAGGTTTAAGTAGTTCTAAGTTCTAGGGGACTGATGACCATAGATGTTAAGTCCCATACTGCTCAGAGCCATTTTTTTCAAACAGAGCCAGGAAGAAAGCATGATAGTTATAGTCTTACACGGTGGTGCGAAAAGATTTCGAGGAGGATTGTTATTTGTGCGATGCAATACATTCTGGTCGACTGTACATGCCAGATCAGACAGTGGATCGTGTGACAGGTGACAAAAGTCATGGGATACCTCCTAATATCCTGTCTGATCTCCTTCTGCCAACCTGGCTTGGCAAGGACTCAACAAGTGGTTGGAAGTCCCCCGCAGAAATATTGTGCCATTTTGTCTCTATAACCGTCCGTAATTCCATGTGTGTTGTCAGTGTAGGATTTTGTGCACGAACTGGCCTCTCGATTGTGTCCCATAAATATTCGATGGGATTCATGGCAGTCAAATCATTCGCTCGAATTGTCCAGAATGTCCTTCAGAGAAATCGCGATCAACTGTGAACTGGTAAGAAGCCGCATTGTGATACACAAAAATTCATCCTTGTTGGGCTTATGATGTGTGGTCTTTCCCACTCGTCGCTAAGAGGATGCCTAAGGGATGCAGCGTTCTCAGAATGCTGTACAACAATTCAAACAAATAACATTAATAGTTTTTTTCTGTAAAGCAATTGACAATACTTAACTTTGGAGATACATAAGTGTCACAAGTAACATGCAAACAGTAATAGTCGAAGTCCAGACAAGTAACTGATAAGGACCACAACTCGTAGCACGCTCCGCGACTACGTTCCACTGATGTCAGTAGTCTGAGACGGTCTGAGACTCGAGGCTGTGAAGAGTGGCGCTGATATTCTATTGTTTCAGGTGTCCCTCCTGGCGCGGCGCAGTTCAGGTTTGCGCAGCATTGGCCGACGTTTCCTCACCGCCTTACCGCCTTCTCTGGTCTTCCGTTCGCCTTCGTTCCGGCGCTTGAGGTTACGCCACAACCCCCCGCCCCCTAAAGCGACGGACCGCCGTCGCGTATGGAGTGCGACCGCGGCGCGGGATGCAGGGGCCATCCGGCCTGCGCTCTCGAGGAAACGTCACCCAGAAAACGATCAGAGGCTACGCGTCCACCTCCTGATGCCATGAACCAGATGAAGGCGGCGACTGCTGCGGTGTGGGCGGGCCCAGCTCCATCGGTAGGACGAGAGGAGGGGAGGAGGCGAAGGCTCCGCCTCTATGGGGTCGTCCCGCTGTGTCGTCATGTCACTCTCTGGCAGCTGCTGTGGCCGCGCTGTCCCCTGGACCCGTGAATCTAGGGGAAGAAAGACTGAAAGATCATCGTGTACCTTACAGAGGCGTTGACTTTGATGGCAGCGCTCCAAGCCATCGGGACCTGAAATAAGGTACATGCAAGCGCCAAGTCGATGGACAATCTCGCCTCGCACCACCGTCTGCTGCCGCTAAAAGACAATATCATGTGGCCTTTCATTGGCGCCGGATGCTGAGAAGGGTGGAGCAGGTGGAGCAGTGTCCGATGACGGTGGCCGTGAAGCAGTTCCACCGGCGATGGTCCATCTCTTGGGTGCGAACGAGAAGAGGCGAGGAACAGTTGCAATGCTTCATCCCTGGTGTGTGCGCAGCGAAGTTTGGCCATTTGCTGCTTGAATGTTCTGTCAAAACGTTCCGCTTCGCCGTTTGACTGTGGGTGGAAAGGTGCACTAGTTAGATGCTGTAAGCTATTGTCCTCACAGAAAGTTTCAAATTCATTTGACGTGAACTGAGGGCCTTTGTCGGACAATATTACTTCATGTAATCCTTCTAAGCAAAAAATCAGTGATACCACCTGAATTGTGTTACACGACTTTGTCGAGTCAATTGGCACAGCTAAATTAAACTTGCTCTATGAGTCAACCACAATCAACCAGCGAGTGTTCCAAAAACGGCCCGCAAAGTCTATGTGCACACGTTGTCATGGCGATTGCGATTTAGGCCAAGCAGAGAATTTTTGTGGCGGAGCGGACTGCGTGACACTGTGACGTCATCTGTTCTATTTGGGCTTCCATACCCTGCCAAGTACAGTGTCGACGCCCTAATTGTTTCGTACGAAGAATCCCCCATTGTCTTTGGTGAAGTAACTGCAACACTTATTTTTGCAAAGCTCTAGGGATCAACACACGGTACTGTCTACTGTCATTTTGAACAAGAATCACACTTTTCTGTACAGCGAGGCAATGTCTACGTGCAAAGCATCGGCGCACGACAGAGTTTTTTTACGCTATTCAATGAGTGAGGCCAAGAACTGTGAATATATTTGAGCAAAACGTTCAAATCTTGGTAAGCGTCCGTTACCTGCGCAATTTTTTTATACTTCAGCGGAAAATACTTAAGCAATTCAGAATCCTGGGCATACATGTGACAACAAGTTGCAGCAGAAGCGTGAAAGCCTCTGCCAGAGGCAATCGGAAGACGTGAAAGTGCGTCGGCTTTACCATGTTGAGCTGTCCAACGATACACAATCTCGTGCTGGTATTGAGGCAACAACAAAGCCCATTTTTGTAATTATTGGGCCGTTTGTACAGAAACCGCTTTCGTCAGATGAAACAAGGAGTGCAAGGCTTGTGATGCGTTACTAAATAGAATTTTCTGCCATACAAATAGTTGTGGAATTTGGTGATACCATACACAATAGCCAATGCCTCTTTTTCAATTTGTGAATAGTTAACTGAGCTTTGGACAACACTTTTGATGCGAAACCAATAGGTCTGTCTTTATCACTAGTTCTGTGCGAAAGTACTGTACCGACACCATAAGAGGAAGGGTCAACTTGCAAATACTACCGGTATTTCAGGATCAGAGTGAACAAAGCGGCTATCACTGAGCAATCAATCTTTAAGTTTTAGAAAAGCTACTTGGCACTCATCTGTCCAGACAAAGGGGACATTCTTGTGACGCAAGCGATGCTATGGAGCCGCGATTTGTGCTGTATTCGGTATGAAGCGAATATAAAATAGTTCATTTTCCCTAAACCTGACCGCATTTCTGTGATATTACGAGGAAGTGGCAAATCTAGTATGGCTAAAAACTGTGACTGCAGAGGATTTACAACTTGACTGTTTATGACGTGATCAAGATATTGCGAATCAGATTTTTAAAAAATCACCCTTGTACAGCCTGCACTTTAGTCCTTCATCAAATAAAACACGGAACAAAGCACACAAATTTGAAATGTTGTTCAGGTGTACGACCTGCTACGACAATATCGTCCAAATAGTTCTAACGGTTTGGCACTTGTGCAGTCAGCTGTTCCAAATAACGTTGGAAAACGCCGCGTGCGGAAGCACTTCCGAGAGGCAAACGCAAATATTTAAACAAGCCCAAATGAGTATTTACTGCATACAGTTTTGAGATCCTTCATCGAGCAGCTTTTGAAGATACGCGTCGCGCAAATCAATTTTTGAAAAGTAGCGTCCAGCGCCTGATTTGTCCATAAGATCCTCTGGGCGTGGCAATGGATAAGAATCAATGACTGCTTGTGAGAGGCGAAAGCGACCTGAAGGTCTGAGGAGCAAACCCAGTGGACCTATCCATTGACTAGCTGATATGGGCGCAATAACTCCGTTATGTTGAAAGTCTTTATGTTGAGCGGCGACTTTGTCCCGTAATGCAATGGGACAGTTATGGGCCCGCAAAATTTCGGCTGAGCTGTCCTTCAGCGTAACATGTACAACATAAGTGTGTCCTTTGCCTAAACCTTCAGAAAAGTGATCCGGAAATTCTTTGACCAAGCTAGCTACACTGTCTTTTGCATTGAATGCAGACACGGACAACACATTGTCCTGAATGTTAAAGCCCAACAAATATAAACAATCATGTCCCATTATAGTCTCACACTCGCGTGATTGTAGCAGTATAAAAGTCACTGTTAGTGTATGCGAGCGACAAATTGCAGGCAAAGTACTTGTTCGCCAACGGCCTTGCAGCAGTGGTAACACCGGTTCATGTCAGATCACCGAAATTAATCGCTGTCGGGTTAGGCTAGCACTTGAATAGGTGACCATCCGGTCTGCCGAGTGCTGTTGGCAAGCGGGGTGCACTCAGCCCTTGTGAGACAAACTGAGGAGCTACTAGAATTAGAAGGAGCGGCTCCCGTCTCGTAAACTGACATACGGGCGGGGGAGCGGTGTGCTGACCAGATTCCCCTCCGTATCAGCACCCGGTGACGCTTGTGGGCTGAGGATGACACGGTGGCCGGGCAGCACCGTTCGGCCTTCCGAAACCTGTTGGGACGGAGAGAGTCAAAGTACTTATTCCATTACAAGCCGTCAGTTCAGTTCTAGTTTTAGACATGCGTGGGGAGCTTAATAGTTCATATCTGTTACTATTGAGCAATGTGACAGAGGCACCCCCGTCCAACTGAAATTTCACACGTTTCCTACAAATAAGTAAATTAACAATAAATTTGTGATACTGACATATCAGCAATGAAACTGCCCGCTTCATAGGCGCAGGCTTGGAATATACTGCAATAATAACTTGGGCTTTGTGACTAGATTTTTGTGAGTTGTCCGAATTCTTATGCTTGTTCTGTTGCAAACATACGGATTGTACATGTCCTTTCCGTCCACAAGCGTAACACTGAGCTTGTCGAAAGAGGCAGTCTTGGAGTGTGTGTCGCATAGAACAGCGAGGGCACGACTTAATTCCGTTCGGCTGTGTAGCCGCCTGTCTAGCGAACTGCGTAAGCGGCGGGAAATGTCGTTTAATCGGCTTGGCACGCGCAAACCGCCGGTGCGGAATGGGCGATCGAACTAATGGACTCAACCGGGCTACTCAAATATATGAGCCGACAAGGCACCTGAATCGTACTGATCGAATATTTGTACTTCCTGCTGAAATGATGGATCGGATTGTTACAAAATTTGGTCTCTGATTTTGACATCAGATACATCGCATCACGCAACATAACATCTGATTAGCCGCCCGGAATGGCAACGTGGTTTGAGGCGCCATGTCACGGATCTCGCGTCCCCTTCCGCAGGAGGTTCGAGTCCCCCCTCGGGCATGGGTGTTTTTCTTAGCATAAGTTAGTTTCAGTTAGTTGAAGTAGTGTGCAAATCTAGGGACCGATGACCTCAGCAGTTTGGTCCCATGGGGATTCACACCTCCACCCACCCACCCACCCACCCACCCACCCACACACACACACACACACACACACACACACACACACACACACCTGAATATCTGATTACAAAGCACCGCAGGCATATGTGAATTTGCAGTCATCCCCCTGCAAATCTGTTACCCACTCGCGATAAGGTTGTTCTGACCATTTTTTAAATTAAAGAATTGATACGTAGCTGCTGCCACATTCAGTTGTTGGTCTAATAGTTTGTTAGTGCGTCTGTCACTGCCTCGTAAGCAGGTTCACTCGGAGTGGCGTTAGGAAAGAGTTGTTGAATTAATCTGAGCACTGCACTTCTTACCGTGGATAAAAGATATGGAAGTTTTACAATACCTAGGATGTTCTAGGCGAATAAATGTGCCTCAAACTGTTGTAATCACTCGAGCCATTCTTCTTCTTGTTGACGAAATTGTCGAAAAGGTGGTATAGCTCCTGAAGGTGACGGTGCTTGTTTTGTCGTGCGCGCAACGTTGGCCAGAAGTTGCTGCACAGCGTCGAGCAGGGTGGCGCTTCTCTGCGCCTGGAACTGAAACGTCAGCATTACGTGTGTGGCATCTAACGCTTCCGGCTCAGGCGCCTGAGCGAGGGCCAGGACAGGATTGGTGGGCATGTTGGAAGACACAAACGCAACAAACAGACAAAAATAATGGCAAAAGGAAATAAATGTTCTGGGACGCCTACCTGAAAACACTTATAAGCAAAAACGACAAGAAACTGTTGAAGCAAAGCGAGCGCCCCTGCAAAGTAAAGACTAGAGAGAAGTAAGGCGCCGGCGTAATATACACAAAAATGTCGGTGGCCGTTAGGCACGGGGATTGTTTCTAACACTTCGTCGCCAGTTGTGGGGTGTTTCCCACTCGTAGCAAATAGGGTAATTAAGGGACGCAGCATTCTCGAAATGCTATACAATTCCAACAAATAACATTAGTAGTTTTACACTCCTGGAAATTGAAATAAGAACACCGTGAATTCATTGTCCCAGGAAGGGGTAACTTTATTGACACATTCCTGAGGTCAGATACATCACATGATCACACTGACAGAACCACAGGCACATAGACACAGGCAACAGAGCATGCACAATGTCGACACTAGTACAGTGTATATCCACCTTTCGCAGGAATGCAGGCTGCTATTCTCCCATGGAGACGATAGTAGAGATGCTGGATGTAGTCCTGTGGAACGGCTTGCCATGCCAATTCCACCTGGCGCCTCAGTTGGACCAGCGTTCCTGCTGGACGTGCAGACCGCGTGAGACAACGCTTCATCCAGTCCAAAACATGCTCAATGGGGGACAGATCCGGAGATCTTGCTGGCCAGAGTAGTTGACTTACACCTTCTACAGCATGTTGGGTGGCACGGGGTACATGCGGACGTGCATTGTCCTGTTGGAACAGTAAGTTCCCTTGCCGGTCTAGGAATGGTAGAACGATGGGTTCGATGACGGATTGGATGTACCGTGCACTATTCAGTGTCCCCTCGACGATCACCAGAGGTGTACGGCCAGTGTAGGAGATCGCTCCCCACACCATGATGTCGGGTGTTGGCACTGTGTGCCTCGGTCGTATGCAGTCCTGATTGTGGCGCTCACCTGCACGGCGCCAAACACGCATACGACCATCATGGGCACCAAGGCAGAAGCGACTCTCATCGCTGAAGACGACACGTCTCCATTCGTCCCTCCATTCACGCCTGTCGCGACACCACTGGAGGCGGGCTGCACGATGTTGGGGCGTGAGCGGAAGACGGCCTAACGGTGTGCGGGACCGTAGCTCAGCTTCATGGAGACGGTTGCGAATGGTCCTCGCCGATACCGCAGGAGCAACAGTGTTCCTAATTTGCTGGGAAGTGGCGGTGCGGTCCCCTACGGCACTGCGTAGGATCCTACGGTCTTGGCGTGCATCCGTGCGTCGCTGCGGTCCGGTCCCAGGTCGACGGGCACGTGCACCTTCTGCCGACCACTGGCGACAACATCGATGTACTGTGGAAACCTCACGCCCCATGTGTTGAGCAATTCGGCGGTACGTCCACCCGGCCTCCCGCATGCCCACTATACGCCCTCGCTCAAAGTCCGTCAACTGCACATACGGTTCACGTCCACGCTGTCGCGGCTTGCTACCAGCGTTAAAGACTGCGATGGAGCTCCGTATGCCACGGCAAACTGGCTGACACTGACGGCGGCGGTGCACAAATGCTGCGCAGCTAGCGCCATTCGACGGCCAACACCGCGGTTCCTAGTGTGTCCGCTGTGCCGTGCGTGTGATCATTGCTTGTACAGCCCTCTCGCAGTGTCCGAAGCAAGTATGGTGGGTCTGACACACCGGTGTCAATGTGTTCTTTTTTCCATTTCCAGGAGTGTATATCTATAAAGCAATTGACACTACTACTTAACTTTGGAGATACTTCAGTGTCACAAGTAACATACAAACAGTAATAGGCGGCCGCTGTTGCCGAGCGGTTCTAGGAGCTTCAATCCGGAACCGCTGCTGCTGCTACGGTCGCAGGTTCGAATCCTGCCTCACGCATGGATGTGTGTGATGTCCCTAGGTTAGTTAGGTTTAAGTAGTTCTAAGTCTAGAGGACTGATGACCTCAGATGCTAAGTTCCATACTAGAGCTATTTCAACCATTATTGAAACAGTAATAGCCAAAGTCACGACAAATAACTGATAAGGATCACAACTATATGTTGTTGTAGCACGCTCCGCAAATACGTTCCACTGATGTCAGCACCATGAGGCGATCTGAGCCTCGAGGCTGGCAACATGGAAGCTGGTATTACCAGCGCGGCGCGGCTCAATTCCGCGCAGCATTGTCTGATGTTTCCTCACCGCCTTCTCTGGTCTTCCGTTCTACATCTAAATCTACATGGGTACTCTGCAATTCACAATTAAGTGCCTGGCAGAGGGTTCAACGAACAAATTTCATACTACTTCTCTACCATTCCGTTCTCGATTGGCGCGTGGCAAAAAGGATCACCTAAATCTTTCCGTTCAAGCTCTGATTTCCCTTATTTTATTATCATGATTATTTCTCCCTAGTTTGGTTGGTGTCAACAAAATATTTTCGCATTCGGAAGAGAAAGTTGATGATTGAAATTTCGTTAATAGATCTCACAGAAAAAAAAGCCTTTGTTTCAGTGACTGCCACCCCAACTCGCGTATCATATCAGTGACATTCTCACTCCTATCTCGGGATAACACGAAACGAGCTGCCCTTCCTTGCTATTTTTCGATGTCCCCCGTCAATCCTACCTGGTTAGGACCCCACACCGCGCAGGAATATTCAATTAGAGGACGGACAAGTGTAATGCAGGCTGTCACTTTGGTGGGTTTGTCGCATCTTCTAAGTGTTCTGCCAACAAAGCGCGGTCTTTGTTTCGCCTTCCCCACAATATTATCTATGCGGTATTTCCAATGTAAGTTGCTTGTAATTGTAATTCCTAGGTATTTAGTCGAATTGACAGCCCTTAGGTTTGTGCGAGTTGTCGTGTACCCAAAATTTATCGGATTTCTGTTAGTATCCATGTGGATGACCTCGCAATTTTCTTTGTATAGTGCTAATTGCCACTTTTCGCACGATACAGAAAGTCTCTCTAGATCATTTTGTAATTGGAATTGATCGTCTGATGTTTTTACTTGACGGTAAATTACGGCGCCATCTGCAAACAATCTGAGGGGTCTGCCCACATTATCACGTAGATCATTTATGTAAATCAGGAACAGCGGAGGGCCTTGACACTACCTTGCGGAAAGCCCGACATCACTTCTGTTCTACTCGATGATTTACAGTCTATCACTAAGAACTGTGACCTCTCTGAGAGGAAATCACGAATCCAGTCACACAACTGTGACGATACTTCATATGTACGCAATTTAATTAATAGTCGCTTGTGAGGAACGGTATCAAAAGCCTTCTCGAAATCTAGGTATATGGAACCGATCTGAGATCCCTTGTCGACAGCAGTCATTACTTCATGGGGATAAAGAGCTAGCTGTGTTGCACAAGAACGATATTTTCTGAATGCATGTTGGTTATGTCTCAATAAGTCATTGTCTTCAAAGTGATGCGTGATTTATCGAGTACAGTATATGCTCGAAAATCCTACTGCAAATTGAGTTCTGTGATATGGGTCTGTAATTCAGTGAGTTACTCCTGTTTCCTATCTTGAATATTGATGTGACTTGTGGTACTTTCCAGTCTTCGTTCCGTAGCTTGTGGCTACGCAACAACACATGAGGTGCGTGAATGGCTGAAAACGCTCTCTAAGTAGCCGAACTAACCAGAGGATCCAGTCCATTGCATGTAAACACAGCCCGCACTATTTTGGAGCCACCACCAGCTTCGACACTGCCTCGTTGAGATCATGGGTCCGTGGCTTAGTGGGGCCTGCGTCATACTCGAATCCTACCATCAGGTCTTACCAGCTAAAATCGGGACTCATCTGATCGGGCCATGGTTTTCTAGTCATCTAGGGTCCAAGCGATATGGTCACGAGTCCAGGAGAGATGCTGCGAGCGATGTCGTGCTGTTAGCAAAGTCTCTCGCGTCGGTCGCCTGCTGCTGGAGCCCGTTTGACGCAAATTTCGCCTTACTGTCCTAACGGTTACGTCCGTCGTACGTCCCACATTGATTTCAGCGAGTAGGTTTATGCAGCGGTGCTTGTCTGTTACCTCCGCCAGCTCTACCCAAACGCAGCTGCCCTCGGTCGTTAAGTGAAGGCTGTCGGCCACTGCATTGTCTGTGCTGAGAGGCAATGCCCGAAATGTGGTGTTCTCGGTACACTCTTGGCGCTGTGATTGTCGGAATATTGAAGTCCCTAGCAATTTCCGGCATGAAATGACTTTTCACATGGATCATCTGGTACAAATGACTGCTCCGCCAGTGCTCTGCCGTTTTATACCTGCATATGTGCTTATCGCTATCCCGTGACTTGCCATCTCAGTATAAAGCACCGTCTCTTGTTTTAGAATTGTGTGTTCAGTCCCAAAATTTTGTCCCAGTATTAGTGAGAGTATCTGACTGGGATCCTGGGGAGGAGAGAACCTTGGAGAAGCAGTAATTCTACATGGATACCGAAAGTAAGTCACCAAAGAGCAATGGGAACCTAAATAGCCAGGTCACAACAAGTAGCGATTACAGCCGTGTCGAGGCCGCTGACAGTAACGGAGGCGTGATAGCCCTCGTCGCAACCCGGCTGCGGAGCGTGGTGGCGTGCTGGGCAATAACGAGGGCGCTTGTTACGGCGCCGGGCAGCGGCGGCGGCGGCGTCCGCCCTCCCCCCCCCCCCCCCCCCCCACACTCTCTCCTCACCACTGGTCTCTCCCCCCCTCCATCCTCCCCCCCCCCTTGCCCACCAGTGATGCCTCCTAATTGTGGCGCGGCTGCTCCAGCGGGCGGTTAACGCCTCGGCCTCTGCCGCGGTCGCGGCCGCAGCCGCTGCCGCCCCTAACGAACCACTTGTGCCGCCTCAACCGCCTCCGCCGCCCCGGCCATCCTCCCCAGCGCCGGTTGCGACTGTACCGCCGCGCCTTGGCGCGCCTCGCCGTGTGTTTGCCAACAGCGACGTCGTTAGGCGCCAGGCCTTTAGCCGAGACGAGGGCCGCACCTGCTAGCCCACCCCCCTCCCTCTACCTCTTGCAACCTTGGCGCAGCGTGACGTCACAGTCGCGTCTTCCCTAATTACAGGTTCGCGACGCGGTCGCTGCTCGCAGGCTCAGGCTGTGCGACTGCTGGGAAACGGGGAGGGGCGAGGTATATTCTCGAGCGAAAAAGAAGCGTGTCTGAAAATTCCTGCAACAGTGGGTGTCGCCGCTTAATTAAGGGGTCGAGACCTTGCCCTATGCAGTATGTAAACTCTGCGCAGTTTAGACCCTTGCATCATTTACAACAGAATTAGGCGGAAAACGTAATAATTTAGTCTTTGTGTGTCTTATTGTTATTGGTGTTTATTCTTTGTCGCAGCCAGTGCCTTGGAGAGCGGCAGCATGTGCTCGCTCCGACGACCCTTAGCGTCACATGGTCACAGTGGGCAGGGAGTGCAGAGCGGCGGGCCGCAGCCTCGCCTACTTTACCACCTCAACCCACGTGGCCTCATCCCGTGCTCCCATCAGCGAGGTAAACCTGCCCGCACTATGACAACAAACCATATTTGCATCCTAAGCGCCAGTTATGCTCATGTTAATGTTTACTGCGAGCTTGTATTATTCTCGCTGTTTGAACCTTGGCTGGTTTACTCACACAAGTACGATGAACTTAAAAATGGCTCTGATCACTATAGGACTTAACTTCTGAGGTCATCAGTCACCTAGAACTTAGAACTACTTAAACCTAACCTAAGGACATCACACACATCCATGCCCGAGGCAGGATTCGAACCTGCGACAGAGTATGATGAACTTAGCTTATTTCCCTACTTGAGGTTATTTCCCGATTTGCAGTACTTCAATTTGTCCTTGGCGTTACTGTGGCCAACCAGAAGTCTGTGTTGCGTGCTGTACTTTCAGCCTGTACCGAAATTGTAACTAGCGTCCTTATTTAAATAAAGAGAATGGAAGCACTGCTTGAACATTCTTACATTCAGACTGAAATTGCCGAGCGGTTCTAGGCGCTTCAGGCTCTTCACATCTATGCCCAGGATTCTGAACTGGTTCAGTATTTTCCGCTGAACTATAAGAAAATTGCACGTTTTGCTCAAATATATTCGCACTTCTTGGCCTCACTCATTGAACAGCGTAAAAAAACTCTGTAGTGCGTCGATGCTTTGCACGTCGACATTGCCTCGCTGTACAGAAAGGTGTGATTCTTGTTCATAATGACAGTGGACAGTCCCTGTAAGTAGGCTATTTAGGTTTTATTATTGGTAACTCCACGTAGCGCTCTGTATGAAAATGACTGGCTGTGCTGTGTGCAGTCTGTGGCTAGTTTGCATTGTTGTCTGCCATTGTAGTGTTGGGAAGATGGATGTGAACAGCGCGTAGCGTTGCGCAGTTGGAGGTGAGCCGCCAGCAGTGCTGGAAGTGGGGAGAGAGATGGCGGATTTTTGAAATTTGTAAGACTGGATGTCATGAACTGCTATATATATTATGACTTTTGAACACTAGTAAGGTAAATACATTGTTTGTTCTCTATCAAAATCTTTCATTTGCTAACTACGCCTGTCAGTAGTTAGTGCCTTCAGTAGTTTGAATCTTTTATTTAGCTGGCAGTAGTGGCGCTCGCTGTATTGCAGTAGTTCGAGTAACGAAAATTTTTGTGAGGTAAGTGATTTGTGAAAGGTATAGGTTGATGTTAGTCAGGGCCATTCTTTTTTAGGGATTATTGAAAGTCAGATTGCGTTGCGCTAAAAAATATTGTGTGTCAGTTTAAGCACAGTCATGTATAATTTTTCTAGGGGACGTTTCATCCCTTGTGGTGATCCTTAGCCGGCCGGAGTGGCCGAGCGGTTCTAGGCGCTTCAGTCTGGAACCGCGCGACCGCTACGGTCGCAGATTCACATGCTGCCTGGGGCATGGATATGTGTCATGCCGTTAGGTTAGTTAGGTTTAAGTAATTCTACGTTTTAGGGGACTGATGACCTCAGATGTTAAGTCCCATAGTGCTCATAGCCATTTGAACCAGGCCGAAATCGCCTTGCTTGAAGAAAGGGAAATAACTGTGTTTCAGTCAGATCTGTTGAATATCGAACGGCAATAAAATTCTGTTTTTTTCGGTACCTGTTGTGACTTACTTTGTACGCTCTGTGCTTCCTTAGGATGGAGGAAACAATGCTGTTCATGAACACAGACATCAGATATTAATTTATCTTAAATGTAATATGAAATAGTAAAAATAATACATAACTTTCTTGCTGAAGTTTCAGCTTCAGCTGCTTACAGTAGATTTGGATTTAGAAATATTATGCAGATAGAAAAGATTTGTGAATTTGTCACTCTTCAACACAATGTATGCTCAGAAGATGTCGATCCCTGGCCACTATGAACGTCTGTCAACGTTCTTCAAGGGGCAAACACACAAAACGGTCTCAGTGCATGAATGTTCGAACTCAAGCACACCCGCCGTTGGAGCTCCGGAGAGGGGCTGCCTGCATCTCATTGCCAGCGGCGGCATCGTTCGTGGCAGCGTCCTCGTGCCGCATCTCTTCTGAACAGCATGAATCCTACAGGGCTGTCCATAAATATGTAAGAGTACCAAGGGGTGAAGATCACTTCTGAACAGCACGTTGCTAGATATCCCAGACATGCTCATTTTAGTTAATGTCTGGGGAGTATGATGGGCAGCGAAAGTGTTTAAACTCAAAAGAGTGTTCCTGGAACCACACTGTCGCAATGCTGGACGTGTGGGGTGTCGCATAGTCCTGATGAAATATACCAAGTTCGTCGGAATGCACGATGGACATGAATGGATGCAGGTGATCGGACAGGACACTTACGTACGTGCCATCTGTCATAGTCGTATCTAGACGTATTAGAGTCCCGTTCACTCCAACTGCACGTGCCCCACACCATTACATAGCCTCCACCAGCCTGAACAGTCCCTTGGTGATATGCTGGGTCCATGGATTCATGAAGTTGTCTCCATACTCGTACACATCCGTTCCGTACAGTTTCAAACGAGACTCGCCCGGTCAGGCAACACGTTTCCACTCATCGACAGTTCGATGTCGGTGTTAGCGATGCGTAGCTTTGTGTCTTGCAGTCATCAAGTGTACAAAAGTGGGCCTCCTGCTCCGAAAGCACTTATCTGTGATGTTTCATTGAATGGTTGGCACGCTGGAACTTGTTAAGTGCCCAGCATTGAAATCTGCAGCAATCTGCGGAAGCGTTGTGCTTCTGTCACGTTGAAATTGGAAATTTACGGTAATGTCTTATGGGAACAAACTGCTGAGGTCATGGGTCGCTAAGCTTATACACTACTTAATCTAACTTAAACTAACTTACGCTAAGGACAGCACACACACACATGCCCGAGGGAGCACCCGAACTCGAGCCGGGGGGCGCCGCGCGAACCGTGACAAGGCGCCAAAGTCCGCACGGCTACCCCGCGCGGCTGTCACGTTGAAAGATTTTCTTCAGTCGTCCTTGGTCCCCTTCGTGCAGAATCTTTTTCCGACCGCAGCGACGTCGGAAATTTGGTGTTTTACCGGATTCATGATTTTCACGGTACACTCGTCAAATGGTCATACGGGACAACCCCTACTTCGTAGCTACGTATGAGATGCGGTGTCCCATCACTCTTGCGCCGACTATAACACCAGTAAAAACTGACTTAAATCTTCATAAACTTCGATTATAGCAGCAGACACTTTTTATCTTATATGGGGGTTGCCGACCGCAGCGCCGTATTCTGCCTGTTAACATACCTCTGTTTTTGAGTATGCATGCCTATACCAGTTTCTTTGGCTCTTCAGTGTAGTTTGCTTTTCATGTCGTCCTTACTTCATCCGTAATTTGTTGATTTGCTCCCAAGGTAACAGAAGTCCTTTATCTCGTCTCCATAGTAATTCGTATAAAAGAGGAAAAACCACCGACTTCTGTTGCAGTATTATATAGAGCTTGTCAGTACTTTAAAACAAGCAGCTGTTGTTCCAAACCGATAAGCGCCTTATAATTCCGCAACTGAAAGTCTTGGGTTTTTTTTCCTTTACAGTAATACGAAAGTGATCGAAGGAGTGGAACACGTATCGGGGAAGAGGAATAGAAGAGAAATTTACCGGGAGGTTTCTCAAAACGTGTGATACATCTGTAAACAACACTGTAAACAAAAATCTATTCCTACCAGGGGTACTGTTGTCTTTACAAATACTGCGAACTACCTGTTCAGAGTCACTAACACTGGTACCAAGCATAGCACGACGGAACAGGCCTTTTAAATGTCATAAAGGAAACAAGACAAAGCCACTTTCTTGGTTCGAGTTATAATTTCACGGTTGTCTCTTTGACTAGATCGTCACGTGGTATTTTGTAGCTAACGCTGCTGTTATCTAGAAATGTAGTTATACGCCTGAGTGTGTTTGGACACAATACGTTGACAGGTTTTCAATTTACGGCAGAGCACAGCGTAATGGAGAGATGCTCAACACCGCTTTGCATGTACCATGAACGATGGTCTGTACTGATCGTACGTCCATCCTCTCGATCCAAACCATCAGCGAGACAGATTTTTCTTTTGTAGTCCTGTTGCAGAGATCTTGGGTATGCAGCAGGCCGAATGCAAATCCGTACTGAGGATACTAATTACGGAGTCGCCCATCATTCCCAATGACACAAGAAAAAAGTCATCCCAGGCCAATGACTTCCAAGGAATGGGTTTGTCTATGTATTCTGCGAAGAGGCAGCCGTTGTGATTGTTAGTGCGGACCTCAGAAGAGTAAAATATTTAGTTTTGCTTCTAGGGGATGGCAGCTGGAATATAAGGGGTGGCTGTTCTATGACAAAACCACACCCACGTCACCCTCCCTATACATCTGCGCAGGCAATGTCGATGGAACACCGCATAAAGTAAATATAGAATAAACTCGAAACAAAACGGTGAACAAGTTTATGTATAAATAATGGTGCTAATAGTTTAAATCAGAAACGTTTCAAATCTGTTACCTTCTTTGACGCTGACTCGTTTCGGAAGAACCCTATAGTCTGGCCATCACGGAGGGTGGGTTTGCTGGTAGTTTGGAGCTCCAACGTTAGGCGCGTAATAGGGCCCTTTAGAAACATAGCTGCCAAGGAGAGGAAGGGAAGCTGTGTGCACTCGGTGTGCATTTCGGGGGGAGTCATTCCGGATGTGGAAAGGCTGCTTCCGGATGCCGTGAAGATTACTGTGTGCAGCCAACTGCAGGTGGTGGCTCATGTCGGTACCAGTGACGTGTGTCGCTTTGGACCGGTGCAGATTCTGCGTGGTTTCCGGCGGCTAGCGTAAATGCTTCAGTCTTGCTTCCGACATTAAGGCGGAGCTCACCATCTGCAGCATCGTCGATAGAGCCGACTGTGGTCCTTTGGTGCAGACCCGAATCGAGAGTCTGAATCAGAGGCTGAGGCGGTTCTGTGACCATGTAGGCTGCAGATTTTTATACTTGCGCCATTGGGTGGTGGGTTTCCGGGTTCCGCTTAATAGGTCAGGAGTCGACTACACACAGCAACACGGGTAGCGCGGGCTGTGTGGAAGGGACTGGGCAATTTTTTTAGGTTAGGGGGTCTCAGGGAACCACAGAAGGGACGTCCGTCTAAATGTGGGCAGGTAAAACACAGTAAGGTAGTTGTAGAAACGATTGGTATTGTAATTGTAAATTGTCGTAGCTGTGTTGGGAAAGAACCAGAGTTCCAAGCCCTAATAGACAGCACTGAAGTTGAAACAGTTGTAGGTACAGAGAGCTGGCTAAAGCCGGAAATAAGTTCAGCCGAAATTTTTTCAAACGATCTAACAGTATTCAGAAAGGATAGATTAAATACGGTTGGTGGTGGAGTATTTATTGCTGTCACAGGTAGTTTGCCTTGTATAGAAATTGAAGTAGACAGTTCATGTGAAATAGTATGGGTAGAGGTTATACCTGACAATCGGATTAAACTGTTAATTGTATCGTTTTACCGACCCCCCGACTCAGAAGATATAGTTGCTGAACAGTTCAAAGAAAACTTGAGTCTCATTTCAAATAAGTACCCCGCTCATACAATTATAGTCGATGGTGACTTTAATCTGCCCTCGATATGCTTGAAAAATTATACGTTTAAATGCGGCGGCAGGCATAAAAAGTCATCCGAAATCGTACTGAATGCTTTCTTAGAAAATTATTTTGAACAATTAGTTCATGAGCCCACTCGAAGAACTAATGTTTGCGAAAGCCTACTTGACCTTTTAGCAACAAATAATCCTGGAGAAATAGTGAGTATTGTGACGAATACAGGGATTAGCTACCACAGGGCAGTTGCTGCTAGGCTTAATACCGTAACACCTACATCCATCAAAAAGAAACGCGCAGTATATCTGTTTAAAAAAGCTGATAAAAATGCTCTTAACGCCTTTTTAAGAGACAGTCTTCACTCCTTCCGATCTGATCATGTAAGTGTAGAAAAGTTGTCGAATGTTTTCAAATAGAGAGTATCGACAGCAATTGAGAGCCATACACCGCATAAATTAATACGTGATGGTACTGATCCCCCAAGGAACACAAAACGGGTCATATCGTTGTTGCAGAAGCAACGAAGAAAGTATTCCAAATTTAAAAGGACGCAAAATCCCCAATATTGGCAAAGTTTTACAGAAGTTTGGTGCATACTTCTATGCGAGATGCTTTTAATAATTTCCACAACGAAATTCTGTCTCGAAACCTGCCAGAAAACCCTAAGAGATTCTGGTCATTCATGAAGCACACTAGTGGCAAGACGCAATCAATACCTTCACTGCGCGACAACAATAGTTACGTCACTGATGACACTTCCACTAAAGCAGAGTTATTAAATACGGTTTTCCGGAACTCTTCCTGAATTCCAATCAAGAACAACTGCCAAGATGAGACTCATAGAAATAGATATCCTCGGAGTAACGCAGCAGCTTAAATCACTTAATAAAGGCAAGGCCTCCGGTCCAGATTGTATACCAGTCAGGTTCCTCTCAGAGTATGGTGATAAAATAGCTCCATGTTTAGCAAATACATACAACCACTCGCTCACAGAAAGATCGATACTTAAAGACTGGAAAATTGCTCAAGTCACACCAATACCCAAAAAGTGAAGTAGGAGTAATCCGCTGAATTACAGGACTATATCACTAACGTCGATTTCCAGTAGGATTTTGGAACATATACCGTATTCGAACACTATGAAGTACCTCGAAAAAAACGAGTTATTGACACATAGTCAGCACGGGTTCAGAAAATATCGTTCTTATGAAACACAACTAGCTCTTTATTCTCATGAAGGTACAAGTGCTATCGACAGAGGATGTCAAATTGATTCCATGTTTTTAGACTTCCAAAAGGCTTTGGACACCGTTCCTCACAAGCGTCTTCTAATCAAACGGCGTGCCTACGGAGTATCGCCTCAGTTCCGGAGTATCGCCTCAGTTGTCCGACTGTCAGAAAGGTCACAGTTCGTAGTAATAGACAGAAAGTCATCGAGTAAAACAGAAGTAACATCCGGCGTTCCCCAAGGAAGTGTTGTAGGCCCTCCATTGTTCCTTATCTATATTAACGACATACTATACAACCTGAGTAGCCGTCTTAGATTGTTTGCAGATCATGCTGTTGTTTACCGTATTGTAAAGTCATCAGATGATCAAAACGACTTTCAAAATGATTTGGATAAGATATCTCTATGGTGCGAAAAGTGGCAATTAACCCTGAATAAGGGAAAATGAGAAATTATTCAGATGAGTACTAAAAGAAGTCACACAAATCTGAAGGCTGTAAACTTCGCTAAATACTTAGGGATTACAATTACAGATATCCAAAATTGAAACGATCACATAGATAATATTGTGGGGAGAGCAAAGCAAAGACTGCGATTGATTGGCAGAACGCTTAAAAGGGGAAACAGGTCTACTAAAGAGGCTGCTTACACCATGCTTCTCCGCCCTATTCTGGAGTATTGCTGTGCAGTGTGCGATCCGCATCAGGTGGGACTGAGGGATGACATCGAAAAAGTACAAAGAAGGGCAATTCTTTTTGTATTATCGCGAAATAGAGAGATCTAGTCACAGACATGATAGGTGAACTGGAGTGACAATTATTAAAACAAAGGCGTTTTTCGTTGGGACGGGATCTTATGAAATTTCAATCACCAGTTTTCTCCTCCGATTGCGAAAACATTTTGTTGGCACCCACCTACATAGGGAAAAATGATCATCACGATAAAATAAGAGAAATCTGGGCTCGCGAAGAAAAATTTAAGTGCTCATTTTTCCCGCGTCCCGTTCGAGAGTAGAACGGTAGAGAGACAGTTTGAAGGTGGTTCATTGAACCCTCTGATAGGCACTTTATTGTGTATAGCAGAGTAATCACGGAGATGTAGACGCAGATATATAGTCAGATCGGTTGAAACCAATACAAAGTACCTTATCGCTTTCTATTCCATTGCTTAACACCATCAATATATATATATATATATTTTAAAAAAAAGTATGTTGGGGACCAAGACATATAAGTATATTACCAGTTGATAGTGCTAAGTTGTGTAGTTGAATACGAAACGTCGATGTCTTTGAACTAGGTCATAAACTGATTCAAAGTCTGGTTGCATTTCCAACACGACAACTTTATATAACTGCGGGTATATTTTAATAAAATATTTTCTACTCCTTTACGTCTGGTACAGCAACTGTATGTAAAGAATCTGAAATACAAACAGTTTTGGTCGCAGTTTACAAAAATCGATAGTAAAATATCTATTCATGAGAATTCTAAAAAGCATGAAACACAATATAATCCTAGAACTAAATTGTAGTATCGTAACTGAGAAAAATTCACCCTTTTTGAGAACAGTAGATTTAGTTTCAGTTTTCATGTAGTAACGCGACGGAAGAACCTTTCCTTAAATTTAAATAGCGCATTCTGCCACGTGATTTAGGTATTGAAACTTCGTGGCAGATTAAAACTGTGGGCCGGACCGAGACTCGACCTCGGGACCTTTGACTTTCACTATGGAGGGCGCTATTGACTCAGCTACCAAAGCACGACTCAGTACACATCCTCAGAGCTGTAATTCTGCCATCTCCTCTTCTTATAGCTTCCAAACTTCACAGAAACTCTCCTGCGAACCTTGCAGAACTAGCACTCCTGGAATAAAGGATACTGCGGAAATACGAGATGACTTAGCCACAGCTTGGGGAATGTTTCCAGAATGAAATTTTTGCTCTGCAGCCGACCGTGCCCCGATATGAAAGGTCCGGAGTTCTCGAATCTCGGTCCGCACACAGTTTTAATCTGCCAGGAAGTTTTATATTGGCACACATACTGCTGCAGAGTGAACATTTCGTCCTGGAATTAGGAGCTTTTTATCGATATTTAAATTTGCTACATGATTTTGTTAACTAACACGTCTAGCTCCTTCTCTTGTTAAAAATAAAAATTCTTGGTGACTAAAATTCTTTGCACGAAATCTACTACTTACGCCATACCCTGGTGATTTCAAGGTTAAAAATGTTTGATTCACGTTACTGATTACTGTGCTTAACAGTTGTTGTGTTGTACAAACTATTACTGTGTGCTGAAGCTGTATTACTAAAACTGATGTTCGGCAAAACTGGAAGCCATAGAGGCACGTATAAATGATAAAAGGCGAGCGTCTAATCTAGATTAAACGCTGCCATGTAAACGGAGCTTTTTTTGGAAATAAGGCCACTGATTTCCACTTGGAGTGGGTAAAGGAATTGGTCCTCTTGCCATTTCATTGATTATTTGTTTAACTGATTTCATCTTGTTGATACATTTTTTGCATCTTTTTTTAAATTTGCTATAAACTTTTGCCAATAGGATTTTTAAAATTTATGGAACCTTTGAGAGTTGAAAGTTTTAAATCCTTGGTGTTTCTTCATTTATTGTATACTTAAAATTTTTGGGATATTTACTTCATTACAAAGTTTACTTAAATTCAAATTAAAATCTATGTATGTTAATCAAAGTAGACTACCTATTGCTTTAAGTACAAGAAATTTAACCAAGGTGAAATTTTGAAATTACTAGTCTCTGAATTTTAGCACAGTAATAAAGCTCTTTTAAAACAGTTTTAAACATTTTTTCTTCTACCACCTTTCCTACTCCGCATGCTTGGAACTGCCTTTTTGGTGAAAAAAACTAATATTTGTCCGTTTAGAACAGTGTCCGAACTTATGTTTTCAAGTTACAGAACCAGAAATGTTACAATCATATCTCGAGCAGTTTCGGTGTCGCACGTATAGAGTCATTTCTCAATGCTTGAGAATATTCTGTATACCTGCCTTGCTGCCCTTTTTGGTCCCGGTTCTACTGCCATTTGCCTAACCTCTGGGCCAGTAAGTGTCTGTTATTAGAAGTATGAGTTCCTACGGTTTCATACAGTCAACTGTAGTGTTTACACCACAACCAGTACAGTGATCCACGATATTCGAACCACAGTATGTAAATACGTATAACGATACTCGCCATTGAACCCTTGACAACTGTAGTGCTAAAAGCACCCGTCAGAATCTTCAATATAACCAGCTGTAATTGTCAGAGTATTGTTCTGCAGTTTTCTACAGGAACGTGATGCACTGAGACTGTAGTGAAGCCCACAATAGAGTTAAAGGTAACTTCATGACGCGGCCGCGGAACACGCAGTGGCAATTTGTAGTCGGCAGTGCCACCACGGGCACTCTTGTGAATACTTCTGACCGCTATCTGAGTAACAGGTTTCGCTTGTTATAGAACATCTTCTCCTCCGTAAGAGTGGCTAGATACGAGCTAAAAGTGCCTCGTTTTACAGCTTCAGGGAAGGGCTTTTGGTGCGAGAAAGCCTCTCGTCCCTACAATCCATTGAGCTGTAGCTATGTTCAGACGTCGTTCAGGCAGCCATTACACAGCTGGTAGCGGCTATCACACGGCCCCACACGAGCCGTGATCTGTTAGGAATGGGTAACCGAGCGAGCGACCGCCAATTTCCCTCGGCCTTCCGTGGCCGAAGTAGCGCAATGGAGCTCCACGGACCATTGCTCTGCACAGCGGCCTGTTGGCTAGGGCCTGAGGTGTGGAAGTCGTCGTGTGCTGTTCCTCAGGGCACAAGCCTTACCTCTCGCATTGTAAGAAACCTGTGGCACATTTTCGATTTGCCCCATTTATTGACAGAGAGAGAGAAAGAAAGAAGACAGAGGGAGATAGAAAGAGAGTGTGTATACCAATTTGTCCAGTAGCGAGGTACACACCTGTAGCTGCCGCAGTCCGTTGGGACGTGGTGATTGAGAGAACTGGTAGTACAGTCCCTTTCCATGATCGACTGTTGTTTTAATCGAGGTTTAGTTAAGCTCAACGTAACACCTTCTAACTTCTGAACTTGAAGCAAAAGAGGAGGACAAACATTTTCTTTGCTCCTCGTCCTTATCACTAAGTTATATAAAATCCTTGCGTACGAATTTAGTTTAGTGGATCGCACTTCTAAAACGCGCTGGCATTAATATCGGGGTCTGAATTACCACGTGTATAGGCAAATGTATTTTATTTGCATTCCTGTAAACGTGATTTGGCTCGAAAGTGTACCTACGGTTAATATACTGATGTATCGACTGTAGCTAGAACATTTGAATAAAGAGTATGGGGAATTATTCGTGAGGCCCTCATCTTCAGTAACTGTCGTAGCTATTTTCGTTGTTAGGATTGCGTCATCTAAATCGGTAAAAATGGAACCCTCGTAGTCTCACTTTCTTGACCGACTATTTGTCTACCCAACCCTTAAAACACGTTTACCTCGAGTAGACATAATAAGCGGAAATGTTTCGTACTTCCTGCGGTATTCGGCCCCTTGTTGGTGTAAAAAAGTGAGCTTCTACGTCTACGCAATCTAAAGATACCGCCGTTTATGTAAAGAAAATTTACGCGAAGGTCAAAAAATGGCTCTAAGAGCTATGCGGCCAAACTACAGTACTTAGGTCATCGGTCCTCAAGACCTAGAACTACTTAAACCTACCTAACCTAAGGACATCACACACATCCATGCCCGAGGTGGGATTCTAAACTGGGACTGAAGCAGCCGCGAGGGTCGTGACTGAAGCGCTTAGAACCGCTCGGCACTGCACCAGGCGAAACCCTTTTCACCACATGTATAATGATACTATATAATGTCTAGTGAGGATAAACCGTATTCCCTAGCAACTCAGATCGTTTGATCACCGAGCTTTTACGAAGCTACATTCAAATTTTGTTCGAAGTCGTCTGCAATATCCACTTACAAACACCCTAGGAACGTCGTATGCGATATCCACTCCCGAAGACGCTGGCAGATACTGCAGTACAGCAAGTAGTAATTAATTTATTGTTATTGGTCCATGCATGACAATTTATTTCAGTATCAATATAATGCACCTAGGTCTTGTGTATGGCTGAAAATAATGAACAAAAAGTAAATAAACAGCAAACAACTTCGATGTTCAAATCAAATGTAACTCACATGTAGCATATTGCAAGATAATTTCGTTGTTACATCTACATGATTACATCTACAGGATTTCTTTGCAATCCAGACTTACGTGCCTGGCAGAGGGTTCATCGAACCACCTTCGGACTATTTCTCTACTGTCCCACTCTTAAAAAGCGTGCGGGAAAAAGGACCACTTAAATATTTTCTTACGAGCCCTGAATTACATTATTAGTATGGTCATTCCTTCATGTGTAAATTCCTGAGGAAATAATGTTTTGGCATTCAGAACACATGTTGGTGATTGAAATTTCGTGCAAAGATCTCGCGGCAACGAGAAACGCTTTTGTTTTCATGAAGGTTACCCCCAACTCGCTTATCAAATCTGGGACTCTCTCTCCCGTATTTCGTGACATTACAAATTGTGTTACCGTACCTTGGACGTTTTTGGCATGCACGGTCTATCACGTCTGTGAAGGATCCAATGCCGCGCAGGAATACTACTGCAGTGGACGGACAAAAGTAGAGTAGCCAGTATTTTCACTACACCTGTTTCGTACTCTTAGCGTGTATCTAATAAAACGCAGTCTTTCGTTTGCGTTCCCCACAAACGTATGTTTGCGATCGTTCCAGTTTAAGTTTTACTGGGTACTCATATGAATAGACAGTATTTCGACTTGTGTTTTGCCATGTAATCGAAAGTTAATTATTGTTACTGGACGCAGCATCTGTGTTTAATGTATTCCTCATTCAACAGAGCACACTCCTCGTACACCACACGTAACTGTTTCAAAGTATTAAATTGTTACTGATGTCACCAAGTCGCAGTCATCATCTAAACTTGCCCTTTTGAAACAAAGGAAAATATTATAGCGAAATATGGCAAATAAGAAGTGGACTATCCAAATATGTTGCAGTAGGTCTGCTACACAGTTACGTAAATTAGGACCAAAGTCAATCAGTAGATCGTTATCAGGAAAAGTAGCCTCATAATGCAAACTGCCACTACTAGAACGAAAGTTTCTTTTATTGCTGCCCGGGCGTGGCAACCATAATTTGGATATGGAGTACGACGTGACCAGGGTGTGACTTAAATCGTAGATACAGTTCCCATTAGTGTCCCAAGAATATTCCTGATTTGTGGCCTAACTGACTGCAACGAGCTGTATACAAAACTCCCAGACTAGGGTTTTTTAATTTTGTATTTATTGAATTTCAATTCCCCCCGAAAGGGGCGGGCTGGCAGCAGCTTAGTACGCTGCTCTACAAGCTACAGATTTTTTTAAAAACGGAAGAAGAAGAGAAACAAGAAAAACAGACGATAAAACGGTGAATTAAAGTGTAAAATGGCGGAAAATTGTGGAAAGTTAAAACAGAAAGCAAAGGAGTTGGCAATGTTAATAAAATACACAGGAATCAGACAAGCAACATAGTAGACGCACAATTAAAAAAACATGGCGACAGTCTGGTTTCTCTTCGCAAGAGATAAAATATCACACCCAGGGGTGGCCGTTCGCAACACTTCCCAAAACACACAGAACACGGAACACTCACCTTAAAACACTCACTGTAAATCACTGTACGAAAATGTCGGCACAAAGATGACACTCCCTAGCCAAGGGCAGATGGGGGGGGGGGGGGACCTGGAGGAGGGGGGAAACAAGGAGGGAGGACAGGAAGAAACAAAAAGGGGGGGGAACCAAAGGAGGGAGATGACTCATAAGAGAAGAGACGGGCTGGGCAGACGCGAGAGGGAATGAGAAATGGCAGAGGAGGGAAATGCAAAAGGACTTGGGGGAGAGAAGGGGGGCAGACAGAGGCGAGGTGGGGAAAAAAGAGGATGGAAGGGGTGAGAGGGAGCCCAGGAAAACGACAGAGAAAAGGAGGGGGAGTGAGGATCAGAGTTGATAGGAGGGGTAAATGGAGGGAGAGAGGGCATCATCCGGGAGGGAGAGTTGATGTAAGCCACCTTAGGAAACGAGATGAAGGGTGTAGAGATGGATGGTAGGGGGGACAAATCAGTGAAGATGTGGCAGGGGTGGGGATGGGAGAAGAGAGGGGCAACCAGGGGGTGAGGGGGATCAAGGCGGCGGGAGGTGTAGAGTATGCGGATATATTCGAGGAATAGGAGCAGACAGAGGATCCGCATGGGGGCGAGAGGTGTATACGGAAGGTGAGGCAGAGTGCATGACGCTCAAGGATCTGGAGGGACTTATAGAATTTGGGGGGGGGGGAGTTATCCAGGCGGGACTGGCATAACAGAGGATGGGATGAATTAAGGATTTGTAGGTGTGGAGGATGGTAGAGGGGTGCAACCCCCTAGTCAGGCCAGAGAGGAGTTTGAGGAGTCAGAAGCAGTTGTGGACTTTGGATTGGATGGAGCGGAGATGAGGGATCCAGGCGAGGTGACGGTCAATGGTGAGGCCAAGGTAGGTGAGGGTGGGGGTGAGGCGGACAGGATGGGTGCAGACAGTAAGGGAGAAATCCAGGAGCCGGAAGGAGCGAGTGGTATGACCTACGATGATTGCATGGGTCTTGGAAGGATCGATTTTCAGGAGCCACTGGTTACATGCGCCGGGAAAGAATTGATTCCAAGAACTTGCTGAACACCGAAGTGAGACAGATAGGACGGTAGCAAGAGGCGTCAGATGGAGGCTTGTTGGGTTTGGAGAACATTGGGATACCGGAGATTTTCCACAGGTCGGGACAGAAGCCAGTGGCAAGAATGACATTGTGCAGGGTGGCAAGGACTGAAAGGAAGGATTGAGGGCAGTGTTTGAGGTGACGCCATGACTAGGGGCCAACGCTGATGTTATATCGTGTACCCAGAGGGCGCTGTGGGCCCCAGCTCAGCAATGGCGCGACGTCTTCGTTCGGCGGCAACGCCATGCGCCGCCGGCGGTAGCGACGGGAAACTGTGGCAAGCGATGCGACGGCAGGGCGCGCTCGCTATTCCGTATACAACATTCCTCCCCCCTTGAAAGGCCACCAAGACGTCAGGTGCTGCCAGGGTATGACGACGAAGTGGGGGGGGGGGGCGGGGGGGTACTGCGAGGCGACGGAGGGTCAACGGAGCGGGGCTGGGTTGCGTCGACCCCCGCGTACTGGCATTCGCCCTGCGCTGAAGTCAAAACCAGCCGAAACGACCCCAAGGACACAACGCACAGCAGCCACGACGGACCCAATACTTACCGCACCCGGACGTTCGAGGACGATGACTAAGGCTCGGGCGGCGGCGAAGATGACCCAAGATAAGAGCAGTCATTTGGAATTGCAAGCTTATGCGCCTTACTAGGGCAAAAATATTTTTTTTACAAATACAATAAATACAAATATGTATTCTGCTCGGCTATGCTTACAAGTCAAGTTAGTGTTTACGTCAGTGAGTTTATCAACCAAGCGTTTGGGCCTTCCTTCCACCTACGTTATCCGCCCCGAGCAACGGATAGGTATTTATCGTTTGGGCCCCGTGGCGTGATTTGAAGCTGGATTTCGGTTGGTCGCTGAACTTCTTTACTGTTAGGTGTACGTGGGGGTGGATGCCTTGACCAGTTATCTTTAAGCGAATTTTTCACAAATAATTTACCTATGCTGCCAGGGTGTAATCTGACGACTTACGTTTTTACTCATTTTTCTTAAAGGTTACTCTCTGTTCATCAGGCTGTCATTGTATGTTCGTACCTTGGGCGTGTTCACACTGGTTGCTTAGAAGAGGAGTGTAGTGATCTACGTATCGGGCTGCCTAAGTAATTACGGGTCCGTTTCTCCGGACCACATTGCCCGACGTTTGGTGGCTTTAATTGTTTTTGTTTTCTTTCAGTGAACTCCTTTTTTGCCAAACCCGAATCATTTGTTGCATTTTAGACAAACGTTTTCGGGCTGTTTTCAACACTGTCTTCTTAGAACCTTCAAGAAACAATTATGTAACTTCAATTGATGAAATATTATCTTGCGTCACGTATTGAAATTGGTTAAAAATGTCTCATCAATAGCAACCAGTGGTACATAAAACCTGTATATTTTGAAAAGAGAGTTTTTTGTTGTAAATTTAAATTTTCATACTTCAAGTTCTCTTGAATGATATTTTGGAGAGTTGAGAGCAACTATTTGAATTAACGCTGTACACTTTCGTCATTTGATCTTACTGAAATATTCGATAATATTGTTGATCGTTTATCAGTAAACGTTCTTAAATGGTTTTGTCCAAGTTACAGAGTTTTGTTTTAATATTTCAAGGTCCTGTTGAACTAATTTGTTAAGTTATTTTGTATGAGAGTTGTTAATTTAAGTTTTGATACGAATGATGTTCAAACCTTATTTTGCCAGATCCATCGACTCCCAAGCAACCGTATGCCAGTAGTGCATTCCACACAGACAACTTAACAGCCTCGTGGAAGCCAACGAGTGCAGAGTAGGAATTTCTTGAAACTTTATTTCCTTCGATTATTTTCGAAAAATCGCAAGTTTTATTCGAAACACATCCACAACGAAATGACAATTTTAAAGCATATTTTTGTCTTGTACTGCCAAATTCAGCTTATTCAAATGGTCCATGACATTAACAATAAAGGCTGAACCCAAACTCCATTCAGGATCAAAAACCGGCGAAATGCAGTATATCCCCCTTCACTTCGAGAAACATACTGTAACGTAACTTCCCTCCTTCTTCTCTCGCCGGGAGGAGACGCGACTCGTAACGATGTTCTTCGCCGTCGGTGTGACGTGGAACAGCACTTGTAACTCTCGTAAGAACACAACTCCTCGCGTGGTTTAGAAATATTCTGTTATCTGTCCGCAACAGTCTTCTCAGTTTGTGCGAACTGGTAAACTGCAATCTTAATTTTTATTTTTATGCCCGGCTAGTTCCGTGATGAAATAAAATATTGATTTTTGATTTCATCATTACGGTCGTTTTTCACTTCGTACATAGCGAGGATGAAATTTTGCTGTCTACTATTCCGTTGCTATGCCGTTGCTACGTCCAGTTATTAACAACGGTCCGACGTAACTCCAGAGATAACTTATGTCGGAGTAATTTTTTTAATGCTCCGTAATACTGGATTAAAGTAATCACTCTTCATTCTCCATTATTCATACTCAGTCACTTTAAATGTTTAAAGAATCAATGAACTTGCATTAATACACATTGAATTGGCCGTTTAATAAGTTAGGCGTCACGTAAGATTTACATTTTGACTCAGATTTTATTGTTCTTTCTCTAATTAATTGTTTGTCTCTACAACACACGCACACCGATATGTCATTCAAGATTAACTTCTGTTCAGTTCAGCAATCGTGACGCTGACAACGACTTTTGATTAATCGGCGTACTTGTCTTTCTTCGTGTCTTCGTTTTATTGTGTCCTACTCAGGACTACGAATTGTTTTTCTGTCGTTGATTCATTCCTCTCAAGGTTTGTAACTATTCATAACTACGAAGGCTAAGTCCGACAAACCAATATCACTCAATTGCAGTCTAACACTCGACTTACTTTACCGTCACGTTGAGAACGGTAAAGATTAACTTTCATCAACCGAGTGACTGAGCAATACTTCAGTCTCTACCTCAAGAGTTATCAAACTTCCAAAACTGAAAAATCTAATAGCGTTTGCATCCAGACAACTATCGCAAAAGTACTCAAGAGCAACTAACTAACTGAATATTTCCATATCCGAGTTGCTTTGTAGTCGCATTGAATTTCCTTTTATCTCTCGGTCTTGTATGCTATTCTCAGTATTTGAACGATATAGGTGTTAATCAAAATATTACAAGTGTAGATTTTATCGTTAATTGTTTCCGTCATTGTCAAGATGACCCACTTACCTACTTTAAGTTTCCACAAAGTTTGTTAATTGTGGTTTCTGTTATTGGGGCGTTACAATACCTACTTCTTCTTGCTGTTGTCATTCCGATTTGGCAGTTTTTCGCAAGTGACGCAACTATAAAGGTACCAAACACCTATATAATCGGCTTCGATGTTCTCCGAAAACGACGTAAAATACCAGTGGTTGAGCCCCAATGCACCATTATTAGTAAAAGATTTCTGTACAGTATCCACAATACACTTTATGCGTTATACGTTGTTGCACTATGCTTCCTGGTGCGGAATGCAGTGAATGCACGTTACTTCATTATCTGGACACGCTACATCAACAGTTTTGTGAATTATTAATGTGCATTTAGACAGAAAGCTGTTGTTCTGCAGCTGTGTACTGAATTATTGAGTGGCCCCTCCAGTTCTTTTATTTTAGCTCACGTTCGGTTTCGGCTTTTATATTTAAGCCACGTACTAGTCAATCTGAAACTAACCCATGAATGAATTATGCAATGGATATATAAATCCTTCAATTAACAGGACACGAAAAACTATGTTATCGTATATGGCATAAGTACAGAACAAGTAATCCTACGTTAATGTATAAAACTAAACAGGTTTTATAATCATGATACGTCCTTTTTTCCTGAGATTCCGTTGGGAATTTCACTTTTGAAACTACCACACTTCTACGTTGCCTCACTAAGGCGCGTTTTAGCTACATATTTCTTCTGTACATGTAGTAAATATGGGTAAACATACTATTTTTTGTTTCTGCATGTGTAATGAATTTATGTATGCATTAAACATTCCATTTTCCACGCTGTCCCTGCAGTATCAAGAGCCTCTACTTGTGACAACGCAATCGTACACAGGAGGCTGTCGTTTGGGATGTGCAGGTCCGGCACATCCCTCATCAGACTCGTCTCTAGCCTCTCGACCTTCATGCCTGCCGAAAGAAGAAAGCTTCTGTGTCGCCCGTTTTGGCCAATTCCAGCCCGTTAAATACTGTGTTTCTATACCGGGTGTCTCTCCTGGCAGTCTCGTCAGGCGCAGTTTCTTTGGTGTTTCGGAAGATGTTAGCTATTTCGTTTTTGCATTGGTTAGCTGGAGTTTGCCCAAACAAATACTGCTCGTTCCGCCTTTCATGTTATGCCCACTATCAACAGAAAGCATCTATTTGTTTTACACTCCAAAGAAAGGCATTTTTGAACCGTAATTTTACATGCCCAGATCAGTCTAGTGCTATATTTGTTTTGACAGTATGTGTTAACAGGGACAGTAAAACTCGAAGAATAAACAGCAATCCAACAGTGACACAATAACGCTGCTTGATTGGCAGTAGCAGACGGCGCGGGTCAGGATACTGTCGTCGCTGCTGGAGTACTCATTATCCCTTGAGTTTTACAGCCCCTGTTAATACATATACATAAAACGAATATCGCATTGGACTCTTATGGGACCATTTTATCTAATGAGGACATAAAACTCTGATTTAAAAATCGTTTCGTTCGTTTTGGGAAACAATCCTTCGCTTTCCACCGTGACTGGGCGTCGCATGGAAGACGTGATGAGCACTACTTGTTTTGAGTGTCTACAGTTACACAACGCAAAAACTACTGAAACAACAGACAATATCTGCCTACGTCTCTTACGAGAGGGTCACCGTATATACTGGAGTCTTGCTCAGCCAATAGAAAGCTTCTGACGTGGCTGACACTGTGACGCTGGGCCGTGTTACCAAGGCACCACACTGTAGCTTCCACATCATTCCAACGCCATATTGTCCGTCTATGCTGACATTAGGATTTGCACACTACTGCACAGTTTCAGGTTTACTAGGAAATGGCTGTAATGTGAAAGGCAAAATCAGTCATGGCGAAAGTAAGGAACTCGTTAGCAACTGGACAAGCTACTCATTAATTATTAAGTTTGATGAGTTCCGGACAGACTATTTTGCCTTCATCAAGGATGTGTTTCTTGAACAACCTACTGTTCAAAAGCGCCTTACTCTCTTCTACAAAATTACATACCTCAATAAGGCCAACTTTTGTTATTGCCTAATTATTTTTGCATTTTAGTAAAAATTACTTGCTGTTCTTTCAACTGTGCAGTGTTTGTGCTGTTTATATTAATGGCACACAACACTGTCATCGTGCCACTCCGAGGTCAGCCAACTACAACAATTATAGGTGAGCCATTAGGGGGTGCTTCTCTTATCCCAACAACTCTGTCAATCACAGAATATCAGCAGACGGCGCTACTTATGCAGACAGAGGTCGCCACTTCTGCTACACTGTCACTGTAGGTAGTAGCATTCATCTGTGCACGTGGAGAACTTGGGAGAAAAGACAGGAAGAGCTCTGGAGGGCTGCCATTGATGGCTTGTCAAGATAAACAGTCCCCAGCTGTGCCACAACCATTGGGACTATCAGCAATGAATGTACACTTCTGTGCTGACGATGGAGTATTGTACAAGTAATGAAAGTGCAGATGACATAGTCATGCAGGCAAGTTTACAAAGTGAAGCATTGAGGCTGGCTATGACTCTTTCCTACTGGTACAAAAATAATCCTGCGCAGTGAGAGGTGAGCTGTCATCAGTGAATTGCTTTACAGAGATTGTAAAAGGTCAGCAGGCCATTTCAGATAATTGGTATGGGCATTCTTGGACTACTTACACTATCATTTATAAGTCTTGACTGTAATCGCTTTTCAAATTATTTGTCTGTGACTACCGGCCGCTGTGGCCGAACGGTTCTACGCCCTTCAGTCTGGAACTGCGCGACTGCTACGGTCACAGGTTGGAATCCTGCCTCGGGCATGGATGCGTGTGATGTTCTTAGGTTAGTTAGGTTTAAGTAGTTCTATGTTCTAGGGGACTGGTGACCTCAGATGTTAAGTCCCATATTGCTCAGAGCCATTAGAACCATTTTTCTGTGACTGCTGTGTTGTATCAGCAGTCAGAGTCGATAGTTAAGACAATTGTGCATAACTGTATTTTAAAGTTTGTGCCACTGAAAATTATGATAACTGACCATGGTGCTATTTTCATGTCAGACATAATGAAAGCTGTAAGTAGATACCCGTGAATTCCAAAGATGTAGATGAGTGCATTACATCTACAAGGAATGGTAAAATGGGCAGAGCTGTACTGAGGTGTTACGGTGCTACTGGCAGATTGTCAAGTTGGCACTCCCCCTGTAAAACTGTATTTCTGCAATTTCTGTCTACGCAGTTCCGGCAGATTTATCAAACATGAGCAAGCCATGTAGGCAGTCACCTCAGTATGGACACACTGCAAGGTCCTCTCACTGCTGTGTTGAGCTGTAGTAACAGCTGGCTGCATCATCAATAAACCTCGAGCACCGATATCTGTGAGAATGGAACTTTGCCACCCTGCATCTGACTTGAGCTTGATCCACCAGTATACTGTTGGGATCTAAATAAAGACATCTGCTTACGATGAGTTGGTTTCGACTTACCTTAAATTGTGCACACCTCCATCCATTCAAAGGCTGCACTAAAGACAAATACCTTCGGAAAAATCCTTGATACAAATATTTGTATTTGGCGTTGACAGATTTCTCTTATTGAGAAATGCTTTTCTGTATTTCATATGCTCTATGCTCTTTGCTTCGTCCATCGGCAGCTATTCTCCTGCAAAAGTGACAAATCTGTCCTGCCACTTCTAGTGTCTCAATTCCTAATTTAATTGCCCCAGTATTGCCTGATTTAATGAATCCAGTTAACCTCATTTTACTTTTGACGATGCTCATTTAGTACGAGCTAACGTCTCCTTCAAGGCATGTTCTGTCTGCTTCAACTGTTCTTGTCCTCTATTACAGAAACACTGTCAAAGACCAAAGTTTTTATTTCTCCATTCTTAACTTTATTTCCCTAGCCATATATTTCCTTGATAGCCTTTGCTGCTTGATCTTGGATCACAATTATTAAGTGAGACACCAGAGTTAACTACACCTCCAAGTACGAGGGGTATACCAAAGAACCAGAATTAGTTTTTTAAAAGCTATATATTTTCAAACTGGTACAAAAGAACCTTTACATCTTCAAAATGCTCTCCATTATGACAAATACATCTGTCCCACTGGTGCTCACACTGTTCTAAACTTTTTTGTGCTCATCAGTCATTTTAGAGGTGGCTGACAGCTCCTTCCTCGTTTATTTTCTTGAATTCTTAAATGTTGTGAAATCGGAGTCCCTCCATGCCCTTATTCATGAGTGGAAATAAGAAATGTCACACAGAGCTAGGTCAGGCGAGTAAGATGGTTGGGGTAGCGGAACCATTTAATTTTTAGCCAAAAACTGCCTAACAGAGATAGCTGTGTGTGCAAGTGCGTTGTCCTGGTGGAAGAACCAGATTTCTGCCTACCACAAATCGGGTCTCTTTTGACAAACGCTGTTTTGCTGTCTTCTCAAAACTTCCAAATACAAGGTTTTATTGATGGTCTCACCTGAGGAAACAAATTCTGAATTAACTACGCCCTTGGCCCAAAAGAGGAAATAAGCATTATTTTGATGTTTGATTTGACTTGACAACGTTTTTTGGATGGAGCGATGATGATGTCTTCCATTGGGGTAGAGGGAAGGGGGAACAAGGCTTGACTGTGGCTTTGTTCATGGGTCGTAACCATAGCACCAAGACTCATCGCGTGTAATGACCTTTGACAGAAAATCTGGATCAGTTTGAACCTGTTGGCTCAAAGTATGACATTTTTCAACTCGACGTTTCTACATCTACATCCATACTCCGCAAGCCCCCTGACGATGTGTGACGGAGGGTACCTAGAGTACCTCTATCGGTTCTCCCTTCTATTCCAATCTCGTGGAAAGAAAGATTGTCGCTATGCCTCTGTGTGGGCTCTAATGTCTCGGATTTTATCCTCATGGTCTCTTCGCGAGATATACGAAGGAGGGAGCAATATACTGCTTGACTCCTTGGTGAAGGTATGTTCTCGAAACTTCAACAAAAGCCCGTACCGAGCTACTGAGCGTCTCTCTTTCGGCGTCTTTCACTGGAATTTATCTGTCATCTCCGTAACGCTTTCGCGATTACTAAATGATCCTGTAACGAAGCGCGCTCCTCTCCGTTGGATCTTCTCTATCTCTTCTGTCAACGCTATGTGGTACGGATACCACATCGGAGAGCAGTATTCAAGCAGTGGGCGAACAAGTGTACTGTAAGCTACTTCCTTCGTTATTGGACCGCATTTCCTTAGGATTCTTCCAATAAATCTCAGTCTGGCATCTGCTTTACCTACGATGAATTTTAGATGGTCATTCAATTTTAAATCACTCCCAATGCGTACTTCCAGATAATTTATGGAATTAACTTCTTCCAGTTGCTGACCTGCTATATTGTAGCTAAATGATAAAGGATATTTCTTTCTATGTATTCTCAGCACATTACACTTGTCTACATTGAGATTCAGTTGCCATTCCCTGCACCATGTGTCTGTTCGTTGCAGATCATCCTGCATTTCAGAACAATTTTCCATTGTGACAACCTCTCTATATAGAACAGCATCAACCGCAAAAAGCTTCAGTGAACTTCCGATGTCATCTACAAGGTCATTTATGTATCATGTGAATAGCAAAAGATCCTACGACACTCCCCTGCGACACACGTGAAATCACTCTCACTTCGGAAGACTTCTCTCCTTTGAGAATGACATGCTGCATTCTGTTATCTAGGAACTCTTCAATCTAGTCACACAATTGGTCTGATAGTCCATATGCTCTTACTTTCTTCATTAAACGACTGTGGGAAACTGTATCATACACCTTGCGGAAGTCAAGAAACACGGCATCTTTCTGGGATCCCGTGTCTATGGCCCTGTGAGTGTCGAGGACGAATAGCGCGACCTGAGTTTCAAAAGACCGTCTTTTTCGAAACCCATGCTGATACCTACAGAGTAGATTTCTAGTCCCCAAAAAAGTCATTATACTCGAACATAATGCTTATTCCAAAATTCTACAACTGATCGACGTTCCTTTTGATTCTGAGTCAAAACCCAAGGAACAAACTTGGCAGCAACTCTTTTCATTACCAACTCTTCCGTTAAAATTTACTGAACCGAGCTGCAAGATAACCCACTAATCTCTAACAGTTCATCAATTGTCTGTCGACGATCTCAAGATCTCGAATTTTTCAATGTTTTCATCGATTCGGGCAGTTGATGGACGTCCAGAACGAAGTTCGTCGTCAATCGACATGTTGCCATTTTTAAATCGAGCAAACCACTCCTATACTTCAGTTTTTTCCATAGCGTCACCTTGGTAAGCTGTTTTCAAAGTTGAAACAGTCTCACCAGCATTTTTTTACCGAGTAGAAAACAAACTATGACAGCTGCTCGTTTTTCAGTTAAACGTGCCACCGCAAAAAGCGAAACAAGAGCCTCAGCTAGCTAAGCCAATGACTGCTGATTAACAGAACAAGCCACGTCGACAACACGGGTGGCACTGAACTGACAGGGAGTTGCGCTATACACGCCTGTCGGCAGAAATGCGTACTACACAAGCTCCCTCCACGGCAATGTTATTCCGGTTTCTTTTGGGTAGCCTCTCGCACGAGAGGGACCTTTTGTGTTAGCCGAAGATCCAACACCGTGTTACGAATGGAAGCCGAAATGCACGCGTTTTAGCTAACGCAGGCTTGCGTGAGGAGGGAAGAACTATACGAGGGAAGAACTATACTGACGTGAGGTCCGGAACATGACAAGATATTAGAATTTAGAAAGCGAACGTAATTAGTTTGATACTTAACTTTAATCCATTAATGATGAACGTCGCTCTTGACGGTACATGATTCACAATATTATATGTTCAGTATGCATTCGTAGTAACTGAATATGGCGCCTTGCTAGGTCGTAGCAAATGACGGAGCTGAAGGCTATGCTAAACTGTCGTCTCTGCAAATGAGAGCCTATGCAGACAGTGAACCATCGGTAGCAAAGTTGGCTGTACAACTGGGGCGAGTGCTAGGGAGTCTCTCTAGACTAGACCTGCCGTATGGCGGCGCTCGGCCTGCAATCACTGATAGTGGCGACACGCGGGTCCGACGTATACTAACGGATCGCGGCCGATTTAAAGGCTACCACCTAGCAAGTGTAGTGTCTGGCGGTGACACCACAGGACCAATGAACAGAACAGGGGGCTGTGAGAAAGATGCCCAGGAGGCGACGTACGTGGACAGCACTTCCTGCAACTACAGGCCTGCAGAGCCCGTCGCGTGGCCCACCTAGCCTCCAGAGCGGCTCGTCGTGTGACGGCTTGCGCGCTGCGCGGGGGCTGCGCTTTTTGGTAGCGCGGCGCTCAGCCGGAAAGGGCACGATAGCGGCCCGCGCCACGCGCCGTTCCGGAAGTCCAGGCAGCAGCAGCAGGCAGATACTGCCGCCCACAACCCCACCCCACCCCATCTCGCCCACACACACACCTGTCCACGGCAGCCGCCCCAAATCCTGCCTCTCACCACACACCATCCTTTGTTTACCTTCCTTGCTGCACAACATGCATATACCCTGTTCAATTTATTCTGCGGTTTTTAACCTTCAGAGCTGTGCCACTGCTTAGAAAAATGTGCTGACCACCGGTCTACTAGACTACTGGCCATTAAAATTGTTACACCACGAAGATGATGTGCTACAGACGCGAAATATAACGGACAGGAAGAAGATGCTGTGATATGCAAATGATTAGCTTTTGAGAGCATCCACACAAGGTTGGCGCCGGTGGCGATACCTAAAACGTGCTACATGAGGAAAGCTTCCAACTGATCTCTCATACACAGATAGCAGTTGACCGGCGTCGCCTGGTGAAACGTTATTGTGATGACTCGTGTAAGGAGGAGAAATACGTACCATCACGTTTCCGACTTTGATAAAGGTCGGATTGTAGCCTATCGCGATTGCGGTTTATCGTATCGTGACATTGCTGCTCGCGTTTGCCGATATCCAATGACTGTAAGCAGAATACGGAATCGGTGGGTTCACGAGAGTAATACGGAACGCCGAGCTGGATTCCAAAGGCCTCGTATTGCTAACAATCGAGATGACCGGCATCTTATCCGCATGGCTATAAAGGATCGTGGAGCCACGTCTCCATCCCTGAGTCAACAGATGGGGAGGTTTGCAAGACAACAACCATCTGCACGAACAGTTCGACGACTTTTGCAGCAGCATGGACTATCAGCTCGGAGACCGTGTCTGCGGTTACCCTTCACGCTGCATCACAGACTGCAGCGCCTGAAATGGTGTACTCAACGACGAACCTGGGTGCACGAATGGCAAAACGTCATTTCCTCGGATGAATTCAGGTTCCGTTTACACCATCATGATGGTCGCATGATGTTTACCGACATCGCGGTGAACGCACATTGGAAGCGTGTACTCGTCATCGCCATACTGGCTTATCATCCGGCGTGATGATATGCGGTGCCATTGGTTACACATGTCTCTCACCTCTTGTTTGCACTGACGGCACTTTGAACAGTGGACGTTACATTTCAGTTTTGTTACGGCCCGTGGCTCTACC